>NC_136071.1:211783264-212383264 GCF_964261635.1 Lissotriton helveticus | reverse complement strand
CCTCTCCCAGGTTTATGAAGTCGCCGTGTGCAGTTTGAGGGCATTTTCCTTTCTCTTCGAGCTGCTGCTCTCTGCATTTTATCGTTTTGAAGTGACGCTCGGTATTTTCACGAGTGGCCGCCATCTTGAATTCCTTTGATGACGGAGATCGGGATTTCTCCTCAGACGGCAGCGCTACTGTTATAAAATTGCCAGGAATGCATTGGGCTTTCACTGCTTTTGTGTTGTGCTTCAGCGGCTCAGTGCTACATTACCTCTCGGCTTCTGATTTATGAAAGTGTTCTACTACTATATGCAGGAGCATATCATAGGTGTGTTGAATTTCCTCTTTTTTCCCCATGTAAGTCCGCCATTATATATTGCTCTGCTTTGCTTGCTGAGAGTGCGCTCTGTTATTTCTGCCCAGTTATTTACTCACATTTCTTGTGTGCACCTCCTAATTCCTCTGGTCTTTTGCTGGCCTGACTTACCTGAATTGGTTTTATTTTTTTCTCTTCTGTGACTGTGAGCTCTATGGCTGCGAATATGGGCTTGTCACCGAATGCAAAAGACGCAAAGGACTCCAAAACCTCTCTTAAGAGGTCCAAACAATTCTCTCCTACACCTGAGTCTTCTCAAAAAGACACCCATTCCACTCTGGAGACTATTCTGACGCGTCTGAATGATGTTCATGACATTGCGCAGTCTACCAAGACTAACACAGATTTGCTGCAAGTGGAGGTGTCAGCCATCAGACATGACCTTAAGGCTCTCTCCCTTCGTGTTTCAGCCACGGAAACACGTATTAGTGGTGCAGAAGATACTATGCAAAAGCAATCTAGATCTCTTTGCCAATTAGAGCGCTCAATGGCTGCATTGCGGAGGGATCTCACTGAACAAGAGGATCGTAACCGCAGATCCAACCTGCGCACTTTTGGCCTTCCTGAAGAAGTTGAGAAAGAATCTCTTTCTATGATTGATTTTTTATACCAATGGATTCCTTCTACGCTGCAAATTTCTTTCCAAAAAGACTTTGAGCTGGAACGGGCACACCGTGTCCCCACCTTTCGTTCTAAATCTGCCACGCAACCAAGAGCGATAGTTTTTAAGCCACTACGTCACCAACATACGGAACAAATTTTGGCTCATATGCGGAAGGTTAAAGCTGTTTCCTGGAAAGGCCATCGCATTTCAATTTCTCAGGACTTTGCCAGAGACACGGTAATAAGGAGGAAAGGCTTTCTTAATCTCCGGAAACGTCTCTCTGAGATGAATATCCCCTTTTCCTTCTCTGGTCCTTCAAAATTCCGCATTACCTTCAAAGGTCGTTCCAGAATCTTCGATGAACCTGCTGATTTGGCCTCTTTTTTGGACAATCAGATGGAGCTGCAGATGGAACTTCAAATGGAGGCTTCGCTTGATCCTGGCTCCTCTGGCACCTGAGGTGGTTCCATATATCTGCAATGAGTTTTCTCTTTTCCAGATCTATTGAGTTTATCTTTTTTAGATCTGCGTAGTGGTCTTATTGTCCACTGTTGTTGGTGTTCTTTTGCTATTTTATGTGTGCAGTTGTCAGCTAAGTTGTACGGTGTGTTTTCTTCTTTTCCTTATCTGATCTCTTTTTATATCTCTATGATGTAGTCTACCATTATCTTCGGTATATCTTCTTTATGTCTCTTCTAACCTTTTTGTGGTAGTGCTTTTTTCTATGCTGTCTCATTTTATGGCTTCTCTTATTGCCTTCTCTTTTGTGTGTGAGACTTGGTCTTATTTCCTTCTTTTGATCTTCTTTTTCCTTTAACCCCAATTAATGTTACTTCTATTGTCGTATGTTTACGTGGTCCTTTTGCTTGACGCTTCTCTCATGTTGTTTGGTCTTTAGTGTCTACACCATTCATTATTAACTGTATTGTTTTATAGATTGGTTCTATCACTTATTTCATAGATGCTTATTAATTACACCTATATATCTAGTGTTAAATTCTAATTATTGTATAATTAATGTATATATCTATCTCATGAGAGGTAATTGATTGGTTGCTTACCTATTGTTATCAATTACCTCTCTTTACTAGGTCTAAGCTATTCTATTTATATTGCACTTTATAGTCTCCTGTTATCCTACTTTCTATTAATATATATTGGACATGTTCCTGCATTTTCAAATCAAATTAAATATAACAAGTTGTATATATTTAAGGACAGTTAATTAATTGCTTATCTTTAGTTTTTGCATATTTATCTTCATTATATAGTGGTTTCTTGTATTTATCTAGCATGGTGCTTCATTGATTGTTATATTGACCACCTTTTTGGTGCCTTTCTCTATTCTGTCTCATTTATTTTCTTTATACGGCACCCTATAGTCTTCTTGAGAAGTATATTTTCTTCTACTTATTCTTTCCTGATATTTATGATGATTGCTTCGACTTCGTTCTATTTACTCTTCGTTTACTTTTATGATGTTTTTTGTGTTTTCTTTGTTTATAATAAGATATATATAACTTAGAATTGCTATTGCATTTATTCTATTAGATCTCTTTCTCTCTTCTACCTATTCCACTCTTTTATGGTATAATTTATATGCTACCTGTGTATTAATTTGGTATATGTGTGTTGACTTTATAGACTTACATGATGAATTGTTTTTGTAATACTTTAATGGTATTAGTTCATATTTCAGATGTTGCTTTCTCCTAATTAAGTATAATCAGTTATGTTGATATCGATTGTAATTACTCCTCGTGACGGTCCCCTTGCTCGCCTTCCCACGTTCCCCCTAGTATGAATTTGGTCTTTCTCAGAGCTCCCCTGCTGGTTCTTCTCTCTCTTCTTTTTTCTCCTCTCTTGCCTCTTTTCTTTTTTCGGATTTCCCCCATGGATTCTCCCTCTTCGACATTAATATTTGATATCTGGATGCTTGTATTCGTGCTGGTTGTTTTCTGTTTTTCATCTATGGATTATGTTATCTTTTTCTATGTATGTCTATGCCGGGTTTGAATGTGTTGTCCCTTAATGTTAAGGGTTTAAATCATCCAGTGAAAAGATCAAAAATCTTAGATTATTGCAAATCTCTCTCTTCAGATCTAGTCCTTTTTCAGGAAACAAAGGTCTCTACCAGAGAGGCGCTATTCCTGAAGAAGGAATGGGTTTCAGATGTTGTCTGTTCTGATGCTTGTGGCAAAAGAAATGGGGTCATTACTTTAATTTAAAAAAATTCAGGTTTATCCATAGTCTCTTCTGATCACGATACTGAGGGTCGTTGGTTATTAACTAAGTTGTCTGATGGTAATGCTGATCTTTATGTTATGAATATTTACGCCCCTAACAAGGATGATCCGTCCTTTTGGAAAACGGTTACCAAAAGATTGAATGATACACCTCATTCTGGGAATGTTATCGTTGGTGGGGATTTTAATTTACCAATGGATCCCATTCTAGATAGGAATTCAGCTTTTCAATTTCGCCCTCCAAAATCCCATGAACAAATGCTTAACATGTGTTCCCTAACTCATCTTCAGGATGTATGGCGTCTTCACAACCCCACTGGTAGTGATTTTTCCTTCTTTTCTTCACCTCATTCTACCTTTTCTCGTATTGATTATTTATTGGTTCACTCCTCTCTTGTTTCGTCTTCCTCCTGTCCGCTTATTCATCCTATTCTGATTTCTGACCATGCCGCGGTTACTTTTACATTGTTGTCCTTTGCTCCTAAATCAAGAGCTCGCTCCTGCAGATTAAATACAGAAATTTTGCATGATAATGCCCAGATTGATGAGCTCTCTAGTGCAATCGAAACCTTTTTCCTTGAGAATGAAGGCTCAGTTTCTTCCCCAATTGTCCTCTGGGATTCGTTTAAATGTACTTTCCGTGGCCAGGTTATTAAATGTATGTCAAAAAGGAATGCTGCTATTAAAAAAGAACTTACAGATCTAGCAACTGAAATAAAAAATCTGGAATCTACCTTTAGACATTCTAAGGATAAATCTTGCCTACAGTTAATCAAGCAATTAATGTACACATATAATACTATAGTTACCCAAAGAGCCCATATTGGGGTTCAGGCTCAGAAATCCAAAAGGCTATTTTTAAAAAATCGAGCTGGGAAGATTCTCGCGGCTACATTAAAATTTCAGGATTCCTCCTTTAAGTCTTCTCAAATCTCTTCTATTAATGATCACCTTGGTTCTAAAAAATTTCAGACTGGAGAAATTCTCGAAGTCTTTCGTGATTTCTACAATAACTTATATACCCCTTCTAATCAGGCCTCTTTTGAGCAGTGTCAGGACTTCTTGAAATCTGTCCCGGTGAAGTCGGTATCCGTGGAAGATAGCAATTTTTTAAATGGTCCGATTACTCCTGAAGAAATTATTGCCGCAATTAAAGCCACTCGTTCTGGAAAAGCTCCAGGGCCTGATGGCTACCCTATTCTGTTTTATAAAACTTTTCTTCCTGTGATTGTTCCCAAACTTCAATCTGTCTTTGACGCTTTTATTAAGGATGGGTCTGTTTCTGGCACGGCGGCTGATGCTACCATTGTAGTGATTCCAAAAGAGGGAAAAGATCATTCAGATCCAAAAAACTTCCGTCCTATTTCCCTTCTTAACATGGAGGCTAAGATTTTTGCTAAAATCTTAGCCAAGAGATTAGATTCCTTCATTCCTAACCTGGTACATCCCTCTCAAACGGGTTTTGTACAGGGCCGTCTTGCACGTGATAATATACGTACTTTTTGCCATATTCTCGGATCAGCTAAACGTTCTCATCTCCCAGCCGCGGCCTTGGCTCTTGATGCTGAAAAGGCCTTTGACAAGGTTTCTTGGCCTTTTCTTCGTGCTGTCTTGTGTGCACATAATCTTGGTGACTCCTTTAATAATATGGTCATGTCCCTATACTCTCAACCTAGAGCTAACATAAGAGTCAACGGTGCTACGTCGTCTTTTTTTAATCTTCGCCAGGGCACCAGACAGGGTTGTCCTTTATCTCCACTCTTGTTTTTATTATCCATTGACCCTCTCCTCAGATTGATTGAGCTACACCCAGACATTAAAGGTTTTTCTTTTGGTCCACATCGTATTAAAACTGCTGCGTATGCGGATGATGTCCTTATTTTCTCAGATGATATTGCCTTGGCTATCCCTGCTATCTCGGATACGATTTCCCTTTTTTCGAAGGTTTCAGGGTATACCTTAAATAAGGATAAGACTGAGATGTTCCCCTTGAATGCCTACTGTTTCTCTACGCATATGGGCTCTGCTGGTTTTAAATGGCAGTTTAAGCAATTAAAATACTTGGGTATCTATTTTTGCTCTACCTTATCTGCTACAATTGCCTATAATGAAACCCAGGCTATTCTTAAAGTACGGCATCTTTTGGACACTTGGTCTCCGAAACACATTTCCTGGTGGGGTCGCCTTCAGACCCTCAAAATGATGATTACACCAATTATTAATTTTGTATCCTCTATGCTCCCGGTAAAATTATCGGATTCCTTCTTTCATGAAATTGATGTTCTGACTTCTAAATTTTTATGGAATGATAAACGGGCTAGAATTGCCTATAAATTCTTGCGGAAGCCTTGTGATATGGGTGGATGCAATCTTCCTGATTGGGAAAATACCAAACTGCCTTTTTGGCGTCTCAAGGTGCTCTATGGTTCTCTTATCCCCCTATTAATGTTCCTTCCTGGTTGTTAATAGAGCAGGAATTGGCTTCTCCATTACCGACTGCTTCCTTTTGCACTGCGTCTACCTTGTCCATCCCGTTCTCCCGCTCTATTATTCTAGATACTCTTGCTGCGGTCCGGAAGGTAGACAAGAAAGTGGCGATTCCACTTCACAAATCTAGGTGGTCGTCTTTTTGGCGGAATTCTAAAATTAAAATTAATATTGATCCTTCTCTGATATCTTATTGGGCTGCTAAGGGGATCTCGCTTGTTAAACATCTTTATTGTTCTAATAATGAGCCACTACCTTTTTCCTCCTTAGCTCAACAACATTCTTTAACTAATTTGGATTTTTATACTTTTCTCAAAATCAAAGTAGCACTTGCTAAGGTGCGTCTTCATCCTACTTCTCCTACGATTACTCTCTTTCAAATATGGACTAAATCTGGTCATGTAGCCTCTAAAATCTATAAATTGTTATCAACTGTTTCATTACCTACTCATACGGTTGCTCAACAAAAATGGTTACACCATTTTGATCATGGTGTTACTGACCATATTTCTTCAGACACCTGGCAGATGATTGGTAAACTTTCTCTTCGCAATAAAATCGCCCCATCGTTAATGCAATCTAAATTTTTCTCCGTCAACCTTCTTCATTGGACTCCTGTTCGTTTACATTCGCTCAATCTCAAAGAAGATAACCTATGTTGGAGCTGTGGCTTATTGACAGGTGACTTTACGCATATGTTTTTTGAATGCTCCTTCCTCCAACCCTTTTGGGACCTCATTCACAAACACCTCATACTCATCTTTGGTATTAAGTTCCCACTCTCTTTCCCATTAATTCTATTAGGTCCATTAGCTGCCCCAGTCCCTCTCCCCTTGGAACCCATGGAATTACAGCTGTTGGATCTCCTATTGACTATTGCAGTGAAAGTAATTCTTATGGAATGGAAATCCTTTTCCTCTGTTTCTTATCATACCTGGTTGGCTTGGGTTTCCTTTTTACGAAGTGCTCATACCTCAGTCGATCATGCTCACCTTTCTCCATCTATTGCTAGTGGGGTTTGGAATGCTCTGGATAACTATATGGATTTGTCATCAAAGGGGTTGGTTGACCAATATCCCTTCGATTTGTCTGGTTGAATGGCGTCTTGTTTGTCGGGTTAGTTCGTTGGAAATCCTTCTCTCCTTCTTTCTTCTCCTCCTTCTCTGTCTTCTCTCCTTTTTCCATCTTTTCCCTCTTTTTCTCTTTCTTTCTTCTTTCCTTTCCTCTCTTCCCCTGATTATACCAGATGATAGTGATACTCTTGATTGTGGACTCTACCTAAGCTACTTACTTTATCTTAATCAATTAATTTTTCTGTTTTTGGCAGACTACTTTTGTTTTTGGATGTATTTGCTACGACTCATTTTTGAATTTCAGCTTCTGTTTGCTTTTTATCTGTTATCAATTGTATCACTTATACTTGTATTTTGTATCTTCATTTGCTTCTTTATAACAATAAAATTCTTTTGAAATGAAAAAAAAAAGAGTTATGAAAGCACAAACGAAGCAAATTTTAATTTGTAATTCTGAAGCGTTCTGAATTAAAGATTTTTATAGGATCAAAACAAATATTGGTGATGGACAAATTGTATATATTGTATTGGGTTTCATTGCAGCTTGTATATAGTGCTTACTACTGCTATGTTAGGCACCGAATTGCTTACTTACACAATCAGCAAGCTACACCTTTTAGGGTTTGTAATTGGAAGGGTGTCATTTTTTTGGGGGTGATCCAAGCCCCCCCGCCATGGGGGTGCATTCAGGGGGGCACAACATGTGCCCCCCTGTCACATGTGCCCCCCTGTCTGATTGCACCCCTAGTTCCAGCAGAGCATGGACTTCACAGTCCATGCCCTGCTGGAACATTTTTGCCATTCCCATTACAGTGCCCTTTTTCAGGGCACTGCCTTTAAACTCATAATTAGGCGGGCAGTACTTGCATGGCTTTGGCGGTGCTGTGCCAGCAAAGAGCTGGCGCAGCACCGCCACAGCCCTAATCATCCCCTTAGATATTTGGGTCTTGCAGGGTTGGACTAAATCAAAGTAATCCAATTGACCCTCAACGTGCAACAGATTTCTTCAGTTATTTCATGCCTGGTGATGACTGGTTTATTGGTTGCAGAGTACTGGTGCTGGACAAGGTGTTTGGACAAAGGATAGAGTTAAAAATATCGGGAGGCAGAAATATTCCAAAACAATATTGTGATGCAAAAATATTGTCATTCAAAAATGTTGTTCAGAACATCATTTTTTCTGGTAAGTAATATTGTAAAGAATATTATTGTTGTAAATATCATTTCTAATGATATAGTATTGTTTATTAATTAATTTAATATGTTTCAGTTGATATATTAATTGTATATGTTAGTATTGTTTGTATTGTTCTTATTATTTTTTTAATGTAGCTTGTAATTTTAAGTGATTTAGAATTTTTAATTCAATGGTTAATAGTCATTTATAGTGTAGTAGAGGGTTGCTGGGTTTGTAGGTCGATAAGGGGGAGAGTTAATGAAATAATAATTAATTATTAATACTTAAGTAAGTGTGTATATTATATAATTTGGATTTAATATTCTTATATTTTAGATGCGAGTTGCTATGTTTGTAGCGGTATAGGGTGGGGAGTTAATTAGGTTTAATTAACAACTTATTTATTATTCATTATTTAATTTATTATTATTTTTGCAAATTGAGTATTTATCACATATTTTAGTTATATTAGGTGTAGGCTGCTGGGTTTGTAGGGATATAGGATGGGAAGTTAATTAAATAATAGATCATTAACAGTTAATTCAAAATTGATCATTAAATATTGAATTCATTAATTATGTACATTATGTAATATTTGTTGAGTTTAGTGATATTTATATTGGAGGTTGATAGGTTTGTGGGAGTATAAGGTGGGAAGTTAATTAAATAATAATTAGAAAATAGTCATTTGTAATGTATTTTTAAATATTTATTTGACTGATAATTATGTAAATTGTGTAATATTTCCACATTTCAGTTATATTTGAGGTGTGGGCTGCTTGGTTTGTAGGGTGGCAATTTAATTGAGTAATAATTATTTAACTATAAATTGTTAATTAATTCTGTATTGTTTATAACTTATGTAAATTATGTTCTACTTATGTCTTTTGATTATATTGTAGAGGTGGGTTGCTAGGTTTGTAGAGGTACAGGGTGGAACGGTAATTATGTAATAATTAAATAAGCATTACTATTTTTTGAAAATTAAGTATTACATTGTTTATGAATTGTGTAAATTGTATAATTGTTGTTTCTTTTTTTCTAATTCTATATATATTTTATGTTAAGTAATAATGTTTATATTTAGAGTTTTATATTTTTTCTAAACAGATAGGGTTATTTAAATATGTCCACAGTCCAACACTTTCCCTACTGTTGCACAGACTGGAGTGGGAATAGTAAATGTAACCCCTCTGAAGTTCAACTCTTTCCCTACTGTTGCACAGACTGGAGTGGGAATAGTAAATCTTACTCTGCGATTGTGTGATATTCTTATCACTAAGGATGCGCACATTCAACTTGAAACTGGAGAGTTTCTTCACTTAATTTGATGCTTTATGAAAAACAACACATAAAACACTAAAAAAACATCTCCCTACATCACAATTTATTAGACTCAAAAGGATCACCTCAGATCCAAAAATGTAGCAAGAATCCACAACGATCAAATGATGAAATATTCCCAAATAGGCTATCCCAAAGAAGTTCTGGAGGAATCTATACAATCTATACAAAGAGTCAATAAATTATCCAGAGAAAAACTACTAGAATCATCCATCCACAAAGCAGAGAAAACAAATGTCTGCGTATTAACATTTTCCACGGAGGCGCAAATCATCAAAAGTATAATCAACCGCCATTGGGCACTCATAACTACAGAACCAGATCTACAAAATCTATACAGCTAACAGGTAACCTTCGCCTTTCAAAGATCAAAAAATGTGAAAGAAATTTTGACCACATCCAAAAATGAAGTTACCAAACATAAAGGAATGTCTAAAGGCAAAAACTGCGTACATTGCAACAACGTCATAGTTGGAAACATATTTATGCATCCTACCAAAGGTTATAAGATCAATCTCCAATACTCTGACACATGCGACACAAGAAATGTAGTGTACGCTATCAAATGCCCTTGCGGCAAAATCATGTCGGTCAAACCGAGAGGAAAATCAAAGTTCGAATGACAGAACATTAAAGCAATATATGTCTGCAGTAGCCGTACATTGGTCGGAAGCCAAACATCAGATATCTCAAATCAAATTCACCATACTAGAGGTACTTCCACAGCGCTGCAACATGGATCCAGCTAAACAGCGATTAAAATCTGAATTCTTTTGGATAAAAAAACTTAATTCCCTGCACCCCGCTGGGATGAATGATAGAATTGAACTCTCTTGTTTCCTTTAATCCTACATGAACTAGAATAGCATTGCACTATGGCCTATTCGATTTCCCCCTGGAACTCTTTCTTTTGTATATTGAACAATATTTTTGTTTATGTCATGAATATTTGTTGATCCCCATTTGTTTACTTCCATTTTGCTATTTACATTATGACACTCTGCGACACATCACACAGCACATATCTACTGTGTTCTTTACACCATTCCTACTCGTAAGTTTCCATCTTCGGTAGTTTCATTCTGTTACACATTTCACGATAGCCAGCCCGTTCCGCACGATCGGCATTTCTTTCAAATTCAATGCACCCGTTTTACTTTTTGAATCATCTTTATTAATACTCCTCTCACCTTCAGCCTCCGTCGGCCGATTGCTATAGTTACAGGCGCCATTTGTGAAGCCGCCATACCCTGATCACGTGACTAGTGTCACCATGTTATATACACAATATGATTGGCTTCAAGGCTCCCACAGCTTCGCTACCCAGAAGTCAGATTATCGTTACAGCGTTCACTGAAGTAAGTTTTATTTCAGAGATCTGGGCACTTATTCTTTTCGTATCCGTTTAATCTGTAGCACGTTTTTTACTCCCGAGCTGGGCACTTTCTCAGCGCTCAAAACCTTGTGAGCACATAGCAGGATATCGGTATTATCCCCATAACGTCCATCACTGCACAGCGTCCCGAGGCTTCTGTGTTTCACCAGTGCTATTTCACTCCGCAGCAGAGCCCATTCACACACTGTTGTAAATCCTTATCACTTTTTTAACATCTGTGCACTCCCCCCATCAATAGTGTCATTTTGTATATGTGTATATTCGTTTGTAATATGAACCTGACTGCTAAGGTCCTGTATTTGTTTTCCATTGAACAGACCCCTGATGAAGGGTCTCTGTATTTGACCCGAAATGCATTGGGTATGGTGAACCATCAGACTATCATAATGAAGTTGGATATGATATGAAGTAATTATACTTGAAGAAAAAACCTTTTCGCAAATTAAAAAGAAGGAATTGAAGAAAAACCAGATTATGTGTTGTTTTTCATAGAGCGTCAAATTAAGTGAAGAAACTCTCCAGTTCCAAGTTGAATGTGCGCATCCTTAGTGATAAGAATATCAGACAATCGCAGATTCTTTGAAGGCACTGCCAGACACAGTGCAACAAAAATAGCGCCAATCAAAAGCCCCTAGAACTATTTCAAGATACGTACATACAAGGAGTGCACGGAGATAACATATGGTTTAATAGTAAATCTTACCCCTCCAAAGTCCAATCCTTTCCCTACTGTTGCGCAAACTGGAGTGAGAATAGTAAATGTTACCCCTCCAAAGTCCAATGTTTTACAAACTAGTGCACAGACTGGAGTCGGATTAGTAAATTTAACCTCTCCGAAGTCCTACATTTTCTTTAATGTTGCATAAACTGGAGTGGGAATAGTCTATTTATTATTCCAAAGAGGCCAATACATTTCCTAATATTTGTTTTTATTTTATTTTGCTTTGAAATATTTATAATACTTTCTGCAAATATGTTTTTTTAGTTTTTCTTATTTTATTTGTCTGGCAATTCATTTAATATTTTGGAATTGAATTGTTAAAATGTGTTCTGTTTTGTCTAATATATATGTCCCATTCCATGCTGCAGCTTCCTCGTTCAGCTATCTCAGCGGCACCAGCAAAGAAAAAAAGGCAAAGAGAACAAAACATCATGCCTAATGCAAGGTTTATTACCAACCTCGTGAGGACAAAAGAAACATGCAACGGTGCATTGATCACAGCCAATGTGTTTCGGCTTGGGGCCTTCCACTGAGCTATATCATAGGATAGAAAATCGATATTTTTGTAAACTATATTTTTGACACAATATTTCTGTTACACGACATAGTTGATTCCAATATTATGTCAGTGATTTGAGGGACAACCTACTTAGCAGATGTTGTAGGTGAATGTAGCAAATATAAGTTACAGTTGGCTGCCGACCACTGAGTGTTATGCTATTTTTATTAGTGTAAGCCAGAAATGTCATATATGGAATTACATTACTATACAATACCCAGGCAAACCATAGGTCAGCCCTCCTTAACTTGCTTGCATATTTAAAGTAGTTTGCTGTTTGGGTTGTTTCCAATCTGCTCATTGTAAACTGAAGATTTAGCATGAGGGTGCGACTCTTTCCAGCATCTATTACCAGGATGTGAGTGGTGCAGTTGTCTTGGAACTAGCCATGTTTTCAACTGCCTCCTGAAGTACATATGCCAATAGATGCTTTGAATGCTGGCTGATAATGAATTCCAGAGATTGGCAGCTTTTACTCAGAAAGCAGTGCCTTCTGAGGATTTCTTGAGGTAAGGTGATATGATGATAAGTGGTGCAAGCCTGAAGCACAATGTCCTGTTTTATTTGATTTGATTGAAATGAACTTGTAGACATAGCGATCCTTTTTCTGGGAGGCTCTGGGGATGATGCAAAGTGTCTTGAACATTGCCCTTCCAACTATAGGTAGCCAGTGAAGTGATTGCAAGACAGAATTCATGTGTTCTCTCTTGAGAAGACAGGGAAGAGATCTTGCTGCACCATTTTGGAAGGGTTGTATTATGAGCAAGTGTGCCAAGGTATAGGCTGTTAGTATAGTCAAGTTTAGAGATTATGAGTGTTTGTATGGCTTGCAGTTTCTGATGGTATTCAAGGTATGGGAAGATGCAACATAGTGTTTTTATTGTGTAGGATACATTCTATGTGATGTTAGGATGTGGTATCAACTAAAGTTCTGAATCCGTAGTTACCCCAAGGTTTCTAACTTCTCTTGTTATTGTTGGAGTGGCCGCATTTTCCATAGGTCATACGGTGGTAGGCGGGTATGTATATGTCACTGTCTGCAGGTCATAGTCTCTGTATTCGCGGTATTCAGCTTTAGATGTTTAGTCATCATCCGTGTGTTTATGGCCTGAAGGCAGTCATCAGGTTTTTTAATTTGACAGGTCTTCCAAACCATCAAGTTTTTTAATGTTTTGGATATCATCCTAGTTGTAAAAGGTGAGGTTGTATTAATTAATCAGGATTGTGAGGGGGTAAGAGAGATGTTGAATAAATCAAATGATATGAAAGACCAATGCGGGATGCCACAGTTTTGTGTGTGAGGAGTCGATGTGAAACGTGGTGCCAACACTAGTTCACAGTCACAGCTGTGAAGCCAAGAATTCAACCGGCATTAGCTAAAATCTCTTCATAACTTTCACATATGGTATGACTAACAAGAATTTGTTGTGTGTAAAAATTGCACAACTGTGTAGGATATTTAGTCATGTTGTTCTAAAGCCAGCAACTTTCATGACCTTTCCAATTTCTGATACAAAAGTGGTTGTCAATACCTACACCAAACAGCCATTCAGAAGCAATATCTAAGCAGAAAATCTCCAGATTCCAATATGGCGTAGTGCTTTGGTTAGCCTATTGGGCTGGGAAGGAGTCAACACAAATCAGGTACAACTGGCATTTGACTGGCAATGCTCCAGTCGATGGTGTTTATATGGGCACTAGGTTGTAGTGAAATATAGCCTGTTGCAAAAAAAAATTTGTCCTAGAGATCTTTATTCTGCTTGCAGGTGCCAGATGGGCCTGCTGCAGAGCACTGCACATACCTTAGCTAGCAGTAGTGTGAATTTGAAATGACCCAATATAGCCTCAGTTAAGCTTAACATCCTTGGTGTGGTTTCCCGCTAACTTTTTGCGTTTAGACCTGTTTTTGCTGACTTCATTTTTGCTGGCCTTGAACTCTGCACACTTTACCACTGCTAACCAGTGCTTGTGCTCTTTCCTTAAAACATAGTAACATTGGCTTAAGTCCAATAGGCATATTTCATTTACTTGTCAGTCCCTAGTAAAAGTTAACTACAAGTGCCCAGGGTCTGTAAATTAAATGTTACTAGTGGCCCGAAAGCACACATTTTTTCACCCACTTAAGTAGCACATTGAACATATCTCGGGCATGCCATTGCAGAGCCTGTGTGTGCAGTTTAAACTGACATGTGGATCTGGTAAAATTAACCTTTTTAAGGCCAAAACCTTCCATTTTAATCTATCTATACTACTATTATAAAGAGAGAACTTTGAACCTTTGAGGCGGGTAAACTCAGGAACCACAGCACCAATCCAAACACCCGATACATCGTTGTAATTGTCAGGGTCTGCAGACGGACATAGGCTATATAAAAAAATAAAATATACGTTCTTTAAAATATTTACGATTAAAAGAAAAGTAGTCCCTTGGAAGTAGCGCCGGCCGCGACGTGCGTGCTGACATCAGGAGCGCGGGGAGGAGCGGCGTACAGGAGCGCGAGGAGGAGCGGCGGACATGAGAGCGGGGAGGAGCGGCGGACAGGCGGTGAGGAGCGGTGAGGAGCAGCGGACAGGCAGTGAGGAACGGCGGACAGGCGGGGAGGAGAGGCGGCTGAGGTAGGTGAAGCGGCCCGTGTGCGGCTCATTGGGGGCCTTGAAAGTGGCGGGTGCGCCCCGGGGGACCCACGGACAACGTCGGGGTGGGCGGGGGCCCTGAAGCCTGGGACAACGTCGGGGCAGGCGGGGGCCCAGAAGCCTGATTGCTCCCGGACAACGTCGGGACGGGCTGCTAGTACATATAATACATATAAGTCATCCCTAGAGTGGGCCCTGGACTGCCGCAAGGGCAGGGTGCAGTGTATTTAAAAAGTTGAACATGCACTTTTCTGTTGTATATGACCTGGTAGTGAAAAACTCCTAAATTCATTTTTCACTACTGCAAGGCCTACCGCTATCATAGAATAACATTGGAAGTACTTTATAACTTTTTGTAAGTGTAAATTCCAAATGGGAAAAGGTAATTGGTTAATGTTTGGTTTCTCTGAAATCCTAATTAAAAATCCTAACTTATGGTGAAGATGGATTTTAAATTACAAATCTGAAATGCCACTTTTTAGAAAATTGGTATTTTCTTGTCTTAGCCATTTGCTGCCTGCAGCCTGTCTCTGGGCCACATAACTAGGTGTGGTTGACAGCAGAGTTGTGTGTATTCCTCTAATACACACACAATGGGAGCTTAGGTATGACTGGATAGGCGATCACTTGAAGGATGGGAGAAAGGAGTTGTATGTTTTTCATAGAGCGTCAAATTAAGTGAAGAAACTCTCCAGTTCCAAGTTGAATGTGCGCATCCTTAGTGATAAGAATATCACACAATCGCAGATTCTTTGAAGGCACTGCCAGACACAGTGCAACAAAAATAGCGCCAATCAAAAGCCCCTAGAACTATTTCAAGATACATACATACAAGGAGTGCACAGAGATAACATATGGTTTAATAGTAAATCTTACCCCTCCAAAGTCCAATCCTTTCCCTACTGTTGCGCAAACTGGAGTGAGAATAGTAAATGTTACCCCTCCAAAGTCTAATGTTTTACAAACTAGTGCACAGACTGGAGTCGGATTAGTAAATTTAACCCCTCCGAAGTCCTACATTTTCTTTAATGTTGCATAAACTGGAGTGGGAATAGTCTATTTATTATTCCAAAGAGGCCAATACATTTCCTAATATTTGTTTTTATTTTCATTTGCTTTGAAATATTTATAGTACTTTCTGCAAATATGTTTTTTTAGTTTTTCTTATTTTATTTGTCTGGTAATTCATTTAATATTTTGGAATTGAATTGTTAAAATGTGTTCTGTTTTGTCTAATATATATGTCCGATTCCATGCTGCAGCTTCCTCGTTCAGCTATCTCAGCGGCACTAGCAAAGAAAAAAAGGCAAAGAGAACAAAACATCATGCCTAATGCAAGGTTTATTACCAACCTCGTGAGGATAAAAGAAACATGCAACGGTGCATTTATCACAGCCGATGTGTTTCGGCTTGGGGCCTTCCACTGAGCTATATCATAGGATAGAAAATCGATATTTTTGTAAACTATATTTTTGACACAATATTTTTGTTACACGACATAGTTGATTCCAATATTATGTCAGTGATTTGAGGGACAACCTACTTAGCAGATGTTGTAGGTGAATGTAGGCAATATAAGTTACAGTTGGCTGCCGATCACTGAGTGTTATGCTATTATTATTAGTGTAAGCCAGAAATGTTATATATGGAATTACATTACTATACAATACCCAGGCAAACCATAGGTCAGCCCTCCTTAACTTGGTTGCCTATTTAAAGTAGTTTGCTGTTTGGGTAGTTTCCAATCTGCTCATTGTAAAATGAAGATTTAGCATGAGGGTGAGACTCTTTCCAGCATCTATTATCAGGATGTGAGTGGTGCAGTTGTCTTGGAACTAGCCATGTTTTCAACTGCCTTCTGAAGTATATATGCCAATAGATGCTTTGAATGCTGGCTGATAATGAATTCCAGAGATTGACAGCTTTTACTCAGAAAGTAGTGCCTCCTGAGGATTTGTTAAGGTAAGGTGATATTATGATAAGTAGTGTAAGCCTGAAGCACAATGTCCTGTTTTATTTGATTTGATTGAAATTATCTTGTAGACATAGCTGTCCTTTTTCTGGGAGGCACTGGGGACGATGCAAAGTGTCTTGAACATTGCCCTTCCAACTATAGGTAGCCAGTGAAGTGATTGCAAGACAGAAGTCATGTGTTCTCTCTCGAGAAGACAGGGAAGAGATCTTGCTGCACTATTTTGGAAGGGTTGTATTATGAGCAGGTGTGCCAAGGTATAGGCTGTTAACATAGTCAAGTTTAGAGATTATGAGTGTGAGTATGGCTTGCAGTTTCTGATGGTATTCAAGGTATGGGAAGATGCAACATAGTGTTTTTATTGTGTACGATACATTCTATGTGATGTTAAGATGTGGTATCAACTAAAGTTCTGAATCCATAGTTACCCCAAGGTTTCTAACTTTTCTTGTTATTGTGGGAGTGGCCGCATTTTCCATAGGTCATACGGTGGTAGGCTGGTATTTTTATGTCACTGTCTGCAGGTCGTAGTCTCTGTATTCGCGGTATTCAGCTTTTTCTTTCTTTTTTTAAAGAATTTTTATTGTTTCTTAAATCATGCATTACTTGCCAATTATGTAACATTTGTACAGCCATTACGCAGATGGCCCAGCATGTACTTTGCGCACCATTCAAATTCTCTTAACTGAATTCTACCCCAACAGTCCTAAGCCCCAGCCCCTCTACCTTTGCGGTATTCATCTTTAGATGTTTAGTCATCATCCATGTGTTTATGGCCTGAAGGCAGTCATCAAGGGCCAGATGTAGGTGGCCAATTACCGGTCGGAAACAACCGAATTCGGCCGTTACCGACCGGTAATTGGATTTTGAGATTTAGGGCATGCATTTACAGAATCGGTATTTTACCGATTCTGTATTTACCGATTCGGTAAAATTACTGAATCGGTAAATACAGACTCGGTAAAATACCGATTCTGTAAATGCAGATGTAGCTGGCACATGTCAGAGTGCCACAGGGCTTTAAGAATCGGTATTTTACCACCCAATCCAATTGGGTGGTAAAATACCGAATCCAGGTATGCATGCACATGTGTGCATGCACACCTGTGCCATGTGACACACAGACATGCCCTTAGGGCATGTCTGTGTGCCACATGGCGCACATGCCTATTTTTGGGGTGATAGAGGGTGTCAAAGTGACACCCCCTGCACCCTTGCTAAAATCGGTATTTACCGAATCTGTAATTACAGATTCGGTATTGCCCATTGATTCCTATGGGCTTCAGGGCCCATAGGAATCAATGGGCAATACCGAATCGGTATTTACAGAATCGGTAAATACCGAATCTTAACGATTCGGTATTTACCGAATCTGAAATACCTACATCTCCCCCCCTCTATTTTACCACTTCTTAAATACCGAATTGGTATGATTCGGTATTTACGAAGTGGTAAAATAAAATTACCTACATCTGGCCCCAAGTTTTTAAATTTTACAGGTCTTCCAAACCATCAAGTTTTTTAATGTTTTGGATATCATCCTAGTTGTAAAAGGTGAGGTTGAATTAATTATTCAGGATTGTAAGGGGGTAAGAGAGATGTTGAATAAATCAAATGATATGAAAGACCAATGAGGAATGCCACAGTTTTGTGTGTGAGGAGTCGATGTGAAACGTGGTGCCAACACTAGTTCACAGTCACAGCTGAGAAGCCAAGAATTCAACCAGCATTAGCTAAAATCTCTTCATAACTTTCACATATGGTATGACAAACAATTGTTTGTTGTGTGTAAAAATTGCACAACTGTGTAGGATATTGAGTCATGTTGTTCTAAAGCCAGCAACTTTCATGACCTTTCCAATTTCTGATACAAAAGTGGTTGTCAATACCTACACCAAACAGCCATTCAGAAGCAATATCTAATCAGAAAATCTCCAGATTCCAATATGGCGTAGTGCTTTGGTTAGCCTATTGGGCTGGGAAGGAGTCAACACAAATCAGGTACAACTGGCATTTGACTGGCAATGCCCCAGTCGATGGTGTTTATGTGGGCACTAGGCTGTAGTGAAATATAGCCTGTTGCAAAAATGTTTTTGTCCTAGAGATCTTTATTCTGCTTGCAGGTGCCAGATGGGCCTGCTGCAGAGCGCTGCACATACCTTAACTAGCAGTAGTGTGAATTTGAAATGACCCAATATAGCCTCAGTTACGCTTAACATCCTTGGTGTGGTTTCCCCCTAACTTTTTGCCTTTAGACCTCCTGTTTTTGCTGACTTCGTTTTTGCTGGCCTAAGGACTCTGCACACTTTACCACTGCTAACCTGTGCTTGTGCTCTTTCCTTAAAACATGGTAACATTGGATTAAGTCCAATAGGCATATTTCATTTACTTGTCAGTCCCTAGTAAAAGTTAACTACAAGTGCCCCGGGTCTGTAAATTAAATGTTACTAGTGGCCCGAAAGCACACATTTTTCCACCCACTTAAGTAGCACATTGAACATATCTCGGGCGTGCCATTGCAGAGCTTGTGTGTGCAGTTTAAACTGACATGTCGACCTGGTAAAATTAACCTTTTTAAGGCCAAAACCTTCCTTTTTAATACATATAAGTCATCCCTAGAGTGGGCCCTGGCCTGGACTGCCCCAAGGCCAGGGTGCAGTGTATTTAAAAAGTTGAACATGCACTTTTCAGTTGTATATGACCTGGTAGTGAAAACCCCCTAAATTCCTTTTTCACTACTGCAAGGCCTACCGCTATCATAGAATAACATTGGAAGTACTTTATAACTTTTTGTAAGTGTTATTTCCAAATGGGAAAAGGTAATTGGTTAATGTTTGGTTTCTCTGAAATCCTAATTAAAAATCCTAACTTATGGTGAAGATGGATTTTAAATTACAAATCTGAAATTCAACTTTTTCGAAAATTGTCATTTTCTTGTCTTAGCCATTTGCTGCCTTCAGCCTGTCTCTGGGCCACATAACTAGGTGTGGTTGACAGCAGAGTTTTGTGTATTCCTCTAATACACACACAATGGGAGCTTAGGTATAACTGGATAGGCGATCACTTGAAGGATGGGAGAAAGGAGCTGGGCACATCCCCACTTACACATGAATAGACTGTGTCCTGTCTCATAAAAGGCTGCATTGACAAGGCCTGCAGTTGTTAATCTGAAGCTGGGCCAGGAAGGGCATCTGTACACTTCAAAACCAATCTTATAGAAGCTTTTCCCCACTCCAAAGGCACGACTGTGTACACATACTGGACCTCATACACCAACTCATCAGTACGCTTCTGGACCTATGGATAATCTGCCAGGTAGATGGACTGTTGTGCTACTACAAGGACTGCCACTCTGCTAGACTGCTGCTGTAAAGGAACTGCTGCCCTGCTGTGCTGACCTGGGGACTGCTGACCTATTACTTGGGGAAGAAAAACTAGTCCTGCAACTTCATCTTGAACCCAGGACCCCAGAGTGACTCAAATGGCTATTTTGATGGCCACCTGATCTGTGCCTCAGGGACATAAAAATCTCCCCAAAAGCTCCTGGAAATGACTTTAGCAAGTTCCTTAGTCCCCAGTGGTGCCTCCCAGGTCCTGGGCCCTTGGTGTGGCTCATGAGCACTTGAATTAATGTTTTATGAGCTTTTCGTGACCACAAGCATGCCTGTTCACACCAGAACTATGCCACTTGCACCGAGGCTTAGCACAAGCCACCACTAGCCTGGTTCTTAAAATGGCATACATCAATTGTCATGGAGGACCTCCAATGCAAAGCTCCAACCCAACTGTCCGCAATTCCCAACCTGCTCTCCAGTCCATACCAACCACTGACAGCGACACCCTACTTGATCCCCACGATCATCTCTAATGTGAATGGGACTGTTGGCACAAATCTTGAGAAGGTGAAACTTCGGCGGAAATGATCTGGGACTGTATCTGACCCGCGCTTGATTATGGTTAGCCTGACCTTTTGATTTTGACCACGTCTAGTGTGATGAAATTCCCGGATTGGCGCCTTTTGCTTTTAGGTGCTAATTTGTTTGTTTATTCTTTAAAAATTCATAACTCCAGTTCTACTGTCTAGATCTTTGCATTTTGGTCCTGTTTTATTTATTAAAATTTGCTCTATTTTCCTAACCTGGTGTGGGGTCTTTTTGTGTGGTGTTTTCATTGTTTTATTGTTTTTAAGGTTTGTACAAATACTTTGCACATTTCGTCTAAGTTAAGCCTGACTGCTCTATGCCACCAACCAGAGGGTTGAGCCCTGGTTACTTTAGGGCTGGCTTGTGCCTTACCTTAATTAGGGTTTGTGGTTGCTGCTTGACCAGGACTCACGTCCCAGTAAACCAATATCTCAATTGCTAACATTGGTGCTCAGGGGTAAGGATAGGACTTGTTTTTGTGCAGTGCCTTACAGTTTTTTGCTGTACACTACCATCCTCTATATAAGAACAGTTTGAGTTTTTAATTCCACCTGATTGGTCTTTTTGTTTATAAATTCCTTCCTACTACATCTGACTTTTTTTGTCTGTGGTCCTACCTGCAAAGATGGAGACTGAGCTTGTCAAACTGGAGAGGTAAACTGTGGTTCAAATCAAGGATTTTGTAAGGAGAGGGGACTACCTCTAAAAGGAGCACCAAGAAGGTGGATCTCAAAAAAGCCTTGACAACAGGGACAGAGAGTCACCAGTCGCCAACAGGTAATGAAGAGAGAGAGGATGATGAGGAAGGTCCAGAGCCCGAGGATCGTCTAAGGTAGTCTGCTGAGAAGAGGGGTAACATACTTCCTGTATTAAAAATCCTCTCCCATACAGGAAGCAGTGTGCCCTCGTTCAACCTGTCCCAAGAGGAGCTTGCAAAAAGGAAGTCAGAGAAGGAGTATTGGCTAGACATGGCTACCCTTAAGATGGAGGAAGACAGGCTTGTCATGGAGTCGGAACAAAGGAAACTGCCATGAAGGAGAAAATTACTGTGGAGTGCTTTGCTCATAAGAGGGACATTAAGGAGCAGGACATCAAGGCCAGATATGCACAGTCCAGCAGTGATGGTGGCAGAATTTCTTCAGTGCCCTCTGTAGACAAGAGGGTCTATGTTGCTAAAGGACTGGTGTCTGATTTTTTTGTGGGAGACAATATTGACAAGTGGGTTGAGACTTATGAGATTGCCTTACGGTTGCATAAATTCCCTGCGGAGGATTGGGGGGCTTGTTTGTAGTGGCATATCCCTAGCAAGGGGAGGAATATCCTACTGGCCCTAGAGAAGGAGGCCAAATGTGGTACCCCTCCCATGAAGGAAGCTCATGTCAGGAAATATGGCCTTACCCCAGGGAAGTACAGGCAGAAGTTGAAGGACAGCCAGAAGCTAGCTCAGCAGTCTTGGGTCGATTTTGCGGATTTCTTTTGCAAGGCACTGGATAGTTGGGTGAAAGGCAGTCTGTTAAAGGACTACAGAGGGCTGTATGACCTGTTTGCAAGAGAGTACATGTTTATTAATTTTTTTCCAGAGCTGCACCAACACTTGATTAATAATATGCTCTATGGCCCTAGGAAGCTTGTTAAGGTGGCAGCCCGCTGGCAGAGCACCAGGATCCATAGGAAGATATCTGGGGGGATCACCACAAAGGTGGGAAAGGTCCCCATCAGAAGAAGGAAGAGGGAACAAACATAAAATCAAGTAGTTCTCTAAACTAGTTCTACAGGTCAGGACTCCCATCCCTCATCTGGGAAAAAGAAGAGATGATTCCCTGACAGTAATTCTTCAGGGAAGGCACCCTAAGTGCTATGAGTGCCAGTAATAATGGCACATTAAAGGGGATGCCAAGTCTCCCAAAAGGACACAGCCCCTACTAGTAGGAAGTCACTGGGGTTGGCTAATGTACGCTTGGGCAGAAGAGTGCCGCAGTTAGTTGGGGGACAGTGTAAAGGTTACCCTAGTGTCCCGGGGTAATGGAGATATGGTGCAGAGGACCCACATGCCTAGTAACACTAGTAAACTTGCAGTGGGGTATCATCAGTGGGCAGAGTGTGGTGGTTCTGAGAGACATTGGAGCCAGGAGGATAACTATCAGATGCCTTCTAGTGAACTTCGAGCAGGTAGTCCCTAATTCATTCCACCGAGTTGTTGCAGCTGACAAACATGAGAGTGACTATTCAGTGACTCTGGTTCCCTTTGAGTGAGAGGTGGGGTCTCAGGTTCGGGTGTGAGTCTGACCACACCTGTGGATTGTCTGCTTGACAATGACCTGGAGCACCTCATCTGGAAGGAGGTAGAGCTTAGGTCCCACTTGGAGAAGTTAGGGTTGTCTGAGTGGGTATGCCTGACCACACAGTCAATGGCTGCCGAAATGGTAGTCAGGAGGACCTGGAGCCTGAAAGAAAGGCCTAGTTACTTGCCAAAAAATAGAAAGGCAATGGGTTTTGGAAATCTTCTCCTGAGACCCCACAATCTGGTAGGAGGCTGAACCTTAGGGGATGCCAAGATCCTACAGAGGATTATGTGGTTGCCCTGAGGAACCTACCTTAGATGGCCAAATAGCAGAAGGAACCTGGGCCCACCAGAAAGAAGCTCTGCAAGGCACAGAGGGTATGCCCTAACCTTGTGGGCCTAGGCCAAGGTGGCTGCTGACAGCTCTGGTGATCACTAAATTTATTGGGAGAATGGGCTCCTATATAGTGAGCCTAAGGTTCTTGAGTCTGGGGCAACCCGTGTGTCCCCCAGTTCTACAGGACCTTCCTACTGGAGCTTGCTCATGATGTCCCCGTGGCAGCTCATTTGGGGCTGAAATAGAACTTTGACAGGCTTATCACCCATTTTTACTGGCCTCAAATGAGGAGGGTCTCAGATGTGTTCTACAGGTGTTGTCCTACCTACCAGGCTAGCGACCAGCTTCATGTCAGGGTAAATGAAGGCCATGTGGAAGGAGTGTGGTGTAACCTAAAGGTTCTCAACTCCTTACCGCCCTCAAACTAATGGGCTTGTTGAGAGATTCAACAGAAGCCTTTAAGGCATGATAATGAGCTTGTCAGATCCCATAAGGCAGAAGTGAGAGGGAGGTACCACAGAAGGGAGTTTGCTTCAGCCCCTTTGAACTTCTGTACAGGCACCCTGTGAGAGGACCTCTCAGTTTGATGACCGACGGCTGGGTGGCTGCAGAAAGATACCCGGGAGAACTGCGCCGCAAGCCTGTTTTGAACATAAGAGGGGCATACTCTAGCCCAAGAGCTTGTGACAATTTAAAACTAGATAGGAATTATCAGATGCAATACACACAACATGTGAGGCGTTCTTCCGCCTCAACAGAGAACCTGATTTTACATAGCCTTGAGAAAGTTTCCAAGAAACTAAACACGTGTCGGCTGCAAGGTTCAATGCCTTAAAAAGGAGGACTGTCCTAGCAAGCTGTCTATCCCTATTTACATTGTCTTTCCTCTGGGAATTTTAAAACCTGTGATTTAAGATTTGGTGACATGTTTATATTAAATTGACATAGCAAGAATTGAATAGACTTCCTGCTGGTATTGTGAATTGTTCATTTCTAAACAGATGTATGAGATTGATACCTGAACTATACTAACCCTTTGAACTTCTGTACAGGCACCCTGTGAGCGGGCCTCTCAGTTTGATGAAGGAGGGCTGGGTGTCAGCTCACAGGAAGGCCCCCAGAATGAGTTCAGCAATCTGGCACTACGTAACCAGAATAAGCACTACTGGAAACGAGTGCAGGAGAATCTAGAAGCCAGTCAGAAGGACATAAAGTGTCAGTATGACCAGAAAGCCACTCTGGTCGAGTTTCAGCCTGGCCAAAAGTGTGAGTTATGGAGCCTGTTGAGCCCAGGGCCCTCCCATACCATGGGTCAGGGCCTTATGAGGTGAAAAAGCACAATAGTGGGTGATTTGTTGAGGCCTGTTGGGAGCTGTAGTGTGAATGGGAAGGTTTTCACTGTTCCCACGAAGCTGTGCATGGCATGGCTGTAGTCTGTTGTTTGTTTCTGTTATGAGTAAGTGGTGGGGTACCTGGAGGTAATTAGACCAGGGGAGATTAAAACAAACCATTATCCATTGTTGTTCATTTGAACAAAACCAAGAATGGGGCGTTGCACCTGAGGTTGATTGAAGGACAGCATAATACATATAGATTAAAATATTCAGTCACCATTGAAAAAACTGGACTTTGTTGCCCTGATCAATTTTTAGTCACAAATGAATTCAAATTGAAGATCCGGTAAGTAGGCCTGAGTGTTGAACTCCACGTAGCACGTATAGTTCCGAAAAACCCCGATCTTCTCTGCGTTTCTGAGCTTTTTTCCTCACTTGTGCTCATAAATGTGCAGTCAGCAAGCTCAATTGAGGATAATCCACCTCCTGGCAAGATTTCTCAACACAGGAGGTCAGATTTCTCAACACGGTTGGTTGCGGATGGTTGCAACCGCTCACGTTGAGAAACCTTCTGTTCATGTTGAGAAAGAGAGGATGTAGCTTAATGGCTAGGGCGGTCAATCTCAAATCTGGGGCACTGTGTTTGAGGCTCGGCAATGACGTTCAACATCCTGTCATTCTGGGCAAAAGCACTTAATCTCCCTGTGCCTAGCAAGAAAATGTGTCCTTGTGTAACGCAACTGATGCTCATGTAAAGCACTCTAATACCTTTGGGTCAAGTTTGCGCTATGTAAGACAAAAAAAAAGTAGCTGCCCCTCAAGCAGAAAGAAAAGAAGCAGCGGCTTATTGCACTGTGCATGGTGCCAATAGCTCTGAGTTTGCAGCACGGGACAAACACCCAGCGCTAAAAATCAACACAAACAGTATGACCAAACGCTCTCTGCCGTTTGCGGAACTCTGCGAGCATGGCAGAGCTTTATGGTTACTTCACGGAGTTCGGTGTAGCAGAACGCGGTCTTGTGCTGGTGTGAAAAGCCTGGAAAGGCAATTTTGAAATCAATGCGTAAGATGAACTGAAGAATTATGAAAACCTTGAAAATAATAAATGGAGAACATTTCGATAAAAAGAAAATTAAAACATGATAAACTGGTTAAAGACTATAGATTCATTGATACATGTATGCATGTGGCTGTGCAGCTTGTTTGGGGACCTGATAAGGCTCCTTTTCCTTCAAGTCTGACCAGAACACCAAATTTCAACCAGACCGAAAGTGAGGGTTATGGAGAATGTTGAGCCCAGGGTCCCACAAGACCACTGGTCTGGACCCTATTATGTAAAGAAGTGCAAGAGTGAGGTCATCTAACTGGTGGACTTCAAGGCTCCCTGGAACCCTTTAAGGGTCCTACATTTCAATTGCCTCAAACTCCACTTTGGAGAGGTCTGAGTTAACAATGTTCCTGGTCATGGATGATAGGGTGGAAGAGGAGAGTAAACCTCTCCCCCACTTCCTTTCTTCCAAGGAGCAGGATGGGTCTGTGGAGGGTGTCAACCTCTCCCCTACACTGACCCTAGACCAACAGAGAGACTACCACCAGTTGTTGGGTCAGTTTCCCTTTTTATTCTCCCTTGCCCCAGGACTCACCCATGATATTGACACTGGGGACACTACACGTGTGAAAACCAAAATTTGCAGGTTGTCTGGTAAGGTGAGAGCCAACATTACGAAGGAGGTCTCTAAGATGCTGGAGCTAGGGGCTATTGAGTTCTCAAACATCCCTTAGTCCAGCCCATTTGGGCTGATCCCGAAGGCTAGCCCTCCAGATGTGAATTTGGAATTTAGGTTCTGTGTGGATTCCCATGGGCTCAAGACAGTCACCAAGACTGACACCCCTTACCCAGAGCTGATAAGCTCATAGATCCGAAAGGAGCTGCCAAAATCCTCATCACATTTGTTTTAATGTCTTGCTACTGGCAGATTGCCTTGACCATGGTGGCCAAAGAGAGTTCTGTGTTCTCTACCCTAGGGGGGTACTTCAAGTACTGGGTAATGTCCTTCGGGTTGCAGAATGCCCCTGACACCTTCCAGAGGTTGGTCAACCAGGTCCTGGCTGGTTTGGAGAACTGCAGTGCCACCTTCCTAGACACATTGCGGGCTTCTAGCTTGGAGGACCACCTATGCCACCCCAGAGAAGCGCTTCAAGTGCTGTAGAGGGCAGGCCTGACTATCAAGCCACTAAGTACCAGATAGTGCAGGGTTCAGTGGGCAACATGGGTCACCAAGTAGGAGGGGGCAAGGTGCAGGCCCTTCAGGCCAACATTTAAACCATTCTGGCTTGGGTATCTCCAAATAAACCCAAACTTTTTAAGTGGTCCATTTCCCTACAGGGAATGTACTTTACGGTGCCACACCATCACGGACCACCACCAGCAACGCTCTCCTTGCTCCCTGCGTTCCTCTCCACATGAACAGGTTTTTTTGCATAAAACTTGAGAAGGTAAAACTTCAGAGGGACTGATCCAGGACTATATCCAACCTGTGGTCCCTTGCAGACGGCCTGAACTTTTGATTGTGGTCTGGTCCAATGCGACTAGATGTCTCCGGTTGGTGCTTTATGCTTTTATGTGTTATTTTTCTGTTTATTTTTCAAAAATGTATAACTCCGGTTCCACTGATTGGATTTTTGTTGTTTTGTTCTTGTTTTGTTAATTACATTTTTCTCTCTTTTCGTAACCTGGTGTGGGATCATTTTTCTGTGATATATTTACTGTTTTACTGTTTGAAGTGTTGCAAAAATACTTAACACATTGCCTCTACGTTAAGCCTGACTGTTCTAAGCCAAGGTTCAGAGGACTGAGCAGAGGATCATTTTGGGTGTACTTGTGCCTTACCCCGACTACGATTGTGGTTGCTGCCTGACCAGGGCTCAAACCCCAGTAAACCAATAACCCAATTTCTAATAGCCTTCCATGCCACAAAAGCTACTATAACATACTATTTATCTTTCAAAAATAGTTTAATATCTAGATAACCCTGCCAAAGTTAACATGCTGAGACTTCATCTCCTTGAACCAAATGTTATGGAAACCATATTCAGGGAGTCTGGGGGTGAAAACATTTGTATTATATTTGACCTTTTTAAACATCTTCACACAACATGAATCTGCTTTTTGGAATTAACTGACTCCTTTGAAGTTCTGATTTATCATTATCCAATGTATGGTCATAGAAAATAAACTGCTTCTGTGAGGTCAAATGTAATTCATGTACAAAGTGGATAATACTTGGAGAACAATTGTTGTAATGATTTTATTCAGAGAAGTGTTGGGATGTTGCATGGTGGGAATGTAATGGATCCTCACAGATTCTGGAGTTTTCCTTCACAGAAATGAAAAGGAAATATTTGATTTAGGCAACATTTGGTGTTTGCAGGACATTCTGAGCAGAAAAAGGTATTGTGTAATCTATGCAAGCCACACCACCCCCACACTACTATAAGTACCTGGTTTTCAGAAATCTCTGGGTCTGGCAGGTTTTCTTGGGTGTAGAATAAGACCTGGATTAAATACAACAGCTACCCACATTGATAGAATGGGTCAGTTTGCAAGACTAAATCTTGATGTTTCCTTGTTGCTTTTTTGGCCTTTCCTTTCATGGACGATAGACCAGTCACACAGGAAGGGTACTATTGCTATTGTGAGAAGTGTATGAACACTGTGTGGTAAAACAAATGGTGAAACCAATACATTTCATTAGTTTGCTTTAGCTTTCATTTTGCTGTGAAACAGTGTGCACAGCATGCAGCACAATACAGCAAAGCAAAATAAAATCTTACTTGGGACTCGAGCAAAGTAATTCCTTCACAATCCAAATTTGATTTTAGAAAAGAAAATGTTTCTGATGTTTTTACCAAAAGCATCTCCTTTTCCAGTACTGTCGTCAGTTCGTTGACGTTCACCGCACTGTGAAGGTAGTGCTGTGGACATCAATGGGTTGTCCTGTGCCTAAAAGTGGTTAAAACCCACCAAATCCATACAACAAGAATTGAGAATAAGCTGTAGTAATATAAGAACCACATTGCACTAACTGTTTTGTTCCATTATCGTAGGTATTTCACCAGTTCTAGAAGGCCCCAGGATGGTTAGCTTCTGGGACTGAGGAACAGCGAAAAACACAAGGGGGCATATTACCAAGCAATAGCGATAATTATCGCTATTGCTTGGTTAGAGACAAAAAGTTACCGCTGAGCTGCGGCGATTTGTATCGCAAATAAACCTTGGTTTTACCAAGGTTTATCGCAAATGCGATAAAAATCGGCCTCAATGCATGAATATCGCTGAAAAGTCACCGATATTCATGCATTACCGAGTTAATGCTCTTAGCCATGTTATCCACCTCCCATTGGATAACATGGCTAAGAACTGCTCAGGGCAGGTGTTAGCTTTTGGAGATATTCGCGCTCAGCGCGAATATCTCCATAAGTTGGTAATAGGAGATAGCGATGTTAGCGACTGTTTCCAGTCGCTAACATCTTGGCACGCCCACTTTGCATGTCATTAGTGATAAATATCACTGACATGCAAAGTGGGGCCCAAGATGGTCGCTATCTCCTACTAGCTGTCGCTAACTGGTGTTAGCGACAGCTAGGTAATAGGGAGATAATTTTATCTCCGCTTTCTTGGCTTTTAAAGCCCAAAAAGCGGAGATAAACCCCCTTGATAATATGCCCCAAGGACCCTAAAAAGAAGGCAGCTGCTGCTCATGGCCATGCACAGCCAAGAGATGGAATAAAAAGTATTGGGAAATACAGATAAAATAGCGAGGAAAGGTTCTAGAAAAGCAGAGGGCACGGAGAGAAATAAAGGAGCGTAAATAGAAAAAGCAAGGGAGAGAGCAGGGGAGACAGGAAGGGGACAATACACAGATGCTCTAGCAAAAACAAAGGGGTAAAATAGGAAAGTGGTGAAAAGTAGTAAAGAAAGGTCAGGAGATGAGAAGAGAAGAGATAAAGTAAAATAGATCTTCTGAAAGCACTATGAGAGCTAGATAGTCGTGCAGAGAAGTTAAATGCAGATGTTAAGTGGAATTTATAGCGTATCATGTTTTTGACAGTGCTCCTTGCCTATGTGATTTCAATGCACAATTGTGCACATATTTTTTAAAATGGATGTTAGTGTAAGATCCAAAAATCACCTTGCATAGTGGTCTTTGAATTCCTGTTTAAATATTTGTCACTAGATCCATACTGATTTTTGTGAATTGCTGAACAATGGTACCCCTCTGCTATTCACTCCTACATACTCTTTGTGAGAAGTGCTGATCTCATCCCTTTAATGCATATCAGCCATATCTACATTTCCAGGTCTAGTCACCGGAAACTGCAACCTACCTACTTCAAGGTCTATTATGAAGATGACTTGACTTTCTAGTGAACATTTAAATAGGGTAGCCTCTTAACTTTTTCATAACATGAAGCTTGACTTTTACCTACACCTGTAGTGTGCGTAAATATTTTACATTTCTAGTACATGTGACAGGCTTCCATTCTTTCTACAGCCGCCCCTCAGAAAAGTGCATGCTTGTCCAAGCAATGTTAGGCACACAAATAGTGCCACCTTGACGACCCCATGCAAGGAGTTTACTCAATGTGAAAGAGAGGAATATTTACAAAAATGGACCACTCCTTAGCATGCAAAACAGAGGTATCATGCAATCAGCATCAAAGAGAGAGGTTACTACAGAGCCGGATCCTAGATGCGAACTGTAAAAGCACCACTCAGAACCTTAGAGGCAGTGCTTCCACCTGCCCTCCTATAGCCTCTAAATGGAGGTGGAAATTGTGTCTTCATCCAGGCCACAGGCCACAAATGTACCAATTCCAGGCTCACACAATCACCTACCACTTAATATGCCTACCTGTTTAGCTGGTCGGTGTCAGAGGAAGCTCTCCTTTTGTACAGCGCCGTTGCACAACCTGCCTGCACCTATGAGGGTTGTATGTCAATGACAAAGCCTGCCTTAGGTCCATGCAGCTTTGACGGGTGCTTTTGAGAAAAGGAATTGAACTATCCATATTTTGTCACAACCTTATAGTGAATTTCATTGTGGGGCCTTACCAACTTCCCCTGTAAAATTACATTTAAATTCTATTTAGTTCTCACCATTGCTTCAGCCCTAAAAAATTTCAAACACATTGTCACTAATTTTCCAAAATACCCTTCATGAATATGCTTCAAGCTCTTTCTAAAGGTATTTTAAATTAGCGGTGAGTTAAATAAAAACTTCAATTACAAAGTTGGGACAAATTAGGATACTCCACTCATTACAAAGCAGATGAAGTTTCCTAACTTTACTTAAAATAAGGTTTATCCCGTCGGTCCTGCCAGGTGTGAAGATTTTGTGATAAAGAATGTCCCTGCTATAGCATCCTTTATTTATTTTATTTTATTTGAAAAGTTTCATAAAGTGCGAACAAGACCCTTATGGGTATCAAGGCACTATACAAATGTGGCGAAAGCATGAATAAAACCAAACACAATGTTACAAATGGTGTAGTTAAGTCCACACAGCATCAAGCAAAGGGGGTAAACAAGCAAGGGAATGATTTGGAGAGATGGCCCAATCCGAACATTATCAAAATTGCCCTATAGCATGATACCCATTTAACAGGCAGGCATACAATAAATCGAAACAAAGGTGTAAAATAAGAGTCAAATTTGTAGACAGAGCATGATAACAAGTTGATGCTGTTAATGTTCACTCGAGAATAGCCGTTTAACCTGTTTCCTGTAAGCTGCCATGGAAGAATTGGATCTGATCTCAGGAGGTAGAGCGTTCCAAATTCTTGGAGCAAGACTGGTGAAGGCCCGATTGTACAATCTTTTCTTTTTGAATTTGGGAGGTTTCAAAAGTAGGGTGGACATACTTCTTAAGTTCTGGCAAGAGCCCGATAGTTCAAGCTTATTTGCCAAGTATACCGGGGTGTTGTAATGTATGGCTTTATGCGTCAAGCAAGCTATCTTGAAATGTATCCTGGCTTCGGTAGATAGCCAATTCAGTTGCAAAAGGTCAGGGGAGATGTGGTCATGCTTTCTAGAGCCAGTGATGAGCCTGGCTGATGCGTTTAGAGTAGCTCTGAGCAGGGCCAAGCTGGCTTTTGGAAGACCAGCAAGGGTCACCAAACCATATGTCAGATGAGAGATAACTAGAGATTGTACAGCAGGCCTGATGTCTTCGAGAGGAAGGAAAGGCTTGATTTCCTTAAGGATGTTGAGTTGAAAGATGGCTCCACTAATAGCTGCACTGATGTGCGCTTGCATATTTAGGTATTTGTCCAAAGTGATGCCTAACGATTTAGCAGAGCCAACCACATGATGGGTGCAGTGAGAGCAGTGAGTTGTTTAAGCTAAGTATGGGCGAATTTTACGGATCTGCGGTCTGCCAATTCGCGCAAAATCGCAAAAAGGTCTGCAAATTTTCGGATTTTCCTGCGAAATCGCGGATTTTTTAGCGATTTCCATCTACTCAACTGGAGTACTTTCTACTGGCTAATCAGTAAGTGCTACCTCGTTGGGTAAATGTATAGTGCTTTTCCTACACTGCAGCTGCGTAGGGCCAGAAGATTTGTCTCCACTGACCATGTGTGCCTGTAACTTTGCCACATCGCCAAAAGGCACCAAGGTCCCTTGAGTGAGCTGTCCATCATAGTTGGGAAAGGGCGGGAAGACGTTTGATACCGTTAGTGTGTGGTGCGGGGCTTCTATGCGTGTCAACATGCCTCGTGTAATAAGGGTCAGAGAGCGAGCAGGGCAGCAGGTGAGGAGAAAGCAGCCTCCTGGTCACAGGAACGGGGATTGCGCTCGAGAAACTCAGGGATGCAAAGACCTCCCTCAGGTATTACAGATAACTTTCGACGGCAGATATGGGGTTAAAGCACACTTGCCCAGCCTCAACTGTGCTCACTAATGCTTTTGGGCTGATTAAACCGTGAATTTGAGCTTCAACTCGGGCAGCTGCTTTATTTATATCTGTAAGTGCTTCCTGTTGAGGTTGAATTTTTGACCCACATTAAACACTTACAGATTTACGGCAGGTGCCCGAGTTGAAGCTAACTTTGTAACCATTTTAGAATGGCGCCAGCAAGCACTCTGGCAGCTTCCTGGCGCCATTCTAAAATGGTTACTAAGTTAGCTTCAACTCGAGCACCTGCCTTAACTGTGCTACCTCGTGAATTTTTCAGCAATTTTGCAAGATTTGCGAATCGCGAAATTGCCGAAAATTCGCAAAATTCGCGAGCGGAGCAGACTTTGTGCCCATACTTAGTTTAAGCCAGACCAGGGTAGGTTCAGACAGATTGGGTGGAGCAATCAGAAGGAATTCAGTTTTGAGAGTATTTAACAGAAGAAGGTTATGGTGTAACCATTGTTGAGTTTGTGAGAGAGCATCATTTAGCATTTTTATTTCTTCTTGAGAGGAGATCTTCAAGTACAGTTGTGTGTCATCCACATGCATGTGATACTGAATGTTAGATTGGTTCAGAATGACGGTACATGGTTCCATAAAGAGGTTGAAAAGAGTGGGTGAGATTGCCGATCCTTGCAGAACTCCAATCGTAACAGGGGTACTGGTTGCAAGGGCGTTGTTAACTTTGATCCTTTGTGAACGGATGTAAGAAAGAGGCAAACCAATTTAGGACCGGGCCCATGAGACCCATCCTATGTTGAAGAAGAGCAATCAAGTTTTCAAGTTTGATGGTATCAAATGCTGAGTACAGGTCAAGAAGGATCAGGAGAAAAGGGACATTTGTATGTTAGTGCAATTTTAGTACTGTGCCCTGCTCTGAAAATCGACTGGTTGAGGTCAAGGAGTTGAAATTACTCGATGTGGTTGCATAACTACAAATGGACGCATTTCTCGAGCAATTTAGCTTGAGTCATGATCCTGGTGATAGGTTGGAAGTGGTTAGGATCAGATAAATCAGAATTGGGCTTCTTAGGGATGGGAGTAACTTTTCCCGTCTTGAGGCAATCAGGGAACCTTCCCTGTAAGAGAGATTCATGAATGATCCGGGACCACAGAGGGATAATGGCAGATTTGAGATCTTTAAAAACTGCAGCAGGTAGTGGATCGCTGAAATGGTTGGAAGGCTTAAGGGACGCCATGTAGTGGAGCAGCTCCGTGACATCTGGAAGGAGAAAGGAATTCCAAGAGGCATTGTTTTTGAGAGAACAACCAATGGGTAAGTACACTGCCAAAGGTTCCGCACACTCAAGTGATGCTGCAATGGGGTTCAGAGATTGCAAAATGGATATGTAAAGAAGTATTTCCCTTCTATTGTGGTCACGGACCACTAAAACACTGCTTGTCTAAAAATAATGAATACATGTGTGAAACGAAGAAATTATGTTGAAAACTAACCATGCAAGAATTACAATTTTAAGATACATTGAATGCAATGAATTGGGTGGGGATGAGAAACCCGAGAATAAATGGAGGGATCAAAAAAGAGGAAAAGGGTATCTAGATTGGGTTTTACGACCTGGGAGTAAGCTTACAAATCCCAATGCAGATATACGGCCATCCAGGAACCAAAGAAGAGTTCTGAGCTCCCTCTGGGGTGCAGTCCCTATATTACTGTTCAATGCAGAATGGTCACACCGCATTGACATATGTATTTGAACCATACTGGCATAGGTGGTGTAGGTGCTCTTGACCTCACGCCTACGGTGGTGTTGCTAAAACCCTGAGAATACAGAAGTGGTGTCCGAGTGGGTCAGGTGTTTGGGCAGGTGATCAGCAATGCTTGACCGCAACTTATAAACAAAGAATATTTTTAGCGTAAGTTTCTCGTGAAATATATGTGAGAGCGGAATTTTGAAACAGGTGTCATCATTGCAGTGTGCCGTCTTGGGTTTCCTTTGAGCAAGCTTGGAAAGTTTCATAATAAAAATGAAGCAAACGATATTTGTGAAATGTCGAGAGTGTACCAGCTGGTCCTGCGTGTGGGCGAGATAGGTCATTTTTGCAACTTGTGGAAAGTTTCTGCGGTTGCCCGAGCTGCCTCATAGTCTTGGGCACACGAGAAATGCATGTTTAAGAATTTGGGCCCTAGTAGATTTTATTATGGAAGATGATAACATGAGACAGTGGGCTTTTGGGCTTGGGCTATATTCAGGGGTGTCAAGGGATGTGTGGGCTATCACTTACTGACTGTTTCGTGAAAATTGTCAAAATAGCATATTTCCAGATTTTAGCTGGTGGGGCCTATACAGGGACCTTCATGCTGCATGGGTCGAGCAGAATGTTATGTTGAGAATTTGTATGTTAAAATGTGACCCTCCATTATTTCCCTCCTCTTGTTCATTTTTTAACACACTTCTAACTGTATATATAGCTTGTTCTTTATCTCTGCCTATGATCCAAGGGGTGTCATTAGCATAGAGGCACGGTTACTCCCTATTTATTTGGGCTCTTAGCTCAGCGTATTTCCCCATCCACGTTTTTACCCAGAGCATCATAAGGAGCTTTGGTATAGTCTATCCCTGCTAAAGGTGTACCTGGAGGAAACGGGGAGCAGTATGTACTTAGTAGTTGATGTCGGGCGGGGTCTTCTACAAGTGTGAGCCAGTCGTTGTGAGCTCAACTATCTCTAACAGTGCTAATATATTCCGATTCCTTGGTCTACTCACCCTACGTATGGACTTCTTGTAGATGCCTATGTTGGCATTGTTCATTTCTATTACTTTAGTGCACATTCTTTTCAGACAATGACATTAATCTGCGGTACACAACACAAAGAGCAACAGCAAAAAAAAACTTTTAGAATGGCAGACAGCCAGAAACATAATCAGTCAATGTTCAACCAATCAGTGGCTGTGTCTGCTTAAAGCACCTCCACCTCCACCAGCAATCAATTTCTTTTTTCTATCTTATTTAAGTTGTTGATGGCTATGGTGACGGAGTCATTTTTTTCTTTTTCATCGTTGGCCCATTTCTGCAGCATGAGTTCGTGATCCAAAGGCATACCCTCCTCTTGATATTTCGAAGCCAGAGTGTATTTGCCTTGATCTTGAACATCACAATGTACTCAGCATACTGCCAATGTCGGTGGTGCAAGGTAACATAGCCATAGATGGGCATGGATGTGGGAGATATTTGCTGCTGGAAGTATCATGGAGACTTTGTGCATTGTTCTAGTCAGCACAGGCTGCTCCTTCGTGAGGGCTGTTGGAGATAGAGCTGTTCTCTGCTGTCCCAGTAAAATTCCATTAGACTGGAGGTGCCATATTTATTGTCCAAATTAAAAATAGTGCTGGTTGCAATTTTGTGTCCTGACCCACAGGTAACATGCCATCCTAGAAAACAGAGAAGAGGTGTCTTTTAATTTGAGATCATTTTATAATCTTGGACATTTTCTCCCCACCCCAAGTAGACTACCTGTCTATCTCATCATCATAATCCTAGTCTACCCTATGTTGCCCTAAGGGCGCTGCTTTACACCTCAAGTACCCTGGGGCACTCAATTTGCCATGGACGTAAATGTGTGCAAATAACAACAAAGCAGTTCTTTTCTGGAATGGGCAATGTAGGGTGTTGGGCAAAGAGCCATGATAGTCTGAGAGAGAACCTGTTATCATAAACCCATTGCTCCTACAAAAAGCTACACTAAGGTCTATATCAGTAACACTTATCTAACATATATCCTTGTTGCCTTCCCTTCTATTCTGGAATTGACAGTTATAACCTCATGCATCATTGGGATGTGGTCCCTTACTATTCTAGCTACAAACACTTTAGAGAAGGTGGCCTCAATAATCTGAACTTTGGTTCCTATTTTCTGTAGAGGAACAGGTGTAGGAGATATTCTACAGTGTGTGGTAGTTCGTCCCTAGGAAAATCAGTCTATCTGTGCCGATTGTATGCGGAGTCTATGAGTTATATAACAGTACTCCTTAGTCTACCTATTGTTGTCATCTGACTGTACCACGTCTTGTTGTGAAGAGAATCATGAGCAGTGTGCTGTCTAACTGCTTGGGCACTATTCTCATTGTTGCATTATTACTTCCAACAGGGGAAGGCGATAAGGACACAGGGTGCACATAAATATTTGGGGTGCTGACGGTACTGGCAGAGGATGTTGAACCTTTTTGCATTGTTACAAAGGCCATTTTCTCCATGAGCTAGAAGGTATATTGGAGGTGACTCGGGTGCACAGTGGTATTGGCAACTTCAATAGTTTGAGCAAAACAAGCCTTTCTATTAACACAATGAGATATAACAGTGAACTAATTAAATCTTCCTAGTGCCACTCTGACAATACTGCAAAATATTAAAATACAAATACATAACTTCGCATAAGACACTTCTGTGCGGCGGGAGTTGTGGCTATGTCTAAATCCATAAACGACCAAGCTGTCACTGTCTTCTTTTTCTTCATGGAAAGTCCATGGAAACAAGTTAACCTTCCCTAGTTTGTTGTTCAGTGATGAGGGGGTGCAGGGCTGACCCTGAAGTCTGTTCTGTTAATCCTTTCTTCTTGGCAATGGTGAGTAGTCTATTATAATTTCAAAAAGTTTCTGGGCCAAAAATCTGTGTTCCATGATTGATATGTCAAAGCTCAGGACTGATGGGACCCTTTTCCTTCCTCTTGGAGCCCTGGGTAGAAAGGAACTGCGCAGCGCGTGTTAGTGTGCACAAGTAAACGTATAGTTCTGCTTTAACAATCTCAGAGGATGATTCACTATCTGTTTTGGGCCTGGTGGAAGGGACATCTAAATATATGGATCGTCCGTTGACAAGCTGATGTGGCATGAGGTGGTGATCCCAACTTGAGGAATTTCTTAGTGAAAAGAGGGCAATTGGGAAGTAATAGAGCAATGTTTTACCTATTGTGGCACTTATTTAGCTTATTTGACTTTTGAGTAAGCTGTTGAGGCGTTCACATACGCCATTGCTTTGTGGATGATAAATCTCCACAGCTCCACTAAAATAATGCCTCAACGCAGCCGCAAGAATGATCACCGGGTCGAGAAAGTTCGACCATATCTCTCCACACTTGAAAGCATTAAACGGGTTACCGTACGAAGCCAGAATTCAACTAAAAATGGCATGTATCACCCACAAAGCGCTTCACTACAGGACACCTAGCTACCTGGCCCAGAAAATTGAACTATCTGGAGGAAGCAGACCAGCGAGGAGTGCCAAGGAGTTAGTACTGAAACCACCGATCTTCCGGAAGAAGAAAACCTACGATAGAGCTTTCTCAGGAGCAGCACCCAGAATCTGGAACTCTCTCCCACCAAACATTAGAAAAATAACACACACAGAATCATTCAAGAGGGAATGAAAAACTTTTCTAATGAGCAAATACCTTCCATAGACGAGTCAATTCGTTCTGAAGCTCCATGATAGACCATGGTAACTGTGTATTCTGTTGTACTGAGCTGTACTCTTTGACATTCCTTAACCAGGCATAGTTCTATTGTAGAAAACTGTATCTGTTGGAATATGCTTGATTGGATCTAATCTGCCTCACTCATTGTAAAGCGCTCTGATACCCAAGGGTCTTGTTCGCGCTATACAAAACTCTCTAAATAAAATAAATAAATAAAATAGGCGGATGTTAGTTTGTGCGGATGCCTAGCATTGTTGTCAGCGAGGAAAAGATGGCATTTGAAAAATGACTTCCGTTATTGGTTCAGATGTCATCAGGGACGCCCCATCATGAAATGACATCACGGAGTAGGAATGTGGCTGCTGCTTTGGCATCGCAGTGGATGCATGGTCCAGTTTCTATCCAGTGTGAGAATGGGCATACTACCACAATGAGGTATCAATAATTTTGGCATCGATCAATCATGTCGACATAGTCGATGTGGAGTTCTTTGAAGGGGTCAGAGGGTTTGGGGATGGTGGAGGCGACTGTTTTGAGAGTTGGGTTTGGTGACTATTGTTGGCAGATGAGGCATTTATTAACAAAGAGTTGTATCAGCTTGTGGGCATTGGGAATGAACTAGTCTGTTTGCAATGTTGTGGACATATTCCCTTGGGAACGTGTGTGGGAAGGTGTAGTTGATCCAGTGCCACCTGCAGTAAGGCTTGTGGCATGACAGGCTTTCCTGTCATGGTCTGCCTATAATTGGGATCAGCAGGTTCCTGCTGTACTCCCCTCTTCTTCTACAACTCTTTCTCTTGATCTGGGGCACTTTCTTGTATTTCTCTGAGATGTAGTTGGGCAATGTGATCATATCGTTGCATGTTGTCGATAGTGTAAGGGGTATTTGTGTCAAGTGTTCCTTCATCCATGTCCGTCTGCTCTGCTGAAGATACTCTTCCTTCATCCATGTTTGTCTGCTCTGTCGGAGTTACTCTTTGGGCAAGTAGGATAGGGGCATTCTGAGCATCTGGGATAGGGGCGTTTCGAGTGTCTGGTGCAGCTATAAGTGGGGGGCCTCTCGCTGCAGCCTTTGCTGCCCAGTCTGCCAGAGCGTTACCTCTGGAGACAAAGTCCTGTCCATTAGTGTGCGCTGCACATTTGACTGCAGCTACCTCAGCTGGCAGTGTGAAGGCCTCTATTAGTTCATCTAATAACTGCTTGTGAATCACAGACGTCCAGTCAGATTTAAGAAATCTACGCCTTTTCCAGCGCAAGATTCTGGAGTGTGTTGTTGTTGTGACATATGCAGAGTCTGAATAAACAGTGATGCGGTCAGCAGCCCCATTGTTTAAAGCGATTCAGAAAAGGGGGTGGTGATGAACAGAGTGCCTGAATTAAGCAGACCACTCTTACCCAGTCCAAAGATCAGGGCTTGATCCATCACCGTTTTTTAGCTCACTGCACCATCCCAGCTCAGAACTTGGCTATATGCAAATTAGTCTGTTCCTGTCCCAGTGCATGATGGGAACAGGGCAAACCAAACTACCAAGCCAATTCTTATACTGGGAAGGAAACAAGCTTCCGGGGACCGGTTTCTGCCATTTCAGGCGTCGTCGGCCCGGCTTGCTTGAATCCTGATGGTGCAATGAGCAAGGGACTCACATCTGAGTATACCCTTCCACGCTTATGGTGGACAAAATGATTCAGAAAAGGGGGTGGTGATGAACAGAGTGCCTGAATTAAGCAGACCACTCTTACCCAGTCCAAAGATCAGGGCTTGATCCATCACCGTTTTTTAGCTCACTGCACCATCCCAGCTCAGAACTTGGCTATATGCAAATTAGTCTGTTCCTGTCCCAGTGCATGATGGGAACAGGGCAAACCAAACTACCAAGCCAATTCTTATACTGGGAAGGAAGCAAGCTTCCGGGGACCGGTTTCTGCCATTTCAGGCGTCGTCGGCCCGGCTTGCTTGAATCCTGATGGTGCAATGACAAAGGAACTCACATCTGAGTATACCCTTCCACGCTTATGGTGGACAAAATGATTCAGAAAAGGGGGTGGGGATGAACAGAGTGCCTGAATTAAGCAGACCACTCTTACCCAGTCCAAAGATCAGGGCTTGATCCATCACCGTTTTTTAGCTCACTGCACCATCCCAGCTCAGAACTTGGCTATATGCAAATTAGTCTGTTCCTGTCCCAGTGCATGATGGGAACAGGGCAAACCAAAGTACCAAGCCAATTCTTATACTGGGAAGGAAACAAGCTTCCGGGGACCGGTTTCTGCCATTTCAGGCGTCGTCGGCCCAGCTTGCTTGAATCCTGATGGTGCAATGAGCAAGGGACTCACATCTGAGTATACCCTTCCACGCTTATGGTGGACAAAATGATTCAGAAAAGGGGGTGGTGATGAACAGAGTGCCTGAATTAAGCAGACCACTCTTACCCAGTCCAAAGATCAGGGCTTGATCCATCACCGTTTTTTTAGCTCACTGCACCATCCCAGCTCAGAACTTGGCTATATGCAAATTAGTCTGTTCCTGTCCCAGTGCATGATGGGAACAGGGCAAACCAAACTACCAAGCCAATTCTTCTACTGGGAAGGAAACAAGCTTCCGGGGACCGGTTTCTGCCATTTCAGGCGTCGTCGGCCCGGCTTGCTTGAATCCTGATGGTGCAATGAGCAAGGGACTCACATCTGAGTATACCCTTCCACGCTTATGGTGGACAAAATGATTCAGAAAAGGGGGTGGTGATGAACAGAGTGCCTGAATTAAGCAGACCACTCTTACCCAGTCCAAAGATCAGGGCTTGATCCATCACCGTTTTTTAGCTCACTGCACCATCCCAGCTCAGAACTTGGCTATATGCAAATTAGTCTGTTCCTGTCCCAGTGCATGATGGGAACAGGGCAAACCAAACTACCAAGCCAATTCTTATACTGGGAAGGAAACAAGCTTCCGGGGACCGGTTTCTGCCATTTCAGGCGTCGTCGGCCCGGCTTGCTTGAATCCTGATGGTGCAATGAGCAAGGGACTCACATCTGAGTATACCCTTCCACGCTTATGGTGGACAAAATGATTCAGAAAAGGGGGTGGTGATGAACAAAGTGCCTGAATTAAGCAGACGACTCTTACCCAGTCCAAAGATCAGGGCTTGATCCATCACCGTTTTTTAGCTCACTGCACCATCCCAGCTCAGAACTTGGCTATATGCAAATTAGTCTGTTCCTGTCCCAGTGCATGATGGGAACAGGGCAAACCAAACTACCAAGCCAATTCTTATACTGGGAAGGAAACAAGCTTCCGGGGACCGGTTTCTGCCATTTCAGGCGTCGTCGGCCCCGGCTTGCTTGAATCCTGATGGTGCAATGAGCAAGGGACTCACATCTGAGTATACCCTTCCACGCTTATGGTGGACAAAATGATTCAGAAAAGGGGGTGGTGATGAACAGAGTGCCTGAATTAAGCAGACCACTCTTACCCAGTCCAAAGATCAGGGCTTGATCCATCACCGTTTTTTAGCTCACTGCACCATCCCAGCTCAGAACTTGGCTATATGCAAATTAGTCTGTTCCTGTCCCAGTGCATGATGGGAACAGGGCAAACCAAACTACCAAGCCAATTCTTATACTGGGAAGGAAACAAGCTTCCGGGGACCGGTTTCTGCCATTTCAGGCGTCGTCGGCCCGGCTTGCTTGAATCCTGATGGTGCAATGAGCAAGGGACTCACATCTGAGTATACCCTTCCACGCTTATGGTGGACAAAATGATTCAGAAAAGGGGGTGGTGATGAACAAAGTGCCTGAATTAAGCAGACGACTCTTACCCAGTCCAAAGATCAGGGCTTGATCCATCACCGTTTTTTAGCTCACTGCACCATCCCAGCTCAGAACTTGGCTATATGCAAATTAGTCTGTTCCTGTCCCAGTGCATGATGGGAACAGGGCAAACCAAACTACCAAGCCAATTCTTATACTGGGAAGGAAACAAGCTTCCGGGGACCGGTTTCTGCCATTTCAGGCGTCGTCGGCCCCGGCTTGCTTGAATCCTGATGGTGCAATGAGCAAGGGACTCACATCTGAGTATACCCTTCCACGCTTATGGTGGACAAAATGATTCAGAAAAGGGGGTGGTGATGAACAGAGTGCCTGAATTAAGCAGACGACTCTTACCCAGTCCAAAGATCAGGGCTTGATCCATCACCGTTTTTTAGCTCACTGCACCATCCCAGCTCAGAACTTGGCTATATGCAAATTAGTCTGTTCCTGTCCCAGTGCATGATGGGAACAGGGCAAACCAAACTACCAAGCCAATTCTTATACTGGGAAGGAAACAAGCTTCCGGGGACCGGTTTCTGCCATTTCAGGCGTCGTCGGCCCGGCTTGCTTGAATCCTGATGGTGCAATGACCACCCCCTTTTCTGAACCATTGTTTAAAGCGGCAATAAGTGCCACTAACTCGGCTGCTTGGGCTGAGTAGTGTTAAGGTAATGCAATCTGCTGTACAATGTCAAGGGAATCAGAGGACTCATGTTGTTGAGCCCTAACCACTGTGGCTCCTGTGTACCGGACCCCTGTTTTTTTTGTCAATGGTGGAGGACCCGTCAACAAAATATACAGTGCTATCTGGCAAGGGGTCCTCTTTCGCTGCTCCTGACTCATATGGAGAGTATGTGGCACAATCATGGGTGTCGTCATCTGAGGCTGTATTGGGATGGGCAAAGAACGTGGCAGGGTTGACTGTGTCACATTTGACAACTTTTAAGGAAGGCAATGACAGTATGACTTTGTATCCTGACACTCAGTGTTGTTAATGTTGTCTCGGCTTTCTGAATTATGGCAAAGACGGTGTGTTCAGGGTACAATGTTAACGGGGGTCCCATGACAATGAGGTTGCTTTTCTCCATAGCGAATGCCGCTGCGGCAAGAGCTTGCTCGCAGGGGTAATGACCTTTCATGGCAGAGTCCAACATGTCGCTGAAGTAGGCAATGGGCTTATGGCCCATGGGATATTTTTACGTAAGTAATGCAGTCATGACTTGTCCGTCACAGTTAGTGAACAGGTAAAAATCTTTTGTGTAGTCAGGTGAGCCTAACACTGGTGCGTTTGTTATTTCATCTTTTAACTGCTTGAGGGATATTGTCATCTCAGGTGTCCAGTCTATTTTGTTGTGTCTGTCTTTGGCTGTCTTAACTGCTTTCAGCAAGGGGGCAGTTATTGTTGAGAAATCAAAGACCCATTGGCGGACATAATTCACTAGTCCGATGAATTTCTGCATGTCCTTTACTGTCTGTGGCTCAGAGGTGCCTTTTATGGCCTTGACCCTGTCTGGTGTGACTCGTCTTCCTGATGCTGACAGTAACTGCCCAAGAGGATACTACAATAGTGTACCTCTTTTTGGAAGTACTGAAGCTTATTTTTGTCTACTTTCTAACCTAGGTGTGCTAAGGTAGTAAGCAGAGAAATGGTGTCCTTCCTACATTGTTGTTCTGTGGGACTGCAGAGCAAAATGTCGTCGACATCTTGCATCAATGTGCTGTCACATTGGAAATTTGTTAAATCTTTTTTGACAACTCTGTTAAAGACGCTGGGAGACTCACAATAACCTTGAGCCAAACAATTATATGTCATCTGTATCCCTTTGAACAAGAAGGCCAATAGGTATTGACTGTCTGGGTGTAGGGGTACGCTGAAAACACATTTTTCAGGTCAATGGTGGTAAAATACTGCGCATCGGGGGGACATTTGTGAGGACGACAGAGGGGTCTGGGACGATGGAAAACTCTGGTATGACTATGTTGTAAATTGCGTGAAGATCATGTACTAGTCTCCATTAGTTGGTCTTTTCTTTCCGCACCGGAAAAAGGAACGTATTACACGTGGAAATACAAGGGTAGATGACTCCCTGATCCAGAAAGGCTTGTATGGTTGGGGCAATACCCTCCTCTGCCTCCTTAGATAGTGGATACTGTCTAATTCTGGGTAGGATGGCACCTGGTGTCAATGTTATCTTGAATGGTGCGGCAGAGTGGATAAGGCCTATGTCATTTGGGTCTATACTAGTCCACAGATGTGACGTAATTATTTATTTTTTTTTGAAACTTTTTATTGATTTTATAACACAAACACAAACAACTTGCAAGGAGAGAGGAAAAAGAGACATCAGTATATACAACGTTGCAGTACATGGTGGCGGAGCGGGAAGGGCAATACCATAAGCATTTGTTCCATCGAGAAAGAATCTCACAAGGGGAGGGGCAGAAGAGACAAATTGCAACCAGTATACAATAGCATGTGAAGGAACCCTCGGGTTACGGGGACGTAGGTGCTACATCTGGGTCAGGAAGAGGAGGGGCACATATATCACCACGGTAAGTGTTCCATTGAGTCCATATCTTCCCCCATTTTCGGGGGGTACCTCGAGAAATATATACAGTTTTTTCTCTGAACATGCACCAGTCCATGTTTTGTTTCCATTTCCGAATCCCGGACGGGCCCTGAGCGCCCCACAGTTGCGCAATGTCTCTTTTGGCAATCATATTGCCCAAGGTCACCCACCGAAGCTGCGACACGGAGTAATCATTCGGTTCCCATACATTCAGCAGGCATCTCCTAGCTTCCGGCATCGATCGCACCCCCGTAACCTCACTCATCACCTCGTGCACACGGGACCAGAATCGCACTATCTCAGGGCACTCCCAAATGATATGTAAAAAGGTGCCCAGGAGACCGCATCCACGCCGACACAAACCATCCACAGAGAAGCCCATGTGTACCAAACGGGGACCTGTGACATACACTCTATGCAGGATTTTAAGTTGCACAAATCTAAGGCGCGCCTGGATGGCCACCTCTTTAGGGGAGGAGATCGCCGCCTGCCAGTCCTCATCGTCCAGCTCCAGCCCATCACCAGTCCAGACCTCTCTAAGGCGAACCAGGAGATCAGACCTGGAGTTGATTATTTTTTTATAAATAAGCGAAATCGTACTATCAGGAACATGTCCGTCCAGTACCCTGTCTTCAAGCGGGGACGACTCCGGTATCTCCACACCCGAAGGGAAGACCGAGAGCACCGCGTGGCGGACCTGCGCATAGCGAAAAAATTCACGATCGCTCAAAGCGTACTCGGTTTTCAATTCCTCGAACGTCTTCATTCTCCCCTTAGTCCAGACATCATCAATCCTGCTGATACCAATCAAGTCCCACCTATCAAACCCCCGGAACTGCCAAAGTGAGCCAAGTCTATCAGATGCGTACAGGGGGGTGGCACGAGTCAATTTACCAGTCCACCCAAGCGCCATGGAAGCATGTCGCCACACCTGGACGGCAGTCCTGGTGGGGCCCGTCACGTTGCGAGGGGTGATTTTTGAGTAGAGGGCTCTATTGAAGTCGCCCCCCGGTAACAACCATTTGTCCATCTCGAAGGCCGGATTCGGCAAAGGGCCATACATGCAATGATTTATCGCCCCCAGTTGAGACGCCCAATAATAGCGACGGATATCAGGTAAAGCAATTCCACCGTCGTACCACGGGAGCGACAATTTAGCAATGGCGATCCGGGGCCTAACCCCCACACCAGTTGCCTCTGTAAACTTTCAACCTCACGGAAGTATGTAGCCGGGACGACGTCAAGTGTGTTTTGCAAAGCGTAGAGGAAGCGGGGCAGTGACATCATCTTAAACAATGCCGCTCTACCCAGGGGAGAGAGAGGAAGTTTCCCCCAAGCGACCACATCCACCCGAAGGCGCTGAAGAGGGGGCAGTAAGTTACGGTCAAACCGCAGTGCAGGGCTCAGCGTGATAAAAATGCCCAGGTATTTAAAGCCATCTTTCACAATCGCGATAGGACAACCACTTGGCAGAAGGGGGGCGGCACCCGACAGGACGTATACACAGGACTTCGACCAGTTGATGACAAGACCCGAGTTTTTGCGGAAGGACGTTAAGACATCAAACAGTACAATGAGGGATTTACGGGGTGATGTAAGATAGAGCAGAATATCATCAGCGTAGAGGGATACACGGTCTTCAAACCCCGAGTTCCACCTAATGCCCTTCAGGGACGGTTCCCACCTCAACCAGGCCGCCAGCGGTTCCAAGGCGAGAGCAAACAACAAGGGGGACAAGGGACAGCCCTGTCGCGTCCCTCTGCTCAGAGCAAAGGGCGCAGAGACCCAACCATTGACCACTACCTGAGCCATGGGACCGGCGTAAAGCAATTTGACCCACCGAACGAACTCCGAACCGAAACCAAACTTAGCAAGAACCGCCCACAAATACGGCCATTCTATTGTGTCAAACGCCATCGTAGCGTCTAAGGACGCCAAGATGGCGGGCTCACGCAGCGTCTCGGCCCGTGCCAGGACGCCATGCAACCTTCGGAGGTTAAGCGCCGTGTTACGATGCGGTATAAAGCCGGATTGATCAGGGTGAACCAGTTCCCCAATAACGGTCGCCAAACGTGTCGCCAGCAACCTGGCCAAGATTTTAGGTTCCGCGTTAATCAACGAAATGGGCCGAAAAGAGGCACAGCAATCCCGAGGTTTACCATCCTTGTGGATGACAACAATAGTGGCCAGTCTCTGGTCTGGCGGGAGAAAACCCACCTCCAAAGACTCAAGAAACATAAAGCGCAGATGAGGAGCTAGCGAATCCGGGCGCAGTTTATATAGCTCAATGGGGAGCCCATTAGGGCCCGAGGCCTTGCCGGATCGGACCGAACGGACAGCAGCGGCAATCTCGTCCACAGTAGGCGGGGCATCCAGAGCATCTCTATCAATGTCAGACAATCGGGGAAGTGCAATATCACGCAATAGCAGGCAGGAGTCCTGCTCTGAACGATCAGACACCTGAGAGTAAACCTCGCGGAAATAATCGGCAAAACATGCAACAATATCAACAGGGTCTGTACAACACTCTCCATTGATGTGACGTAATTTGAGCTAAATCTGCTTCACGTACAGAGTCATATTTTGTTATGGCAGTGGGTGTTCTCATTTCTACTGTCACTGAGAGGGGCACTTCATTCAGGTAGATGATTTCACTTTTTTCATAGTGTTCGGGGGGCCAAAGTGTTGGTCATCTGAAATATCCCTGACTAAGCCTCCTGGCTCAATAAAGAGGATGCAAGCCCAAGTACCAGCATGGTCATCAAATGCCTGAAATGGTCCGTATGTATGTGTTATCTCAAGGGAGCCTATGTCGAGGACCAGGTGCTTGTCAGATGTTTGCAAGCCTGCTGCTTGGGGTCTGAAAAGGAACTCTTTTGGTAGCTGAATGGTGCAACCTTTCAGTTCTGGGCTGCTGGCAACGATTGTGTGAACTGCCGCAGAAAAGGCGTGCTCGTCTACTGGATATGCTCTGACTTGACTGCCCAAGGAGGAGTCTATAGTGACTGCTATCATTCTAGCCAGTGGTGTGCCTCGTATTGAATAGATCATTGCTCCATTCTCATCGAAGTGGATGGTCATTTAATAATCCTACCACGTCACGTCCTAGGAGATTCACTGGAGACTGTGGTGAATAGAGCAGTCGTTGTTCCAGCACACAGCCTCCTATCTGTATGGGTACTGGCTTAGTGAAAGGGACCCTCCATCACGTGTCAGGAAGCAGCTCCAGTTACATTTTCTTAGTTTTTTCAGTGAAGTGCACTGAGAAGTCCTCCCCACTAGGAAGCAAGGACAAGGGAGTCGAGATAGAGTTGGTAGAGTGGTTAGCTTGTTGCTTGATGATTTCAAAGAGCTTCTTGGTTCTATTCTTAGCGCCATCCAGCTGAGCCCTGAGGTGTTCTGTTTTAGCAATGCGGATGTGTCGTTGTAAGTACTTCTTACCTTCTTTAGCTGAATTAGGTTTTTGAAGGAATGTGTGTTTCTCCAACGCCTCTCTGTGAGTCTAAGATTGGCTGTTCATCATTTAGGGCACTATTAAACCAAGGTTTGGATTGTTTGACTTGAATCCTTTTGAGTTGCTTCGGTGCAATAGTTTCAAGAATGTTAGCCATAGTGTTAATGTAGTGAGCAGAAAGATCGTCAAGTTTGCCTATTTTTGAGCATTCATGTTGATATCTCTCTAATAGCGAGACAGTTGTTTCGCTTTAATAGGTTGGCCCTGTCTGCACAAGACCTTTTCCAATATGTGGAAGGGAATTTGATGATGAACCGACTAGTCACAGGGTAGGATGTCACCCATTTGTGTGCTATTGTCTTTGGCAATGATAAGGTTGAGAGTGGCGTCCTTGTCATGGGTAGGTCCCTTACAGACCTATGAGAAGTTAAGATCAGAGAGGAAAGCCTTAAAGGAGCAGACTAAAGGATCATTTGTTTCATTCTAGTGGAGGTTGAAGTCTCCAAGGAAGATATGGCTGAGTTGGTCTGAACTCGAGCTAATGACCTCCATGATTTGTTCTATGAAGATCAGATTATCACCCAGCGGATGGTAAATTGAGTGAAGCACACAGGCAATCATGCTCTTATTCCAAATTTCGATGATTAGTTGCTCACAAGAAGACAGCAAGGCACATTGCGATTGCTTTATAGTGAGGCTGGTACGAAGAATGCATACAATGCCCCCCCCCATTTTAACAAGTCAATCACGTCTGATAATGGCATAATCAGGAGGATTAAGATGTCAAGGACAGGGGAGGAGGTATCATTGAGCCAGGTTTCAGTGAAAATCTGAAGGTCCAAGTCTTTGGAAACGATGAGTTTCGAAATATTTGCTGCATGTTTCACCGCCGATGTGCAGTTGAGTATTAACAACAAGGGGTGGTGATGGACAGAGTCTCTGAATTAAGCAGAGTACTCTCACCCAGTCAAGAGATCAGGGCTAGATCCAACACCGTTTTTTAGCTCATTGCACCATCCCAGTTTCAGAACCTGGCTGTATGCAAATTAGTCTGTCCCTGGCCCAGTGCATCATGGGAACAGGGCAGACCAGACTACAAAAGCCAATTCTTACACTGGGAAAGAAACAAGCTTCCGGGGACCGGTTTCTGGCATTTCAGCCGTCTTCGGCCCGGCTTGCTTGAATCCTGATGGTGCAATGAGCAAGGGACTCACATCTGAGTATACCCTTCCACGCTTAGGGTGGACAAAATTATTAACAACAAGGGGTGGTGATGGACAGAGTCTCTGAATTAAGCAGAGTACTCTCACCCAGTCAAGAGATCAGGGCTAGATCCAACACCGTTTTTTAGCTCATTGCACCATCCCAGTTTCAGAACCTGGCTGTATGCAAATTAGTCTGTCCCTGGCCCAGTGCATCATGGGAACAGGGCAGACCAGACTACAAAAGCCAATTCTTACACTGGGAAGGAAACAAGCTTCCGGGGACCGGTTTCTGGCATTTCAGCCGTCTTCGGCCCGGCTTGCTTGAATCCTGATGGTGCAATGAGCAAGGGACTCACATCTGAGTATACCCTTCCACGCTTAGGGTGGACAAAATGTGCAGTTGAGTAGCATCAATTTGATTTGCTGTTTGGTAGTGACCACTTCATGATGCGAGGTAGTTATTTGAAGTAGGTTTTCCTTGGTTCTCTGTCAGGGTATGAGGTAATAGTAGAGATGTTGACAGTAGAGATAGAGGAGAAGAGAATCTTATTGTCACTGTACGAGAATGAAAGAGCGAGAGTGTCCTCCTCCAAAAGCTGATGCTGGAACCTAAGGGGCCTTGAATGGTGGTTAGGGTGAGGCCTAGACCTCCAGCTGGAGATAACAGGTGAGTGGATAGAGGCTTGATTGTGATAGCATAGAACATTTTCCGTGGCTTGTGTTGATCGGTCCACTGGGAGGGCTGTGTATTGCATAGCTTCTCCATCTTCAGGGGTCCGCATGATCTCTTTAACAGCTAGGAGATCCTGCTTGAGGTCAGCAATATCCCCCTCTCTTTTTATCAAAAACATGTTGATATATGAGCTGTGGTAAACTTATATTTAAAAAAAATAACTTCATAAGCTTTGCATTTCACGAACCTTGAACAGTTCACAAAATACACAAAGTGGCTAGCCAGCCCACTTTAGAACTTTACACTCCTCAACCTTAAATCTCATCTACGCAGTAGGATATATAGTTGGAGTGTGGCAAATTGATTGAGTGTGCTATAATATGTACCCTAAAAAATCCAAATATTACTTCCAAACATAAGACAGTTTGCGCCCTGAATATCCCAAAAAGAATATATATATATATATATATATATTCACTGAAAGAACCATAGGTTTCAGGCCTTATATAGTTAGGAATTAGCATTTAAAATACTTTTAAATTCACTCAAAAAACTATAAGTTTTAGGGGTGTTATAGTTAGCTGGACATTTCACTCATACAAAACCATTGAAATTGCTCCTATATAGTTAGTTGTACTAACTATATTTCGCGCACCCGCAATCCACTGCTGATGATGTCACATATTACATCATTCATGACATTGTCAGTGATATCACTGATGACATCTCAAATGACATCACTGATGACATCACTGATGACATCAACCAGTGAATGTGGTTTGCTTCATTATTTTAATATGCATTATATATATATATAGCAATTTGCATTGAAGAATGAGTGGATAGATAAAAATAAATATTTGGATGGAGGATTTAGTAGCAGTGTAATTGACTGTTTACTTGACCAATTTATAGTGTCTCACTAAATATAGTGGATAGTGACTAAACTGTTTGAATATCTGTATCACTTTGTCAGTTGTTGTGTAAACTGGTTCTCCAGTTGGTTACTAGCTATGTGAAAGTCTATATTAGTTATTGATCAGTTAACTGAGTATTTGTATGGGAGAGTGAATGTGTGTGTGGTTCGGTGGGGGGGGGGGTGTGACTGCCCAAAGATGTGTGAATAGTTGATTCACTAGATATATGAAGTTAAAACTACATGTTCTAACAGTTGTTTGGGTGAGTGAATATCTTTATGGGTGTGGTGATGAGCAAATATATTTCTCAATGGTACATGTCCAACAAACTAGAAAAATAAAAGGCAGTGTTTGTGTCAGTTGTTGTATATTAATAAGTATACATAAGACTCAATGATTGTGTGAGTGACTGTATGGATAACTTTATACTTGTAATAATGATTTTATAATTCACTAAGTATGACTTACTATCTAAATGAATAGATTAAGTTGCGTTTGTATAAGTGTGTAGCTAAGTAAATATGTAAGTATGATCCATTGTTTGCATAAGTGAGTAGGATGACTTCATAAGAGAATAGGATGTGTGCTGGTGTGTAATGTCGATTTAGGTGTATAAGTATTATTGATAGTGTTCTATTGTTCATTGACAGCATGTATGAGTGAATCTACAGGTAAGTGATTAGATGTGTGTATACATCTAAAATCACTGAGTGGGTTTTTAGATACTTGTATTGCTGTAACAATGAATTCAAATATGATACTCTGTTTTACAAAGAGTGATGAAAGATTTTACTAGTGTATGAAAAGGTGTATGTGATTGTCACGTGGATGATGTCATCAGTGATGTCATCAGTGATGTCATTTGAGATGTCATCAGTGATGTCACTGACCATGTCATGAATGATGTAATATGTGACATCATCAGCAGTGGATTGCGGTTGCGCGAAATATAGTTAGTACAACTAACTGTTACCTGACAGTATATTGATATGTTTTATGTATGTTATTATTATCCTTTCATGTTAGTGACTACTACATTACTCCCATTACCTCTGTTCATTCCTACTGCCCCTACCCTGTCATTGTGAAGCGCTCTGATATCTGTAAGGATCTTGTTCGCGCTATATAAAACTTTGAATAAATAAATAAATATAGGAGCAATTTCAATGGTTTTGTATGAGTGAAATGTCCAGCTAACTATAACACCCCTAAATCTTATAGTTTTTTGAGTGAATTTTAAAGGTTTTTTAGAATGCTAATTCCTAACTATATAAGGCCTGAAACCCATGGTTTTTTCAGTGAATTTCAAAGGTTTTTTAAATGCTAATTCCTAACTATGTAAGGCCTGAAACCTATGGTTTTTTCAGTGAATTTGCAAGGTTTTTTAAATGCTAATTCCTAACTATATAAGGCCTGAAACCTATGTTTTTTCAGTGAATTTCAAAGGTTTTTTTATGCTAATTCCTAACTATATAAGACCTGAAAGCCCACCAGGAATCTCCAGTATGCGCCAGGGGACTGCATTGCAGAGAGGTGTAATGAAGCCACGCCCCTTTTTACACCTCTCTGCAACGCAGCCCCCGTGCATGTTTGAAGAGGGGGAAATAATTCCCCTTGCATACTGGGGGCCCCTGGGGGCCAACTAGCCACCTTGAACCTCCAGTATGCGCCAGGGGGCTGCATTGCAGAGGTGTAACAAGGCTATGCGCCTTGTTACACCTCTCTGCAACGCAGCCCCCTGGAGCGTTTGCAGAGGGGGAACTAATTCCCCTTGCATACTGGGGGTCCCTGGGGGCCAACTAGCCCACCTGGAACCTCCAGTTTGCGGCAGGGGGCTGCATTGCACAGAGGTGTAATGAGGCTGTGCCTCTTTTTACACCTCTCTGCAACGCAGGCCACTGGCGCGTTTGCAGAGGGAGGACTAATTCCCCTTGCATACTGGAGTCCCAGGGTCATATCTGCCCAAACGCCGAAATTCCGAACGATTGAAAATGACTTTTCTTGAGAAACATTTGGATTTGGATTATCATGTCCTATAGTTTGGAATTTTTGAAAGACTGACTTTGAGGATGCTATAAATTACTCAAGTCTGCCCGAATTGTGTGGGTAAAATTGATACCTAGTCACTTTGAATAAGAATGTACTTACGTCTCGTCTAACATTTGGAAGAAATATCTAGTTATATGACAACAGGATACCGACATAACTTGAAGGAAATAAGAACGCCCTGAAGAAGTTCTGTTGTACAGAACGAAACGCGTCAGCTGGCTGTGGTACATAAACTTAAGGAAAATAAAAGCATTTGAATATACACCAAGATTCAGCGCTTCAATAAGGACTCTAAGGATATGATTTGATTGGACTTATTGTGCAAGTGGTGCTGTGCCAAACTTTGGAATATTCTCCACTACTCTCTACTACTTACTCTCTACTACTCCACTACTCTCTAATACTCACTCTCTACTACTCATTCTCTACTACTCTCTTCTACTCTCTCTCTCTACTACTCACTCCCTACTACTCACTATCTACTACTCTCTACTACTCACTCTCTACTACTCTCTACTCTCTACTACTCACTCTCTACTATTCTCTCTCTACTACTCACTATCTACTACTCTCTACTACTCACTCTCTACTTCTCACTCTCTACTACTCTCTACTACTCACTCTCTACTACTCTCTCTCTACTACTCTCTACTACTCTCTCTCTACTACTCTCTACTACTCACTCTCTACTACTCACTCTCTACTATGCTCTACTACTCACTCTCTACTACTCTCTCTCTACTACTCTCTACTACTCACTCTACTACTCACTCTCTACTACGCTCTACTATTTTCTCTCTCTGCTACTCACTCTCTACTACTCTCTACTACTCACTCTTTACAACTCTCTGCTACTCACTTTCTCCTGCTCTCTACTACTCACTCTACTACTTACGCTCTACTACTCTCTACTACTCACTCTCTACTACTCACTCTCTGGTACTCTCTACTACTCACTCTACTATTCACTCTACTACTCTCTACTACTCACTCTCTGCTACTCTCTCTACTGCTCTCTACTACTCTCTACTACTCACTCTCTACTCTATTACTCACTCTCTTCTCTCTACCTCTCTACCTCTCTCTACTTCTCTCTCTACTAGTCTCTACCTCTCTATCTCTACCTCTCTACCTCTACCTCTCACTACATCACTACTGAGTCACATGATTGTGGACATGGACATAGAAAGGGTACACATTTAGTAAAGGGGAAAGACAAACAACTTGTCATGTCGTGACAGTAACTGGTTGAAAACTCAGCCTGAAAAAACAATACATTATATGAAACAATTAAATTTCATTTTCAAAGTTGATGTGTTGTCTTAAAAATAGATGATAAATTTAACAATCTAGTTCTTAACCCATAAAACATTGCACAAATCTCAAAAACGGCCTCACCACATATCATAACTGCTTAAATGCAGAAACAGCCAAAGGCTGAAAGAAAGTGACTAGTGCTATATCTTAACTGCATGAATGCATATACCATGAGGTATATAAAGTGACTAGTGCTAATTGATGTGGACTAACCATCAGATATGAAATATTGTATTTATCGCCCAGTCCACTGAAATATATGACTTTTGTTAAATTTGTTTGTGATGACACTCCACCCAAACTACCCACAAGCTAATGTCTAAAATATTTATTTAAAATTCAAATGTCATGAATTATTTACATCATAAATATTAAGACCTATTTACAGTTTATATTACAGAAAACCAAAAATATAAGTGCCCTTCTGTACATGTGCTTAATAGTGAAAAAGGAAAAACAAATGTTTTATTCTGTGCAAGAAATACCAAGAAAAAAGAGATAAAAAGATATCAAATCCATGTATACCTATGATATTTAAAGGTATAAGCAGATGTTATACAATTGATGTACATCTGCCAAGTGTATTAATATTTAGCTCAGTGGGCTGTTGGTTCAAAAAACCGATTATACCATGGCTACCAAAATATATATTCAATGGACCAAGACTTGTGCACACTACTACAAAAACAACTGCACGCCAAAAGTGAATAAACAGAAGGGTTATTTGCAAGGAAAATACTTCAAAGAAAGTTATCAAGATCCTCAGTTGCGTTCAATCCATATGGCTGTTTACTGTCTAAGGCAATAATATACTGGGTCTCCAATTTTCTTAGCAATCTGTCCCTATCACCTCCCCGCCTCAAAGGGCAATGACATAATACCTCAAACAGGCCAGGTCCCTGGCGTGTACTGAATCAAAATGTCTGGCCACGGGGTAGGCTACATCATGGTTTACAATGGCGCGGAGATGCTGCAATATCCTGACGTGCACCTGTAACCTTGTGCTTCCCACATAGCACAAACCACAGGTGCACGTCAGGACATACACAGCAAACTCGGTGCGACAGTTGAAATTGCCCTTGATGGCAATCTTTGTACTGGAAAAAGGACTATCGTAGTGTGTAGTGTTCTGCCCAAACTTGCACGCACTGCAAGAACTACATTTATAAAAGCCCTTTCTAGTGAGCCAGTCACTGCCACTAACCAACTCTGGACTTTTCCTGACTAGTTTGTTGTGTATGCTATAGGCGCTTTTGAAGGTGACAATGGGTCTGTCAGACACTCTAGAATTCAACACACCATCAGTTTTCAAAATAGGCCAATGCCTGTTCATGATGGATTTTATCTGTCGATGTTGCCGGCTGTACATAGTAGTCAGCCTGGGAAACTGATCAGTATTCCCTGCATCTGGGGAAGTAGGCTTAAGGAGAGATTCTCTTGACCTATCCTTGGTTTTAGTTAATGCTTTAGAGAGAATCGCCTCACTGTAGCCCCTGTCCCTCAGACGTTCCATCATTGCAATAGCTCCCTCATCAAATTTTTCCTCAGAGTTACAGATTCTCTTTAACCTCAAAAGTTCTCCCAAAGGGATGCTTTCTATGACATGTCGGGGATGTCCACTGCTGGCATGCAAAATGCTATTACCAGCAGTGGGTTTGCGGTATAAAGATGTTGTAATGTTGGCCCCTACGATATCAATTTGGAAATCTAAAAATTGGGCCGATTGTTTGCTGATGTTTGATGTAAAGAACAAATTGCTGGTGTTGGTATTAAGAGTACTGACAAACTGCTGTGCACTGGAGATGTCACCCTCCCACACACAGAAAACGTCATCGATGAATCTCATCCAATATTTGACATTGCTAAAACCAGACGTTGTGACAAGATCCCGCTCCTCCTACCAGCCCACGTGTAAACACGCATAGCTGGGGGAGAAGCAGGACCCCATCGCAACACCCCTGATCTGTTTCCATATGTCTTTGCCATGCATAAAAAAGTTATTATTTAGACACCAATTTACCAAGTCGCACAACATACGGTTGTGCCCATAATATTCACAAGACTTTCATCCCAAGTAATGTCTAATGGCTTCAATAACTTTGCAATGTTCAATGCATGTATACAATGATTCAATGTCCAGTGTGATAATGCACCAGTCAGTTTGCCATTGTATTGTGCCAAGTTTAGACAGAAAGTCCCCGGTGTCCTTGATGTAACTGGCTAGACTTTGGACATGGATTTGCAGAAAGTAATCAATGTAACGGGAAACATTCTCACCAATACTGTTTATAGCAGAGATGATCGGTCTGCCCGGAGTTGGGTGTCTCATTTTGTGTACCTTTGGGATTAGATATAGGTGAGGCATCACCGGATTTTCCACATGCAAAAACGAGAATTCCTCGGTTGAAATTAGATTTTCACGTTTATAGGAATTTGGATTCGCTTCAAAGTGTCCCGGAACCGTTTGTATTCCAAGCAGCTGCTCATCACATAGCAGTTGCTGTCGCCCAGTTGTCTTAGTGCTTCTGTCTCATATTCTTTTTTTTGCCAAAGGACAATGTTTCCTCCTTTATCGGAACAATTGATTACTATATCCTGATTTTTACTAAGTTTTTCCATTAGTTTGTCACATTGGATTGCTTGAAAATTTCTTTTGGTGACGAGTTTCTGTCTCTGTGTTTGTTTGTTGAGTGTTTTTAAATCTTCCACCACACACTCGTGAAAAATGTCGACCGCGTCTTTTGGCATGACGGGGACAAACTTGCTCTTGACTTTGAAGGGACTTTCCCCTGCCCCCCTCTGCGTAACATTAATGGCACGAAGCTGATCCTGAGTATTAGGTGCTTCAATATTGTCGTTGGTATTGGAGATAGAAGATCCAGTTCCCAGATCGTACAAAGTTAGTAATGTTCTGGCATCACTGGCTGCTGCCAGTGGGTAATCGCTGACAGTAGCATTGAATTCATTGCGGTTGGTTTCTTTGGAATTGGACTTTATAGCGAAGAATTTTTTGAGTTTCAATTTTCTTATAAACAGAAACACATCCGCTCTTGTGTTGATGTAGTTGAAAGAGCTTTCCGGACAGTAATTTAAGCCCAATGATAATAATTGTTGCTCCGCTGTTGTTAGAGTTAGGTTGGATAGATTAGTGATAGTACTGGCCATGCTTATTGTTTTTTGTTGCTGTTGTTTTTCTTGTTGTACCAGTGCCTCTTTTTGTTTTGCGGTGGATTTGGCGCGCTTTCTCCTTGCGTTGCGCCTTGTATTGTGGCGCTTCCTGCACCCTTGTTGCGTATTCTGGGTCGTAGTGTTTTGAGGCGGTCCTCGACTAAAAAATCGATTTCCTCGCCTATATCCAAGACAGCAAGTGTACTGTTGGCTTGGTCTAGGCTTGCAACCGATCCCGTTGTGCTGACCGAACTTGATAAAGAAAATGAGTCAGAATCGGAAGGAGCTGAAGGCCCAGGTAGGCTGCTGGCATTCGGATGTTGCTGGGGCGCATATATATATATATATATACATACATACATATATATATACACATACATACACACACACACACACACATATATATATTCACTGAAAATATGTCACTGACCATGTCATGAGTGATGTAATATGTGACGTCATCAGCAGTGCATTGCACGCGCAAGTTATAGTGAGTCCAACTAACTATAACGTGGGAATTTCAATGGTTTTATGCGAGTAAAATTTCCAGCTAACTATAACTGGTGGGAAACCTATGGTTTTTTCAGTGAATTTCATAGGTTTTTTAAATGCTAATTCCTAACTATAACTGGTGTGAAACCTATGGTTTTTTCAGTGAATTTCATAGGTTTTTTAAATGCTAATTCCTAACTATATATAGCGCCTCAAACCTATGTTTTTTTCAGTGAATTTCAAAGGTTTTTTAATAGCAAATCTCTATAGCTACGAAATATATTATTTTTTATAATGAATTTTATATTGTATATTTTTGTAATACTTTTTTTTATGTATATTTTTCCTTTTTTTTTTGCCCTGGAGCGCTCCCGGTGCGCGTACCGGTGAGCGCACCGGTAAGCGCAGTGTTGCGGCGTGCTGAGTGCGCGTACCGGTGAGCGTACCGTGAGCGTCCCGTTAGCTCTATTGCCACAAACGAAAACAACATTGTGACGTATCACATAGCAGCGACGCCGTGCGTCATAAGACACGTATCGCGTAGCCGCAAGATGCGTCTTATGACGCACGGCGTAAGCGCATCCAGAAGCGCCCGAGCGCATACGATCGCGCAACGTAAGCGCCCCGACGCACTTACGCTAAGCGCCCCCGGGCGCGTAGCGTAAGCGCGTCGGGTCATGTGACCTGAAAATAACACTTTTCATTGGTTCAGAACAGTTTTGTTTTCCAAATGATGAAAGCCCCCACCTTTTTTCCTCATTCTCACTTTGTTCTTTGAGTGAGGAAGACCTGTTTCCATTCATTGAGAAATGGCTACAGTAGCAGCAGCAGCAGGAGCATCTGCACCACCACCACCACCACCACAAGCACAAGGACCACCACAACACCACATTGGTGGTGAAGAAGAAGAGGAGGAGGAGGAGGAGGAGGAGGAGAGGAGGACTTTCCTGCCTGAAGACAATCCCCCTTATAAACCGAGAGAGCACATTGTGTGGGAGTTTTTTAAATTCCCAAGGGACGAAAAAAAAAGTCAATGCGGCGAAAGTGACATGTCTGATATGTGGCACTGTACTTTCCAGGGGAAACGCTGCGAAAAAGTACTCTTTTGGTAATAATACCATGATTCGCCACATGCAACGGAGGCATCCCAACAACTATTCTGCGGCAGAGGTGAGAGAACTAAACAGAAACCCTCCCCAATCTGCCAGCACCTCCACAGGCAATCCATCGGGTCCAGAGGCAAGGGAGATGGTCCCAAACATCCAAACCCAGTTTGGAGATTTTAAAATTGTTTGCGTATTTTGTGGGACTACAATTTCTCATCGTGAACAAAGCATCAAATTGATTAACCGTGCTGGAGACAACCACCAGTGCAAAAAGAAGCCTTAATTTTTTCTTGATTTTTTTTGCTCCAGTTGAGCCGTTTACAATTCCCTGTTTTTTGTTTGTCCCCATAAAAATTACAAAAAAAATATAAAATTGTTCATAAAAGCCAAAAAAAGTAAAAAAATGTTCAAAAAAATAATAAATAATATAAAACAACAAAAAGAATAAAAAAACTGTTCTTTTTAGAACTACCTCCAATTTATAAAAAAATGCTACATTTTTAAAAAACGGTCATTGTTTTTTCTCCAGGGTACGCTCCCCGGTACGCTCCCCGGTGTGCGTACCGGGCACTTTTTTTGCCCCGCGGAGCCCTTTTATGGCCCCAACATCAAACCTAGGGGGTCAGGGGGGTCTACCCTGCCCCCTTTTGGTCATTTCCCCCTTTGTTTTTGCCACCTCTTGTGTCTCGATCCTACCGAGACGCAAGATGGCGGCCGCTCCAGACTGTTTGGAATGTTGACAGACACCCGAGAGCCAATCAGCTTTCAGCTCGCGTACTCGCGTAGCGCGCTGGTATGCACCCCGGTGCGCGTACCGGGGCGCGCATATAGATATATATATTTTTTTTAACCTAAATTACTCAAAATACACTGGAGCACATATCTTGAGACATAGCAAAGGCACATCGGGCTACCAGTCCCTACAATTTTGCCAAGTTTGGTGGAAATCCATTCAGCCGTTCGGGCTAAAAGTGAGTCCAACCGCCCTATGGAAATTAACATGGGGAAAACACGTTTTGGGACCCCCAAATATCTCGGCCCCCACTTGACGAATCCCCCCCAAACTTTTAGGGAAGGAGCAGAGCGGAGCGGGCCATCTTCTTTGAGAAATTCGTGAAGATTCGTCCACCGGCACCAAAGTTATTCCCAATAGAATGTTGCGGATTTCCTATGGAAACTAGGTCCTAACTATAACTACCTACTGGCGACCTCCAGTAGGTAATATAAACACAGGGGAAAACGGCAGTCTGCCGAAACGTGACCTGTTAAAGCGTGAATAAACCTTTTGAAAAAACCACGAGAGTGCGGCCAATTCCTTTTTTGAGGGAATTCCTTGGAGCTGATATATATATATATATATATATATATATATATATATATATATATATATATATATATATATATGTATGTATATATATATATATATATATATATATATATATATATATATATATATATATATATATATGTATATGACTCCGTATATATACTTCAGGGTACGTTGATAAGGAATTAGGAATATTAAATCTAGTCTTCCCTAGGGATTTGGAGTCCACAACAATCAACACGGGCTGCCATTGCTGTGCTGAATGCATCAGGGGGAGGGAACATGGTGCCTGCAGGTATTTACACACAGGAGGAGCTCATTAGGGAGAGGTTCGTTTCAGAGTAAGGCGCTGAAGAAGGCTATCACGCCGAAATGCATCCGCCATTGCTGGGACTCCTGAAATAAACGGCTTCTGTTCCCTACTCCCCTTATGGCCTCTCATCTTTTTTCGGAAGGATTGTACGTGGTATATACAACGCTTGCCAGACGCGCAGAAGAGATGGCCCTGCAGCATCAAGTGACTTGGGATTAAACTGGCACCACGCTGCTTGCAGCTTTTTTCAAATCGAGGTATTGATATTCCCGAGGTCCGCCAAGAATCACAGGCAGACTGAGATATTTCATTTCGATGGGGCATGGTGTCTCTCATTTGACTGCCCCTGTTTCTCATCTTACCTGGAGGACTGGCCGCAGCAGCTATAGGGGACACAGGACTGGCTCCGTGGTTTTCGTTGTTCTTCGACCGCCCCACCCTCCTGCAGTGGGCACCAATCCATCATTTACTTCCACTCCCCCACACCAGCTACCTGACTATGCCGAGACTGTGCATGCTGGGATTTGGAGTCCGCAACAATCAACACGGGCTGCCATTGCTGTGCTGAATGCATCAGGGGGAGGGAACACAGTGCATTGCGGGTATTTACACACAGGAGGAGCTCATTAGGGAGAGGTTCGTTTCAGAGTAAGGCGCTGAAGAAGGCTAGCACGCCGAAATGCATCCGCCATTGCTGGGACTCCTGAAATAAACGGCTTCTGTTCCCTACTCCCCTTGTGGCCTCTCATCTTTTTTCGGAAGGATTGTACGTGATATATATATATATATATATATATATATATATATATATGCGCCAGAAATGTTTACCCGCACGATGTTGTCGCAGGAAACACAAAAGACTCGCACTTCAGGGTCCGTGTTTAGGAAATTAGTTTATTGGCGACGCGTTTCGACCAGACGGTCTTCTTCGTTGATGTGATCGTGGGCGGTCAGCGGACTGGTAAAGCAGGCGAGGAGGCCGGATATAGTGGGCGATAGCGATTTATTAGGGTTTGTTTATACAAGGTTTATACGGAGATAGTAGGAAAGTCCGGTCCAAATCACGGGAAGAGGTGTCCGTCTTCTTCTTTCTTGTCCGGGCGGGATGAGGGTCCAAGGAAAGGCTGGGTCTTTGGTGTAGCTGCCTCGTTGGGGTCGGAGAACACCTCGGAGGACAAACAAGAGACAAGAGGGAGCCGTTAGCTGTGCTTGGATTTGAAATCCTGTACCTTCACCGTTAACCCGGGAGTGAGAGGATACGAAGGGGAAGTGAGGGCGGTACGGGTATGGATCAGGGAAAGGAAAGAAACAGAAGTGCACAGGGATGTGGGGAGAGGGGTGCTCTTTGTACAATGTGATGTGCGTATTTACAACCTGTGTAGTGCTTACTTGTGACGTGCCTAGGATAGCGGGAACAATTTACACTGGGAGGGTTTTATAACTATATACACGGGCACCTAGCGTGCTCAAGGGAGTAACTGGTACTCACGCGCTCCGCCGTAACTCTCCTCCGAGTTACGGCCGCTCTCCAGCCTCCTCCGTGGGACTCCACCACTCTTCGGACCACTCCTCGCGTTCTCCGTTCCCGTCTTCTCCGTCCGTCACCGGTCCAGCCGAATTCTCCTGCCACAATCCTTCGACAACGCTCGTGTCTTCTCTTCCGGCTTTTCTGTATCCGACAGTCGGTGGAGAGGCGGGCCTTCCGGGGTCACGGTGTATCCCTTCCGGTCCTTCGACGCCTCTGATTGGTTCCTGTACAGGAGAGAGGGGCGGGATGCCTGTCGTCAGGGACGCTGTTGTTGGGGGCTCTGCGCGTCTACCTGAACGGGCTATGGTGTGAGGCGGTAATAGGGGAGCTAGATAGTCTCGGTTATGGGGATCTCGGGTCTCGAGATCACATTCCCTTCCCCTAGCTGTCTTTCTTGTACCCTCAGTGGATACAGGGTAACGAGAAAGGTAGTCTGCGTTACCTTGTTCTAAGCCCTTCCTGTGTACAGTGGTGAAGTGATACGGCTGGAGGGATAGGAACCAGCGGAGGATTCTATCATTGTGGCCCTTGTTCCGCGCCATCCACTCCAGGGGAGCATGGTCAGTGTAGATGGTGAATTGTCTCCCCTCCAAATAATACCGTAGGCTGTCTACTGCCCACTTAATGGCCAGGGCTTCCTTCTCCACCACGGCGTAGTTTTTCTCTCGGGGAAACAGTTTTCTGCTAAGAAAGAGGACAGGTTTCTCGTTCCCTTGGGGGTCTTTCTGGGAGAGGACCGCCCCGAGCCCCTGTTCTGAGGCGTCCGTTTGTAAAATAAACGGTCGTGTATAATCTGGGCTTACTAACACTGGATGGGAGGTCAGGGCATTCTTTAGATCTGTGAATGCCTGCATCAGATCAACCGTAGGTGATTTGAGAAGGGTGTCTGTTCTCATAGACTTTTTTAGGAGGTCGGTGAGGGGGGCTGCTCTTTGTGAGAAGTTGGGGACAAACCGTCGGTAATAACCCAGGAGCCCCAGGAAAGCACGAAGGTCTCTTTTGCTCTGGGGGAAGGGAAGGGACTGTATGGCTTCGATTTTGCTCTCCTGGGGTCTGATTAAGCCTTCCCCTAGGAGATAACCTAGGTACTTCACGGTCTGTGCTGCTAGGGTAGTTTTGGAGGGATTAATGGTAAAACCATGTGCCCCTATGGAGGAGATGACCTGGTACAGGTGTTCCAAATGCTGGGACCAGTTGTCACTATAAATCACGATATCATCGAGATATGCACCAGCATAAAGAGAGTGAGGTTGCAGGATGGTATTCATGGCCCGTTGGAACGTGGCTGGGGCGCCATGAAGCCCAAAAGGAAGGACTAGGAATTGGAATAACCCGTCAGGTGTGGAGAAGGCCGTCTTTTTTCTGTCTTCTTCCCGTAGGGGAATCTGCCAATACCCCTTACAGAGGTCTAGCGTGGAGATGTATTGGGCCTTCCCTATGCGTTCGACCATTTCGTCGACGCGGGGTAAGGGGTATGTATCAAAGGAGGATATCTTGTTTACCCCCCGGAAATCAATACAGAAACGGACAGACCCGTCCGGCTTGGGTACGAGTACTATCGGGGAATTCCACTCGCTTATCGAGGGCTCGATGATACCCATCTGTAGCATCTGTTCCGTTTCACGTCGGATTACTTCCCTGCGGGCCTCGGGGACTCTGTACGGCCTTTGACGTACTACCTGCCCGGGTATGGTTTGAATCGTGTGCTCAGTTATAGAGGAATGTCCCGGGGAGGAGGAGAACACATGTCGCAATGGAAATAGGGCTGTTTCGAGTTCCTGTCTCTGTCGTGGGGTGATGTCGGGATCGATACAAGGGTTGAAGGAGAGGAGTCCTGTGCGTGCTGACCCACTTAAGACGGGGCGGGGGCCTTCCCATTTTTTCAAAAGATTAACGTGGTATATCTGAGTGACTCCACGACCGGGATCTATGTCTAGCTCATATGTGACAGGGGTCACCTGACGTAGGATGGTATACGGACCTTGCCACTGTCCCAGGAGTTTTTGATCGGAGGAGGGCATCATAAGTAACACCAGATCCCCTACCAGGAAGATTCTGGGTTTGGTGCCCTTATCGTATTGGCCTTTTTGTCTGTTCTGGGCACTCTCGAGGTTCTGGCTTACTATATTTCTCATAAGGGATAGGTGGGTTTTCAGATTCTCCATGTATTCAGGAAGGGGCCTGGTACGGTCTGGCTCTGCCTCCCATGCTTCTTGGGCCATATCAAGAAAGGTGCGGGGGGGTCGGCCATATAATAATTCATAGGGGGAATACCCGGTGCTACTTTGGGTGGCACAACGGATAGCAAACAGGGCAAGGGGTAGCATATCTTCCCACCTCTTGGCTTCTAAGCCTAACAGTTTCTTAAGGGTCTGTTTTAGGGTGGCGTTATACCGCTCGACCAAACCGTCGGTTTGTGGGTGGTACGCCGAGGTTCTGATCTGTTTGATCCCCAGGCTGGCGCATACCTGTTTCATCAAAGAGGAGACAAAAGGAGTACCCTGGTCGGTGAGTATTTCCCTGGGAAAACCGACCCGAGTGAATACAGTAATGAGGGCCTTCGCAATGTTCTGGGTGGTGGGTTGTCTCAGGGGCAGGGCTTCAGGGAAGCGGGTGGCATAGTCCACAATTACCAGGGCGTAACGACACCCACTCCGGGACGGTAATAGGGGTCCGATTATGTCCATCCCTACTCTGCTGAATGGGACGTCTATGATGGGAAGGGGTTGCAGCGGGGCCCTAGGGGGTCGGTATCTACTGTGTTTTTGGCAGACTGGACACTCTTTGCAAAACTTTTTGATATGCTGGTGTATTCCGGGCCAATAAAACTTATCCAGGATTGTTTGGCTGGTCTTTTCTTCACCGAAATGCCCTCCCAGAAGATGGCTATGTGCTAGGAAGAGTACTTTCTCCTGAAAGGGGCCGGGGACCAGGAGTTGGGGTTTCTGGTGGATCCCCCCTTTTCGGTATAAAAGGCCGTTTTTCTTAAAGAAGTAAGGACCTACGTTAAGGGGGTCCTCTTGATCCACTGCCCTTCCCCAGGCTTCCTGTAACAGAGGGTCTTCCTGCTGTGCGGCCCGGAATTCACGGTCCGTTTGCCAGGGGTGTTCATCTGGAAGCACTGGATAAGCGCCCGTGTATTCCCTTTTTTCCTTTTTCTTCTGTGCTTTGGTTTTGGCTGGTTTACGGTGTTGTAGGGGGGAGGATAATCCCTTAGGGAAGGGTGCTTCTTCCCACCAGTGTGTCAGGGACTCTGTGGTGTCATGCAACATTCCGGGCAATCCGGGGTAATCACTTCCTAGGATCGCCTGTTCTGGTAGGGCGGGGATCAGTCCCATTGTAAGAGCCGTGCCGGGATCCTTTTCGTGTTGCACCAGTACTTGGGCGGTGGGGTAACTCTTCGTGTCCCCGTGCACACATTGAATGGCCACCCTGTCGGACGAAGGCTGCACCGGGTAGGGTAGGTCTTGAGGCCTGATAACACTCTGTCGACACCCTGTGTCCGTAAGGGCCATGAGGGGTTGTCCATCAAAGTTCACTGGACGTCTGAAAGGGGGCGGAGGAGCCCCTGGTACGGAACACACATAGTTCCGTGCCAGACCCACTTCCATCGGCTCTTCCTTGTGTGGACAGTTCCTGGCAATGTGACCGAAGCCGCCACAGCTATAGCATTGTGGTCCGGGATTGACAGGACGATGTATCACCGGGGTGGGGAAAAAGATAGGAGGATCAGGTCTTCTTGGTACCGGGGGCCGTGGAGGTCGTAGTCCTGTGGGGGGATGTGGTTTGTGGGGATGATCGTCCTTTCCCCTCTGGACCTCCTGGGCCCTGCTGTAAGCGCTTGCGATTTCTATTGCTGTGTCCAGGGTCAGGTGAGCATGCTGGCGTACCCATCTTTGCGTGCCGGGATGCAAAGACGATAGGAATTGTTCCAGGTAAATCTTTTCCATGATATTCTCTTTCGTGGAGTTGTCGGGTTTCAGCCAGCGGTTGGCGAGGTCCTTGATTCGGAAGGAGAGGGCCCTGGGATTCTCTTGGGGTCCTTCTTTTACTTGGCGCAGACGTACGCGGTAGGTTTCCGCATCTATACCCAGCCGTTCAAGTATGCATTTTTTCACGTCGTCATAAGGGGTATTGCCTTGTATATTCGCTTGCTGGTAGGCAGCTTGTAGTTCTCCCGTTAGCAGGGGCCCTAGATAGTGGGCCCACCGGTCTAACGGCCAGGCGGCGGCCTGGGCCAGCCGTTCAAAGTTGGTAAAGAAAAAGTCAGGGTCCTCCCCCGGTACGTATTTCTGCAGTACCACTGACGGGAGGGAGGACGTCGGGCGCGGTTGACCCAGGACATCGGTCAGTTTTCCCATAGCCTGGTCGTGGGAGGATCCTTGTCCCTTCAAGACATCGTGGAGCTGCCCCCGATCGTCCTCGGCAGTTTTGAGGAACTGCTCCATTAACTTTCCCAGCTGTTCTTGAGATTCCGCCATCCTTTTCATCACGGCCTCCATTCCTCCAGTGGATCCCACTTCTGACACCAGATGTGATCGTGGGCGGTCAGCGGACTGGTAAAGCAGGCGAGGAGGCCGGATATAGTGGGCGATAGCGATTTATTAGGGTTTGTTTATACAAGGTTTATACGGAGATAGTAGGAAAGTCCGGTCCAAATCACGGGAAGAGGTGTCCGTCTTCTTCTTTCTTGTCCGGGCGGGATGAGGGTCCAAGGAAAGGCTGGGTCTTTGGTGTAGCTGCCTCGTTGGGGTCGGAGAACACCTCGGAGGACAAACAAGAGACAAGAGGGAGCCGTTAGCTGTGCTTGGATTTGAAATCCTGTACCTTCACCGTTAACCCGGGAGTGAGAGGATACGAAGGGGAAGTGAGGGCGGTACGGGTATGGATCAGGGAAAGGAAAGAAACAGAAGTGCACAGGGATGTGGGGAGAGGGGTGCTCTTTGTACAATGTGATGTGCGTATTTACAACCTGTGTAGTGCTTACTTGTGACGTGCCTAGGATAGCGGGAACAATTTACACTGGGAGGGTTTTATAACTATATACACGGGCACCTAGCGTGCTCAAGGGAGTAACTGGTACTCACGCGCTCCGCCGTAACTCTCCTCCGAGTTACGGCCGCTCTCCAGCCTCCTCCGTGGGACTCCACCACTCTTCGGACCACTCCTCGCGTTCTCCGTTCCCGTCTTCTCCGTCCGTCACCGGTCCAGCCGAATTCTCCTGCCACAATCCTTCGACAACGCTCGTGTCTTCTCTTCCGGCTTTTCTGTATCCGACAGTCGGTGGAGAGGCGGGCCTTCCGGGGTCACGGTGTATCCCTTCCGGTCCTTCGACGCCTCTGATTGGTTCCTGTACAGGAGAGAGGGGCGGGATGCCTGTCGTCAGGGACGCTGTTGTTGGGGGCTCTGCGCGTCTACCTGAACGGGCTATGGTGTGAGGCGGTAATAGGGGAGCTAGATAGTCTCGGTTATGGGGATCTCGGGTCTCGAGATCACAGTTAGCCAGCCGCATAAACATTCAATCACCATTTTTAAAGTGCACTAGAGGGGTAGTGAAAAGTGAGATAGGACCACAAACCCATTCTGAACTACAATAGTTCAGAGGTCTACAAAGGAAATAGAAGAAAGACCCAGTGGTTTCGCCATGATGTGCAGTTAATTTCAAGAATTACATCGTAAATTCGTGCTGGCAGTTTAAGCAAAATTAATTTCAGATTCATGTTATTTCACATTAAATCGGTTCATACATAATCATCTTTCAAATACTTGTAGGCACTAAGAAGTTATAAAAGAAGTTGAAATTAACAATTGGTGCACCCCAAAGAGTCATAAATGTTACACAAGTTTATGACATAATGGCCAAGTGGCCAAGTCTATTTTCTTGGCATTGGTAACGTGTCAGTATATACAATAAGGGAAAAATGTATTAACATTTGGGAAAATTGAGAGGGAAGAGGTTGGTTAGGGTTAAACAATAATCAATAATTTATTTTTATTTATTTATTTATTTATTTATAAAATTTCTAAAGCGCACAAATACGTTCCGGTGTCTCGGCGCTAGAGTTTACAGATTGCAGAAGATTTCCATTGACAAATTACTGATTGAAAAGCCAGGTCTTGAGATGTTTTCGGAATGTTAATAGTGAAGGGCTAAGTTTGATATAAGAAGGGAGCTGATTCCATAGTTTTGAGGCAGCCACCACAAAACGTTTGTCTTCCCATGATGCCTTTTTTGTACGTGGAATTTGGAGCTGTTGGGCTGAGGATGAACGTAATGTTCGACTAGGCTTGTAAACCTTAATTGCTTTTTTGAAGAATTCTGGTCCATTATTGTTCAAAGCCTTATAAATAATACACAAGGCCTTAAACTTTGTACGGCTTCTAATCGGTAGCCAATGAAGCTCGCGGATGATGGGGGAAATGGATGAGTATTTAGGTGTGCCGGTCAGAATCCTTGCGGCAGCATTTTGAACAAGCTGTAGTTGGTTCAAAACTTGCTCCTGCGCGTTAAGCAATAGGCCATTGCAGTAGTCCACCTTAGATAGTGCTAGAGTGGACATTAGGGTCTTGCCTGCATTCAGGGGAAGAAATGGAAGCAATTTCTTTACCATTCTGAGGGTAAAGAAGGAGGCTTAGACCACTGCGTTGGCATGGCTGACAAAGGCTAGCTTGTTGTCAAAGAGCACGCCCAAATTTCTCACTTTAGATACTGGTGATGGAGGAGTTCCCAGCTCCAAAGGCCACCAGACTGGGGACCAAGACGGAGTCAGTTCACCAAATAACATCACCTCCGTCTTGTCAGAATTTAGCTTTAAACAGTACTGATTCATCCAGTTACTGATGGCTTTCATACCCTCCTGGAAATTAGCTGCCACTGCTTCTCCATTTTTGTGGATCGCCAGGACCAATTGGGTGTCACCGGCATATGATGTTAAACCTATACCAAATGACTTAATCACCCTCGCCAAGTCCGACACGTAGATGTTAAAAAGTGTCGGACTTAGCGAGGAGCCCTGGGGGACTCCACAAGGCAAGGTAAAGTCAGGAGAGTAGTGGCACCCCATCTTCACGGACTGCACTCTCTCGGCCAGGAAAGATGCTAGGATTGCTCTGGATTTACCCTGAATGCCAGTGGCAGCGACACGGTCGATCAAGATGGTATGATCGACCGTGTCAAAGGCTGCAGACAGATCCAAGAGTATTAGGATCGCTGCACCACCCTGGTCCATGATTATCCTGACCTCCTCTGCTGCCTTTATCAGAGCAGTCTCAGTCCCATGGCCCTTCCTGAACCCAAACTGGGTGTCGTCAAGCAGATCGTTCTGTTCAATATAATTCGACATCTGTTGGTTCATTACCTTTTCAATTATTTTTGAAGGATAAGGGAGTGAGGCAATAGGGCGATAGGGCAATAGGGCGTCACCTGTGACGGCCATGTGGCCACGTGCCCAGAGTAACATGTACCACTCCATATGCATGATATCATTGACACGAGATGTCCAACTAAGTAAGTCCTATTGGTGGGGGGCTAGGTCCAGGGAAGTGGGATGTTAAAAAGGGGGCCCAACCGAAGGGAGGGCAAAACTAAAAAGGTTCTGAAATAAATTTTTCAGCCCCGTGAGTAGTGCATCGAGTGTACCCTATCCTATCCGTGGAGAGCCTAACAAGACCTGCATCAGAGGGATACATCCGGGTGTGATTGTGCATTTGTGGGCATGTGGTGGGGGGGTTTTCTCTCAGGGAGGGAGTGGGGGATTAATGTCTGAGTGATACGGTGAGGTGTTGTCCTCTAAGAGGAGCCAGCCCCTGTGCCTGATAGAACAGTTTGTGGCGAGGTCATCTAATCCTAAGCTCAAATGTGCACGCTCCTAGTCCCACCCTCAGGTAGAGAGAGCCCTCTCTGGAGGGTGGTGGGAGTTGGAAACACGCGGACACAGGAGCAAGGGGGGTAGGGCATGGGAGAGGCATGGAAGAGGATGAGGTTCAGGTGTTAGGCAAGTACAGTTCCGGATTCACATAAGGTTCTTAGCCAATATGGACATGTAATTCCTCATCCTCGTTGAGGCCAAAGGGGCTTCTTGAATCCAGACGGATGATGTAATCGGATTCCATGATGCGCAGTTGTTTGAGTCTGTTGCCCCCTCTCGGATTTGTTGGAATTCTGTCAATGCCAAAGAAGGAAAATTGGTTAACATCACTGTCATGAAAGTGTAGCCAATGGCGCGCTGTTGCATAGCTCATGTCAACATTCTTTATTGCCCTCATGTGCTCCAGCACCCTTTTCTTTATAGGGAAGATGGTGCTCCCAACATAGAACTTCGCACATGGGCAGACAATCACATAAACACAATAGTCAGTATTGCAGTTCATAAATTTGTTGATGCCTGCGCTTCTACCAGTAGGAAGGGGATAGGATTTAACATTTTTGCTACTAGCACAGGCTTTGCATTTGCCACATTTATAAAAGCCTTTCTGCTCAGAGAGCCAATTTTTCTTTATCTTCTTTGGTGTCTCAAAGTAGCTCCTCACTAGCATATCTTTTAGAGAACGGGCCTTCCTGTATGTCACCTGTGGTTGACTGTTGACCATTTTGCCAATGACCGGATCGCTTTTCACAATATGCCAGTGTTTTCTTAGTATCTCACGTACCCTGCCTGCCTCTGTGCTGTATGTGGTTATCATCCTGACATTGTTGGAGTATAAGTTCTCTTTAGTTTTGCATTTCTTCTGGGTCAAAAGGGTTTCCCTGCTTCTGGCTCTTGCTTTTTCTCTCGCCACTAGGAGTACTTGGTCTGAATACCCCCTGTCTCTGAATCTCTTAGTCATATTCGACTGTTCTTTCAAAAATGCGGCTTCTGAGCTGCAATTGCGCTTAGCCCTTAAGTACTCTCCATATGGGATGCTGTCCTTAAGGTTGCTAGGGTGGTGGCTCCTAGCGTGGAGGATGCTGTTACCTGAGGTGAGTTTTCTGTATAGGCTGGTTTCTATAGTTCCTTGCACCACTCTAACCTTAACATCTAGAAAATCCATTTCTGTCTGGTTAACCTTGTTGGTGAATTTCAGATTGATCTTATTTCTGTTTAAGCTGGCAAGGAATTTAATCAAATCAGGTTTGGAGCCATCCCAGATCAGAAAGATGTCGTCTATATACCTGGTGTAAAAGGCAATATGGCTTGTCAGGTTGGTGTTGTCTTCAGCCCAAAGAATCTGTTCCTCCCACCACCCCATCAGCATACAGGCAAAACTAGGAACAAAACAACTTCCCATCGCAGTTCCCACCTCTTGTTTATACCACGTATTGTCAAATATAAAGAAATTGTTCGTTAAGCAAAACTCCAACATTTCAAGAAGCATTCCAGTTTGTTGCAGGTAGAAAATAGACCTATCTCTCAGGAAATGTCTGCATGCATTCAAACCATCCCTGTGTTTGATACATGTGTAGAGTGAAACCACATCTACTGTCACCAACCAGAAGTTTTCCTCCCATCTTATGCCCTCCATCTTGGAGATAAAATCAGTACTGTCCCTACAGTAAGAAGGGAGGTTGAGGACATATGGGAAAAGAAAGGTGTCAAGAAAAATAGAGGTGCTTTCCAGGAGACTACCATTTGCAGACACAATGGGCCTACCTGGAGGGTTTTTCTCATCCTTGTGGACCTTTGGGAGCATGTAGAAACAGGGTGAGACTGGCTGCTTTACACACAGGAACTTAAACTCTGACTCTGCTAGTAAATCCCTTTCTCTCCATCCCTTGAGTTTTTCATGATACCTGGTAATGCTTGCCGTATACTCATCTCTGTTAGATTTCCTGTAATCTCCTGACAGTTCTAATTGTCTATGGGCCTCCTGTTTGTATAGATTGACATCCCACAAGACAACATTTCCACCTTTGTCTGATGGCTTAACTATACAGCAGGGGTCAGCATTGAGCACGCCGAAATGCATCCGCCATTGCTGGGACTCCTGAAATAAACGGCTTCTGTTCCCTACTCCCCTTGTGGCCTCTCATCTTTTTTCGGAAGGATTGTACGTGATATATATATATATATATATATATATATATATATATATTCACAGAAAAAACCATAGGTTATAGACCATATATAGTTAGGAATTAGCATTTACAAAACCTTGAAAATTCACTGAAAAAACCATAGGTTATAGACCATATATAGTTAGGAATTAGCATTTAGAAAACCTTATTTTACTCACACAAAACCATTGAAATTCCATATATAGTTAGTTGCACTAACTATATATCGCGCACCCGCAATCCACTGCTGATGATGTCACATATTACATCATTCATGACATGGTCAGTGACATCACTGATAACAACATCCAGTGATTTTTTGTTTCTATAAAGTTTAAATATGTCTTACATATTGAAGAATGAGTGGATGTGTAAGTGTCTGGACGAAGGATTTAGTAGGTGCATGACTGACTGTATGAGTGAGTGATTAAATGTGTCTCACTGACTGCATGGGTTAGTGACTAAACTGTCTTAATTTGTGCATCATTATGTCTGTTGTTCTGTAAACTGCTGCATGTGTTGATCAGTAGCTATATGAGTAACTATATGGGTTATTGATTGATTGCCCAAGTATTTGTATGGGAGACTGAGTGTGTGTGTGGCTAGCTGGGAGGTGTGTGACTCTGTGCAGATCAATCTGTACTTGTATCAATGATTGTATAAGAAGGTAAGTATGTGTTAGTATATGTTTGAAAATGTAAGGTGCTCTATGTTTAACTGTATAGACAAGAAAATGGAAGTGTCATTGATTCTTTACAGGACTGACTAGGTGTGTGAGTAACTCCATGGATGAGTGGCAGACTGTGAGTGTCTGTATAGGTGTATGAGTGCATATGATAGTGTTGTAAAGATGAGTGATTGTATGTATGAATGATTGTATGGGTGAATGAGTGAAGGTGTGTGTAGACGTAGCAATCAGTGAGTGCGTATGTAGTAACTAGTATTGGTGAGTCAATGGTTTCAAAAATTATACTCTCTTTTTAACACTGGGTGAAACAGAGGTTATATTAAAATGTGAGGAGATGCATTGTATTGTCACATGAATGATATCATCAGTGATGTGGTCATTGATGTCAAATGAGATGTCATCAGTGATGTCATCAGTGATGTCATTTGAGATGTCATCAGTGATGTCATCAGTGATGTCACTGACCATGTCATGAATGATGTAATATGTGACATCATCAGCAGTGGATTGCGGGTGCGCGATATATAGTTAGTGCAACTAACTATATATGGAATTTCAATGGTTTTGTGTGAGTAAAATAAGGTTTTCTAAATGCTAATTCCTAACTATATATGGTCTATAACCTATGGTTTTTTCAGTGAATTTTCAAGGTTTTGTAAATGCTAATTCCTAACTATATATGGTCTATAACCTATGGTTTTTTCTGTGAATTTCATTGGTTTTTTAACAGCTAATATCTGTAGCTGTAAAATGTATTCTTCTTTAAATCCAAAAATATATTTTATATGTTTATGAATTATTTTTTTTTTTATATATTTTTTTCTTCGTTCCCGCTTCGCGAATCGGGAAGCTTCCCGTTAGCTGACCTTGATGCCGCGAAATAGACCGCGAGCCGGTAAACGTTTCTTTACCGCAAGTGCCGCGTTAGAAAACAACATCGTGACGCCTCCCGTCCGCATGACGTTTCACGTTGTCGCGTGATACGTCATATGACGTGCTACGTTAGCGAACTGGTACGCGAAGCGAGTCGCAAAGCGCAGGTTTCTGGAAGCAAACCGGGAGGCCCTGCAAAGCGCTTAACGTAAACACAGCAAGTCATGTGACTTGGTAATAACACTTTTCATTGGTTCATTTCACTTTTGGTTTCCTAATGATGTAAGACTAGGTCATATAATCTAAAATGAACACTTTTGATTGGTTGAAAACTCTTGTTTTTTCCCAAATGATGAAAATCCCTCCTTCTTTCCTCACTCTGACTTTCATCATTGTGAGAGAAAGACCCTTTGTGATCACTGAGCAATGGCTTCTTTAGTAGCTTCAGCTGGTGCTTCCCCACCACCTCCACCACATCCAAGGAAGAGTGGACCACCTGCTCAAGTTATAATTCAACAAGAAGAAGAAGAAGAGGAACAGGACGACGAGCACGAAGAGAGGCAGTTTTTGCCTGAGCAGCCCAGGACGTCTCACCGGAAAGAAAACTTCATTTGGCAATTTTTTAAAATTCCCAAAGGTCAGAAAAAAGTAAATGCAAGATACGTAACTTGCCTTATATGTCAAGATAGACTGTCCAGAGGAACCGAGAAAAAATACAGTTTCGGAAACTACACAATGCATCGCCATATGACTAGGTGGCATCCTAACAACTACAGTGCTGCACAGTTTCGGAACGACCTAGATAATCTCCCTATTATGGCCAGAAGATCTGTTGTACCGGAAGTAACGGGACCAGAGGGCAGGGAGATGGTGCCAAATATACAAATGAAATTTGGTGAAGTAAAACACACCTGCGTATTTTGCGATGGATTCATTTCCTACGGAGAAAAAAGCATCACTCTGATCAACAGAGCTATTGACTATCATATGCAAGTTTGTACGAAACGCCCAAAATAATAAATACTTCTTTTTTTGTTTTGTTGCTCCTGTTGAGCCCTTTACAATGAATCGTTTTCATTGCCCCCTCCAAGAAAAACCCAAAAAAATATAAAACTTTAGAAAAATTCAAAAAAAGTAAAAAAATGTTCCGAAAAATAATAAAAAAAATATAAAACAACAAAAACAATAAAAAAAAAAGTTTTTTTCAGAACTACCTCCCCGTTATTAAAAAATTGGTACAATATTTGGAACTGTGCCAACCTCTATTTCTCTTAGTTCGCTTCCCAGTTCGCTCGCCGGTACGCAAACTAGAAGCGAACCAAAAACAGTAAGTATAAGGGAAGGAAACAGACACTTATGTTAAAAGAAAGACAGCTATAGGGGAGTAAACTAGAGATACTATTACCCGTAATCCACTGCTGATGATGTCACATATTACATCATTCATGACATGCTCAGTGACATCATCAGCAGAGGATTGCGGGTTTTTTGGCAACGTGCCTTATCCACGGTTTAATAACGCTGCCTTTTGCTTTATATAAGTTTTCAAATTGTATAAAATATATACCAATAGGTCGTTATGAACCTTTAGGTAGTGCTTTTCTTCATGAGGTCTGGTCGCTTCCATACACATACAGATGTTTCAAAGATGATCAAGAAGTTTATCTGAATGGAGAGGAATGCACTGAGACGCCAGATCATTCACTAATGTGTAGGCACATACAGTTACACGGTTCATGCAACAAACACCGACCAAATATGGCTTGCGTGTTGCAAGGCACGCCAGTTCCTGCTATCATCCCCACGTTCAAGTTGTTGGAAAATGGTAGTTATTTGATGCTCAATAATGAAGATTGTTCTGAGTTAATTGAAAAGGGTCTGCACCTCTGTACTGGTGTTCGCTATGTGAAGCACGAAAGTTTCACGGGCCGAACTCAAGGCCACCTCTCTCTGAGACAAAAGAGCTCTTATTCTTGCCATGCCGTTGAAATCTGTCCCAAGGTTGGTATTTGTGGCCAGATTGAAAACTCCCTATGTTCATGTGTGGTAGGAAATAGAACATTTCTGCAGCAAATAACCCGTTCACTTACTGTTACGATAAAAGGAATACTTTTAATTCAGATTTGCCTTTCAATTTCAGCAAGATGGTTCCGACTATCTTTAACGCATCCTCCACAAAGACCCTGGCGCACTTTTTTAAAGTTGTTACCAGTGGTCTCGTGACTTCATTTGAGAAAATCTTTGGAGTCATCCCTGCTTCCTTTCATTCTATTTTCTCCACTCTGGTTCGTGGATTGGCATTTTTACTTGCATTACCAGCGGACGCTCTTGTGCTTTTTTACATTTTTAAATATGGATGTCCCTCCTATGCAACCTCCCACCCTGCAGCTGCTGACACTGTTCCGCAATCGCATGCTAGAATATTATGGCACAATGCCGTTGGCGATATTAAGCACGGCATATGGATTATCTTTTCGATTCTCCTACTTCACCTGTGTCCAGCCTGTATTTCACTGCCTGACCTGTGATTTCGATTGGGCCATTGATTTGTGTCTCTGCGGACCGGTTTCTCCTGACGTCGACTTTAATCAGCTGATGACTCCTATCATTACTCACGAGTTGGTTTGTCCTGGCGAAAGGATTATGGCTGTGGCATTGATGCATGGACTACTTGGTCCCTGGAATTTACTGGCGGCAGCACAGTCTTTCTTGGAACAGAGCTTTCTTGAAAACCCACCGAGCTGTCCTCTGATGGTGATAGAGGATCCGGTGCTGGGAGAGCACGTATGTTCTTTTCCGCTTTTAAATTGGATGGCTGAACTGTTTTCGGATGAAGACGGTGACTTCCTATTGGAGGCTGTTGCAGCTTATTTTGCATACACAGTTATGTCATAGACCTTTTTCATGTTTGATATGCTGAGTACTAGCATTTCATTGACAATTCATTGACTTATTTGTCAAGTTTTTATTATTTACCTTGCCTATTGGCTTAAGACTCGATAAGTACTTGGCTGTTTTATTTTTCTTTAGCATTAAATTTTCCTAGTTTTTAATGCTTTACCTTGCGGACCGTCCACATATAAACTTGCAATCTGCTCTCATGAGATGGCACTTCTATTATCTTATTCAGTTCGTTTCCGGATCATGGGGAGGTGTCATCTAGGTCCTGGATATCTTTACACCGTGTTAAGTTAGCATGGGCTCATTACCGGTTTAAACGCCATTTTTCCTTTTTTGCAACTTCTGCACACGACACTTAGTTGTTGCTTTAGCTTTCCACCTAGTAGTTCATCGTGGTTTACATGAGAATAATATGTTATTGCTCTACTATCTGCTTAGCTTGTTAAACTATATCTGTACAGCGAGTGCTAAAGTTTCAAGAACAACACGATACAGAATTGTTATGAGGTCTGATCTCCACGACTTCATACTCATAACATAAGTGCAACTTCTGCCAATTCTGGGCATGAGGCGGGTTTTATATTGCTTTGCCGAACACACATACACAACAGTTGATGCGGTTCACATGAAGAGAGAGCTGGTGTATGCTGATGTGATTCCTTCAAATCTAAGACACTAAAGTATGGGCACGCCCTAAACCAACACAAAGAGACCTTCTTAGCAAATAATATAATATGTGTATTAGGGAGGGTGAGATATAAGCAGCCGCGGGCCGTGGAGGGAGTTACGGTGAGGCAGGGAGGCGGGGAGGGGGAGAAGCAGGGTGGAGCCCTCTCTACCTTGCCCCTCCCCCTCCCCGCCTCCCTGCCCCACCGTAACTCCCTCCACGGCCCGCGGCTGCTTATAAGTGTTGCTAACTCTTATTCATTTACAGCATGTTAACATACTGTCACCATTCGCTTTTTATGTACTAGTAACTATGCTGGTAATTTTGCTACTGATAATATGTGTACTTGTATTCTCCACCCTGCTTCTCCCCCTCCCCGCCTCCCTGCCTCACCGTAACTCCCTCCACGGCCCGCGGCTGCTTATAAGTGTTGCTAACTCTTATTCATTTACAGCATGTTAACATACTATCACCATTCGCTTTTTATGTACTAGTAACTATGCTGGTAATTTTGCTACTGATAATATGTGTACTTCTATTATCTAAGATACTACGCCTGAGAAGACGGCATTAGTAAATAAACATTTCAAATACACATGTGTTCTTCTTAACTCCATGTTCTGGTTTCTAAGAAATATATAACGACCGACTGTTCATGAGTTCCACGTATCCTGAGGTACTATAAGTTCATATTCTGGATTGTCTAAACATTGAGAGTTTGTTATATCCAATGTGACACTGTACCTAGCTTGCTAAGGAGTTTTTGATTACTAACGTGAGTTTTGGGACACCCTAATTCGCCGAGGTTCCAATCCTCTGTCCACAGTTCTGTGTGAGAACAGAAACCCTGCGACAGGGGCACCCCCGACCCTTGCTGGAGCTTCATCACACTTGCGATACAACTCCAGCAATGCGCCACCTTTACGGCACAGATACATCACGCATCTGTGGTGTTTTTGCCCCATGATGCGCCGCATTGTAAATGCATCACACCATAGGTGACGGAACAGCGGCACAGAATGACTAACACATCCCTGGTGATGCGCCAGTCATCATAAATGTATCCCTATGCTTCTTATCTTGTTAGAGATGAACCGCCATATGTATCATCAAAGTTTTTTGCATTTCCTAAATAGCGAACTTTAAGGAATAAATAGCGATTCTTTACCATTCCTAGTTTGCGATGAGCTATTTGCTAATTACAAATTACCCATTCATTTCCTTCATTTCCATAGGGCGGTTGGACTCACTTTTAGCTCGAACGGCTGAATAGATTTCCATGAAACTTGGCAAAATTGTAGGGACTGGTAGCCCGATGTGCCTTTGCTATGTCTCAAGATATATGCTCCAGTGGTTTTTACGAAAATTAACTTTGAAAAATATATATTGGGCTACATTGGCCTATATATATGTTGGAGCCCAAATGTAGCCCAATGTAGCCCAATGAAGCCCAATGTAGCCCAATGTAGCCCAAAGATGGCCGCCAGACACACAAAAAAACAAATGTAGCCCAAATATCAGCCAGATGTAGCCCAACTATAGCCCAGTGACAGAATGACCAATCAGCTTCGCAAACCTCCGTTACGCGAAGCGGAGCGCTGTTACAGATATATATCTTTTTTTGAACGTTAATTTCTCAAAATCCACTGGAGCACATATATTGAGACCTAGCAAAGGCACATCGGGCTACCAGTCCCTAATATTTTGCCAAGTTTCGTGCAAATCCATTCAGCCGTTCGATTATTATTATTATTATTTTTTTTTGCCCCGCGGGGCCCTTTTAAAACCTCCACATCAAACCTAGGGGGTCAGCGAGGATCTACTATGCCCCCTTATAGTTATTTCCCCCTTTGTTTTGACCTCCTCTTGTCTCTCGATCCTACCGAGAGACAAGATGGCGGCCGCTACGGACTTTTTGGAATGTTGACAGACGCCGGAGAACCAATCAGCTTCGCTTCACAAAGCTCCGTTGCGCGTAAAGTACGCGTCCTGGGACGCTGCCAGGTCCGCTGTTACAGATATATATCTTTTTTTAAACGTTAATTTCTCAAAATCCACTGGAGCACATATATTGAGACCTACAAAAGGCACATCGGGCTACCAGTCCCTACAATTTTGCCAGGTTTCGTGCAAATCCATTCAGCCGTTCGGGCTAAAAGTGAGGCCAACCGCCCTATGGAAAACTCAATGTTAAAAACACGTTTTGGGACCCCCCTTTTTTCTCAGCCCCCCCTTGACGAACCCCCCCCAAATTTTCAAGGGCTGCTCAGAAAGAAAATGTGCCATTTTCCTGAAAATTTCAGCCAATTCCGTCCACAAACGCCAAAGTTATTAGACATAGAATTTTCAAAAATCCCATAGAGAAAAAATCCTAACTATATATACCTACTGGCGACCGCCAGTAGGTAATATACATGCATACATATATATACACTTACATACACACACACACACACACACATATATATATAAACACAGGGGAAAACGGCAGTCCGCCGAAACGCGTCCTGTTAAAGCGTGAATAAACCTTTTGAAAAAAACACGAGAGTGCGGCCAATTCCTTTTTTGAGGGAATTCCTTGGAGCTGATATATATATTATATATATATATATTATATATATATATATATCAGAAATGCCGCTTTCAAATTGTGCTGCAACGAGTCTCGCCAGCCAACAAAAGAAACTCGGACACGGACCAAATGGGCTCCTGCTTTTCCATTTATTGCAGAGGTACTGTCAAAGACGTTTCGGCTCAACGGAGCCTTGTTCACATATATATATGACTCCGTATATATACTTCAGGGTACGTTGATATGGAATTAGGAATATTAAATCTAGTCTTCCCTATATGTAGTCACCTTTCGGTAGTCTGTCCTCGATACCAAGATCTTCTGAGGGGTTTGATATTTTGTAATACCACCAATCGTGCCAATAATACAAAATCACCAATAGAAAAGCTTTATCGGCCAGATTCATCAATGTACCGTTGACGAGGCCTTAATAGAGATTATTAAGGAATCGCTATTAACGACTCGCAAAATGGGATTCATGTAGAAATCGCAAAATAAATTGCGATTTCTACAGCTTCCTTATTTGCGATTAGCAAATTGCTAATCACAAATAAGGAATACCTCCCCATTCATTCCTATGAGCCTAAATGCCCATAGGAATGAATGGGGAGGTATTCCTTATTTGCGATTAGCAATTTGCTAATCGCAAATAAGGATGCGATTTCAAGGGTGCCAGGGGTGTCCAAAGGACACCCTGTAGCACCCCTGAAATGAAAATGTAGACTGATGTTGCGCACCCACATGTCCAAAGGACATGTGTGTGTGTAACATACAACTTAGAAAAATGCACTAAAGTGCATTTTTCTAAGTTTTCGCTATTTACCACGAAGTTACACTTCGCGGTAAATAGCGGCCCCATATTGCGAATTCGCAATTTAAAAAAGGTTCATGAATAGCATTTAAGGAATCTCTAATTGAGATTCCTTAAATGTGATTCTTCGCAATTTAGCGATTTCTATAATTGTGATTTTTGCATTTGGGATGATGAATCCCAAATGCAAAAATTGCGCTCGCAAAGGGCCAGATTCTCAGAATCTGGCCCTTTGCGAGCCGATTTTGGCTTCATGAAGCTACCTGTTTGTTCTTTAAAACTTTGCATACTGTCTTTTTTCCTAACAAGTATTACATATAGTGCACAGCTTTAATGTTTGGTCATAGCTGACGGACATGCCCCCTCCTAAAAAAATACTTCGGGCTATTGGCCAGTCTCTCATTAGATGTGTTTCAAACTTGAATGCTATGGTCAATAGCCTGCACAGGGAAGTTTGATGGTGCGCCTCCCCTGCAGGGAGTTACTTGGCTATTTTTCCACTTAAATAATTCAAAGAAAGTATACCATCTAACATGATTAGCCTCCTTCAAAGAGAGTCAATGAGAATGAAACATCATGATTTCAAGGCAGTTGGTCACTGAAACTGTATTTAGTAGTTAAAAGAATGGGAATTTCCTATTTAAACATAGATCAATAATTTACTGCTAAAATTATAATTGAAAAAGGAATGAATATGCAAGGACTGTGTCTACCCCAATGCAGGAAAACCTTATCTGAAGGCAACATGTCACAAGTTCTGTGCTTTTTTGTGTGAATGCTACAAACTTGTTTTGAAGCCTTTGATACTGGTAGTTTTCAGGGTCACTGCACTGCAGCAAGGACTTGCTCTCTGCTGGAACATGCACATATTTTACCATTTCAATCGTTACACGCCTTCAAAGTCAGCACCTCGTAACAATGTCAAGCTCCTCCCAAGAGCTTCAGTGTAAGTAGAACACTTGATGTCCAGGTAATACTTCGTTCAAAATGAAAAATACTTATTGTTTAAATAAAAGGAGAGTACTTCATTGTAAATTGATCCTCAAATACAGGTAACTAAACAAATGAGACTGCTTCTAAAGATGTGTTTTGTGGTATTTTTTAATTCATTCGCCTGTGAAATGTTCTGTGCTGCTTTGAGTCTGTCCCAATTAAAGTTTTGTTGTCATGCTGTTTAACCCCTTTTAGAAGATGACACACTCAACATGTTTCATTACGTCTAGCAACCACATTGTTATTGTGGTGAATAGATACTTGTGGGTGACTACATTGCAATTTTTGTTTAAATGTTGTGAGTGTGTGTATGTATGCAGACAGCTGTTGTTTCTATAGTGTGAATGCATTGTTCTTTCTAATTGAGGAGGCTCAGGATTTTTTATCCAATCGGATTGCTTGTCATGTTGTCTGTCCTAGCTATTCCTTTAGAATAAATAAGGTTCTTTGAAACAATTATCTGCCATGTGTATGATACATTATATATTAACTGTACGTAAGCTGTTTAATTCTGGGCGGTTGTATGAAATTGGATTACTAGTGGGGGGGGTGGGGTGAAACCCTACTCCAACAGAAGCTACCATCCTCATCAAGGTGAAGTCACAAGTGAACCCTAAATTAACGTGTGCACAACCCCCTGGTCGGTTGACACAGATCAGTCAGGCTTAGCTGAGATAGAATGTGTAAAGTGTTTATGCAGTGCTTCATCTATACTAATATAATAAAGAGAGAGCCCAAACCTTTGAGGCGGGTAATCTCAGGAACCACAGCACCAATCACAACACCCAATACAACGTTGGAAAGGGTAGTTGCAGCAGAAGGACATAGGCTATGCAGACGCCCACCATATACATTTAAAAGGTAAAAGAACCGTGCCAGCACAGTAGTCTGCGTTGTGCTGTGGGTGTGTGCTGGGGGCGTGACAAACGCTGGGGGCGTGTGGTACGTTCCACCCTTCATGCCATGTCTCATATCGTGTGCTGGGGGCGTGGGTGTGTGCGGGGCACGGGATTACGGAAAAAAAAGCGAGCGTTGTGCCCAATATTTCATTGTTTTTTCTTGCCAGGTTCTGTACATTCCAGCTCCGGGTGTCCACCCTGCTCCCTTTAAATACCCCTGCACCCCATAATCATAACCCACCCTTACTCCTTAAAATACCCCAACACCCTTAAACACTAACCCATATTAACCCTATAAATATACCCTGTACCCCAAAACCCAAACCTATCCCTAAACCCTAAAAATACCCCTGTACCCCAAAACCCAAACCTAGCCCTGAACCCTATAAATACCCCTGTACCTCAAAACGCAAACCTACCCCTGAACCCTAAACATACCCCTTACCCCAAAACTCAAACCTACCCCCTAAACCCTAAAATACCCCTGTACCCCAAAACCCAAAACATAGCCCTGAACCCTTAAAATACCTCTGTACCCCAAAACCCAAACCTACCCCTGAACCCTAAAAATACCCCTGTACCCTAAAACCCAAACCTAGCCCTGAACCATAAAAATAACCCTGTGCCCCAAAACCCAAACCTACCCCAGAACCCTAAAATACCCCTGTACCCCAAAACCAAAAACTAGCACTGAACCCTAAAAATACCCCTGTACCCCAAAACCCAAACCTAGCCCTGAACCCTTAAAATACCCCTGCACCCCAAAACCCAAACCTACCCCTGAACCCTGAAAATACCCCTATACCCCAAAACCCAAACCTAGCCCTGAGCCCTAAAAATACCCCTATACCCCAAAACCTAAACCTAGCCCTGAACCCTAAAAATACCCCTGTACCCCAAAACCCATACCTATCCCTAAACCCTAAAACTACCCCTGTACCCCATAACCCAAAACGATATCTGAACCCTTAAAATACCCAAACGCCCCAAAACATATTCCTCAGTACCCCAAAACATATACCCCTATACCCATACTTACCTTATCCAAACATTTAAAAAAAACATGCTTTTACCATTCATGCATTTACATCTAATTTCATTGTGAATGTATGCGTGGTAAAAGCATATAAAATGTAATGCCATGCGTTATAATGGCATTGCGAAGTCATGGTACTTTCGTAATGAAGTATGCGGAGTGATGGTATGCGGAAAGAAAGTTGCGGAATAATGGGTGTTTACCCTCCCCCGGTAAGTACATTGGTGGCACGGCGGCCCACATCTCCAGCAACATACTCATATTTTTTCACCACCGATTTGAAAAATGCCCAGGTCTCTCTCATTGATGGCCAGCACCGACAGACACTTTTAGACATACCTCCAGCCACAAGTTCTAGAATTGCGAACTTTAGAGCTGGGGAGCTACGTTCGAATCTCGGCATCAGCTCAACATCCTGTGATTCCAGGCAAATCGCTTTGTCTCCCCGTGCTTACCACAAATGAATGTGTTCTTCTGTAATGTAAATTGTGCTCATGCCATGTTGTCGAGCTCGCACTATATAATATTGCAAGGAAAAATAAAGTAGGGAAACTCGAGTTCACACACTACTGAACGCGCACTCTTAAGTGCATCAGCAGTGCACTGTGAATCGGATCGTTTCACAGGCCTGTCACAGACAAGAAATGTATAGTAACTTGGTCCAGACTGGTAGTAGTATTTCAGTAGTATTAATTGTACAAGTTACATGTCCAGTAGTTCAGTAGTTATAGCAGGTGTAAACTAGTACAAAGCCCCACCAGGAGCACCCAGCTAGGCGCTCAGCCCTTCTCCAACTGTGAGTTCCCACTCCCAACATTCCATCTTGCATCACTCAGGCAGGGTTCCACTGGCACAGCATAAATCATAACAACCCAGGATACAACAAAATGCTTTCAAAACGAAATCCTACAAAACAATATACTACTGGCCGGCAGTAATTCATACCCGGACAATGTCGGGACGGGCTGCAAGTACAGTAATAAAGTGAAAATACAACACAAGAAAAATGCCACACCAATTTAACAAAAAGGAGTATATTTCAATAAATACAACAAGACCAAAACAACAAAAATCCAATCATTAGGAACTGGAGATATACAATTTTAAAGACTGCAGTGAAAATAGTGACAGAGTCACAAGTTCAGGCTGACCGTGATGGAGCACAGGTTGGCAACAGGGACCTACTTAGGCCTGTTGAAAGCACCTTAAATCCTGTTTGCAAAGAGATACGGAGTCCCGTGTTGATGATGCGTCTCACAATAGAGATGGCGCATGGTCTGGGCAAGGAGATGCATCGCACAGCAGCAGTTCTGATGGGCTGCATTGGGTACGGTGATATCATTGCGCTGTGATCCGTCAAGCAGAGGTGATTCCGTTGGACTCTATTGGGCGTGGCGATGTCCTGGCATGGAGATGTGTCACCCAACAGCAGTTCTGATGGGCTGCTGAAGGCGATGAGGAATTCTTGCATATTGGAAGTCCACACAGCAGAGGGGATGCATCGGTTTCGAGGGTGCTGCATTGAGCAGCAGAGGTGATGCTTTGGTTCTGAAGTGGATGTGCAACGCCGTGTAAGAGATGCATTGGTTCTGCTAAATCTACAGATGGACTGGCACAGTACCTTCAGCCCACTTCCTAGGGCCTAGGACTGGGATGGCACCACTTGAGAGGACAGGACTCACAGACAGCAAAGTCCAGGTGCTGGGTTCAAGTTATTGGAAGCTTGTTATGTCTTTGAGACTTCTGATCAGGAGGCCAGTCAACAAGCCCTTAGAGTCACTCTGAGGTCCTGTGCTCAGAGATGCAAACCCAGTCCTTCTCACTCAGGCAAGAGGGCAGCATGTCAGAACAGCTGGACAGTAGTTCTTCATAGCGCAGTTCAGCAGAGTAGCAGTGCTTTTTAGCGTCACAAAGGTCCTTCTTGAACAGGTCCAGAAGTGTGCTGAAGAGTTGGGTCTAAGGTTCCAATATTTATTCCTGGTGCCCACTTTGAAGTGGAAGAAGTTGATAGAGGTTTTCAACCCCCCCCGAGTTGTCAGGCATCCCCTTACTCGCTACCATGGTCCCAGCTTGTCTGGGGTCACAAAAGACTAGGGACAGCCCTTTGTGAGAGTGCTCAGGCAGGACCTTTCTGATGTGCTAATGTGATAGGTGACAGCACCTCCCCCGCGTTAACTCAGAGTGGCCCATACTGTCAGCACTTATCTTCCCGTTCTCTCACTGTCTGGGAGCAATACACAAAGACCAACTTCCAGCTACACCTAGCCATGTGACCCAGGATCGGACTACAGGCACCAAATGTTGAAGACAAACAAATGTCAATGCTCTAAAAGTGAAATTTTCAAAACTGTGATTAAAAAACTGACTGTACCATTAAAGATGTGTTCTAATAGAAATTCTTTAGACACAAAATGTGACCTATCTACCTGCTCCCAATTGGAAGTTACAGCTTATTAAATATAGTAAGGTAACTCCAATGTTATCCAATGCGAGATGAAGGCCTTGCAGTACTAAAAAACAAATATAACAGTTTTTCTCTACCAGTACATACAAAATACAAGCATTCATGTCCTACATTTTGGATAGACTGCACCCTGCCCTCTTGGCTGTTCGAGGCCTACCCTAGCGGTGACTTATATATATTGAAAAGGAAGGCTTGGGCCTGGTAAAAGGTTTATGTTGCAAGGTTGAAATAGCAGTTTAAAACTGCACACACAGGCTGCAATGGTAGGCTTGATGTATGTTTAACCAGCTTCTGAACTGGGAGGAACAATCGGTACAGCAGACCCACTAGTAGCATTTAATTTACAGGCCCTGGACGCAGGTAGTAGCACTTTACTAGGTGCTTACAAGTAAATTAAACAGGCCAATTGGGTGTAAGCCAATTCTACCAAGTTTTAAGGAGAGAGCACAAACCCTTTAGCACTTGATAGAAGTGGTAAAGTGTGCAGAGACCTAAAGCCAGCATAAAAGAAGTCAGCAAAACAGTAGGGTTAAAGGCAAAAAGCTAGGGGATAGTGATTCCAAGGTTGACAGGCTAACAGTGGTAAATATGCTGTTGACACAATTTGCATTTTTCTGTTTTGTGTTCTAAGCTTGTTAATCTGATACAGATATTTGGGAATGTGGTGTGATATTTCGTTTGTTTTCTAAACTTGGGTGGAATTTCAATTACGCAGGAGTAGTCAGTTTCACTTTGGTAATTCCATGTTTCTCTTTGATGTGGAATTACCACTAGTAACGCAATTGTGACCACTTGCGCAACTAAGAGCAATTTTGGGGAAAAGATTCTACTGCAAGAGATATTTAGCAAGCACAAGCAGATGCTTGAGCTGCTGTTTATGTTCTGTTGCATTTAGTGCTATCTTATTTGAGCAAAATGCATCCTCACGTCCAATGCAGTGTGTGCCAATATGGACACAAGGGTGTATTTTGGCCTAGGAATCTAGTGCTGAATGCCAGGAGTAAGTTGGGGAAAAAATCCTACCCTAAGTGCACATATAGAGATTGCGAGCAACCATTCATGTTCTTTTGCATTTAGCACTACCATCCTCATCAAGGTGAAGTCACAAGTGAACCCTAAATTAACGTGTGCACAACCCCCTGGTCGGTTGACACAGATCAGTCAGGCTTAGCTGAGATAGAATGTGTAAAGTGTTTATGCAGTGCTTCATCTATACTAATATAATAAAGAGAGAGCCCAAACCTTTGAGGCGGGTAATCTCAGGAACCACAGCACCAATCACAACACCCAATACAACGTTGGAAAGGGTAGTTGCAGCAGAAGGACATAGGCTATGCAGACGCCCACCATATACATTTAAAAGGTAAAAGAACCGTGCCAGCACAGTAGTCTGCGTTGTGCTGTGGGTGTGTGCTGGGGGCGTGACAAAAGCTGGGGGCGTGTGGTACGTTCCACCCTTCATGCCATGTCTCATATCGTGTGCTGGGGGCGTGGGTGTGTGCGGGGCACGGGATTACGGAAAAAAAAGCGAGCGTTGTGCCCAATATTTCATTGTTTTTTCTTGCCAGGTTCTGTACATTCCAGCTCCGGGTGTCCACCCTGCTCCCTTTAAATACCCCTGCACCCCATAATCATAACCCACCCTTACTCCTTAAAATACCCCAACACCCTTAAACACTAACCCATATTAACCCTATAAATATACCCTGTACCCCAAAACCCAAACCTATCCCTAAACCCTAAAAATACCCCTGTACCCCAAAACCCAAACCTAGCCCTGAACCCTATAAATACCCCTGTACCTCAAAACGCAAACCTACCCCTGAACCCTAAACATACCCCTTACCCCAAAACCCAAACCTACCCCCTAAACCCTAAAATACCCCTGTACCCCAAAACCCAAAACATAGCCCTGAACCCTTAAAATACCTCTGTACCCCAAAACCCAAACCTACCCCTGAACCCTGAAAATACCCCTATACCCCAAAACCCAAACCTAGCCCTGAGCCCTAAAAATACCCCTATACCCCAAAACCTAAACCTAGCCCTGAACCCTAAAAATACCCCTGTACCCCAAAACCCATACCTATCCCTAAACCCTAAAACTACCCCTGTACCCCATAACCCAAAACGATATCTGAACCCTTAAAATACCCAAACACCCTAAAACATATTCCTCAGTACCCCAAAACATATACCCCTATACCCATACTTACCTTATCCAAACATTAAAAAAAAACATGCTTTTACCATTCATGCATTTACATCTAATTTCATTGTGAATGTATGCGTGGTAAAAGCATATAAAATGTAATGCCATGCGTTATAATGGCATTGCGAAGTCATGGTACTTTCGTAATGAAGTATGCGGAGTGATGGTATGCGGAAAGAAAGTTGCGGAATAATGGGTGTTTACCCTCCCCCGGTAAGTACATTGGTGGCACGGCGGCCCACATCTCCAGCAACATACTCATATTTTTTCACCACCGATTTGAAAAATGCCCAGGTCTCTCTCATTGATGGCCAGCACCGACAGACACTTTTAGACATACCTCCAGCCACAAGTTCTAGAATTGCGAACTTTAGAGCTGGGGAGCTACGTTCGAATCTCGGCATCAGCTCAACATCCTGTGATTCCAGGCAAATCGCTTTGTCTCCCCGTGCTTACCACAAATGAATGTGTTCTTCTGTAATGTAAATTGTGCTCATGCCATGTTGTCGAGCTCGCACTATATAATATTGCAAGGAAAAATAAAGTAGGGAAACTCGAGTTCACACACTACTGAACGCGCACTCTTAAGTGCATCAGCAGTGCACTGTGAATCGGATCGTTTCACAGGCCTGTCACAGACAAGAAATGTATAGTAACTTGGTCCAGACTGGTAGTAGTATTTCAGTAGTATTAATTGTACAAGTTACATGTCCAGTAGTTCAGTAGTTATAGCAGGTGTAAACTAGTACAAAGCCCCACCAGGAGCACCCAGCTAGGCGCTCAGCCCTTCTCCAACTGTGAGTTCCCACTCCCAACATTCCATCTTGCATCACTCAGGCAGGGTTCCACTGGCACAGCATAAATCATAACAACTCAGGATACTACAAAATGCTTTCAAAACGAAATCCTACAAAACAATATACTACTGGCCGGCAGTAATTCATACCCGGACAATGTCGGGACGGGCTGCAAGTACAGTAATAAAGTGAAAATACAACACAAGAAAAATGCCACACCAATTTAACAAAAAGGAGTATATTTCAATAAATACAACAAGACCAAAACAACAAAAATCCAATCATTAGGAACTGGAGATATACAATTTTAAAGACTGCAGTGAAAATAGTGACAGAGTCACAAGTTCAGGCTGACCGTGATGGAGCACATGTTGGCAACAGGGACCTACTTAGGCCTGTTGAAAGCACCTTAAATCCTGTTTGCAAAGAGATACGGAGTCCCGTGTTGATGATGCGTCTCACAATAGAGATGGCGCATGGTCTGGGCAAGGAGATGCATCGCACAGCAGCAGTTCTGATGGGCTGCATTGGGTACGGTGATATCATTGCGCTGTGATGCGTCAAGCAGAGGTGATTCCGTTGGACTCTATTGGGCGTGGCGATGTCCTGGCATGGAGATGTGTCACCCAACAGCAGTTCTGATGGGCTGCTGAAGGCGATGAGGAATTCTTGCATATTGGAAGTCCACACAGCAGAGGGGATGCATCGGTTTCGAGGGTGCTGCATTGAGCAGCAGAGGTGATGCTTTGGTTCTGAAGTGGATGTGCAACGCCGTGTAAGAGATGCATTGGTTCTGCTAAATCTACAGATGGACTGGCACAGTACCTTCAGCCCACTTCCTAGGGCCTAGGACTGGGATGGCACCACTTGAGAGGACAGGACTCACAGACAGCAAAGTCCAGGTGCTGGGTTCAAGTTATTGGAAGCTAGTTATGTCTTTGAGACTTCTGATCAGGAGGCCAGTCAACAAGCCCTTAGAGTCACTCTGAGGTCCTGTGCTCAGAGATGCAAACCCAGTCCTTCTCACTCAGGCAAGAGGGCAGCATGTCAGAACAGCTGGACAGTAGTTCTTCATAGCGCAGTTCAGCAGAGTAGCAGTGCTTTTTAGCGTCACAAAGGTCCTTCTTGAACAGGTCCAGAAGTGTGCTGAAGAGTTGGGTCTAAGGTTCCAATATTTATTCCTGGTGCCCACTTTGAAGTGGAAGAAGTTGATAGAGGTTTTCAACCCCCCCCCCCCCCCCGAGTTGTCAGGCATCCCCTTACTCGCTACCATGGTCCCAGCTTGTCTGGGGTCACAAAAGACTAGGGACAGCCCTTTGTGAGAGTGCTCAGGCAGGACCTTTCTGATGTGCTAATGTGATAGGTGACAGCACCTCCCCCGCGTTAACTCAGAGTGGCCCATACTGTCAGCACTTATCTTCCCGTTCTCTCACTGTCTGGGAGCAATACACAAAGACCAACTTCCAGCTACACCTAGCCATGTGACCCAGGATCGGACTACAGGCACCAAATGTTGAAGACAAACAAATGTCAATGCTCTAAAAGTGAAATTTTCAAAACTGTGATTAAAAACTGACTGTACCATTAAAGATGTGTTCTAATAGAAATTCTTTAGACACAAAATGTGACCTATCTACCTGCTCCCAATTGGAAGTTACAGCTTATTAAATATAGTAAGGTAACTCCAATGTTATCCAATGTGAGATGAAGGCCTTGCAGTACTAAAAAACAAATATAACAGTTTTTCTCTACCAGTACATACAAAATACAAGCATTCATGTCCTACATTTTGGATAGACTGCACCCTGCCCTCTTGGCTGTTCGAGGCCTACCCTAGCGGTGACTTATATATATTGAAAAGGAAGGCTTGGGCCTGGTAAAAGGTTTATTTTGCAAGGTTGAAATAGCAGTTTAAAACTGCACACACAGGCTGCAATGGTAGGCTTGATGTATGTTTAACCAGCTTCTGAACTGGGAGGAACAATCGGTACAGCAGACCCACTAGTAGCATTTAATTTACAGGCCCTGGACGCAGGTAGTAGCACTTTACTAGGTGCTTACAAGTAAATTAAACAGGCCAATTGGGTGTAAGCCAATTCTACCAAGTTTTAAGGAGAGAGCACAAACCCTTTAGCACTTGATAGAAGTGGTAAAGTGTGCAGAGACCTAAAGCCAGCATAAAAGAAGTCAGCAAAACAGTAGGGTTAAAGGCAAAAAGCTAGGGGATAGTGATTCCAAGGTTGACAGGCTAACAGTGGTAAATATGCTGTTGACACAATTTGCATTTTTCTGTTTTGTGTTCTAAGCTTGTTAATCTGATACAGATATTTGGGAATGTGGTGTGATATTTCGTTTGTTTTCTAAACTTGGGTGGAATTTCAATTACGCAGGAGTAGTCAGTTTCACTTTGGTAATTCCATGTTTCTCTTTGATGTGGAATTACCACTAGTAACGCAATTGTGACCACTTGCGCAACTAAGAGCAATTTTGGGGAAAAGATTCTACTGCAAGAGATATTTAGCAAGCACAAGCAACTGCTTGTGCTGCTGTTTATGTTCTGTTGCATTTAGCGCTATCTTATTTGAGCAAAATGCATCCTCACGTCCAATGCAGTGTGTGCCAATATGGACACAAGGGTGTATTTTGGCCTAGGAATCTAGTGCTGAATGCCAGGAGTAAGTTGGGGAAAAATCCTACCCTAAGTGCACATATAGAGATTGCGAGCAACCATTCATGTTCTTTTGCATTTAGCACTATTTCTTAGTGCAAAATGCATTCTATCATCCACTTTGGAATTTTTGGGCGATCTCAAGGAATATTCGAGTAATTTCACATGATTAAACTACACAGAATTATACAAGTTAAACAACACCCACCCTTACTTTCTTCCAGATTTCAGTGCAATTCTTAGGGGATTGATTTAGTCATTCTACATGTCGATATGCACTTTACTTGACCCTCCTGTTTTGTCTGGTAATGGCTATCTTTTTTGCCTCTACTTACATGTTTTCTTAGTGTGAGCGTCACCATAACATTTTATTAAGCGGATTCCGTTGCTCTATGTTCCACTTTGGAATTTTGCAGCCACAGTTTTCCTCCAATTAAAATTTGTATCAATTTATTTATTGGTGACTTAATTGTATATCAATGATGCACCTAATAGAGTGTAACAACCATTTAATACATATTTAATTTTTCTTATAGTTGAATGATGTATTTATGCACATTTAAATTATTGACTATAACATGTACAGCCTGGCACTCTGCCTCAGTAACCAGGCCGCATGTCTCATTCGGCTCTTGACGAAAGTGAGAACTAGTCAGAAACTTTCTTAATGATATTTTTGCATCTGTTGCCATAGTAATCATTCAGCCTCCCGGACAACAAGTGAAAAAGCTTTGGAGAAGCTCTCAGATGCCTGGAGGAGAAGAAGCTGCCCGAGCCTTTTCCATTAGAGCTGACAAAAATTGTCAGCTACCCTTATGTTTTTATCTATGGCTGTCATGAAAATGCACCATTTGTCAAAATTTAAAATGGAGCTGTGGAGAAGCGGTGTGAAATAAATGAACAGGCATTATGGAGCTGGAAAGGCTGTTTTGTTTGCTTATTTGACCGGGAATGTCGCAAATTCAATTAAATCTTTATAGAAAGCATCACTGGCAGACAGTGCTAGTTGCAAGCATTATCACTGACAATAAAAGTGACTATCCATTTTCAATAAAGGTAAGCAAAGAAATAGGTTTAGCAGCCTCCAACGTGCTTTATGTATTTATTTAAAAGTTTGCATTTGCCCTTAAATGTATACGTGTTCAGTGCAATAACCTAATTTGCCTGCACAATTTCTAATTTGTCAATCCACATTATTTTCAAGATGGTGAAGTCTACAGCATGCAAGAGCCAATAACTGCCAAAAAGTCCATTGGTATATTTGTGACTCCAGGCTCAGCAATTGACAGACCAAGATTCTGACAATCCTCACAACCATACACCAATAGTTTGAGTGTAAATTGAAGTGTGGCTTGAAAGCTAATAGCTATTATATTAAGCAAACATACACATCTCTGAGCAAACAGAAGAACTTTTTTTAGACAGAAGAAAAGACAAGTGTGCCACAAAAGAAGGAGGTCGTTTTAGGAGGAATGCGGGTACTGTCTGCCTGCATGTCGACCATATTACTCACAAAAGCAACGTTTAGGACATGTCAAGAATTTCAGCAGTCCTGAAATTACAATGCCGGGGGGGGGGGGGGGGGGGGCAGGGGGGGTGGATAGGACCATTTATAAACAAATGGCTTCTGCAAGCAGATGCATGGATGTGGAGGTATGGACATCAATTAGGGGTCCCCAGGGACGGTACTACGACCCCTAAGCCAACCATTGTGATCCCTGCCACCTTGCTTGCGACCCCTGGCTGTTTGTCAGCCTTATCAAGTGCTCTGGTGGCATAAAATCAGCGGCAGTGTTAGCAGTGCTTGACATCATGATAACCTGCAAGCTGGGCCTGGGTGCGGTAAAGAACTTGTCTCACTCATTGCTATGGTGACCCCGGGCTGGGAGGCGCAGTCCTTGATTTAATACATTGTATGTATCTGCTGCAGGCCTGGTCCAGGAAACTGAGCGTATGAGCATGAAGCGCCCGCAGCATGGCTGGGAATGATTGATCAAGGACTAACTAGTAGTGCTGCAGCTAGCAGCACATATGTGTAAGTGCAAATTCGCACCTGCTGGACCGTACCCTACCTGAGGATGTGGTGCTTAGTGTGGTATATGTACCACCACATTTGGGACCACTGACCAGGTCCCAGGGCGAGCAATCTGGTAGCGCCAAAGCGCTACCAATTAAGGCGGCCCTGGCAAACATTATTGGCTAGCCCAGCATGGCAGTAAAAGCTGCCCTGACACGCTGTTGCTGCAGAGTTGAGTCGGGTTTGTGCCTGCTTGCGTGGGTGCTGAATGTCAAGACTGTAGAGTGACTGACTAGAATCAATGCAAGTTCGGGACCAGACCTTGAGTAACTTGCTTCACTCAAATGTCAATCCCTGACTGATTTGGATGGTCGGACCTCTGGTAGGTAGAATGAGCATGACTCACATCGACTCAGTTAGAATCTCGACTCTCCGACTCCCCTTGTGATGGTGCCAGTCGTTGTGACTCCTGTGAGCTGCAGGCCCTGGACAAACCTCTAACAGAAGCAACAAGTAAAGTAAGATGCGATTATCTGTTTTTGGAATTGACACAAGATTTTCAAATGCCCTGCAAAACTTCAGAAATTATTGATAAAGAGCACACAACATTTCAGGTTCAACCCTTCCAGCGGTCTAGCTGTCATTTAGCTAAGTGAATAACATATTAGTTGCCATTATTTCAGGTCCAACACTGCATCCTTCTAGCCATAGCATGCGCATGCTGGTTAGTGCTGGTGGACTGGCCAGCAAGACATTGTATTTTTGAACACCACCAAGGCAGGAATGGCCACACTGGGCATTGGGAGATGGGAGGGCGTTTCCTCTGGAGGCTGGAATGGTGGGGTGGGCAGGTTTTATTAGTGGGGGGCAGTTTTGTAGTAGTGCAGCATTTTTCAAAAGCACTGCAAAGTTGCTTGTATATTCAGCAGTTTTCGGCCAGCAAAAAATGTGTCAATTTAACTCTTGTGATTTGTCATTGTACCTGCTGGAGAGAGATGGGTGTTTTGTCTAGTGGCAGTTTTCACTTATTTAGGGTAACGCACAGGGTTAATATGCCTGCTGAAAAGAATGTGTATTATGCATATCAAAGAAAAATATTTTATTTTATGTGGATTGCTCAGTAAGAAACTGCTTTTCTCACATAGATTCTGTTGTTACTGTGCAGTTCATAACTTACATTTGTAATCTAGCACAGCGAGCTATGAACTGTCATCTAAGAGCTACATGCCAGCTGCATGGTACATATTAGAAAGTTATGCTTCTTTACCATTCTTTGTATCCTGATGTTGCTAAGAAAGTTTTCTTTGGGTAGAAATAAATTTTATATGATCTGCTTTTGAGGCACCTTGTTTGTTGAAGAGACTAAGCATGGTGGGACAGCACATCCAAAGAAGGTGGGGCAGCAGAAAGAACTCTGGATTTTTATGGGGGGGGGTGCAAGTTGACAGCTTGCTAAATATTATAGCTAAATGTTGTACTTTCACTAAAAAGGAATGTGTATCATGCAACAAAAGGGTAAACACTTCTTTTGAATAAAATTGTATTTTCTAGTATCATTGGTTTAACAACTCCCAGAGTATGAAAGACAAAACTTTAATCTGCCTTATTTTGGTTGCATATTCCATGGTTAGGCTAGGTGTCATTTTCTGGTCTGTATTGGATCAAATAAAAGTTCATTGAAAGGTGCATTGAAAGGGCAAAAAGGAGGATCAACAGATAAGCTGCATCAACAAAAGAGAAAAGTACAACAATGCATGTTTTTCTGCAGGGCCCTGTTGAGCCCCCAAACTCCAGGGCAGAGGTAGCCCACAGGTGTACTGGTAGTGAGTGCCTCAGTACGGCTAGAGGAGGCAGGGCAATGAGACTGACAAGCTGGTCTGCTGCCCTTTTACTGCAAAGTCTTCAAAGTAGAACATCAGTAGAACAGACTACAAGTATACACTGGGAATGCTAGATGGACACGCGTTTCACCCTTATCTAGAATGCACAGTCAGTGTATGTCTGAAATGCAGTAAAAAGAGCAGGTTGTGCTTTGAATGTTATGTTATGTTAGCTCATACTTATATAGTGCACGGCTACTCCATGGAGTGTCCCGGCGCTGGAAGAAACATAGACCACAAAACGACGAACAAAGCTAGTCACTTCAAAGGGAAATCATAATTGGAAGATCCACGTTTTGAGAATCTTCCTGAAGGGAAGAAGGTCAGGGCTCTGTCTGATGGATAGAGGAAGGCAGTTCCACAGCTGAGAGGCCACTACATGAAAGAATCTGCCCCCTACTCGGGAAAGGTGCACCTTAGAGGTGGTAATCAAGAGTTGGGAGGAGGATCTCAGTGAGCGCTGATCCATTAGGTAGGTCTGTTGAATATCGTAGGGTAATGATGGAGCTAATGCAGCAAATGTTATCTTTGTGTGTTGTCAATGACATTATATTGGGATTAATAGGACTTCAAGAGCAAATGCTCAGGGAAAAACAGGACTGGGTCTGCTTCCCACGAACGTGAGACCGGAATGATAACTTGAGTAAATATGAGGGGTAGCCCATTAACATATCTATAGCTTTTTGCTGATATCAGTAGCCTGTCATTGCTTTATTTTAAAAACAGTTTGAAAGTTAGAGAATACGAGGAAGTCGCCACCCTTTGTCTCTTCCTCCCTTTCAAATCATGACATATCCTTTTAAAAGACTCAATTGTGTTTACCCTGAGGAAAGTACTTGGTTGCTTCCTTTGATTTCATGGGGTCCAAAGGTCACCTGACATCACTTCCTGTGACATCATCAGGTCTGATGCCTTGCAATGCCATTCCTGTGATATCATCGGGGTAGGTCAAAGAGAAGGTGATGCCATGTCTTGTGATGTCACCAGGTCAAAATGTGTGTGATGGCATTTTCTGTAATATCAGGTGGGGATCACATGGCATGTGATGTCACTTCGGGATTTTGATGAATCGACGTCCACGTGTGGAGCTTTCGAGTAATGATTTAATATGTATTTATCATTCACAATGTGCATAGTCCCCAAGAAACTGGGGTCCAACAATGGCCTCAAATGGTTGACAATAGGAAAACTTGGCCTTTTTACTCAACCCTCTGGAACCTCTTAATTTGAGCCATAGAACTTTAAAGCTTTACTGACCAATATGATAATCGATTTGGAAGCACCAAAGATGTTGCCTCAGCAGGCACTGGCCAGTGTGGAGGCAGTAGTCTTTCCCCTACAAACACCTCCGAGCTCAAACTTTAAGAAGCCTGCAGCTCTGTGAGTAGGGAGAGGTGTGGATAGGAGAAAAAGGCCCAAGATATGGTAACTCTGGGCATTAAGAATCAGAAATGCTAAATATTGATGGATTGATGTCACAATAGCCATAACAGTCTTTGCAGATCACATATTGGTATATAGCCATTACCCACTTTTGATCATGTCTGCTATTCAAGATTCAGCCCATTAGTTCATAAACCTCTCATGCTAAGCATTTAACATCAATAAAATGCAAATTGTTCTGTTTGAATTGTGAGAGAGTAACTAATGGCCTGTGGTTGAACCCATCTACATTTTATCTGGAAAAAACCTTGAACAAATCAAATTCTGCTGTCTTCCATAGGGCCTATGGAGTCACTCTGAAGAAGTGCAGCCTCCCTGCTAATTAAAAAGCAGAGTGAATACAAGCAAGATCATCATTCTCCATATACTATTTAATTTGTTTGGAGATCTACTGGTACGTATTCCCGAACAAAGTTTCAGTTTGGTAGGCTGGCTATAGCTTTCCTGTATATGGAGCTATATTAAAACTGGCAGAGTTCTCTGAATATTTAAGATGACATGTACAATTGTTTGGTAAACATGGGCAGGTGAATGTTATCACCCTGTATGTGGTATCCTTAATTTGATATTTGTTTTAAAGGAGGAGAAGCCACTTCAAGGTTAAGCTACAGAAAAATCATACTGTTCTTCTGAGTCTGGCTTGGAGTGAAAGCATTGCTTTCATAGTGCAATGCTTTTCCTGGACACTTCTCTACTGCTAGAGGCGTTTTAATGGCAGATATAAGGACAGGAAAGAACCCAGACTTGCAGTCCATTTTAAAGTGATATTATGGGAGAATGCTGAAGACTTTTGACCAAATAATCAGTATAGTTTCCCCAAGTCAGGATTTACTTCAAGTATTTTCAAATTGATAGCAACAACAGCGGTCTTTGGGCTTTTTTTTAGAGTTTGGTGGATGGGATACTCTACTCAAATGTGGTGGATATCCCATCCCCATATTACCCATGCCATTGCTATATTTAACGTAAAATGACAGAGAGGACACCCGCCCCATCTGTAACAGAGTACCCCATCCATCAAATTCTAATCAATACTCTCGATTGCCACGAGAAGAGCGCTCTGATGAGGAACGCTCATGTGGAGTAAATCTAGAGACTTTCCTGGGCTGTTTCTCTCTGAATGATGACTTTTAGCATTTGGGCAGAGACATATGGAGAACAGCTTCCTTAATTACAGCTCCTTTGTGCGTGGGCTCCCATTCCTGGAATGTGACTGGACCTAGCACTTCTGTACCTTCACCCTGATGATACCCAGTCACAAATCTGACATATGAATTGAAACGTCGACATCTTTTGTCATGACAGATTACAATAAAAGAGTATATATTGAATATAATATATGCCTGTGACTGACATTACAATCACTAAATTGATTGATTTTGTTTTTTAACTATGTTCATACTGTTTTTACCTCTTTATTCACTGGTCACTTGCTGTTTTACACATATATTCACGATTGTCACTGTGGTGATTAAATTACTGTTAAATAAATAATCTGAATGTCGTAATCCCTTATCTCTTAACGTAAAAAATGCTGTTGATAGGTTACCATAAAGTCCACAAGATGTGAGTCTCACAGGCCCATCTCGCTACTAGAATTAGACCATAAAATATTCACAGGAATGATGCTGGTTATAGTGGACTTATAGAATGAGGATGCACAGCCTGGCACATCTACTGGTTGGAACAGTTCACCTGGCTGAACCCAAAAAATGACTTTGACTATGATAACTTTAGACGCATCTAAAACTCTTGACTGGGCAACTGGTGTTTTTCATGGCAATGTTTAATTAAATTTGGGATTCACCACAAGGTTGTTACTGCAATAGAGGCAAAACATAAGGGAACCACCACAAGAGTATTAGTAAATGGACATTAACCAATAAAATCCAGATTAGAAGAGGAACATGGCAGGGTTGCCTGCTATCACCCGTGCCCTGGGCCACTATGATTACGTGATTATGTGCCTGCAGTGTTTTCTGCATAACTATGTATTTGCCACATAATCCATCATCTACTGCATAATATTCAGATTTTAACAAAAAATTGTTTGTAGCTCAAACAGACCAAACATTATTAAAAATGCAGAAACATGTATTTCAGAGCAGTAGAAGGTCCTTCTCAAAGGATGACTGGTCACCCTTCCATTGTTTATTGCCATATTTGTGTGTAAAACTTTTACTAACAAAGTAAAGCATTTGCCCAGATAATGTTAGCATGTTTAAAAATGCCACAAAAATGAGCCAATACTGTAAAAAAGATGTGCCACATTGTGCAGCACAATTTTCATGTTCTTGCCACATAATGTAGTCAGCCCAACCATGTAATTTGGTCCTCTCTTGATGCATAATTTAGTGGCCTGCATTGGCATTTTAAAATATAATATATATATATATATATATATATATATATATATATATATATATATATATATATATATATATATATATATATATATATATATATATATATAGATTACCTACTGGCGGTCGCCAGTAGGTATATATAGTTAGGATTTTTTCTCTATGGGATTTTTTAAAATTCTATGTCTAATAACTTTGGCGTTTGTGGACGGAATTGGCTGAAATTTTCAGGAAAATGGCACATTTTGTTTCTGAGCAGCCCTTGAAAATTTGGGGGGGGTTCGTCAAGGGGGGGCCGAGAAAAAAGGGGGGTCCCAAAACGTGTTTTTAACATTGAGTTTTCCATAGGGCGGTTGGCCTCACTTTTAGCCCGAACGGCTGAATGGATTTGCACGAAACTTGGAAAAATTGTAGGGACTGGTAGCCCGATGTGCCTTTTGTAGGTCTCAATATATGTGCTCCAGTGGATTTTGAGAAATTAACGTTTAAAAAAAGATATATATCTGTAACAGCGGACCGGGCAGCGTCCCAGGACGCGTACTTTGCGCGCAACGGAGCTTTGTGAAGCGAAGCTGATTGGTTCTCTGGCGTCTGTCAACATTCCAAAAAGTCCGTAGCGGCCGCCATCTTGTCTCTCGGTAGGATCGAGAGACAAGAGGAGGCCAAAACGAAGGGGGAAATGACCATAAGGGGGCATAGTAGATCCTCGCTGACCCCCTAGGTTTGATGTGGAGGTTTTAAAAGGGCCCCGCGGGGCAAAAAAAAAAATAATAATAATAATCGAACGGCTGAATGGATTTGCACGAAACTTGGCAAAATATTAGGGACTGGTAGCCCGATGTGCCTTTGCTAGGTCTCAATATATGTGCTCCAGTGGATTTTGAGAAATTAACGTTCAAAAAAAGATATATATCTGTAACAGCGCTCCGCTTCGCGTAACGGAGGTTTGCGAAGCTGATTGGTCATTCTGTCACTGGGCTATAGTTGGGCTACATCTGGCTGATATTTGGGCTACATTTGTTTTTTTGTGTGTCTGGCGGCCATCTTTGGGCTACATTGGGCTACATTGGGCTTCATTGGGCTACATTGGGCTACATTTGGGCTCCAACATATATATAGGCCAATGTAGCCCAATATATATTTTTCAAAGTTAATTTTCGTAAAAACCACTGGAGCATATATCTTGAGACATAGCAAAGGCACATCGGGCTACCAGTCCCTACAATTTTGCCAAGTTTCGTGGAAATCCATTCAGCCGTTCGAGCTAAAAGTGAGTCCAACCGCCCTATGGAAATGAAGGAAATGAATGGGTAATTTGTAATTAGCAAATAGCTAATCGCAAACTAGGAATGGTAAAGAATCGCTATTTATTCCTTAAAGTTCTCTATTTAGGAAATGCAAAAAACTTTGATGATACATATGGCGGTTCATCTCTAACAAGATAAGAAGCATAGGGATACATTTATGATGACTGGCGCATCACCAGGGATGTGTTAGTCATTCTGTGCCGCTGTTCCGTCATCTATGGTGTGCTGCATTTACAATGCGGCGCATCATGGGGCAAAAACAGCACAGATGCGTGATGTATCTGTGCCGTAAAGGTGGCGCATTGCTGGAGTTGTATCGCAAGTGTGATGAAGCTCCAGCAAGGGTCGGGGGTGCCCCTGTCGCAGGGTTTCTGTTCTCACACAGAACTGTGGACAGAGGATTGGAACCTCGGCGAATTAGGGTGTCCCAAAACTCACGTTAGTAATCAAAAACCCCTTAGCAAGCTAGGTACAGTGTCACATTGGATATAACAAACTCTCAATGTTTAGACAATCCAGAATATGAACTTATAGTACCTCAGGATACGTGGAACTCATGAACAGTCGGTCGTTATATATTTCTTAGAAACCAGAACATGGAGTTAAGAAGAACACATGTGTATTTGAAATGTTTATTTACTAATGCCGTCTTCTCAGGCGTAGTATCTTAGATAATACAAGTACACATATTATCAGTAGCAAAATTACCAGCATAGTTACTAGTACATAAAAAGCGAATGGTGATAGTATGTTAACATGCTGTAAATGAATAAGAGTTAGCAACACTTATAAGCAGCCGCGGGCCGTGGAGGGAGTTACGGTGAGGCAGGGAGGCGGGGAGGGGGAGAAGCAGGGTGGAGAATACAAGTACACATATTATCAGTAGCAAAATTACCAGCATAGTTACTAGTACATAAAAAGCGAATGGTGACAGTATGTTAACATGCTGTAAATGAATAAGAGTTAGCAACACTTATAAGCAGCCGCGGGCCGTGGAGGGAGTTACAGTGGGGCAGGGAGGCGGGGAGGGGGAGGGGCAGGGTAGAGAGGGCTCCACCCTGCTTCTCCCCCTCCCCGCCTCCCTGCCTCACCGTAACTCCCTCCACGGCCCGCGGCTGCTTATATCTCACCCTCCCTAATACACATATTATATTATTTGCTAAGAAGGTCTCTTTGTGTTGGTTTAGGGCGTGCCCATACTTTAGTGTCTTAGATTTGAAGGAATCACATCAGCATACACCAGCTCTCTCTTCATGTGAACCGCATCAACTGTTGTGTATGTGTGTTCGGCAAAGCAATATAAAACCCGCCTCATGCCCAGAATTGGCAGAAGTTGCACTTATGTTATGAGTATGAAGTCGTGGAGATCAGACCTCATAACAATTCTGTATCGTGTTGTTCTTGAAACTTTAGCACTCGCTGTACAGATATAGTTTAACAAGCAAAGCAGATAGTAGAGCAATAACATATTATTCTCATGTAAACCACGATGAACTACTAGGTGGAAAGCTAAAGCAACAACTAAGTGTCGTGTGCAGAAGTTGCAAAAAAGGAAAAATGGCGTTTAAACCGGTAATGAGCCCATGCTAACTTAACACGGTGTAAAGATATCCAGGACCTAGATGACACCTTACCCATGATCCGGAAACAAACTGAATAAGATAATAGAAGTGCCATCTCATGAGAGCAGATTGCAAGTTTATATGTGGACGGTCCGCAAGGTAAAGGATTAAAAACTAGGAAAATTTAATGCTAAAGAAAAATAAAACAGCCAAGTACTTTATCGAGTCTTAAGCCAATGGGCAAGGTAAATAATAAAAACTTGACAAATAAGTCAATGAATTGTCAATGAAATGCTAGTACTCAGCATATCAAACATGAAAAAGGTCTATGACATAACTGTGTATGCAAAATAAGCTGCAACAGCCTCCAATAGGAAGTCACCGTCTTCATCCGAAAACAGTTCAGCCATCCAATTTAAAAGCGGAAAAGAACATACGTGCTCTCCCAGCACCGGATCCTCTATCACCATCAGAGGACAGCTCGGTGGGTTTTCAAGAAAGCTCTGTTCCAAGAAAGACTGTGCTGCCGCCAGTAAATTCCAGGGACCAAGTAGTCCATGCATCAATGCCACAGCCATAATCCTTTCGCCAGGACAAACCAACTCGTGAGTAATGATAGGAGTCATCAGCTGATTAAAGTCGACGTCAGGAGAAACCGGTCCGCAGAGACACAAATCAATGGCCCAATCGAAATCACAGGTCAGGCAGTGAAATACAGGCTGGACACAGGTGAAGTAGGAGAATCGAAAAGATAATCCATATGCCGTGCTTAATATCGCCAACGGCATTGTGCCATAATATTCTAGCATGCGATTGCGGAACAGTGTCAGCAGCTGCAGGGTGGGAGGCTGCATAGGAGGGACATCCATATTTAAAAATGTAAAAAAGCACAATAGCGTCCGCTGGTAATGCAAGTAAAAATGCCAATCCACGAAGCAGAGTGGAGAAAATAGAATGAAAGAAAGCAGGGATGACTCCAAAGATTTTCTCAAATGAAGTCACGAGACCACTGGTAACAACTTTAAAAAAGTGCGCCAGGGCCTTTGTGGAGGATGCGTTAAAGATAGTCCGAACCATCTTGCTGAAATTGAAAGGCAAATCTGAATTGAGAAGGGTCTGCACCTCTGTACGGGTGTTCGCTATGTGAAGCACGAAAGTTTCACGGGCCGAACTCAAGGCCACCTCTCTCTGAGACAAAAGAGCTCTTATTCTTGCCATGCCGTTGAAATCTCTCCCAAGGTTGGTATTTGTGGCCAGATTGAAAACTCCCTATGTTCATGTGTGGGAGGAAATAGAACATTTCTGCAGCAAATAACCCGTTCACTTACTGTTACCATAAAAGGAATACTTTTAATTAACTCAGAACAATCTTCATTATTGAGCATCAAATAACTACCATTTTCCAACAACTTGAACGTGGGGATGATAGCAGGAACTGGCGTGCCTTGCAACACGCAAGCCATATTTGGTCGGTGTTTGTTGCATGAACCGTGTAACTGTATGTGCCTACACATTAGTGAATGATCTGGCGTCTCAGTGCATTCCTCTCCATTCAGATAAACTTCTTGATCATCTTTGAAACATCTGTATGTGTATGGAAGCGACCAGACCTCATGAAGAAAAGCACTACCTAAAGGTTCATAACGACCTATTGGTATATATTTCATACAATTTGAAAACTTATATAAAGCAAAAGGCAGCGTTATTAAACCGTGGATAAGGCACGTTGTCAAAAAACCCGCAATCCTCTGCTGATGATGTCACTGAGCATGTCATGAATGATGTAATATGTGACATCATCAGCAGTGGATTACGGGTAATAGCATCTCTAGTTTACTCCCCTATAGCTGTCTTTCTTTTAACATAAGTCTCTGTTTCCTTCCCTTATACTTACTGTTTTTGGTTCGCTTCCAGTTCGCGTACCGGCGAGCGAACTGGGAAGCGAACTAAGAGAAATAGAGGTTGGCACAGTTCCAAATATTGTACCAATTGTTTAATAACGGGGAGGTAGTTCTGAAAAGAACTTTTTTTTTATTGTTTTTGTTGTTTTATATTTTTTTTATTATTTTTCAGAACATTTTTGTACTTTTTTTGAATTTTTCTGAACAGTTTTATATTTTTTGGGGTTTTTCTTGGAGGGGGCAATGAAAACGATTCATTGTAAAGGGCTCAACAGGAGCAACAAAACAAAAAAAAAGTATTTATTATTTTGGGCGTTTCGTACAAACTTGCATATGATAGTCAATAGCTCTGTTGATCAGAGTGATGCTTCTTTCTCCGTAGCAAATGAGTCCATCGCAAAATACGCAGATGTGTTTTACTTCACCAAATCTCATTTGTATATTTGGCACCATCTCCCTGCCCTCTGGTCCCGTTACTTCCGGTACAACAGATCTTCTGGCCATAATAGGGAGATTATCTAGGTCGTTCCGAAACTGTGCAGCACTGTAGTTGTTAGGATGCCACCTAGTCATATGGCGATGCATTGTGTAGTTTCCGAAACTGTATTTTTTCTCGGTTCCTCTGGACAGTCTATCTTGACATATAAGGCAAGTTACGTATCTTGCATTTACTTTTTTCTGACCTTTGGGAATTTTAAAAAATTGCCAAATGAAGTTTTCTTTCCGGTGAGACGTCCTGGGTTCCTCAGGCAAAAACTGCCTCTCTTCGTGCTCTTCCTCCTGTTCCTCTTCTTCCTCTTCTTGCTGAATTATAACTTGAGCAGGTGGTCCACTCTTCCTTGGATGTGGTGGAGGTGGTGGGGAAGCACCAGCTGAAGCTACTAAAGAAGCCATTGCTCAGTGATCACAAAGGGTCTTTCTCTCACAATGATGAAAGTCAGAGTGAGGAAAGAAGGAGGGATTTTCATCATTTGGGAAAAACAAGAGTTCTCAACCAATCAAAAGTGTTCATTTTAGATTATATGACCTAGTCTTACATCATTAGGAAACCAAAAGTGAAATGAACCAATGAAAAGTGTTATTACCAAGTCACATGACTTGCTGTGTTTACGTTAAGCGCTTTGCAGGGCCTCCCGGTTTGCTTCCAGAAACCTGCGCTTTGCGACTCGCTTTGCGTACCAGTTCGCTAACGTAGCACGTCATATGACGTATCACGCGACAACGTGAAACGTCATGCGGACGGGAGGCGTCACGATGTTGTTTTCTAACGCGGCACTTGCGGTAAAGAAACGTTTACCGGCTCGCGGTCTATTTCGCGGCATCAAGGTCAGCTAACGGGAAGCTTCCCGATTCGCGAAGCGGGAACGAAGAAAAAAAAATATTTAAAAAAAAAATTATTCATAAACATATAAAATATATTTTTGGATTTAAAGAAGAATACATTTTACAGCTACAGATATTAGCTGTTAAAAAACCAATGAAATTCACTGAAAAAACCATAGGTTATAGACCATATATAGTTAGGAATTAGCATTTACAAAACCTTGAAAATTCACTGAAAAAACCATAGGTTATAGACCATATATAGTTAGGAATTAGCATTTACAAAACCTTATTTTACTCACACAAAACCATTGAAATTCCATATATAGTTAGTTGCACTAACTATATATCGCGCACCCGCAATCCACTGCTGATGATGTCACATATTACATCATTCATGACATGGTCAGTGACATCACTGATGACATCACTGATGACATCTCAAATGACATCACTGATGACATCACTGATGACATCTCAAATGACATCACTGATGACATCATGACACACCAATACCAGTTACTACATACGCACTCACTGATTCCTACGTCTACACACACATTCACTCATTCACCCATACAATGACTCATACATACAGTCACTTATTATTACAACACTATCATATGCACTCATACACCTATGCAGACAGTCACACACTGCCACTCATCCATGGAGTTACTCACACACCAAGTCAGTCCTGTAAAGAATCAATCACACTTCCATTTCTTCATCTATACAGTTAAACACAGAACACCATACTTCAGTGACATCACTGATGACATCACTAATGACATCTGAAATGACATCACTGATGACATCTCAAATGACATCACTGATGACATCATGACACACCAATACCAGTTACTACATACGCACTCACTGATTCGTACGTCTACACACACATTCACTCATTCACCCATACAATTACTCATACATACAGTCAGTTATTATTAGAACACTATCATATGCACTCATACACCTAGTCAGTCCTGTGAAGAATCAATCACACTTCGATTTCCTCATCTATAGTTAAACACAGAACACCATACTTTTCACACATATACTAACACATACTTACTCTCTTATACAATCACTGATACAAGTACACATTGATATGCACAGAGTCACACACCTCCCAGCCAGCCACACACACACTCAGTCTTCCATACATCCAGTCATTCTTCAATATGTAAAACGTATTTAAACTTTACAAAAACACACAGACACTAGATGATGTCATCAGTGATGTCATTTGAGATGTCATCAGTGATGTCATCAGTGATGTCACTGACCATGTCATGAATGATGTAATATGTGACATCATCAGCAGTGGATTGCGGGTGCGCGATATATAGTTAGTGCAACTAACTATATATGGAATTTCAATGGTTTTGTGTGAGTAAAATAAGGTTTTGTAAATGCTAATTCCTAACTATATATGGTCTATAACCTATGGTTTTTTCAGTGAATATAGATATATATAGATATAGATATATATAGATATAGATATATAGATATATATTACCTACTGGCAGTAGATAGATATAGTTAGGACCTATTTTCCATTAGAAATCCGCAACATTCTATTTGGAACAACTTTGGCGCCGATTGACGAATCTTTGCGAAATTTTCAAAACTTACGGTGAACTCCGGTTCGCTCTTATCCTGAAAGTTTCACTGTGATTTCACAAGCGGGGGCCAAGAAAAAAGGGGGGTCCCAAAACACGTTTTCCCCATGCAATTTCCCATAGGACCTTTAGCCGCAGCTACAGCCCGAACTGCTGAACGGAATTACACCAAATTTGGCAAAGAGGTAGTCCTTAGTTCAGACTCGTTCCTTTTGCTTAAATGGTGTAAATCCGTTCAGTTAAAAGCATTTATATATCTATGGCCTCGGAGGGTCCGCGTACCCTAAGCGCAGCCTAAGCGCACCCTGTTATGCACAAGCTGTATTCTAATTGGCTGTCAACACTCCAAATCAGGAAGTGTTGGCAGCCATCTTGTGCCTCGGTAGAACCGAGGCACAAGAAACCTATTAAACAAACACGCAAAACGCGAAAAGGGGGCAGGGTAGAAACAACCTGACCCCCAAGGCCCCCCCAATTTATTTATTTTTAAATCAGCAAAATGCGCTGATCTTGCCGATAAAAAAAAAACTAAGCGCTGGCTCCTGCGATTCTTTGGTAATTGGCCCCCGGGGGTCCAAATCCCGGGGGCAATAGTCATGTAAAGGGGGGCCCAGAGGTGCCCCCCAGCCTTGGAAACTGCCACCCCCCCGGGGCTTTATTTAATTATATGCGGGGGCTCTCAGGTCCCCCCAGCCCCGGGGACCACCACCCCCGGGGCTTATTTCAAATGTGTGGGGGGCTCTCAGGCCCCCCCAGCCCCGGGGACCCCTACCCCTGGGGCATGTTAATATTCAGTGAGGGGGCTCTCAGGCCCCCCAGGGACCGCCACCCCCAGGGCTTCAAGTTCTCACAGGGCCCGCCACCCCGGGGCTTAAAAAAATGAATGGCGGGGGCTCGTGGCTCAAGCCCCCCACATGCCCCGGGGACGGCCACCTCCCCGGGGCTCTAATTATGTAAATTGGGGGTCAGGACCACCACCCCCTGGGGCTTTGAAACAGGTGGGAGGGGGGGCCGCGCTGCCCCCCTCTCGGAGCCCTTGATGGCCCTGGGGACTGCCACCCCCTAGGGCCGGCTCCTGCAGTGTCCCGGGGTGCCCATGCCCTGGGGGATGGGGTCCCCGAGGCAGATTATGGCCTCAAGAGGGGGGGCCACCCGGCCCCCTTCCCAATGTTTTTTTTATTTAAAAAAAAAATTGGGGGCAGGCGCTGGGAATTGGGGTCCCCAGGGCCAAATTTTTAAAACAGGATCGCGGACGAAGGCCACGCCCCCTCATTGCACCACTCTGCAAACGCGTCCCCTGGCGCATTTGCAGAGGGGGAACAAATTCCCCTTGAATACTGGGGGTCCCTCGGGGCCAACTAGCCCACCAGGTACCTCCAGTATATGCCAGGGAGCTGCGTTGCAGAGAGCTGTTCCGAGGCCACGCCCCTTTTTACAACTCTGCAATTCAGCTCTGTGGCGCTTACTGGAGGTAGCTGGTGGGCTAGTTGCACCCCAGGGACCCTCAGTATTCAAGGGGAGTTAATCCCCAACTTAAAATGCACCACAGGGTGCGTTTGCACAGTGGTGAAGGGCGGGGGCTGAGTTCACATGTGTGCAAACATGCCCTGTGGCGCGGTTTAAGTTGGGGAATTAATTCCTGGTCAATACTGAGGGTCCCTGGGTGCCAACTAGCCCACCAGGTACCCCCAGTAAGTGCCACGGAGCTGCGTTGCAGAGTGTTGTGAAAAGGGGAGTTGCCTCTGAACACGTCTTTGCAATGCAGCCTCCTGGTGCATACTGGAGGTACCTGGTGGGCTAGTTGGCCCCCAGGGACCCACAGGATTGAGGAGGAATTAATTTTCTAACTTAAAGCGCGCCACAGGTTGTGTTTGCAGACATATCACCTCAGGCCACACACCGTTCCTTCACCACTGTGCAAACTCGCCTAGTGACACATTTTAAGTTGAGGAATTAATTCTCTTTCAATATTGAGGGTCCCCGTGGGCCACATAGCCCAACAGGTATCTCCAGTATGCGCCAGGGAGCTGCGTTGCCGACAGCTGTTTAGAGGCCATGCCCCTTTTCACATCTCTCTGCAACGCAGCTTTGTGGCGCTTACTGGAGGTACCTAGTGGGCTAGTTTGACCCTAGGGACCCTTAGGATTGAAGGGGACTTAATCTCTCAACTTAGAACGGTGACAGGGCGTGTTTACACAGTGGTGAAGGGAGGGGACGGGGTCTGACTTGATGTGTGCAAACACGCCCTGAGGCACGTTTTAAGTTGGGGAATAAATTCCACTTCCAACCTGAGGGACCATGGGGGCCAAGTAGCCCACCAGGTGCTTCCAGGAAGCACCACTGCGCTGCATGGCAGAGAGGTGGTGCAGGCAGTGCCCCTTTTTACATCTCTCTGCTACGCAGCTCTGTGGCGCTTACTGGATGTACTACAAATTCCGATTTACCCACCTGTTATCAGGAGAGACCTCAGTGCTCCATCTTTGAGCCCAGTACTGATCCTGAAAATGAATTTTAGCCATACTTACCTGTAACTTGAATGTCCTTCCATAGGCTAACATCGACTGGTTTCGTTGGAAATTGTTCGAAGGGTGGAGTTTTGGAACTTTTAAATATTCACCTAAAATCATCCGAACAACGAATTCCGATTTACTCACCTGTTAACAGGAGAGAACCCAGTTTTGCATCTTTTAGCCCAGCACTGACCCTGAAAAGTAATTACAACTGTTCTTACCAGTAACTTGTATTTCCTTCCATAGAAACCCATTGTCTGGTTTTCACCTGAAAAGTTTCTGTCTATTTTCACAAAATATAAATATTTCTAAAAAATCACCTGTATGACTTAAACGCATTCTTTCAACTGTTCACAGGAGATGCACCAGTGCTGGATCCAGGATCCACCACTGAGTAAGAAAAAGTAACGATAACACTACTTACCTGCTAAGTGAATTTCCTCCCATAGGATAACATAGGTGATTCTATGTGAAAAAGTGTCAACTTTTAAAATAGAATATTATTCCTTAAAAATCACTACTGTAACTAAAACACTTTTACTCAACTGATTACAGGAGATGTCGCAAGACTGAATCTAGGATCCAATCCTTTGGTTAGAAAAGTAATCCATAAAGTAACTAATTGCATTTAACTAGAAATCCCCATTAAGCTCAATGTTGCATTGTGTTTGAAATTGTGTTGCCCATTGCAACAACTGTAACTACTGCACTTAAGAGTATATTGCCTATTTGCAAAGTATTTAAACTAAAGTAATTCATTCTGAGAAAGTATATTTTGTAATGTGATGTATAATGTAATATCTAAAAAATAAATAGTTTAAAAAATGTAGTAAATCAGTATCAAAAAAATAAACATAACAATTAATTGATTTAAAAATTGTCAATAACAAAACCTTCGAAATTCACTGAAAAAACAATAGGTTTCAGGCCTGATATAGTTAGGAATTAGCATTTAAAAAACCTTTGAAATTCACTGAAGAAACCATAGGTTTCAGGCCTTATATAGTTAGGAATTAGCATTTAAAAAAACGTAGAAATTGACTGAAAAAACATAGGGGCATATTACCAACCAATAGAGATAATTTTTGTCTCTAACTTGTTTAGAGACAAAAATTATCGCCGCACATCGGCGATTTTTATCGCAGATAAACCTTGCTATTAGCAAGGTTTATCGCAAATGCGATAAAAAACGGCCGCAATGCATGAATATCGCTGAAAAGTCAGCGATATTCATGCATTATCGAGCAAATGCTCTTAGCCATGTTATCCACCTCCCATTGGTTAACATGGCTAAGAACTGCTCAGGGCAGGTGTTAGCTTTTGGAGATATTCGCGCTTAGCGCGAATATCTCCAAAAGTTGGTAATAGGAGATAGCGATGTTAGCGACTGTTTCCAGTCGCTAACATCTTGGCACGCCCACTTTGCATGTCATTAGTGATAAATATCACTGACATGCAAAGCGGGGCCCAAGATGGTCGCTATCTCCTATTAGCTGTCGCTAACTGGTGTTAGCGACAGCTTGGTAATAGGGAGATAATTTTATCTCCGCTTTCTTGGCTTTTAAAGCCAAAAAAGCGGAGATAAACCTCCTTGATAATATACCCCATAGATTTTATGGGTGTTATAGTTAGCTGGACATTTCACTCATACAAAACCATTGAAATTCCTCCGATATAGGGGCCGATTATGATTGCGGTGAATCCGCATCCTCCGGGCCGGCGAAAGCCACCGCCAACCCGGAGGATGCGGATTCACCGCTGCGGTGTTTGTCAAGACCCCCCGCCAGATTAGGATGGCTGGGGGGTCATCGGCAGACGGGGAGACCGTCCGCCGCTTTTCCGCCGCGGTCGCCTTCAGACGGCGGCGGAAAAGCTCTAATATTGTGGCGGTGTCTGTCAGACACCGCCAGCCATATTAGGATTAGCCTTGGGACATGCCTTTCCGCGGCGGCAATGCCGCCACGAAAAGGCATACGGTCTTTTCTTTGGGGGCCCGTTGCGGGCCCCCAGGGTGAAGGGGGGTGGGGGTGCACATGGGGGGTACCTATGGTACCCCCCTGCATTTGATTGCACATAGCAGCAGGCACCGCGTGGTGCCTGCCGCTTTGTGCATGCAAATGCACTGCATGCAGTTTTAACATTACGGCGGGTGCTGCTTCAAGCAGCACCTGCCGCAATGTTAAAAATACAGAATATGACCGCCAGGGTGGCGGTCACATCCTAATTCGCGCGGAGAGACCGCCGCTGCCCCTGCGGACGGTCCCTCCACCTCTGGGTCCGTCCTCCATCATAATGAACCCCATAGTTAGTTGTACTCACTATATCTCACGCGCCTGCAATCCACTGCTTATGATGTCACATATTACATCATTCATGACATGGTCAGTGACATCACTGATGACATCTCAAATGACATCACTGATCGGATCGGGAAAGCAGAATCCACTTTTCGGAGGATTGCCATCTACATTGAGATGGCCATTGAAATTTCCATCGCAGAACACACCGAGGGAAACAACTAATCCAATCTCTGGAGAACAGGGCGACTTCCCTCAAAACATCAGCAAGACAGAGGATTGCATGAGCTCTTCTAACTGTTCAGCGTCGTGGGCGATTTACAAGCCACTATTTGTGAGCATGGTCCTGAGGAGAACTCTGTAAGGGTGTTGAGTCGGAAACGCGTAGACCGATTCATGAACCATAAGACTTGTCAAAAATCTTAGATTTTTTCTCATAAAAGAAAACAAATGATTCTTTCTATGGTTTTTTCAAGTATATTACTGTGATACACATAATGATTTTTTGCTGTGTGTGAATGTTGAAGATAGAATGGATGTGGTATGAAACTGTTTTTTTCAATGTACATATTTGTATAGCACTTCTTTGAATGTCGAAGATTATGTTGAATGTATTGTTTAGGTGTGTTTTATAAAATGGAAAATTGGTGATAATTTAACCCAAAATCAACGAAAATGAAATAAAATGAGAAAATAAAGAGATTTATTCATGAAACAAAGTGTCGTGACACATAAAGTTTAAGTCTTATGTTGTTATAGACTGAGTATAAGTTTGGTGAACAGTATTGGCGTTCGTTTTGTTTTGATGTGAATCAGTGGCTTGGCCTTGCTGTTGGGAGCCCAGACCCAGTGGTGTGTTTTTTTGTGCTCAGTTTCCATAATAGCATTTCTCACTGTTGTGGAACAGTTTGCCATGCAGTCAGAAAAAGCAGATAGTTTATTCTGCACTCTGTTAAATTCCAGGGGCCTCATTTATGAGGCCGTGCGTCACTTTTAGGCCGCCGGTGCGTCACTTTTTGTGACGCACCAGCAGCGTAAATAATGTGCCTTGTTGCACCATATTTACAAAGTGACGCATCTAGGTAGATGCGTCACTTTCTAAGCCCCTGCGCCACATTATACCTGCACCAGGTATAATGTATGCAAGGGGGGCGTATTGACGCAAGGAAGGGTTGTAGAAGTGACGCAGTGAAATCTATGAGATTTCACTGCGTCACTTTTAGGACGCTGTTGCGTCAAAATCTTGCGCCTGCCTCACAGCAGGCGTAAGACTCATGCATGTCCTTTCACATGGGGCTTGCCCCATGTGAAAGGGAGCATTGCTGGAGTTGCGTCACTTTTGTGACACACTCCAGCAATGCGTCACTTTCGCGCTTACAGATACGTCAGAAATACTGACGTATCTGTAACTCCTTGCGACATGATGCGTCATACATTAAATATGACGCATCATTGGTGTCGCAAGGAGTGCGCAGTGAAAAGTGACGCATCGCTGTTTTCACGCAGCGTTGCGTCACTTTTCATAAATGAGGCCCCAGGGGCCTTATGTTCTCATTCATTTGGATATTTCTAAGATAACACTCAGAGTAAATTGCAAACAGGTCCAATGAAGAAGGGCATATCTGACTGGTGTCTCGTAGTATGGATTAGGTGATATACCATCACCACCATCATCATAATTGAAAGTGTTGTATACAATATTGACCTATCTTATCAATATTATTCCAATCCATATCTTTTACAAAACTATCTGGAGATACTGCCATTAAAACTCTTGCATCTAAAGGATCATATCAAACTCTTTACCAAGAAAGTCAGCATTGTCAAATTATGTAATGGCCATGTTGACCTGAACTGTTGTATCACATCCTCGTATAAATCCATATTGCTATGGAGAGGTGATTTGTCTAAACACCCTCCCCATACATGTAGCTAAGATTATGGATTATACTTTTGCATTGACATTTTTCAGGGTGATAAGATGGTAAGACCTCACACTTTTGTAGGACATATGGAGTTGGTGATCTTCCTCCCTTATCAATTCCTTTAAAATCTCAAGGGGTGTCAGTGTAGATATCAGAGAAGCTTTTTTATAAAACTCTTCACTGATGGCATCTCCACTGCCTGGAAGCTGTCTGTGCTTCATCCAGAGTAATTGAAAGATTTGATGAATCAACCCTATTGGGTGCCCCCACAGTCAATAGGAATTTGTTTCAAGTGGGACACTATCTCTAGAAGTTGTATGCATACTATCATTAGCATTTCATTGCTGATAGAGGAACCAACATTGATCTACTATATATACAGATTGTGAAGCAATGCTCTCATTATCATATTTATTTTTTATGTTTCCATGATTCTTGCTCTCCTTGATTTCACAAGCCAGTATCTGTCCTATGGATTTTTAATATTCATGAACCTTTCCCCTTTGGGATATATATACTGTCTTGCATATCTAAAAGATTGAGCTATCCAAGGTAACTTCAGGAGATATACCTTATGCTCATTATGTCTTTTTAAATGGATCACCTTAGTATGCTCAATGTCCAAAGATATGTTTAGGAGTAGCATTGCAAATGAATGCTTTTAAGGAATCTCATATCATTGTTATAGATGCCAAACCCATTTCATTAGACAACTTTTCCTTAATCAATTGCTGTGCATAGTCATCTAATCCTGTTATTTCATAATGTCCTATCCAATATCTACCTGGCTACACTCCTGTGCCTACTGGACGGTTGGACGATAAGTCATATTGGGTAATGATCAAATGTGACATGAGGGGATATTTCTATATTAACAACATATATTATCCCTCGAGACACACAAATCATATTGATATAAGAGTATTTCAATGTGTGTGGTAAGAGAAAGTTACGCCATAACACCCTCTATGTATCTACTGATCCATACATTACTACCAATATTATTATAGCACTCCTAAAAGCCTCCTGTATGAGCAAGGCATTGGATTAACACTATCTATATTATGATGAAAAATACAATTGAAGTGTCCATGCTTTTTTTAATAGCCCCCTCCCACTAAGTTCAAGAGTGATGTTATCAAACATACTTGGATTGTCTTAATTGTGGCTATAAATCATGCAGGGTACATATTGTTTATTGTTGTAAATTATCCATGCAATCACCCATCACCCATTAACATCAGCTGAGAGCTGGGTAAGTTCTATCAATCCTCTTTTAAATAAAATTACTTCTGTTCAAATTTAAATCTGCTGTCTAGAACAGACAGTAAGGTCATACTCTAGTTGTTGAAGCAAAATCCTTTCTTTAAAAGCAATGTGGGTTGCCAGTAGACAGACCTTCCCGCCTTACATAGATAAAACTTGATTGGTGCTCTTGAGGGGTCCCTGACATTCCTGATTTAAATGTTCTGATTTGCCATTAAATAAAAACTCGTAATAACCATAAGAAAAATATAATCCTGAGTCTGATCTAAAGTCTTGCTCTACATATCAGTGTGATGTCCCGCTCCCCTTACCGTGTTCTTTTCCTTTGCGATTTTTCTCATTTTTATGTCCCATAAAAATGCCACAGATTGGAATGTCACCCATTATAACATTCTCCATTCCTCTGCCAAGATGTAATCTTGGCAGAGGAATGAAGCTATTTATTTATACTAATGGTTCTTACTGTCCCATACACTTCTCTCACAATGTTGTGCCTTGACCAAACCGGGCGAACTGCAGATCACCCAGGAGAAATAGATGACCAAAACAAGAGAAGGTATAATCATTGGACAATCCCTTCCCTTAGCCTCCTCCCTTCATTTGAGATCTAACCAATTTAGAACTGGGGAACAGAATTGTTTTTTTCCTTACTAATGATCTATCCAGATTTATTGTATGTTTAATGGATTTTATCCAATCTACTTCAGTCAGTGGTAAGTTGCTGATCCACTTCTTACAGATCTCTCTTCGAGGCAAGAGAATCAGATAAAGAAACTGCTTTTTCATCTCATTAGTGATATCAGCATGCAGCAATGGTAACCCAAAAAATATGAGAGGCAGACTTACCTGGAGTTCTGTGTCCAATATAGATTAAATATATCTACCTACATTGCCCTAAACATTTTGAATCACAGGACACTCCAGGAACATGTGAATATCGTCTGCTTTCTCTTGGCTGTATTTTACACACTTTGACGTTCTTCCTTTCCCCTGCTTTGATAGTCTATAGGGTGTCCAATATACCCTATGAATACAGAAAATGTGGTTTCTTCTTAAATTGGTGGGATGTACAGTAGAATAATGAATGTTAAAAGATACTTGCCATAGGTCTTCCAACTGCATCCCCAGCAAGCTCTTTTCGGACAAATCACTTGGAAGTCTGAAGACACCATCCAATAATTCCACCAATAACCAGTACCATGTGGCCACTTCCTTCTTCTTTCGCACCTCACAAATTAAACCATCTGCTAGATCATTTGATGAGCCTGTCTCCACCCCAGATCACTGGAACCAACTTTTTATTTGAAAGTATTTAAACCTCAAGATTTTATTAATAGATATCGCAGCCATTTTATCCCAAGTTACCAGTTCTCCCTCTTCTGGTATCAGGACTGGAGGAAGGAGAGTTATTGCTACCTTCGGAAAGTCAAGTGTAAAAAGGAATCAATTTGTTTATTGAACTCACGGTCTGCCAGAGACCTTCTCCTCCACCAGCTCGTTTCCAGAAAAAGAAAACTTACAACCGGGCCTTCTCTGGGGCTGCACCAAGAATATGGAACTTTCTCCTGCCCACCGTCGGAACACTGTCATCTTTTGCACGCTTCAAAAAGGAGACCAAAATGTTCCTTATGGGCAAATTCCTTGCCTAACGACCGCATTTCAATCTACTCTACAACCTTGCACCATCCGCCATGATGGCTTTATCCTTGACTTTCCCGGATGATACCTCCCGGCCCTCTGGGCTCCCCATCCGGGAGCTGAGATTACCTACTCTCTTGTTTAATAACCTGTAAATTAACTCTACCTGTTTTTATCCCAAAATGCATCTCGAAGTTGAGACTGCCTGGTTTGATTTTTTTTCCTACATAATGTACATAACCCTTGTATCCCTTTGATATCCTCCCCTCCTATGCCTCTTGTATACCTGTGAAGCGCTCTGATACCCTCACAGGTCTGGTTTGCGCTCTATAAAACCTTAAATTAATAAATATAAATAAATAAATAAGACATAGAATTGAACAATATAAAACTAGAAAACCTGGGCACAATCCGGGCTTCTCCACTTGACCAAAGTATGAGGTCCTAGGCTATCTATATATATAAAAACGAAAGTATGTCTGTCTGTCTGTTTGTCCTTTATGCATTACTACACCATTCATCCGATCGCCATGAAACTTTGGCAAGTTGTTGAGTACACTCCCGCAAAGGTTTCTGTCAAATTTTTTTTTTAAATCGGCCCCCCCGGGCCCTCATAATCTTTCGAATACTGAAATAGACAGCGAATTTGCGAGCATCGTCGACAGTTATGACCCACAAACAGAAATCGATTGGTCAATCTACATCAGAAGCACGGAAGAAAAAGGCATTACGAGCTTCAGAAACAGACGAGCAACGGGAAGCAAGATTAGAAGCTGTTCGAATACAAACTGCTCAAGCCCGTAATTCTCAAACAAACGAGCAACGACAATCAAGATTGGAAGCCGATCGAGTACGCACTGCTCAAGCCCGTTCTTCTCAAACAAACAAGCAACGAGAATCAAGATTGGAAACAGATCGATTACGCACTGCTCAAGCCCGCGCGAATGAAACTGGAGAGCAACGAGAATCAAGATTGGAAAACGATCAATTACGCACTGCTCAAGCCCGCTTGAATGAAACAGGAGAGCAACCAGAATCAAGATTGGAAGCTAATCGAATCGAGGATGCACTGCTCAAGCCACACTTAGAAATGTTTTCAAAAATAAAATGAATATGTTTTAATAACAATGACACAATGTAAATTTAATATTATCATAACGAGTTTCCTTGAATTTCCTTTATTCTGAGATCGCAGCAATGCGCGACGGGTAAGCTAGTCTATATATATAAAAATGAATGTATGTCTGTCTGTTTGTCCTTTATGCATTACTACACCATTCATCCGATCGGCATGAAACTTTGGGAAGTTTTTGAGTACACTCCCGCAAAGGTTTCTGGCCCCCCCCCAAAAAATAATTAAATTAATAAATAAATAAAGTTGTTCACTACACTCCCGCGAAGGTTTTTGGCAAAAAAAAAATGTGTTAAATATCGGCCCCCCAGGGCCCTCATAATCTTTCCAATACTGAACGTTTACAGTTTCAGGTGCGACTCGCTTTTGCAATGACCATCAACAAAGCACAAGGACAATCGCTGCAAGTGTGTGGTCTAGATTTGGAGAATCTGTGCTTCTCACATGGACAACTGTATGTGGACAGCTCACGCGTCAGAAAACCTTCTGATTTATTCGTGTACGCACCAGATGGAAAAACTAAAAATACTGTGTATCCACAAGCACTTGAATAAATAAACAGAATTAAAATAACACTTTCAAATATTTTCCATATTAAAATGAATAAGTTTCAATAAAAATGACACAATGTAAATTGAATGTTATCATTACAAGTTTCCTTAAATTTCCTTTCTTCTGAGATCACAGCAACGCGCGACGGGTAAGCTAGTTGTTTTATATAATTTTCATTCTTTTTCTTTATTATATATTTTTAAATGTTTGATACTAGATATCTTAAAAGTAAACGTGTTGCTAAAGTTAGTGCTGAAGGACTCTTTATTTCCTTCTTTTCTTTTACTTTATATCAGTATAACTAAAAGTTTAAGAGTTTATTTAACACTTTATGAATCTCGTGGTCTTTCAAGTAATAACTATCGTACAGCAGGCATGTGAAAGTCCGGAGGGCCACAAGTGGTGGCTGGGCTGTACTGGGAGTATCACTGATCTAGGGCTTTGCCATTGTTTTTCTCTATGCTTCAATAGATCTTTCCACGTTTAAAAAATATGCTCGATATCTTATCATTTCTGAAATCTTCATCACTAGTATCATTTGTGAAGTTACAGTCTTTTGTGATGTTCATTTCCTTCCACTACTTCAACATTTACTTGGCTTTAACTTCTGAGATTCAGACGTAGGTACGGCTTCTCCTCAGGATTTTAAATTGTGGGTGGTTCCTGTAGTTATACCTGAGCACTGATCTCCTGGAATGAGAAGATCATTTGTCACAGCTGCCAACTTATTTCAACAGAAGAGTGAGAAAAATCAAAGAAAGATGTCTTATGACAAGCCTGAAATATATTATCTCCCTCAATAATATACTGATGCATATCAGAAAGGCTCAGGGGTGTGATTAAGCTTCTAAGATTGCACAATAAGGAAATCTGTGTGTCCTTTTGATTTGTGATTCAAACTTACAGTCAGTTATATCAGTAAAGGCCTACTGCAGGGGGTCATTATGAACTTGAAGAGGATCATGAACACCCCCTCCTTTCTTGATTCCTAAAACCCTGAGTTGGTCCTACATTGAAGGGTTTTTAATATCCTCCTGTTACTGTTGCATTTTGTTGACCCTATTCCTGTCTATGTCAGTCTGATCTATAATTCCTGATGTAGTTTAATTCCATTTCAGCTGTTCTTTTCTCGACTTCACCGCTTACGTCTGTGATCTTCTGAGCAGATGCCTGCGTTTTTAAGTTACCCACAGTCAATTCCTCATAGTGAGCATAAGTGTCTACTTGGTGAACCTGTATCAATTGAAAGATAGTTCCAAATAAGGGTTGGTTAGCTTTCCCCCTTCGTCCTGGATTAACTGGATTAATAATCATATTTAACACTGCTATAAATGGTTGTACATTACACCATTGTGTTCCACTACATCGTCACACAACTATGTCATGGGCATTACATTTTAGGCTTCTATAACACCAAGCTAAGTTAATAATGTAATCTACTATTAGATCCATACCATGATATCACTCCTGCATTTACATCAACTTTTTTCTAAATGTAATTCTTTAAAACATTCTGAAAATTGTTAACTATTTTTTCTTACAAGTTTTGTGACTCTAGTATGCTTTCTGGGTATTGGTAACTTTTAATTCGTTTTTTTTCAAATGAATTAAATGTATGTACCTAACTGGCCTTATGCTACACTTAACCGCATGCGTGCGGTAGGATTTCCGCCCGTACGCTGGGTTTTAGGGATTCGCACTTTACATGACGAGCTGGGCTCGTCATGAGCGTGCGAGGAGGCTACCTCATGACGAGCCCAGCTCGTCATCAGCGTCGAAGGGGTTAACTAAGAAATACACTATATTTATTTTAATTCTTTAACCTAATCCTTCCAGGTAACTTTACAGTAAATAAATGGTTTGTAAATTAATAATCAAACACTACATAATGTCATTAACAATTCTTGTTATTATTTTTTCTGTCATGTTAATACATGAATATATTACTTGATTATTTTTCATTAACCTAACCTAATCTTAATCCTTACCATAGGCTCCTTAAATTTAAATTATATTTCATTTCCTCATGAAACCCTGACACTTAGTATAATGTATTCATATTTTATAACAAACATATTTTTTACTTTACACCAACACTATTCCCTTTTTTAATTACATTAGCTTTCCTAACTATATATTCAACATTGGTAATATTATATTGTGGAAAAAAACCATACTGAATAATCTTATGTCTTTTAAGTTTTATTCTTTCAATCAATCAATCAATCAATCAATCAATCAATCAATCAATTAGGGTTTATATAATGCGGCTATTTACCCGGGAGGGTCTCAAGGTGCTGGGGGTTAAGGGAGGCTGCTGACCTGTCTGGGTGCTGGGGCTCAGTAGAAGAGCGAGGTCTTGAGATCATTCCAAAATTGGGTCAGTGACGGGCATTGCCTGAGGTGGAGAGGCAGGTTTTTCCAGGTCTTGGCGGTGAGGTAGGAGAAGGATCCTCCGGCGGTCCTAGTCTTGTGGATCCATGGGACGGTAGCCAGGGCAAGTTGGCAAGGTGGAGCAGAGGTGTCTGGTGGGTACGTGGATTGAGAGGCAGTAGTTCAGATATGCAGGTCCTGCATCGTGGAGGGCTTTGTAGGCGTGTGTGAGGAGCTTGAACGTGGTTCTTTTGTTGACTGGAGTTCTCACAGGTGTTCGGTTATGTGGCTGCGGCAATTAATGTTGAAGACCAGTCTGGCTGCGGTGTTTTGAACATTCTGTAGTTTCCTGAGGAGTTTCTGGGGGGGGGCCGGCGTACAGTGCGATGCCGTAGTCAGTATACTGCTGATGAGTGCTTTGGTGACTGTCTGGATTTGGTGGTGACCCATCTGAAGGTCTTTCGAAGCATGCAAAGCGTGTGGAAGCATGATGAGGAAAAGGCATTGATCTGGTGGTTCAATGTGAGTGAGAAGTCCAGTATGTTGCCAAGGTTTCGTGCTTGGTCTCTGGGGGGTTCCTACTGCACCGGCCCACTAGGAGTCGTCCCAAGCTGAGGGGGTGGGTCTCAGGATGAGGACCTTGGTATTGTCCGAGTTGAGATTGAGGCAACTGTCTCTCATCCAGGTGGCAACAGTCTTCATCCCATTGTGGAAGTTGTTTCTGGAGGCTGTGGGTTTGTTGGTGAGGATCAGCTGGGTGTCATCAGAATAGGAGAGGATGTTGAGTCCACGGTTCCTGGCAATGGCTGCGAGTGGGGCCATATAGACATTGAAGAGGGTAGTGCTCAGTGAGGAGCCCTGGGTCACTTTGCAGCTGATCTCTGTGGGTTCTTAGAGGAACGGTGGTAGTCTGACTCGCTGTCTTCGACCAGTGAGGAGGGAGTGGATCCTGTCCAGGGACTTGTCGATGATGCCGGTGTTGTGTAGTCTCATGATTAGGGTGCAGTGGTAGACAGTGTCAAAAGGCGGCTGAGAGATCCAGAAGGATGAGGGCTGCTGCTTTGCCCCAGTCACAGAGAGTGCACATGTCGTCAGTGGTTGTGAGGAGGGCGGTCTCAGTGCTGTAGGCGCTTCGGAAGCTGGATTGGGAGATGTCCAGGATGTGGTTCATTTGTTTTCAATGTTTATCTCGACAATCTATGGTCCCACTACAGCCTATGAATCAGGGGAAGCAGTCTCTCCAGGTGGAATACTGCTCTGCAAAATCAAAAATGGCCCAGTGTTCCTGCACATGGTTTTCCTGGGATTAGGGAACACTGAAGCTGATTTTTTCATCTGGAAATTCTGGCTGGTAAAGCAACAGCAGTCAAGTCTTGTACCCCAGCCCCTGACCACCATATTCTCTAGCAAAATGTGAGCACAGATTTCTCTGCTCGACAGACATTTTCTTCCCTTACCCATGAACTATCAAACCTGCAGAAGAGATCTTTAGGCAACCGATGAAATAGCAGTATTGTTTTCGCATTCTTGAAGATACATCTGTAGCTATTGGGTAGTTTAGATCTAGAAAGGCTGTAAGGCCAGCATAGTTTTTAAAAGACTTTATGAAGTGATTGTAATAATAAACATTATGTTTTTTATGACCCCATAACTTTTTCTTGTCTGGCTTTGCTAACTTTTGGACTCTGTGTTCAATGCCTTTGCATTAGTACAGACCATTTTGCTTTCACCCTAAAAGATGTATTGTGCATTATTTAAACTAATTGACTTATTTCACTTTCCTGTAAGACCACGGTGAATGGCTTAAGAAATTAAATGTAATTTGTGGGCTCCAGTGATTGTATACTCCACCTACATGTATGACAAAAATATATTTTTTCAGGTAACATCGTGGTGCTCTGGCTGGGCTGCAGCTTACAAGCATTGGATTAATAAATGTAAAGGGAAAGTGTGTGTATTTTTATATAATAGATGAGTCACTTCAAAAGACTGGCACCTAAACCTACATGACTGGGTGCTCAATATATACAAATGTGGCATGCTACACATTGGAAATAGTATGACCTCACAATGAGTGATTGCTGAAAAAGCTATTTTCACTACTTAGGTGAAGCTCAATTTCCCATTAGCTGGCCTAGGTATGAATAAAATCACCTTTGCATATTTAAGCTTGGGAAAATGTTAGAGCAATGAGTAAATGTTTTTTCCAAATAGTTTTAAAAATCTAATCCAACGGCGAATGTAAATCTTGAGAACTTTACTAGAAAAGTAATTTTAGTGTACTTTGTGTTGTCATGGAGTAAACTGGTTTCCTTCTAAGCCCTATTCCAGAGGCTCAATGCAAACTCTAGGCTGGTTTGCCAACAACCCTCCTCTTGGAAAACAATCTGTTGGCCTTTGGCAGCAGAAAAACATGTGTTACCAGAAAGCAGTCACTGAAATGTAGATTTGACATCTGGGAGGGGGACAGGACCAATTGGTTGAAAACATTGAAGCTTTCATTGTTCTTCCTTCGATTTGGACATTCCAAAATGGGCTATAAGAAACTGCTATCAGTGATTCCCAATGTCCCGTGTCTCCATCCCTGGCAGGAGGGAAATTCACTTTCAACGCTAACATCCTGTCCATTGTGCTGAGCTAAGAATAAGCATAGGGGAAGGGTAGGAGGCCCTCCGGACTGAAGTGTGGTAGAACCCTTTCGTGGTTAAAGACTGTCCCGGGGCGTCCGGGGACACGAGAGGTAGACTGTCCTCTCCTGGAATAACTGGCACTTCAAGGGAAGGAGAGGCAGAAAACTTGAATAAGCTTCTCAAATAAGGTTTTATTTGTGTGTAAGTCTTTCTCCTTCGGCTGGTGATGTGTTCTCTGGCGAACGCCGCAGGGTCGTAGGCTGGAGGGCGCGGTTGATCCAGGGTGATTCTAGAGCAGGCTCCACATGTCCTCCAAACCCGGGGTCTCCGTATGCAAAAGAAGAAGACAGAGGGGTATCAGGACCAGGTATTTTACTACACGGTGAGGGACCGGGAGTGAGCGAAAACCCATGCAACGTGGTATATACAGGACGTATGTGGAGAGGTAGTGCTCGTGAGGGGGGGGGGTCAGGGGCTCTTTACAATGGCTGTACACTTCACTCGGTAACAGGAGGGACTCGACTTCCCCTCCACCCTGCCATACGACCCCATACCTGTTGTAGCCACGATCCTCCCGTGGGACCGTGGCGGGGCGGCTCGCAGATCCGGTGGCCTCCTGGCTTCTCCGTCACCTCCGCTCTCCTCGGGCAAACGTCCTCCGCCTCCTCACCATGACAGCTCACACGCTCCTCTGCTCCTCGGCTCGCTTCTCGGGAAACGCTGTCCGCCACTTCCTTGATCCGGGTCCCTTTTGACGCCGACCCGTCATCCTCCGTGGGTGGGGTGAGCCGTGCCGAGTCCAGCCCCTTAAAGGTACAGTTGTCGTCCACGTCCGCGGTTGGCCACCAGTATCCGGGGTCTCCGGTCCTCCAGTCCGGGTCTGCGTCCGGGTCAGGCGGCTGTGGAGAGGGAACTGAGTCAGGTGAGACCGCGTGGGGTCGGACCACCAGTCGGTGGTCAGACCCCCCTCTAGGGGCTCCCGAAGACCCACCCCGTCACACTCCTCCACCCCTGGACTCTCCCGATCGGGGAGAGGAAACACCCGGGAAAGGAAGTCCGCGTTCCCATTGTCCTCCCCCTTTTTATGCATGACCAAAAAGGAGTATGGTTGGAGGGAGAGGAACCAACGGAGCACCCGGGGATTGTGACTGCTGTTCTGGTGCATCCACCTCAATGGGGCATGATCGGTATGGAGGATGAATGGCTGACCCTCCAAGTAGTACCGCAGCTTCTCCACTGCCCATTTGATGTCCAAACCCTCCCGTTCTATCGTGGAATACCTGACCTCCCTCGGAACAGCTTCCGACTGATATATAACAGGGGGTGTTCCAACCCATCAGGACCCTTCTGGGACAGGACTGCCCCTACCCCCACATTGGAAGCGTCCGTGGCCAGAACAAATGGTTTGGTGAAATCGGGGGACATCAAAACCGGGGCAGAGGTCATTGTGCTCTTCAGGAGAGAGAAGGCCGCGAGAGCACCCTGGGATGGCTGTTGTAGCTCCCTCGGCCTCACGTCTTTTCTCAACAGGTCCGTCAGGGGAGAGGCTACTGCAGCGAAATTGGGAATGAACCGTCGGTAGTAGCCTATGAGGCCCAAAAAGGCCCTCAACTCCTTTTTCGTGGAGGGAAAGGGGACAGCTGTTATGGCCTTCACTTTCTCAGTCTGTGGGGCAATGTGTCCCTCCCCCAGTACGTACCCCAGGTAGTTCACTTTGGAAAAAGCGGTACAGGACTTTTTGGCGTTTATATGTAGTCCGGCCTGACATAGGGCGTCCAGAATGGTTTGGATGTGCTGTAGGTGTTCTTCCCAACTCCTGCTGAATATGACTATGTCGTCCAGGTAGGCCAAACTGAAGGACAGATATGGATGCAGCACACGGTTCATGAGGCGCTGGAAGGTAGCCGGTGCTCCATGGAGGCCGAAGGGCAGGACGGTGAACTCATATAGGCCATCATCAGTCACGAAGGCGGTTTTCTTTCTGTCTTCCTCACGAAGGGGAACCTGCCAATATCCCTTCGTGAGGTCGAGAGTGGTGACATACCTGGCGTCGCCGATTTTTTCTATCAGTTCGTCAACCCTGGGGATCGGGAACGTATCAAAGGAGGAGATCGCATTCAGAGCGCGAAAGTCCATACAAAAACGTTTGGACCAGTCAGGCTTTGGGATCATCACAATCGGGGAAGACCATTCGCTGTTCGAGGGTCTGATAACCCCCAGGTCTAACATCTCCCGGATTTCCTTCTTCACGGCTGCTCGACGAGCAGCGGGGATCCGGTAGGGTCTCTGTTTTACCACCTTCCCATCGGTGGTGTTGATCCGATGTTCCACGAGGTTGGTGTGCCCGGGTACATCAGAGAAGATGGGTGCATACGGTCTGAGGACTCGGTGCAGGGATTGCTCCTTAGTAGGGGATAGGTCGGGATTCACCACGAGATTCCTTACTGTGGAAGGGGTTCCAGGGTGAGGAGAGGCAATGTGTACTCCCCTGGGGGTGGGACCCAACCATTCCTTCAAGAGGTTGATGTGGTAGCTTTGGGTCTTACGCGCCGACAGGCGTAACCGATAGGTGGTGTCCCCAATAGTATCCACGACTTGATAGGGCCCCTGCCATTCGTTCTTGTTTTTGCCTCCTACCGAAGGGAGTAACACCAGTGCCCACTTCCCTACGGAGAGATGCCTCAGTCTTTTCCCCTTATCATACTGTCTCTTCCGTGCGGCCTGTTTTCCTTCCAGGTTGGAGGAAGCCAGGGTCCTCAATTTGCCAAGCTTCCCTTTCAGCTGCGTCGTATAGTCCAAGACGCTTTTCTGGTCTTGTATTTCCTCGTTCTCCCACAGATCTTTGGTGATTTCTATAAGGATCGGGGTAGGCGTCCGTATAAGAGCTCAAAGGAAGAGCAGCCCAGGCTGCTTTGTTTTTGCGCTCGTAAGACGTATAGGGCCAAAGGCAACAGCCGATCCCATTCAGGTCCTTCGGACGTCAACATCTTCTTGAGGATCGCCTTCAGGGATTGATTATACCTCTCGACCAGCCCGTCGGTCTGGGGGTGGTACCCGGAGGTTCTCAGATGTTTAATGTTCAATGTCTTGCAGATTTCCTTCATTAGTCGGGAGGTAAACGGCGTTCCTTGGTCCGTCAACACCTCCTTCGGGAAACCAACCCTTGCAAACAGCTCCACGAACCGATCTGAAATAGCAGCGGTGGTGGGGGCCCTCAAAGGAAATGCCTCGACGAACCTGGTGGCGTAGTCCACTATCACCAACACATACACGTGCCCTTTTGCAGTTTTTGGTAAGGGGCCTATCAGATCCATGCCCACGCGTTCAAAGGGGACTCCGACGATGGGCAAAGAGTATAAGGGGTCCGCACTCGGGCAGTGCGTGTTCCGTCGTTGGCACACTTCGCACCGGGCACAATATTCCTGGACTTCCTTATAGATGCCGGGCCAGAAGAAGTATCTCAGTATGACATCCGTGGTCTTCTCCTTTCCTGCATGACCGGCTGTGAGATGGGTGTGCGCGTAGAAGAGTACCTGATCCCTAAAGGCTTTCGACACTACCAGTTGGGGCGGGGTTTTCTCCTGGGATTGTCGGTATAATAGCCCGTTCTTTATGTGAAAACCAGGGTATTCCCGGGCGTGCGTTCCCTGTTGTGCGTGGGCGGTTTCCCAGGCGTTGAACAGGGTCCTGTCCTCAGCCTGGGCAAACCGAAAACTCTGGTCCGTAGCCCAAGGTTCCGGGGTGAGATAAGCGGGACGGGGGCCGTCTTTTATCGGAGTGGATGGTTCGAGAAAGTCCCTAAACAGGGAAAGAAAATCGGGATTGTCGACCCCCAAAATAACATCCTCAGGCAATTAATCCATCACCCCTACTTGTACTACACAGGGCCCTCTCGTCTTGTGTTTCAGTGTGATGGAGGCCATAGGGTAGGGCTTCACGTCCCCATGGAGGCATCGTATGTGTACCAGGGACCGTGGTATGTACTGGCTGGGGAGGACAAAGCGCTCTTGCACTACCGACTGACGACAACCAGAATCTAGGAGGACCCTAACCTGATAGCCATTCATCCCCATACTCACATAAAAGGATGCGCCCATTTCGGCGGAGTACAGGACAGTCCGGGGTAGATAACCAACCTCCATGGGCTCATCGGGGGGAGGTCTTTTCTGGGACACATCCGGGCGTGTGTCCCCAGTCCCCGCATTCGAAACATTGCGGCCCTCTGCCCATGGGGGAAACCATTCCGGGTGGTTTGGGGCGTAACTGTTCCATGAGGGGTTTGGGTTTTCTGTCCGGTTTAGTGGGAAGGGGATGTTTAGTGGCCTTCTCGTTATCCCAGGGGAGGGCCTTCGGCTGGGCTCTCGCAAACTGGGCCGCCATCTCGATGGCCTGGTCTATTCACAGACTGGAATGCTGGCGCAGCCATCTTTGGGTGGCATAGGGGAGAGCGTCCATGAACTGTTCCAAATAGACCTTATGGAGTCTCTCTTCTTTGGTGCAGGTCTCAGGGGTCAGCCACTTGTCGGCCATCATTTTGAGTCTAAAGAACAAGGTTTTAGGGTTCTCGCCAGTAGTGCCTCTCTCCTTCCGGAACCGGACTCTGTAGGCTTCTTGATCTAGGCCTAGGTGGTCCAGGATCACTCCCTTGATGGTGGCGTAGGGAGTGTTGCCCAAGGGGTTCGCAGCCTGGTAGGCGGACTGCGCCTCGCCTGTGAGTAAAGGGGCAAGGAAGAAGGGCCACTTGTCCTCGGGCCACCCTAGGGCTCTGGCGGCCCTCTCGAAGTTCATCAAGAAGGCGTCGGGGTCTTCTCCGTGGAGGTACTTCTGGAGCGCTATGCCTGATGGGTGAGGACTATGCTCTTGTAAGTCGCCTAGGGGGGTTGCAGGTGGAGGCGGCACATTCTTCAAGCTCTCGATTTGGGCAGTGAACATGGCCTTGAACAGTTCACGGTCGGCCTGCGCCGACGACAATTGCCTTTCTACAGCCCACTCAAGCTTCCCCTGTCCTTTTATCATGTGCTGGATTAGGGCGTCAATCTCGGGGTTACAGATGGACTGATCTTCCAATCCCACTTCTGACACCAGTTGTCCCGGGGCGTCCGGGGACACGAGAAGTAGACTGTCCTCTCCTGGACTAACTGGCACTTCAAGGGAAGGAGAGATAGAAAACTTGAATAAGCTTCTCAAAGAAGGTTTTATTTGTGTGTAAGTCTTTCTCCTTCGGCTGGTGATGCGTTCTCTGGCGAACGCCGCAGGGTCATAGGCTGGAGGGCGCGGTTGATCCAGGGTGATTCTAGAGCAGGCTCCACACGTCCTCCAAACCCGGGGTCTCCGTATGCAAAAGAAGAAGATAGAGGGGTATCAGGACCAGGTATTTTACTACACGGTGAGGGACCGGGAGTGAGGGAAAACCCGTGCAACGTGGTATATACAGGACGTATGTGGAGAGGAAGTGCTCGTGAGAGGGGGGGGTCAGGGGCTCTTTACAATGGCTGTACACTTCACTCGGTAACAGGAGGGACTCGACTTCCCCTCCACCCTGCCATACGACCCCGTACCTGTTGTAGCCACGATCCTCCCGTGGGACCGTGGCGGGTCGGCTCGCAGATCCGGTGGCCTCCTGGCTTCTCCGTCACCTCCGCTCTCCTCGGGCAAACGTCCTCCGCCTCCTCACCACGACAGCTCACACGCTCCTCTGCTCCTCGGCTCGCTTCTCGGGAAACGCTGTCCGCCACTTCCTTGATCCGGGTCCCTTTTTTTTTATTTTTTTTTTTTTTTGTAAAACCTTTATTGATGTAATAGTATACACCGCTATTCAGCCGAACATCCCGAGGGCACGGCAGCACGGAAGAACATAATATTATGGTATACATTGATCACATTCCGGATGAGTGAGGTTTAATTTTATGTTAAGCAGGATGACACTAAGAACGCAATAAGCTCCAATATAACACAAAGGAATATGGGGACCAGGTGCCGAACCACAAGCCATAGCTACAAAGTGGGCGGGCCAAACAAGAAGTCCTGCAGGATCAAAACGATAACAAGGAAGGCATAGGTGCCGCGTCAAAAAGTCAGGATATACAGGCATACAATTACTATGAGTACCGGCGAGTCGCCCGCCCAGGTCTACCCACAATGCAAAAACAGCTCAGGCACAAATTACGACAAATCAATGAAGACTCAAAAATCAACACAATAAACCGATCCCCAATACAGAAAAAGGAAAAGGAAAAGGAAAACCAAAAAAGTGAAGAAAAAGGCCATAGAAACAAAGAAGGGATAAATAAAACCCCTCCCCCAACCCCCCACCCTGCACCCCTGCAAATGGCTACGGCCTACCCCCCATAGCAGCGTGCCTGTCGCCCAGTACCTAAACCCGAAATATAGAAGAAAGAAGAAATATGGAAAGGAAAAAAAGTAGAAAGAAAGAACCCCACTCGGTGAGGGAAATCGGAGGAGGGCAGATGTCTACGGACTCCCGGTCTCCTTCCCCCATTGTAGCCAACCCCGCCCGGACTTCGTCAGGTCAATAAAACAATCCCGGTAAACACAGTGTCACAATAAGAGACCCAAATAAAATCTCAACCCTGGCCCCTACGATCAAATTCACTGAAGTCGTCAATTAAGAAAAACCCTTTCCACAAAGGACTGCAGAAGTCTGCCGAACAGGCGTACACAGATGAGAAAAGAACGGCAGGTCCCAATGTAGATGGCTGGTACCAATGTTGCTCCCCCCTGCCTCCGAAGCCAGGCTGCACCCCATCCGCCATCTTGAAAGAACGACAGGGGAGGAGAGTCGACATGGTCCGAAACAGCAACCTACAGAAAGTAGAAGGTTCCAAAATGGGGACGACATGTAAATGTTCCGAGGGGTACACAATCGGGGGTTCCAACGGTTCCATAGGGTGATCAGGCACAGCACAGTCAGGTAGATACACTACAATAGGGGTAAACCCTGCTTCCAGCGCCGGGTCAAAACACGTCTCCGAAACGTCTATTGAAAGGCGGGCTGGCTGCCGGGTCGCGGGCGTCGAGTCAGGATCCAGTCTCAGGCCTGTGAGTCCATCCAATACAGACAACAAACTGCTAGTCCGGACATCAATAGCCCCCTTAACCACTTGGATGCTAAGGCTATTTTATGACTGCAATGTAATTTCCATTGAAATCAATGGAAACTCCATGACGAGTTACCCTTGTCATTAGCACTGAAGGGGTTAAGTGCCATGAGTGCATCCAGCACCGTTCGCAGTGACGGGCCAATTCGAGCCTGCTCCGCTAGACGCCTTTCGTTCTCCAACATGATGGTCTCCACGGAGAGGAGCCCTCCCCGGGGCAAAATTAGGCGGAGCAGGAGTAAGCCATGAGGGTCTGATGGTTAGCGAGCTGTAACACGCAGCAGGGCACCGACCCGGGGGAGTCGGCGATGTAAATGCCGAACCCCCGGTCAGGGACCCCCGCGACACAGAACCATGCGTCACTCGTCACCTCACCTATGCAGGGCACCAGGCAGCTGATGTTAGCAGAGCAAACAAAAAAATTTTGAATGTCACAGAGACCGGACCCAAACACAGTCAGCAGTCCGTTGTTATGCAACTCGGACCCGGCAGAGCCAGCACTCGAGACCCCGGCTTCCCTGGTGGGTCAGGCCTCAATGTGACCATCGACGTATCTCCGCTCCACAAAGGCGGACAAACTCCGGGATTGCACCACTGGAATGCGGATCGGATCGCACACACGAATCCGGTGCGGGCAAGCAGGATGGGCAACAGGATAATAAAACGAAGGCCGGAGGGCAGCGGAGCCGGGAGACTATACGGCCATCTCGGTTGGTGTCGTAGCTCCTCCTCCGATCCGGGTCCCTTTTGATGCCGACGCGTCATCCTCCGTGGGTGAGGCGAGCCGTGCCGAGTCCAGCCCCTTAAAGGTACAGGTGTCGTCCACGTCCGCGGTTGGTCACCAGTATCCGGGGTCTCCGGTCCTCCAGTCCGGGTCTGCGTCGAGGTGAGGCGGCTGTGGAGAGGGAACGGAGTCAGGTGAGACCGCGGGGTCGGACCACCAGTCGATGGTCAGACCCCCCTCTAGGGGCTCCCGAAGACTCACCCCGTCACAAAGACTTTGTAAAGTGTTGCAGTAAACATAGAGAGAAAGAGCTGAAATGGGAAGTAGGGATACTTTGAGAAAATAGTCATTATTGGGTGTAGAATATTCTCAGATCACTGTCTAATACCGACCACTACGTGGGGAAGACTATGCCTGAAAACTGGAAATAAAGGTTTTTTTTTCTAATGGTACTCAAGGTCTGGAACAGTTATTCAAAGGCCAAGTTGTTACTGCCTGGTACAGGGACACAAAAGTCAGAAGGACTCCAGACTTCAAGAAGGCCCAGCGAACCAGTGACCATTGGAGCCTGCAAGACGGAAAGAGACCTGGTGCCTATATTCACGGGTCTAAGGGCAGCAGAAATAACCCGGAGGAACTTTCCCCGGACTTTGAAAAACAGGGGACTCAATCTTTTTTTTTAAAATCTATAGTATTCAGGAAATTTAATGAGGCTTCCAAGGAGGGCGAACTCATAGAGGCCAGAAAATCAGGTTTATCCTACTTTGATCTTTTTACGGGAAAGAAACTGGCCTTTAAGAAATTGGGTTACTGGTTGAGGAGAGGGAACCCTCCTCATGCAGGAACCCCAACCCTTGTCAGGGTGAAGTCACCAGCAAAATGAAAAAATCCAATCAGTAGAACCAGAGATATGAAATTTTAAGATGTAGGTGAAAATAGCACCAAAAAACACAGAGTGCAACTATGGATTTTGGGTTGTGCCAGACTGGGACAAAGTCACATGTTCAGGTCTACTGCAATGGAGCACAGGCTGACCACAGGGACCCAGTTAGGCCTGCTGAACAATAGTTCCTTAAACCCTGGTTGCGGAGCGTTGCAAGGTCCTGTGTCGAGGATGCATTGCGCAGCCTAGTCGATGAATCGGTTATGAGGGCCTGCGATGCAAGGTTTGTCAATGAGGGCTTGCAATGCGAAGTCTGGTGTGGACGTCAGGAGACACTCTGCTGAGGCGATGCATCGGTCCTGAGAAGCCACGAGGCTGAAATGTGACAACCTGCATTGTCTTCCAGGCTGCCGTCGACGAGAGATTTGAATGCAAGGGCTTGCGTTGTGAATGTGTCACTCAGCTGCAGTTTCAATGCAGGATGCATTGTCGATGTGGCGTTCTTGTGCTGGGAGAATACTTTCAGCAGAAGCAATGTTTCAGTTCTTATCGGGATTGCACCACACAGCAAAGGAGATGTATCGGTTCTGCTGGATCCACAGATGAGCTGGCAGAGCACCTTCAGACCCACAGAGTCCAGGTGCTTAGCTCAAGTTTGTTGGAGCCTTCTGTGCCTGGGGATCTAGTCAAGAGGCCAGTCAACTAGCCCTTGGAGTCACTCTTGGGTTCAACAGATGCAGGTTCAGGCCTTCTCAACTAGGCATGAGGGCAGCAGTCCTACAGAGCAGCAGTGCAACAGAGTAGCAGTCCTTTCAGCAGCACAGCAGTCCTTCTCCCTGGCAGAGTCCACAAGTTCAGAAGTGCACTGTAGAGTTGGTGTCTGAGGTCTAATATGTATATCAGGTGCTCCCGTTGAAGTGGGAGAAGCTTGTAGACGTTTCCTTTTGAAGTGCACAGGTTTCCTGCCTCCTCTGCACTGGCTCCAAACTAACTACAGGGGATATTCAACCCTTTATGTGGAGCCACGAAAAAGCCTATTCAAGTGTAAGTAGGACTTTACTCATCTATGTTCTCCCATCCTGCCAGTGATGGGGCATTTAGGCACACCCAAGCTCTGTATTGTGTGTGGCTTTATGGGAGGAACACACAAAGCCCACCTGCCAGCTTCTCTCAGGCAGGAAAACTCTAACTTTCCAAAAGTGGCATTTTTAAAATTATAATTTTAAATTTGACTTTATAGTAAGAGAGGATTTTTCATTATGATGCCAAAGACACCAAACATAAACTGTTAACCTAACATTTGTAATTTACTCCAATGTTATCATATGGGAGAGGCAGCCTAGAAGTCACGAAAAAAGAATTAAAGAGTTGTTTACTATCAGGACATGTACAACTTAAAAGTACATGTTTTACTTTTTAAATACACTGCTCCCTGCCCTCTGGGCTGTTGAGGGCATAACTTTGAGCTGACTTATAGGTATTACAAATGAAGGTTTGGTCCAGGCAAAAGGTTTATTTCACCAGGTCAAAATGGCAGTTTAAAACTGCATACAAAGGCTGTAATGGCTGGCCTGGAACATGTTTAGAGGGCTACGTAAGTGGGTGGCACAATCAGTGCTGCAGGTCTACTAGTGGGAAAATGAACTGATGGTCATCACACCGAGAGCCACATTGAAAGGCGACACGGCAGCACACCCATTAGCCTGCTGTAACACACTGACGGAGATCGTTCCGCTTCCTTCCAACACTTGAAATCCTCGAGTGTCAACTAAAAGAATTCATTGCTACCGAGGTAGCAGGGACTGGAAGAGCCCGTAGCCTATCACCGTATGAGCCAGCTTCACAGAATCCTCATCACTGTGAGTACCCGGCTGGGTTCTCACGTGAGTTCACTTTCCTTCCCTTCACCACATATGGGACACCTCACACTCACTTAAGCTGCGCCCTTTTAAGAACCAGATGTCCCCACATTAACAGTCCTGAGGAGACTCCAAATTAAGCATGGGCGGATTTTGTGGATTTGCAATCCGCGAATTTGCGGATTTGCAAATTTGCGGATTGCAAACATCCGCAAAATCCGCGAATTCTCGCGGATTTTGCGGATTTTTTTTGGGGTGTGTGTTCGCACGGGTTTCTGCAAGTTCGCGAGGGTTTTGTACAATTTCGCAAATTGCGAACTTACTTGTCGGGTCGCCAGTTTTGCGAACTTGTTGTTTCTACGTGCCCAGCCTGTTTGCAAGGCTTTCTTCATCACTGCCACCCTCTGTCACCACTGGCACTCTCTTTGTTCACCCATGCCACCCTCTGGCTCACCCATGTCACCCTCTGTGTCATCACAGCACCCTCTGGTTCACCAGTGTACATTATTGTGGCAAAGCAAAGCACTGCCATCCTCTGTCAACACTGGCACTCTGGTTCACCCATGCCACCCTCTGGCTGGCACACCCATGCCACCCTCTGTGTCATCACAGCACCCTCTGATTGACAAGTGAGTGTATATTATTGTGGCAAAGCAAAGCACACCTGCTGAGTGCTTTAAGTTTTGCAAACAACAACACCTGCCCTGCCCCAACTGACATTAATGAAGGCTGGCACCTGCTTGTCTGCTCCCTTTCCTTTTTGTTGCAACGCAAAAAAAAATTAACAGGATGCAATGGCATACTTGTAACTATTCTGTGACTGTCAGAGCAGGGTCACACAATAGTTGCAAGTAGGCAACCGGATTCTGGAGGGCCCCTTCAGGAAGCACTACAGGGAAATGGTTACAAATGATGAGCTCGAACTTTTGCACCTGCTCGTTGGTTTTGCTTTTGCAAAACTCGTTTTTCGGTAATTTTGCCCTATTCGCGAGGCGCGGCGTCGTGCGAACTCGACCGTGGAACACGCGAACTCGTGCGAGTTACCCCAAGGTTGAGTACGGGCGCCGCCATTTTGTTTACGTGACGTATTTCCGTTTCCGCCCGCTATGTGTAATCTCGCGGAATGAGCGCCTTGCGAATGCAAGTTCGCACGAGTTCGCGAGAGAAATCGCGTGCGAACTTACGCGCACGTGATCGGGCCGCCATCTTGTTTTTCATTCATTCCTATGTGTCTGGGCATGGTGATTCTATCTTCTATATCTCTGCCATCTTTTGCTTGTTTTTAGATTTTTTTGGATCTATTTCACTTTTTTTCCATCCCTCTAGTTTTCTAGGTCTAAAATTTTGTGTTTTAGGCTACTTTTGATTACTTTTCAACTACTTTTTTTAACTTTTATTTTCTTCTTCCCTAGTTTTCTTCTTTTTCATTTTGTCTCCTTGTTCCTAACACCTGCCCAGACCATGGTGAAGACAGGTGTGAAGCTGCCCAAGACGGTCCACGCAGCCCGTGCCCGTCTCCCGTGTGGCCGCTTTAGGGCGGAAATGGTGGTGCCCAGGGAGATCTTCAGCCCTGAGGAGGTGGGCGCACTCGTTTTTTATGTACAGCGCCGCCTCCCCAAGACCATCGCGGCAGGCGGCAGGATCGCTGGAGGCTACACCAACCGCCAGGAGCGACGGAAGCGGTGGGAGCAGGTGTGCCGGGCCCTGTTTCACATCTCGGGGGTCCAGCGCACCTATAATCAAGTGACCCACCGCTGGACCGATATCCTGGACCGAGAGCGCGACCTGCTCGACGTGCTGGGAGTGGAGGTCCCCGGGCTTGGTGAGTAGTAGTAACAATTTTTTAATCACTCACTACTCTGTTTTTTCTCCTGCTCTGTGTGTTATATTGCAAATGTTTGCTTTAACTTTTTTACAAAGAGCAATAATGCTGCCGATTACATTGATAGGAGAGGTAAATTAATATTTCAAAATCTTCTGTTCATTTCAGGTGCACTGCTCTCCTTCTCTGTGGCGGTGCGACTGCTTATTTGTTTTCTATTTTGTGTTCATTTTATTGGGCTGAGTAATGTATGAGTGAACTTTACAGAACTTCGTAATGCTAGACACAAAGGGGCAGATTTACAAGCCCCTTGCGCCACGTTTACGCTGCCTTACCTGACGCACAGCGACGTAAACGTGGCGCATCCCTGCGAGTCATGTACAACGTGATGCATCTAGGGAGATGCGCCACGTTAAGGCCTGGGCCTGCGCCACAATGGATGCGTTCCCACGCAGGGGGGGGGGGAGGTGGCGGTCAGGCAGCTGTGCGCCTCGCAAAAGTGCCTGCGTGAAATCTACAAGATTTAACGCAGGCACTTCCGCGACGCTGCTACGTCAATTCTTTATGCCTGCTTGCTTGAAGCAGGCGTAAGGACTGATGCGGTATGTTGAGTATTGGGCAGCCCTGAGCGTTGCTAGAGTTGCATCGCGCCAGCGACGCGACTCTAGAGATGCGCCCCTCTTTCGTCACGAGATGCGTCACGCATCTGCCTACCCTTGCGCCAGGGTTTGCCGCATTGTAATTGCAGCGCATCTGCCGTGCCGCAAGGTTAGTTTTGCGTTAAGCATTTCTTCTGGTGCACCTCTGGAGGTGTGCAGCCCAGAACTCGTAAGTATGCCCCTAAGTGTCAGATTAGCTATTACCTGCGCATCCCTGCAAAGTGTGCGGCACGCCAGCACCACCCATGGTGCGCCGTATTTACAATGCGGCACACCATGGTCCCAAAACGTCACCGAAGCGTTACGCATCGGTGCCATAAAGGCGGCTCATTGTTGGAGTTGCGTTGCAACGATGGCGCAGCTCCAGCAATGCTGCGTCAAGCCGTACGTCTGCTTCATGCAGGCGCAGGGTTTCAGTGATGCATCATTGTCCTAAATGACTGATTGACATTTTATATATTCCCCATAGCCACTTTTAGCATGCGTTCCTATGCAGGAACGCCCTCCCTTGCGCTGGAACGCTCCCTTATGGCGCAGGGCTTTAGAATGGGATGCATCTCCCATATGCGTCACGTTGTTAATATACGCCACACCATGGCGTCTCTCTTGTTGTGGCGCTGCGTCACAAAAGTGACGCAAGAACGGAGCAAAAGAGCTGCAAGGGGCTTGTAAATCTGTCCCTAGAGTAGAGGCTCAGGTGCAGTCCTTCTTTTGTAGCCCTTTTTTTGGCTGAAATAGTTGGTTCTTGTTCTTTCTAAATGTTTGATTTGGTTGACAAGGACATCGACAAACAGCAATCATCAATGTTTTCTGTTCTTTCTTTCATGTTGTACGTCAGGTCCGCCCAGGGGCAAGCGGACAGAAAAAGAGGATGCTGTGGCTCCAAAGGAGGAGGATGTAGGCCAGGGCGGCGAGTGCTCCTTTGCTGGCCCCAGTAAGTTTTCATTTAAATATAGAGGACCTATTGTTGTCCAAGCGTTCTTAATTTAATTTTTTCAAAATAGTGTTTAGATAAGAGCAAAATCCATAATACTACTGTTGCAGGGACAATTCTCCACAAACCGAACTATGGACACCAAAGACCAGAGTAATAATATTTCAGAGTGGCGTGTTTGGCACACTGTATAAACCTGGTAGTGTCAGCGGCACGGACTCCTCCTTGCAAAAATTGCAAAACTTTTCGCTCAGTCACTCTAGTCTGGAGGACCAAAAACCACAGAGTCTATTCAAGTTTAAAAGCTTTATTAAAAGTTAAAGTAAACACATATATTAAAATAAAGTTAGCTGGAAATGGAAAAGTGCTTGGTGCTGAGTTGATGAGTAATGGAACACATTTCTTGTGGTCGAGCCGAGCTTTCACCTGGTTTGAAGTTGATGTTGCTCTTGTCCTTAGAAGTCCAGTTTCTGTCTGTTCAGCGAAAAATGGTGTGTGTTAAAATTAAGCAAGTATTCATCAATTGTGACAAAAAAGTGCAGCAAGACAACAGCCTTCCCTGGAAGGAGGGACATTTTTACTTTAGACTAAAGTAGACAGTCAATTACTTTTTCTGTTGTTTTCACATTCTTCATTCCTAGACCAAATACTAGTGAGTGGTGTAATCTAACATTCTTAAATCTACTTTGTAGGTGGAACATCTGGTGGCGGGGCCAGCTCTGATGTGGTGGTGGTGATTGACTCGGAGTCCGAGGACCACTCTGGGGAGGAGGCGGCGCAAGAGGACCAAGAACAGAGTCAGACTGTGAGGAAGGAGACAGTGGTGGTGGCGGGTACAGGTAAGCTGGATCATGGTACTATCTGACTCTTAGATAGCATAAGATGTGTATCTACAGAGAGTAGACGGTCACTGTATGAACTACGAACATACTATGAAATGTTTCCAGGGGGGGTGCAACATCATCACCATCTCCTGAGTCCTACTCCTGACATGATTGAGCACAAGTATTAAATACATTTTTTTACATCTAACACGACATAGAGCATAAATAAACAAAGAACCCCATAGGGGGAAGAGAAAAATCTTGTGCGGCACCACAGCAGACGACCTGGCAACTACATTAAAACAGAGGGAAAAATAAAAAATTGCCAGAAAAAAACAATTCAATCTAAATCTGGAGGATGTGGTTATAGAGCATGGGTCCTCACAAACTTTCTCTCGGGGCCAAATTGACAGTGTGGTTTGTGGCCAAGGGCCGCACCGAAGGGGGCAGGGTCAGTGGTGGAGGGGGGTGGATCTAGAGCAACAAAAAAAACTATGACCATGAGGTTGAACTCATGCCCCTCTCTGCGGACGCCCATGATACTGGCCTGAATAGTTTTGTACTGCGCTGGCTAGTTGCTAGTTGTACTGTGACACAACTTCCTGCTGAATCATTTTGTGTTAATCATATTCTTAAAGAGCATTGGTTACAGATTATGTCTTTCTTTCTTCATATAGTTGGTCATACTCGAACAACAAAACCTACAAGGAGTATGCAGGCTGTACTGGCCCGGCAACGGAGGCTGGATGCTACTGTTGCCCAATATCGGCGGCTGGTGGAACTGGAGGGGGACGACACGCAGTCGAGTACATCAAATGGCACATCTGCATCCTCCTCCGTGACCCCACGTTCTGCCGGTCATCGCAGTGCTCCGGCGAAACGGAGCCGTGCTGTCAGACGCCACCGCCGAGCAGCAAAGGCTGCCCCTCATAGTACTGTAAAGGCTCGCTTGCGCCGTGCTATCCACCGAGTGTGCGACCTGGAGGCGGAGGTCCGTAAATTGAAAGAGTACCAAAATTTGGTGGAGGGCCTCCGCTTAGATCACGCCACCCTCCGGGAGCAGTACAATGCCCTGGCCCTAAGGCATGATGCCCTGGAGGCCAAAATCAACAACATGCATCCCTAGACTGTCCCTTGCCCTTTTTTTAGTGACTTTTGGGGGGTGGGAATTGGGAGTTGGGGTTTTTGGGGACTTTTGAAGGACTATTTATTTGTTGGGGTTAGGGAGGGTCTTGCGGGAGTTTATTTTGTTAGGGATATAAAAATGCACTTTTTCAAACTTTATCTGAGCATACTTGTTTTTTACTACTTTTGAGCCTGGTGGGTGGTGGGTTTGCAGTAAGTTCGTTTTACTGAACACTGTCATCGTGTTGATTCACATGTAATTGGCCAAATGTTTTCCAAAGTAAATGCCTGTCACAGAGTTTGTTAATTGAAGAGTCCTAGGACTTTACTACTAGTACCACTGTCACTCTCTCGCCTCTCCTAATACTCCATTATACTACCTCCCATCCAAACGCTTATCTTACCTGTAATTTGTGTTTGAGGGCTGGCTCCACCTGGAATTCACAGTGTCCTAAAGCGTTCTGCAGCAGGGCCCCAACTGGAGTTTCCCGGCGTGGATTTTCTGCAAAACAAAAGCAATCAACATTAGAAATATGGCAGCGGTGCTCACAGACCCCAAAATCCTAGAAGCCCCACAGACAGCACCCCTAAGACAGGCAACCGAGCAATAATAACGCTAAACGTTCACGTGTAATAGGCCAAATGTTTTCCAAAGTAAATGCCTAACCAATTTCATCCCTTAATAGACCTTGCCAGCAATGGCCCAGCCAAGACCCGTAAACCCAAACGCAAAAAAGTCACACTTAGCAAAATGTATTTAAATGAGGACTCACTACTTCCAGACAGTCCCTCTTTAGGGGACTCGTCAACGTAAGTTTCTTCATTGTGCAGAATCCAGGCATCAGCATTACGGGAAATGGATAGGGTGAGTCTGGAGGAGGAGGATAGACGACCAGGACTGAGTTCTTGTCAACTAACTGTTGTGAACCTGAGGAATGCTGCGGCATCAAAATCAAGACAGTTCTGTTGATGGGTTTGTTGTTTGATGGGGTGATTACAGTTTTGTTGCGAATGTGATGAAGCACTTGCTAAAAAAAGAAAGACAGACACACAGGAATAAAAGTGAATAAGGACTAATATTAAAGTTAATGAATCATTGACTCATTTTCAGAACTCGCTGTCAGGGAAGCAGAGCTCATCCTCAAACTCTGCAAATTGAGTCGGTATTACTTCTGGTAACTGAGGAGAACTTTCCTCAGGTAGGTCGGTGTCCTCTTCTTCCTGCGTGCATTCTCGTACTTTGTAATCTGGTGGTATGAAGTGCTGGTTCATCTTTATCATGGTGAGCCGCTCCACATTTGCGGGCAAGAGGCGGGACCTTTTGCAAGTCACAATGCCACCAGCAGAACTAAAAACACGTTCTAAAGACACGCTTGCGAGTGGGCAAGACAAGTAATTGATAGCCAGGTTGGTGAGCTCTCGCCATATGTTTCTTTTCCCATGCCAATACGCCAATGGGTCCTCAGTAATATTGACCGCTGTTGAGTCATCCAGATAGGCCTGCACCATTGAAAGAATGTCCTCCCGGATTCCTGTACTTTGCACTTCTGTGTCCTTTCTGGGACAAGGAAACCCTAGCTCACTTAGCCAATCCGCTTCAGACATATCGCCTGGGCCTGGTGCAGATGATACGGTTGCTGGTGTGGTTAACGGCTCAGAGGAAAAGTCACTCACTTCTGCCACAGGCACAGATGCAGAAGTGTTTTTTTGGGACGCCTGATGGCCTGCTGATTCACTAGTAGTACTGTCTTCTCCTACAGTTTCCTTCCGCTCTCTTTCAAAACGAATGGCTGACTGAGCTAGCCAACCTTTGTACTCTGTAACATCTGATGTTTCAAAAGGAATTATTACTTTGCCAAACAATGGCTTTTTGTAACGTGGATCCAGAATAGTAGCACAAATGTAGTGCTGTTGTTTCTTGATATTTACAAGCCGTTTATTGCTAACTAGGCGTTGTAATAATCTCTGCGCCAACTCATATGCTTCATTCTTTCCAGCATCGTTTAATTCTGAAGACACCACCTTGACTTGGTGCTCGAGCTTCAGCAACAATGGGATAGCTGTGCTCAAAGAACAGTCCTCCCTGCTGACGTCACGCGTGAAGACCTGAAAAGGACGAAGCATGTCTGTCAGGCTTTTAACTAGCTGCCATTGCTCCACCGCTAGCATCATTTCTGTCATATCACCACCCAGGTTGTAGAAATACTCATTGACTACTGGAAACAGCTCATGCAGACGCTCAAGCATGTAGAAGGTTGAGTTCCAACGTGTTGCCACCTCCTGGATAAGTGCTTTCACTGGCATTCTACGTACATTTTGCTGGCGCCTCAGCTCCTTCCGGGCCTTAAAAGAATGGTTGAAATGTGTGCATATTCTTCTGCAGATGGTCAGTATTTTGTCGACTGCAAGTTCTTTTTTCAAGAACTTTTGCACGACAAGGTTCATACAGTGCGCCAAACACGGCACTCTGAAATAGTAACCGTTCTCCATTGCCTTAACTACATTGCTGCCATTATCAGTAGAAACATAACCAACCTTGCAATTTCTTGGGGGCAGCCATTGCGAGACCTTTTTGTTAAAGTCATCCAAAATGTTGGCTGCAGTATGACTTTTCTCCATGCCAAACATGGCTAATGTTGCATGTTTACGAGCACCCTTAAAAATCTCGACCAAGTCACCACCTGCATTTATCTGTTTTGCAACCCCTGAAAAAGAGACCCAGTGTGCAGTGATGCACATGTAATCAAGGGCTTAGCAACTGGTCCACATGTCTGTTGTCAGGTGTATAGTGTGAACAGCACTCTTCTGCAAAGCTGCCCCAACCAACTCAAGCACCTCTTTATGTAGTGCTGGAACAGCAACCCTGGCAAAATAGAACCGGCTAGGAACCTTCCATTTAGGGGCCAGTGTTGCCACGAGTTCAAGAAAACCCACACCTTCGACAAACGAAAAAGGGAGAAGGTCCACTGCTAGCATTGTAGCCAGCTTAGTGTTATACAGGCGTACAATTGGGTGGTTGCGTTGAAATTGCGCATCTGAGGAGAACATGGCTGAAATGGTGCGCTGGACAAATTTACTGGATGATGCTGATGCCTTCTTCGACCCACTTCTGCTCAGTGTTGACATTTTCCGCATTGGTGTGTCTCCCAGACTCTCAGTGTGCCTCCTATGTGTTCCGGAGGGTGTGGTGCTGCCAGGGGTACTGGGTGCAACCGGACAAATGTCTGACGCTTCTTCTACCTCCCCGTCATCTTCAGATGAAACACCTAGTATGGGTATATTTTGGCCACTTGCCCTTTGGGATTGCTTTCCCTTGATGTTTGCTAGGTGCGCAAACCATTCGACAGCGTGCCTTCTTTGAAGATGACCTATCTGGCCTCCGGTTCCATAGTTGGTTCCATAGTTGGATTTGCGACCTGTTGACAGACAGACGCTGAGAGTGAGAGTTGAGCAGCACGAGGAGGACGAGGAGGACGCCGCGCTGTACCTCGCTTCTTTGCCTGCTTTCACCCATCTCTGCCCATCCTCTACCCTGCCGAGCCCTGCCGCCTGCTGAGCCCCTAAAAGGGATTGCTGTGCTCTGCCGAGGTGCCCCCTCCCCAACAACGGTGCTTTCAGCGTGTGGTAGGCTGGTGTGCTAGCAGAGTCCTGTTGAGGGATTGCCGAGGATTCTACGCGTCGCCTGTTTTTTTTTTCTTTTTTTGAATCGCGGCAGATTCCGCTTGTGAGGCGTGGATTTGAAGCTGCCTGTCGAACGCGGCTACCGCCGCTGGAATTGAACGTGGCAGAAGTCTGTTCCTGCCCCGAGGTCCGGAGCGCGGGAGGGCGTGAGCGTAGGAGGCAGCCTGAGTTCGCAGTCCCTTCAAACAAACAAACAAAAACGGGAGCGGCCCGGTAGCGGCGGGAGCCGCTGCGAGGCTTTCTGCTCTGCAAGGCTCTTTGCAGGCTTTACTGCAACCAGACGGCTAGGGGCACTGGAGCTCTTGGAAAACTTTGTGGCAGCTCTGAAGGCAGTGGGGGGTTGCAGAGAGGCAGTGACTCCAGCGAGGCTACATAGCAAAAGGACCATTCTAGAAGCAGCATCTACAGTCCTTACCTGTCTCCAGTCCCTGTTTTACTGCTGGCGGCCAGTGCCAGTGCCTGTGGTCAGTTGAGCTGTGCGAGTAAGAAGTAAGGGGCTTGACCGATCCCCCCCTATCTCTCCAGCGTCTCACCGTGAATGCGACCGCAGCTAAAGCTATAGGAGCAGTGGCCCAGTGAAAGAGAGGAGAGTGGAGAATGCTGATCGCCTAAACGTTTAACGCCACACGGTCTCTACCAGCCTCCACTGCTTGACCCCGACGGCGGGTGCTCCAGGATCCTGCAGTTCTCTGGTTGCTTGTTAATTCAAAAGGTACATTAATATCTTTACATCTTTAGATTCAGGTGACCGAATCTCTGGGGGAGAGGAGTACAAACGATCAATAGAAGCACTACATATTAGGCAACCAAATCAAGAAATGGGTCCGAAAAAAGGGCAAATTCAGCGTAAAGAAGATAGCCCAGAGAAGAGTAAAATATTGGAGGGCTCAATATCATTGGAAGAGAGCCAAGAAAGCCAGGCCTCAATTACGGAGAATAATAAGGGGCGACGCAAGAAAAGAAAAGTTAAAAGAGCAACTAAAAACGCCAAACAGGCTAAAAGGGACTGTGTTCAAACAAATTCCAAACAGAAAGACAATACGCTAACTTCCAAAGCTATAAAGGATTTTGTAGGGAAACACTACAAATCTATAGAGCCAGTAATCAGTCTGGACCCCGAGGAAGATATGGAAGAACACGGCGTGGAGGGAGAAGGAAAGACAGGAGCAGCAGTGGTGAACCAGAAAAGGAAAGAAACGGGAAGATACCCGGAAGAAGCTCCTCCCGATTTAGAAGCAGGAAGAGAGGACTCCGTATTAATAAACCTGACGCTCCAGAGCCAAAATATTCACATTCCAGCTCCCCGTCTCCCATCATCTCCAAAATTATTCTCATTACAGTCACTGGGAAATGAGGAGCTAAGGGGAAATGAAATACAGAGCCAGAGCGCTATCTGGGGCGGTGAGCCAGATCAATCCCCACAACATCAAAGCACCCAAAATTCTCTCCCGCAGCAAGAACCCACAAGAACAGGTCATCATATAAATCCGGACAGAGACCACACACAGGATCCGGAGTGTTCCCTAACACCCACCTCCTCATTGGTGGACCTTATATTGATGTTACAAAAGACACTACAAGGAATCCTTGAAGTAACACTCTCAAATAATGGAGTGCTGAAAGCTCAGAAATCGTACCTAAAAAAGATCGAAGAGGAACTGGCGGGGATAAAGAACCAAATGCCAAGGATGCTAAGCCCAATAGTCACCGAACAACCGGTTGATGAAAGCGTAGAGATTGAACTGGTAGAGACATCCGTGGGAAACCCAGCAGTATCCCCACAACCAATAACTCAAAATCTAACAAATGACTCTGTGGAAGCACCAGAAAATGTATATATCTCCAGACGCCCAATGCTGATAAAAAGGCGAAGGGTGTATACAGTGGCCCCCCTTAAGAGTAGGGTTAGAAAGAAGCGAGAGCAAACCTCAAAAGTAAAGAGAAAAGGGAGGAAAGCAGGGAGGGAGGCACAGTCAGACCTAAACGCATCAGCCCCGATATACGTACCAAATAGACCAATGCAAGGGGAGCATAACTTAAGAACGACCCCGATAAACCCAAGAAAAACCTGGAGAACAAAGGTCACAAAAGAGAAGCCAACAACACCCTGTATTATGAAACCGAAAGTAAGAATAGCCTCAGGACAACCAAATAGGGGCCACAGGGTCGAAAGCTCACAAGACCAGGTAACACCAAGAACGGGAAACAATGGGTTGCGGACTGGGAGATCAAAGGCTAGACAGCATCAATATGAAACTCCCAAAAAAGTACAAGAGAGAGACAACAATAAATGGGTGTATTTGGATCACATGCAGTCGGGGAAATGGGGAAGTACGAATAGGAGTACGAATAGGAAAAGGAATCCCCTGAACAGAGCACAGATTTTGAAAGTCTTCGCAGAATGTAGTAGCCTATGTGGGATCAGTACAAGCGATCTTCTGCAAGTTGGTTTCGTTGAGAACAGAAATGGTAAAGAAATAACAAAAGTGTCACTTCACTCAGACCTGGTAAAAATGGCAATTTTAAAAGCCACCAGTGAGATAAACCACCTGGGAATAAGGATAATCCCGGAGAGGGAAGTAAAAGCCCCCACGGATAATACCTTCTTAAAGCATCATGCAGGTTTGGGGAGAAGACATGTGAAATTATATAGAGATGAGGAAGGAAACCAAAGCCGTCTGAACATAGAAATAGACAATACAGGAAACGAAGACCTATGGGGTAATTGGTCACAATGTAGTAGTCCAAGGTCCGATTTAAATGAATGTCATACGGAGGCTGAGGGAGAAGAGGGTGGCATGAGTGAGGTAGAATAGGATGAGGGGGTGTCGCAAAGCCTAGGTCTCCTAACATGGAATGTGAATGGGCTAAGCAATGAGAAAAGAGAGAAATTTTAAAGGACATAGTAAATAAAGTGGACATTGCCTGCTTTCAAGAGACCTGGACATGCGACGAAACCCCGATCAACGAAGGATACCTACAAGTAAACCGCCCGGCTAAGAAAAAGAACTTTGGCCGCCCGTCGGGGGGATTAATGACATTGGTTTCAACAAAAGTGCTCAGAGAAGTAACACCGATAAAAATGAAATGTAAATGGGTTCTGACTAGCAGAATAGAATTATTGACTGTGGAAAAGAAGTATAAAATGTTGACTGTAATGAATGTATACATGCAGTGGGATAATGGTGTAGAGTACGAGAATGAGATGACGTTTTTTAAAGAAGATGTAGATTTTGTAGCAGAAAAATATGCATTGGATACTGTGATAATAATGGGGGATTTCAACCATAAACGAAACCCAAAAAAGGCGGATATTTGGAACAGAGAAATGTTAAAGGTGTTTGGAATAAACCCAGCAATCTTCCCAGTAGGGGAGATATCGAAACAGGAATCAGATCTTGTTCACTTCCTAGGAGGCAGGGGCTTTCAATGCTTGAATGGAAGAATGAAGCTTGACTGCCCAGCAGGGAAAACCTTTAAAATAGGCTCTCAGAGCTGCCCAATTGATTACATGTTTTTACAAGCCTGGAACTTCCCCCAAGTACGGGAATTTAAGTTGGAACAAAAAGAGATCAGTGACCATAACCTTCTACACCTAACAATACATGGGGGAAGAAGCTTATCCAGAGATAAAGTGTTCCCCCAGGAGGTTGAGTACCCCAAACGTGTGACGACACGACTCACGGAGGAATATCAGGCAAAACTGTCAGCTATGCAAATTAAAATTGAGCCGGAAAACCTAGAGAATAAAACTTTGAACTGGTTCATAGAAAAATTAGAGGAAGTAGTCCAATGTTTAAGAATAGAACTGAAAAGGGTCAAAAATTTTAGGGGGAAACCACCCAGTAGAGTAAAATGGTTTTCAGTGGAGTGCCAATCCAAAAAAAGGGAGATTCGGGCAGCACAAAGAAGACAAAAAAAGAACTTCACCCAGGAGAGACAGGACCACATAACCCGACTAAAAAGAGAGTACAAAAAAATGGTAAATGATGCTAAAAGGTCATTTAAAGAGAAATGCTGGTCAAATCTGTTGGAAGCGATTGAGGAAAAAAACCTCAGACAATTTTGGAAATTAGTAAAGGCAGCCTTTAGCCCTTCTGACGGGGAACTAAAATGTGTAGTCAGTGATGCCGCATGGGAGAAGTATATAAGGGAATTGTATGGGGCAAGAGCCCCTATAGCCCAGGTAGCGACACAAAAATGGCAAGAAATATCAGCAGACCTTAAAGCTAAATTTAACGTAAAGCAAGTCGAAGATACAATAAGAGATCTGAAATTAACCCGTGCAGCAGGTCCCGACAATCTCCCAGCAATAATATTAAAGTCAGACGTAAAGTGGTGGGCAAGATTTTTTGCACAGATGTTTAGCATAATACTAACAGAAGGCAAAATGCCACTAAACTGGAAGGGTGCAATAATTAGGCCCATCCATAAGAAAGGAAGCATGGAGGCACCACAAAATTACAGCCTGATTAACCTCCTAGACATAGGAGAGAAAGTTTTTTCTAAAATTGTATTGAATCAACTTAATATATGGGTAAAGGAGCTCCAAATTGTCCCTATAGAACAGGGAGGATTCAGGGAAGGACAATCCACAATAGACCACGGTTTTGCACTGTGGGCTATGGCAAAGAAGTCAACGGAACAAAATGGCAAGTTATGCTGTTGTTTCGTTGACTTCCGAGCAGCATTCGATTCAGTTGATCGTGCATGCCTATGGGAAACACTGTTGAAGGTAAATATTCCCAGTGACCTTCTGTCAATAATAAAGGAATTACACAATGAGAACTGGGCGCAAGTCATTAAGGATACGGTGGGTTCTTTGACGCAAAAAATACCCATAGACAATGGTTTAAGACAGGGTTGCGTGTTAGCCCCTCTGTTGTTCTCTATATTCCTATCAGACCTTCCGACCCACCTAGAGGTTGAGGGTAGTGCAAGCCCTAGAATGGACGGTAATAAGGTGTCCTGCCTACTATATGCTGATGACCTGGTTATAGTAGACCAGACAGAGAGAGGCCTCCAAAGAAAGCTCAATGCCTTCAACGCATACTGTGTTAGTAAATTTCTAAATGTCAACCTAGATAAAACTAAAGTTCTTTGCTTTGGGAAAAAAATAAGCAGATATAACTGGTACCTAGGTGAGCTTAAACTGGAGACGGTTAATGAGTATCGCTACCTAGGTATATGGTTTGACAAGAGACTAAAATGGGATAAGCATTTGGAAACACAGAAAGCCAAAGCACATACATCGATATGCGGCCTAAAAATATTTAATAGGGATTATGGAGAGATGTCACATCGACCAATGCTAAGAGCCTTTGAGGCATTGATACCCCCCCAAGTTCTGTACGGGGCAGAAATCCTTTATTTGAGCGGTAAGGGAGCCTGGGACTTGGTGGAGGGAAAATGCCTCAAAGGACTCCTTTCTCTCCCACAATCCGCTATGGTGCAAGCTATAAGAAGAGAAATAGGCACAAAGTCCTGGGAGATACTAACTCAAATGGCAATACTCAGACTTTGGAAACGACTGGAAGACCCAGATGGACAAAAAGTAGCACAATGGTGCAGGAAGGAAATCCAATCGAGTAATCTAAAATGGGCAAAAATGTGTAGGGAAAGAGTAACCCTAATCTGTAAAAGACTAAAGGTAGAGGTGAACCAGGAAACACATCAACTCCTCTGTACTAGGAGTGAGTTGAAATTAAAGGGCAAGGAAATATCTGGAATGATTGATATGGAATATCTAGCGAAAAAGAAATCAATAACACACATGATGGGCGCTTGGATAAATGAAAATTGGTTCCCTTATCTAGACCGCTTACCCAACCGTGGCTTCAGGCAGGAGATCTTAAGGCTGCGGGTTGGTATAAACCCATTGCTAACAAATAAAGATCTGAAAATGAAAATGTTAGATTAAAATGGGTGTTGCAAGTGTAATTTGGGATGCAAAGGAGATTTGGTACACATCCTTCTCGATTGCCTGTCACTATTGGAACAGCGGAAACGGTGGCTTCGACCTGTGTTCCTAAAATATGCTATAAGCTCTAGAGTGCAGGCAGCCAACTTATTAACTGAAATCCCTACCATTGATATTGCAATTGCTCTTGGGAAATACTTAAAAGTAGTACTGAGTGATCTAAGAAACCGGGAATAATATGTAGGATCTAAAGTATTTTAATTTAATGAAATCATACTAGCAGAAGGGAAATGAATAGGTTTTAACCATAAATGCAGAATTTTATCTTAAATGAAATGTTATGGTTGTTAGTAAATGAAGAAGTGCGTGTAAGAGTTTTAACTTATATTGGATTCATTTTAATGTTATAATGTTTTAAATGTTTTGATGTGAATATTTTACTTTTTGATACCGCCTCTTGCACCTGTTTAAAAGACTATGGTCATAATAAACTTACCTTTTGACTTGACATAGTTGGTACCAGTCTTACCACGGCTAACTCTAGTCTTACAAATGCAACAAACGGCTATGTTATCATACTTTGCATGGACACTAAAAAAGTTCCAAACTGGGGACTGGAAACTTCTGGTTTTGCCGCACGAGATGATACTGCCAATGCCAGATGAAGCAGTGGTGGATGAGCCTTGCAGACATCTACTGGGTTGTGCAATTATTGCAGCAACCCTACTTGAGGGAGTCGAGCTGGATGGAGTCCCCCTCTGGGGAGAAAATATGGGAGCTGTAGGTTTTGTTGAACTTGTTGTACTACTTGACTGCGTTTGTGGTGCTACCAGTGCCACGTCGCCAGGGTCACGCTCAGCATGACGTCGGGATAGGGTATAAATGTCTGTCTGCTGCATGGCCGGTGTGGCTGGAATGACGTGTGTGATGACTAGGTCATTGCTGTCATCCTGTTCAACAACATCAGAATGCACAACTTCATCAAGTCCGACGTTCGGATCCATAAGTATGAGCTTTCCGGGGCCCTTCCTTTTAACATTTGATACCTTTCGCAGCTCATGGTGTGCCTCCCTCTCAGACGTCGGAGATGGTTGCCAATCTAGATCCAGATCATCATCTGATGGAGCGGGGCTTGAAGAGGAACTTCTACACACACTCCTTGATATTTTCCTTGGTGGGGAGCTGGGAGAAAATGAATCATCAGGAGGAATGCCTTCGTCTTCCTGACATGATACCCCGGCTCCAAAGTCAATTTCCTCCTGTGCCCCTACTTCTGGAAGAACAACCATTGTGGGCACTTGCACCGCTCCATGCGCCGCTACATGGGCTTCTTCACTGACCTCTACTTGTAACTCTCCATGGACCTCTCCTTCTCGGCCTTCTCCTTCTCGGCCAGCTCCTTCTCGGCCAGCTCCTTCTCGGCCAGCTCCTTCTCGGCCAGCTACTTCTCGGCCAGCTCCTTCTCGGCCAGCTCCTTCTCGGCCAGCTCCTTGCGCATGTACTTGTGCTTGTACTAGTAGCCCATGCAGTTGTTGTTGCGGCTTTGGTTGTTGAATAGTACTTGTGAGATGAGTTACAACCTGTGTTGATGGTGTGCTGCTACTTTCTTGCGATGAGCCAACATCACTGGTCGTTGGTGATTGAACCACTAAACAGGCTACCTGTGCAGCACTCATGGTGGGCCTTTGTTTTTTCCACAAAAATTTAGTGGTCGAGCCACCAGTCTCCTTGGTAAGTGGTGCCACTTGCTTCTTCTTCTCCTTAGTAGAGACATCTTTCTTGCAAGAGGAGCTACGGGAACCTCTTTTTGGAGCCATCTTCTTCAGATGTCGGAACAACAGGCCGCAGCAGGACTTCTTCCTGGCACTGATGCGCAACGATGATGCGGAGTTATTGACTTTGTGCACCTAAAAGCAAACAAAGACAGAGGAACATCAGTAAATATATGTTGCATATGTAGCGCTTCAATAAATAGTTTGCAAGTAGGCATTTATGAATACACACGTGCACACCACACAATATGGAAATTTCAAAATTAGGAATTGCTAAATTTTTGGGAAACAGGAATTTAACATTGATCCAAGAGAGCACACACAGAGAGGGTTATAGTTTCATGTACCACTGACTCCCCCTGGGCACAATGGGTGAAAGCAAGGCAAAATGGGTGCAGGCCTATGGCACAAAGCTCACTGCCTGCCTTCAAAATGGCCGCTTGACCCCCATCCACATGGCCAGGATCATGCCTCAAAATGGCCCCCACCAACATAGCCAGCCCCCAACCCCTACTCCAAAAAGTCAAAAAACACAACACCAATCAAATCACCACAATCCAATGCCATCCATCAAGTTTCAGAAGGTTTAGGCTGCCTGCTTGTGGTTTTCTGGTGCAGAATTGCAATTTTTGCAATTTCGCGAGTGCGAGATTGTTGCTTCACGACGCGAACGTGGCGAAAAACCAGCAAAATCCGCGACCAGACGGATTCTGGGCCCCCTGGGCATGATAAAATCACAGCACACTGGGTGCAGGCCTATGGCACAAAGCACACAAACTGGCTTAAAAATGGCCCCTAGACCCCCACCCACACGGGACCAGGCAATAAACTGGCCCCCACCCACATAGCTAGCCCCCAACACCACCCCAAAAAGTCATAAAACACACAAAAATCACAACAATCCAATGCCATCCATGCCCTGGCCAGAATAATGTTAAAATTAAAGAAAACAGTTGTATCATGCATGCACCCATAACTAAGCCTGGTAGTTTTCAATTCATGTGCAGAATTGTAATTTTTACAATTTCGTGAGTGCGAGATTGTTGCTGCGCGGGACGCGAGCAGTGCGAACACAGGCAATTTTTTTTTTTTTAAATCAGATTTTCGGGTAATCCGCGGGAGTTCGAGGCCCCCTGGGCATAATGAAAGCAATCAGAGCAGACTGGGTGGGCCTAGGGCACAAAGCACACTGCCTGACTTCAAAATGGCCGATTGACCCCATCCACATGGCCAGGACCTGCAGGACCATGCCTCAAAATGGCCTCCCACACATAGCCAGCCCCCAAACCCACCCCAAAAAGTCGAAAAACACACACAAAAATCACCACAAACAAACAACATCAACTTATCAACTTACTTGTAAATCAAATTTCTAATCAAAAAGTAATCCAAAAGGCCTCAAAGCCAAATCTCCAGCAGCATCCACAAAAAGTAATCCTTCCCAGTCAAGATCGAATTCAAAGTGGCCAGGAAATGGACTAAGCAATGGGAGGAGCTTGCTGGACAGGAAGAGGAAGTTGGAGACTGGGTCACTTCCTTCACCCCTCCCCAATTGTAATTTTTGCAATTTCGCGAGTGCGAGATTGTTGCTGCCCGCGCCGCGGCCCGCGAGCAGTGCGAACACAAGCAAAAAATGCGCAGCGCGCAGATTTGCGTATTTTCGCCACATCCGCGAGAGTTCGCGGATTGCGGATTTACCGAAAATCCGAAAAATCCGCGAGCGGAACGGATTTTGCGCCCATGCTTACTCCAAATCCATAGGAGGGTTGAAACGTCGTCGACAAAATTACAGAAAGGACCATTACATAGCCAGTGTCACCATAAACTTAGGCTGTCACCATGTAAAACTGAATGGTCGCTTCTTGTATTTATGGAAACCTCTTTTAAAACTGTTCACTGTATATAGTCACTTATGGTTCCATGTTTCACTTGGGGACACACCGCACAAAGTATACCGCGTTTTGAATTTAAGAAAGTGATCTATACCATTTCTGTGTGTATCTATAAAAACGTTAGATGAACAAACTGTGCAGAGAGTTCTTTTTGTCCCCAGACATTAATCTCTAACTGCTTTGTTTTTTGTATCTTTTTCACTTTTTCACACCTTTTAATAGGAGAACACATGAGACACATGAGACACTGCAATGGAGGATAGTATACCGTCTCTATGGTTTATCCTTTTTAACACACTATTTTCACAGTCCTCTTGCACTGCACTTTAAAGGTATCCTAATAACTTATTCTCTACAACACAATCATATATATTCTTTTCCTTCTTCAAGAATCACATAGAAGGATACAACTCCCTATTTTGCTTTCTCTGATCACTAAGAGAAGCACTATAGGGTTGTTCATGGATCCCACATGTGATTGTGTATTGATGGGACACCATTGATCTGAAAGTGATTCTGAGTATTCTTGGCTTTTCCTTTGCTTTCTAGAATTTGTTGCATACACAGCATCAGAATGAGTTGTGGTATCCTTAAGATAAATATCTAGAGGTTTTGTTCCAGTCGTGTAGGTTCTTTTTGTTGTTTGTAAGTGTAAGCCAAATCTATCATGTTTTAGGGAAAGAGCACAAGCACCTTAGCACTGATAACAGTGGTAAAGTGTACAGAGTCATAAGGCCAGCAGAAACAACATCAGCAAAAATAAGAGGGGTGAAGAAAAATGTTTGGGGCAAGAACCCTAAGGCTAACAGGTCAATGGGAGCCTAACATGGGCAATAAAAACATTGTGCAACATTAATCCGGCCTCTTGGAACCCTACTTGGCTACAGCTTCCTGCTTGGGCCGCTGATTGATTTGTAGACTATGTCTTGCAATATATACTATGGGACAGGGGACACCAAATGTACAGAGCACGTTATGGGACACTTTTGTGATAGGATACTGGGTTAAACAAATTTAATGCATTCATTTAAGGAAGAATGTACAGTATTGACAAAGATTACAAAAAATATGTAACTTTTAAAATGAGTATGCAGCACCTGCTCATTTGACTTCCACCTTATGTACCCTTTCTCGGCCAACCTACAGAGTTCCTGAATTCCCAGAGGAGTTATTTGGTATGTATGCAGAAAGCTAACTCACCTTTTTTTCCATAACCTGGCTCATGCACAACTGGCTCATGTATAGCTTCCGCATGAATAGGGTTAAAAAAGTGTAGCGTTTCATTTTGAATCCATTTATTTTGTTTTTCTCTCTGATGAAATATTTGCTCCTTGCACAACTCCTCTGTCTACATATCCTGCGAGTTCCAAGTATGTTAATGGCTCTACCCAAGTTATGCTAGGCTCATTTAAATGTGAGTTGTTGCCAAAAGTGTTGCAAGTGCATTTCAAAACTGAGAATGAACCAAAAGGGCCTCTACTTCTTGGGTGTTCACACATGTACAGCATTGGTCTTTGACTGCTGTCAGAATTATACCCATTGGAATTTTGACCTCCAAATTGGTCAATTTAGGGCCTATTCCCAAAACCTTTTTACATACTTTAGCTTTGTGAATGGGCTCTGTTGGGATTGAAATGGCCCCCTCATGGTAAATCAGCATATGAGGAGAGACCTAGGCGTATCCTTGCTAATGCACCATCCAGAACCTGTTCTTCAACCTGAAGGGTTGCACTAAGTGTGCCCTCATAATGAGTATTGGACTACTATCCAAGAACTGAATGAGTGCCATATGGCACTGCTGGCAGCATATTGTGTTTAGTAAATCTTTATCATGATCAAACCTTTTTTTGTGCATCATTGAGTGTGCGTCTACTGACCCCGCTAGTGTAAAGCTCTGCTGTTATCTGAACCCCAGATCATTGAGCTCACATTACATGAGCATATCAAGTGTGTGTGTGTTTGCAGTGTGCACATCCACAATAAAAGGACTCTGTGGATTTTAAAATCCTGAGTACTGTATGATCTATTTTGGATGCACCTGGTTTAGCCCAACAAAAGATGTAGAATAAAAGAGCTTCACCAGTGAGTGGAATGCATTGCCTGGATTCCTGTGGCTGAAAGGTAGAGACCCAAACCCCTGGGGAAGGAGGAAAGAGATCTTAAGAGTTTCAATGAGGACCTACTTAGCAAAGGAATGATGATTAGTCTTCCTGAACAATGATATTAGGTAGATGCTGGGGGTATGACTGCAGATTCTGTTGTTCAAGGTGAGGAGGTTTCCAGGAAAAGTCTGCCCTTTTGCCTGTCCCTGATCACTGCTTCAAGAAAGCTGAAACAACCAGGTGCATGAAACTCACATGTCATTGAGCCCTTGCTTTTGGCTAATCATGCTTGAAAGCATTCCCATTGCTACCTGCTGTAGGAATCATCACCTCCCACAAGGTTGTGCCCGAAGCACAGCCAGTAAATGACATTTAAAGGAGAACCAAACCCAACTTGTCACGAAGCCTTAGACAGTGGATCCACCTCCTCCTCTGTGATCTAAGCCACCCCACTTTGTTTCTGCTCCAAGAATTTTCTTGAAGGAATCGAATGGGGTGTTTGTTGCATGGCAATGAAGCAGGATGTGTGTCTGGAAAGCACCTGAGACCTGACTTGGATCCCTTCTATATCCTTGGCCCTCATAGCCCTCCCCATCTGCGGTGTGGTGCTCCCCTGGCCCTGTGAGATTGGAGTAGATGCCCCAGAATGGACAGCCGCTGCATTTCAGCCCCTGACTGTACTTGGAGATGGGCATGGAGCAGTGGCTTTCCTTCACGATGGTGTCTAAGGTAATAGATCAATATTGCCCCTCCTAGTGGAGCGTGTCCGGGGGCTAGAAGGGCAATAATCGGACACCTTTGTGGATAAACTGCATTGCTCATTTTGAAGATGCATACAGCATTTATAAATGAATTGAACAATAATGATGGACATAAGTAAAAGGTAAAACAAATTACGGTAAATGGTAGATAAGCAGTAAACACGGTTGGAGACCTATATTAATTCTCTCCTACCCCTAGCACAAAACATTTTTACATAATACTAAAAGTAGGCAGTTATGACTAAATGCTTGCTGTCTACGATTATCCATAAACTGTTGTTGCAGCTAATTATGTACCTCTGTTTTACCCAAAATGGTAACCCCCATTTCGCAAGTGTACAAATATTTTATTATCTGACACAAAAAGCCATAAAAAGATTATCAATCTTAACAAGTTAACCACGTATTTCTAAAAACTCAGTAATCTGCATGTCATAACCTCGAATTATAGAAAGTCTGATTCTGCCTTCCGGAGGTGGTTAATGTAGTATTGTTACGTTAGGTTATGAGAACACCTGTTCTTTTCAGCAGCTTTGAAATGACATAAGTGAAGTGTGAAGTGAAAAGAAAAGTTGTTGCCATTAGCATGACAGTCTACCAGGACTGACCCTTTGTTGCTCATCTCCTTTCCCTCTTCACTTACTTCCCTTCAGCTCATTGCTAGGGATTTAAGAGAACTGTGTGATTCAGAAGAAATCTATAACAGTAGTCAAAGTCTGCATTCTGAAAAATCTCATTTACTCCCCACTGTCAAAGTTACAATATGTTCTCATTTTTAGCATGGAATATGTATGCTAATTCTGTGATGAGTAAATACACATAATTACAGTGATTGCTGGTCTACCCTTTACAGGCTTTGAGTTGTGTAGTAATACAGCATCTGTAATTATGGGATGTGCACTTACTGCCTCATTATGAGTTAATGATGGACAAATGGGAAATTATGGTGTATATTGATGTTTCCAAAGATTCCCACATATAATCCCTTATTAATTGTTTTTTTTTCAAGTAACATATTTATCCAGGTTACTCCAGATTAATTCAAGTCAACTCTGAAACAATGTGTATAACTTTGGTACAAGGTACAAGTTTTCTGATGATCCTCACAGAAAGCTATTTTTGGGGCTAACTACGGAACATTTTATGAGTTATTTATTAGATTCTCTTTCTCTCAGTGAGAGCATTCTGCCCTAATAAAATGCACACCATATACAAGGTGTAAGGAGGACATATTTTGTGCCATGGTCCCCTATTTTTATCCATCTGATATTGATGACTTTACAATTTAGTCTACTTCACCATTGCTAAATAATAGCAAAGTGCCTGTGTTTCCCCTAAAATAGGAACTATACATTGGAATTCACTGTTTGACTATTTAGCTGCACATTTACAATGGGCATATGTCATCATAGTTGCTGCATAAAATACAACTAAGGCTCGGAAGATTAAATGCCATGTGTGAACTGCAATACGTACTTACTCCGTCCATACGTGACACACAATGGGATGGGTGCCAGGAACAGCATTGTGCGCTTGCTGGGTTGCAGTTTAAATTGACTGCAGTCACAGGTGGCAAGGAAAATTGCCTTTGCAAAGTAGAAATTTGGCTTGGGTGGTATACTCTGCTCTGATCACAGAGTTCTCAGAGTTTTGTCACTCCTCCCTCCGGTTGAAATGGTGAGTTCGGCAAACTCGTTGCCAACCACCGGCGGAATGGAGTTTTCTGGTGCCCTCACCCCTAGCCAGGAGGTGCATTTGCAGAGCGCTTTTGCAGAGACCTCCCAGAAATTCTGCTGTGGGGTATTACTGGTGGCAGAAATAGGCGTTCTTGGCCCTCAAGGACCCTCAGCAGCCAAGGGAACTTCATCCACAACCAGTAGTGCACCAGGAGGCACGTTTCCACAGTGGCTGAGAAAGGGGCTGGGCCTCTGACGAGGTCTCAGCAGTCCCACTGTGAGGGACTTACTGGTGGCACCAATAGTAAGCCCGGGTGGTGTACTCGACTCCGCGCTCCGCTGGGAACGCAAAGTTGAGGCAAAAACTCTGACTCCGCAGTGGAGCAGAGTACGCCCCTCAGCCCCTCAGCCCCCTGCGCCATGGCCCAAAAAAGGATACAAAACCCACTTACCTTGTCTTCTCTGTCATCTGCGGGCTTCCCTACTCCTCGCCACGGTGTCTCCTGGCTCTCCTCCTTGCCGTTCTCCTCCTCCCGCTATGTTTTACGTCTTGCTTGAACTGTGCTTGCGCAGTTCATGCAAGATGTAAAACGTAGAGGGAGGAGGAGGAAGGCGGCAAGCAGGAGAACCAGGAGACAGGAGACACTGCGACATGGAAGGGGGAGGCCCACAGACGACAGAGAAGACAAGTGGGGTTGTTTACCCTTTTTTTTTTAAACTGTGGGGCCGGGGCGGAGCGGTGCAGAGTTTGTTTAACTCTGTGGACTCCGCGGAGTGCCTCTCCGCATACTCTGCCCAGGGTTAAACAATAGGGCTTCTTGTCCCCCAACTGCTCTCAGCATTCAAAGAGACTTCATCCGCCAAACAGTAGTGCACCAGGAGGTGCATTTCCAAAGTGGTTGAGAAAGGAGGCGGGGCCTCCAACGAGGTCTCCGCAATTTCGCTGTGGGAGACTTACCAGTGGCAACAATATGGACTTGTGGCCACAAAGAGCCCTCAGCAGCCCTTTATCCCCAACCAGTAGTGCTCTAGGAGGCATGTTAGCAGAATGGCTGAGAAAGGAGGCAGGGCTTCCAATGAGGTTTCAGTAATCCCGTTGTGGGGGACTTACTCGTGGTAACAGAAGGGGTTCTTGGCTCACAACTACTCTCAGCATCCAAGGGGACTTAATTAGGGGTGACATAGCAATACTCCGCCTGCTCACGAAACGCTGTGGAATTTGGCAGTGTTTTTCATTAACTCAGTGGAATTCCAGGGAGTGAAACTCCACGAGCTCTGCACAGGCCTAGTAGAAATACCTACTTTTATATATTTATTAGATTACCCAGAAAGTGTGCTTTGTTAAGCCCACAGGACTGGGTGCTAATATATAAAAAAAGGGCAGACTATATATTAAATGTACTGTCCTTCACTATGAAATAAAATATGAAGAGCTAATGTTACTGTGTAGGATATTATAAACATTTTCTTGAACAGGCCTAGGTGTGATATGTTTTCTACATCCTTGCTGAGGCAAATATGGCATAAAAATTATAAGTGTTTTTGAACCTAATTTTCTAAATCTGATTTAATGGTGAAATCAGCTTCTTGCTAACTTTAGTAGAAAAGTAATTGTATAAAAATGTACTATAGGCTGCTGGGACCAGAACTGGCGTAATATCTGTTCTGACATCCATTATATCACCAGAGCTGGAATGTGCCTCTTTGAGTGGTAGAGTTAATGCCCCTTATTTGGAAGACAATGACCTGCCTCTGAGCCCAGGAAAAACAGGGTGGTATTAACTACTTGCAACTTAGCAGTGACTAGGTATCTGGGAGTAAACAGGAATATGTGGCAGTACAAGGAACATCCTTGACGTTTCTTTTTATTTTGGGATGCTGGAGTCCTTCTGGCCATCCCCAAGACTCTCCTATATAGCCAGGCTCTACTCACAGAGGGAAGGAGAGAGAACTAGTTTGGACCATGTCAGGTGGGAGGAGAGCTTGTCTAAATAGTGGAGTGGCTAAGGAGCTTAAGAGAGGCCTGCCTGCTGATAGAAGACTTCTGCCACTTCAAAGCAGTGGCTCCCGGATAAGTTTACGGTAAGGTAAAGGAAAAGTGTTGCAAAAGGAGGTAGGAATAGGTAGAGAAAGTGGCCAGGATTGAGAGGGGAAAAATTGACAAGCACTGGTTAGTGAATAGGATAAGACTGCCAACTTACCACCACCTACTCATAACATCCTGGACTTGGAAGGGCTACACCTCAAGAAGAAGGCCCTACTGGAAGAAAGAAGACACCTAGCTTCAGACTCTTCCTCTTTATGGAAGAAGGGAACTTAAGCACTAAAGGACTCTTGCTGGTATCCATGAACTGTAACTACTCGCCAAGGTTCAGGTGATTTACTTTCAGTTTATCTCTTTCAAGGACAGAAAAATCAGAAGGACTAATTTCTCTAAGGGGGCTCAGCTGACCACTGAGTAATTCATCCTACAGGAGGTGAGCCTGGGGATGGGCTTGGTGCCTAAATCTCTGCTCTGAAAAGCTTGAGGCTGAAGGACTGTTTATAAGGAACTTTCCAATGAGTTGACAAAATAGTGAGGCTCAATTATTTTTCCCACCTCTAGAATATGGGACAATGAGCTGAGGTTGCACCCAAGGTGGGCAAGAAAAACAGGTTTGCTCAACTTGGAGATTTTTACTGTGCTAAAAATAGGTGCAGAAGGACTTCGCTAATGAATCAGGCCTCGCAGAGCCCTGTCCAGCTACTGCTTCCAGCCTTGCCCTGGTGTAGGATTTTGAGAGAGAAAACAAAACAGGACATAGGACATGCAGAGCCAGGACATATGATAAGTTCTGTAGCCTAATAGTTATGACCTTACCTGCATTTTTATCAGTGGGGGAATAATGGGTATTATAAGATTTCAGAGAATAGTATGCAGGAATATGGCTTACCAGGCAGATTCCTGTATGTTTTTCTCTGGTGCTTTATATGCAGACTACCTGCTTGCAGCAGGTGAAATAGAATGTTCACGCTGTGTGTGTTTATGTAGCCCAATTGCCAGTTCCATTAGAATTCCTGGTCACATGCTCAAGAAGGGCCTTTTTCACCAATCCGACCCACCCATACATCCATAGTGCGCTTCAGTCTTCCAAACAGTCAACTTTTTACAAAACTACATTACTCCAGCCGGACCCCTGCTTGCCTTCCCAAGCCCAAAGAACCCATCAAATTACTCAAAGGTCACAAGATGCCCTCAGAGATGTGTTACGGAATGAGCAAAGTTGGCAATTACCCAGGGCTCCCATCTTCTAAGTGCATCTCTCCCACCGACCCCTGCCCTCACCACGTCTTCAACAAGGCCGACGCTGTCATCGCACCCCACCTGCGGGACATCATCAACACCTCCTTCGACACCGCCACCTTCCCGTAGAGCTGGAAGCACGCAGAACTCAGCGCTCTACTCAAGAAACCTACAGCGGACCCCACCGAACTCAAGAACTACCGTCCCATCTCGCTCCTCCCGTTCCCGGCCAAAGTCATCGAAAAGACCGTCAACAAACAGCTGGCCGCCTTCCTCGAGACGAATGGATCCCTCGACCCCTCACAGTCTGGCTTCCGAGCCAACCACAGCACCGAGACCGCCCTCATCGCTGCCACCGATGACATCCGAACCCTGATGGACAACGGAGAAACAGCGGCCCTCATCCTCCTGGACCTCTCCGCGGCATTCGACACTGTCTGCCACCGCACCCTAGTGCAGCGCCTCGGCAACATCGGAATCCAGGAGAAGGCACTGGAATGGATCACCTCCTTCCTCGACGGAAGAACACAGAGAGTCCGCCTACCACCGTACAAGTCAGAGGCCACCGAAGTCATCTGCGGCGTCCCTCAAGGATCCTCGTTGAGTCCCACCCTCTTCAACGTCTACATGAGCCCCCTCGCGGCCATCGCACGCCAACACAACCTCAACATAATCTCCTACGCTGACGACACCCAGCTGATCCTCTCCCTGACCAACGACCCCGCCGCCGCCAGAGCCAACCTGCACGAAGGGATGAGAGATGTAGCCGAGTGGATGACGACCAGCCGCCTGAAACTGAACTCGGACAAGACGGAGGTCCTCATCCTGGGCTCCTCGCCCTCCGCCTGGGACGACTCCTGGTGGCCCCCCGCCCTGGGCAACGCACCCAAACCGACGGACCACGCACGCAACCTGGGCTTCATCCTGGACTCCTCCCTCTCCATGACCAGACAAGTCAACGCCGTCTCCTCGTCATGCTTCAACATCCTACGCATGCTACGGAAGATCTTCTGGTGGATCCCCACCGAGACCAGGAAGACTGTCACCCAGGCCCTCGTCACCAGCCGACTGGACTACGGCAACGCCCTCTACGCCGGAACCACCGCCAAGCTCCAGAAGAGACTCCAGCGGATCCAGAACGCCTCAGCCAGACTCATCCTCGACATCCCACGAAACAGCCACATCTCCGGACATCTGAAAGACCTGCACTGGCTCCCCATCAACAAAAGAATCACCTTCCGTCTCCTCACCCACGCACACAAAGCCCTACACGACCAAGGCCCGAGCTACCTCAACAACCGAATCAACTTCTACGCTCCCAAGCGCCACCTCAGATCAACCAGCCACGCCCTCGCCGCCGTCCCCCGCATCCGAAGAGCGACAACAGGAGGAAGGTCCTTCTCCTACCTGGCCGCCAAGACCTGGAACTCCCTCCCGACGACCTGCGCCTGACCCAAGACCACCTTTCCTTCAGGAAGAAGCTCAAGACCTGGCTGTTCGAGCAGTAGCGGCACCCCCCCCCCCTAGCCCCTTGAGACCCTACGGGTGAGTAGTGCGCTCTATAAATGTCTTGATTGATTGATTGACAAGAAGATGAACTTTGTCTCATCATTTTTGTCCATTGCTGTATTTTGCTCTATTTAAACCTCTCTGCCACTCTCTGATACCTTTACATCTGACCGTCTCTCGCTTCACAGTGTCATTTTAAGGATCTTTGGGGCAATCACCAAGACAGATTTCAATTTTCTTTTTTGGTGTCACCCTAATTTTGAGTGTTGGATATATTATTCAGTATTATTTGGCATCATGCAGACTTGAATTAGTAGGAAATTTCAAATTTTTTTGGGAACAGGCCCCCAAATAATGTCTTGTCCAGGGCCCCAAAAGCTGTTAATGTAAAACTGGCTGCCTGTCCTACACTCTTCCATATCCCCTTAATCTGCTCCCTGCTCTTCCAGACTAGCCTGTCTGTATCTCAGCTTGCTACTCACCTTTGTTTTGAGCGGTGTGATATCCATACTGGCCGGGCATGCCATCAAAGAGTCTGCGAATTAACTCACAATGCCCAAAACTGTGAGCTGGCACACTTTGATCTTCTGCTAAAAATGGGCTTTCAGTGTAACCTTAACACCTAATTTACGTTTTAGAAATGAATATGCCATGCTCTTTTATAATGCGCTCACTCATGCAATGGTAATGGGGTCTACCAACCTTACAAACTGTGCGGTCCTCTCTTCCCCCACAAAGGCAATGGACTCAACTTCTTGGGTTAAAACTTAGCAAATTGACTTCACATGAAACAAGGTGGTATAACATCCACTGAAACCATTAACATTACACAGTACAAAATATTGCAAAATACACAGCAAACCTGAACATGAAATTTCACATATCCTATTTACATCCCCATTTGGGCAGCATAGTGCAGAAAGACCAGCTAAGAAAAAGTGACACATCAAAAATATTTTTGACAGCTCCAGAGACCGCATAGCCCATTGGTCTCTGTCGGGGCATCCTGTGACTCTTGGTCACTCCCTCATAATCTCCCGAGAACCCAAGGTAGGGCTAGAAGTGTAGGGTCACAAGTAGGTCAGCCCCCCTTCCAACGAGCCTCACCCCTGAAAGGCATCTCCCGAATGAGGTGGCTAACTGGGTGACGTAGTGCCCTCATAACCCAGGTCAAACAGGATTACTTTAGAAGCCATCCCAGAGTCATTGGATAATCATTCAACTACCTTAGAAGTAATTTACACGTCATCAGACATCATCAAGCTCTTGAAGTCATCAGCAAAGCTGGAGAAGCTCAGCCTGATGATTTGTGGATGACTTGAAAATGAGTATCTGATGACTTTAGTAGGTGTCATTATTCGTGATGATTTAAGGATGACTTGAAAATGAGTACCTGATGACTTTAGTAGGTGTCATTATTCGTGATGATTTAAGGATGACTTGAAAATGAGTACCTGATGACTTCAGAAGGTGTCATTATTCCTGATGATCTGAGGATGACTTGTAAATGACTCTCCGATAACTTTACAAGATGAAATTGTTCCTGATGACTTTGGGGTGATTTGAAAATAAGCATCTAAATACTTCAAAGGTACTATTGTGTTTTCAATAAGATGGTTTTGCGTCTGGTGATTTTAACAGGAATTGCTTGTCTATTTAAAGAGCACGTCCACCACTTTGGTTTCAGTTTTCAGAAAAATCCAAACTGTTGGATGATTGCACTGTGGAAAAGTAAATTTTGCCATGTTGTATGTGCCTACGTGTTCCACATCTTATATTATATGTGCATGATCGATATGCATGTATTCCCTTCTGATCGATTAAAGACGCAATTACAGTTGTGTCCATCTCTAGTATGCCAGATCCTAGTCTTCGTGAATACAACGAATATCAAGCCTATGTAAACCTACGTTGCCACATTTTACAGTGTGCACGTTAATTCATTGAATTGTCCCCGTTTCTAGGCCTCAAAAGGGCCCGGACTCAGATTCAGCTCCAGTCTCCTGAACCCTCTCCGAGGAGCGATACAGCCCCCACCTGCATCCCTGACCCTTCACTTACTTCATGCCTCGCAGTGCCCGGCTCGGCCTGGCTCTGCCTCCCAGTCTGCCAAGAGTATGTTATGATTCTTGTTATCAGTCCAGCCCTCCTTCTCTGCATTCCTAAGCTACTGAATCGCATCAATAGTTTCCGTCATGGTCTAGCCTTTATGTCTCCATGTAAGAGAAATACTGTATTAATATTCATAGAATATTCCTCGCACACGAACTATATGTAGAATTATGCATGCACCAGTCTTAATGTCTGTTAGCCTTTGCCCTGATAACTTTTGGATTCTATCAACATGTACTCTAAACACCAGATACTAGATATGCCTGGGTACATGTCGCTCTGACACTCCAGACTTTAGTCTCCTCTTCTAGCACAGAAGTCATAGCCCCCAGTTCTCCCTGGTAACACGTCATTGCCAGTTTGCGCGCACCACTAGGTTAGAGGTCCCAGCTGCTCAGGTAGCCCCCTCCATGTTTCCGCCCCGGTTATGACATATTCTGTTACGTTTACATCACATGTCTATGTATACGCCCTGTACACGCCTTCTTGTTACTTCATTTTGTCCTTATCTTTCGCGACTGCTACGAAACCCCGCCTACTGCTACGCCTACTGTATTGAATGTAATGTATTTGTTTAACTATAAATATTGTGCACTGTTATTAAAAGTTACCCTTATTCCCTTATGCTCCCAGATCCTGTCCCCGGCAGCTGCCATCCTATTCCCATGCAGGCTGTCCTGTTCCTGTCCTTTATGCCTGATTAAAGCCTGTAAACTCCAGCTACCTCGAATCTTGACTCTTATTTATTGAGCTATCTGTTTATAGAGTATCCTGAAAAATAGAACCGGTAATTAATTATTTATTTACCACATAATGGCACCCAAACAGGGACTTGCCCTTTCCCCACGCGCCGGAGAAGCCACCAGGCCCCCTGATCCTCTGCAGCCGTGACGGAACCATACCGTGCACGTGCAGATATTTCTGCTTCAAGTATCCCTCAGGCCCACGGAGGAGACGGAGGTTGCGGTCCAGCGTCCAGACGAGGCGGTGGAGGAACGCGGCGAGTCCCGACCAGAGCCCAAGCCGAGAGTCCAAGGTCCGAGGTATCCGGAGGCCCACCTGTAACTGAAGTCCGAAGTTCGTCCGTCCGTCGTCGTAGCAGTCCAGTCCAGTCCGAGGCCTTCCGTTCTTGCTGCCCGGTGAGTACCGTTGCTGGGGTAGTATCTAGACAGGGTCAATTAATTTGTCTCTGGTCCGTGGGTTTGGGTACACAGATCCAACACGACGTGTCCACCTAGGTGGATGCGGGTCCTGACGTGTCTCTTTATGGGACCGGTAAGTTTCGTACTGTTTTAGCAGTGCATCTAGTCATTCCAGTAAGTTCTGTTCTGTTCTCGAGAAATTCATGTGTTCTGTTCTCAGCATTCCAGGTAGTATTCTGTCCGAACCGTTATTATAAATGTTATTTCATGTGTTTTCAATGTCGTGGTATGAGTGATTTGTTTTCAGTTATTATTGTGTTTATCGTGTACTGTATTGTGTCTAGACTCCAGCCTAAATTATGCCTTTGTTCTCGAAATTACGTCAGTTAAAAACCAGAAAAGGTCTGCTCGAGGAAGCAGTTCCTGTCCCGCCTAGGGACAGTCCAGGTCATTTTATGTATCATAAGCATGGCTTAAGTGCCATATTATATCTAGACTTATGGGTGGATTACACCAAGGAATTAGAAGAGAAATATAGATGGCCCATGTCAGGTACATGGGATGCCGAGTGCATCATGCGAGTAGAAGAAGCATTATGGAAAAAGAAAGCCAGACAGTCCCAGAAAGATGCCATCGAGTTATGGCGCAAAGAATCTCATAAAAGAACCGAAAAAGAAATCAGAAAGACAGAATTAAGTAGGGAATCCTCAGAAAGAGCCCAAGAAAGGGAATTAATCGAAATAGGTGAACGAGTTAAAGCCGAACAGTCAGACAGACAGAGAAATGCCCTTATTAAGGGTATGTATCCTCTTCTTGCCGAGGGCTTGCCAAAAGCAACCCCGGAAGCACCATGTAATTTTCCGCCGCCATTAGTTCCGATTAAGCTACGTCACAAACCGACCGCAGCTGATATTTTTCTCTCGTCCTATTTGGACGACACAGTCCCAGAATATGCAAATCCTGTTCCGCCAGCTCCCGTAAATAATGTAATTCCTGTTCCTCCAGCCACCGGGGCACCCGTTACAGCACCTGTTACGGTACCCCCGGTCCAGCCCACAGTACAAGTACCCGCTACATCAGACACTCTGCCCGCCCGTACAGTATCTGTCGACGATTCCAGTTTAGGGGCCACGGGGGGAGGTCCTCCTGGTACCCCGCCGCCACACAAACGTGTAACGTTAGTCGAGTTACATGAACGTGCGTTACAGCGTACGCCCAAATATCAGTCCGTTGCAGATATCAGACGAGCTCTTACCGAATGCCGTTATGATCCAGTCCCAGGCGATGATAATATGGTTATATATTCATTGCGTGTAAGACGGGTGACCGAGTATTTGGACACCCTACCGAATATGAAAGAAGATCTAGACAGAATGTATCGGTTCATTCGTACAGGAACAGACCCAGAAAGTATTGGCGAAGCCATGTCTCAAAGGAAGGGGTCCCAGTATATCACGGGGATTTATTTAGATAAATGAAACACAATTACTAGAAAAACAATAGTTTAGATCCACACGGTTTTATTCACAGTGGGATGTAGTATAATATACAACTAATATAATGCAATAAACTGTATTAAACGTCATACAGTGCCCCACGAGGGAGAGGAACGTGATGGTGAGGGAGTCGTGAAGTGAAGGGATCATGTGACAATAAAATCAGTTGTCATGTGACAGTAAAATCAGTTGTTTAGGCATTTACTTAAGCCACCAATGGGGTAGCAACAACTTGTATAACACATAGTAAATCTTTCACATAGAGGCATACGACACCAAGTACAGCAAATATACAATTGTTGGTGTGTCTATGTCGAATTAATGGCGGGTTAATTACTAACGCTGGGGAAAGGGTAAGTCCGTGCGGTGATGACCTACCCTCCAGCTCTTTTGGGTATCTTTGTTTGCATGTGCTAGTGTAAGCGACACGCATCTACCCTTTCCCCAGCGTTAGTAATTAACCCGCCATTAATTGCGCAAGCAGGAAGAAGCCTGTAAACAATGTAATGTGCTCATTTGCACTATGTTTCAGTCATTTTTGGCTTTTCTCTACCTATGTGTTCGACATAGAGGTTAATTTCAACCCTCTAATTGGAATTCATTATACCCCTATTAGGTCCTTTGCCCCCACTCCCCCACCATGGTCCTGATGAAGACCCTACAGCAAGGTTAAATTATCCTGCAGCTACAAGAGGGTCGAAACGTCGACTGTTTGTTCTGTATTGTGGCAACCTCACACCAACAATTGTATATTTGCTGTACTTGGTGTCGTATGCCTCTATGTGAAAGATTTACTATGTGTTATACAAGTTGTTGCTACCCCATTGGTGGCTTAAGTAAATGCCTAAACAACTGATTTTACTGTCACATGACAACTGATTTTATTGTCACATGATCCCTTCACTTCACGACTCCCTCACCATCACGTTCCTCTCCCTCGTGGGGCACTGTATGACGTTTAATACAGTTTATTGCATTATATTAGTTGTATATTATACTACATCCCACTGTGAATAAAACCGTGTGGATCTAAACTATTGTTTTTCTAGTAATTGTGTTTCATTTATCTAAATAAATCCCCGTGATATACTGGGACCCCTTCCTCTTATTATCTAGTTCAACCCAGGTCCCAGTGACAATTAATGGGTATACCCCCCCGTGCATAAACCATGTCTCAAAGGAAAGCTGAGACTCAGCTCATGCTTCTAAAGTTTCTAATTAATTGTTTAATAAGGGAACAAGATTATCCGACTAAAGATCCGATCGAAATGAGAGTTCTGACAAAGTGGAGTGATCATATAGCCGAGGGAAGACACAAGACACTAAGTAGTATAGACAGTATGTACAAGAAAATTCGCAAGGAAATAATAAGGTTACACGAGAAACGCAAAGCAGCACAAGTAAGCGAGAAAGAAGACGACTCTCCTACCGAAGAGGTAGACGACGAGAATCCCACCAGAATAGCGTATGTAGGTAAAAATAGACTTCCCGACCGACATTCACGCCTAGAACACAAGAAAGTTTTTCCTTCTCCAGCACCAGAACAAGGTTCTCTTGAACAAGTATTTCAAGCTACCGATCACATTCTGAAATCACGAATCGGTTATAGTGAACTCAGTACCATGCATGAACAAGAACTAGCCCGATCAGCAGTCCGGTGGGCTACTGATTCTACCACTTTTCCAGACGAAATAGTGGCACAAATGTTTCTGAAACTGCCCCCAGCCGAGCAGCGACTGGTGGGTATGTATATGATCCAGCACCTCATTACACTGTATGAGGGACAACATTCTGATCCAGGTCCGTTACATGATGTTCTGAACGAGTTACTCCAGTATAGATGGAGAGGTTTAGGTACCGATTTAATTAGTGTTATTCTAGAACAGCGCCACAAATACCGAACGTTTCTGAATCCGCATTTTGTTCATGTCTCACCTCCAGAAAGTAAACCATTTTACATAGATAGACAGCATCCGTTACGAGAGGTACACCCAGTTAGGACCGCGGGTGGTGAAATGCAACGAGTATTTGTTTACACCCCTATCACAAAGATGGAACTCTTAGAGATGAAGAAATTAATTCCCTGTCACGACAAAGACCCAGCAGGGTTCCATCGAGAATTAAAGGACATGCTCCGTATGGGAGAATACACGTATCCAGATATCATTAAAATGCTAAAGGTCCTGTTGCCCGCAGGGGTATATGAAAAACTCAAGGAAAAGGAATGGGAGGTGGGAGAGAAAAAGATTGATTGGACAGCTCTAGAAGCTGAAGATAAAATACGAGTACCAGGTACCGGTCTTGGGGACAAATGTAAAGAATTGCCCGAGTTATTGATACAAGTTTTGCCAAGGTTACTAGCCACGAAAAAGGAAGATTGGGATGCAATATCAGCATGTAAACAGAAACAGGATGAAGACACTAGTGATTTTTATTCTAGATTTGAAAAATGTTTTATTATTAACAGTGGTTTGAAGACAAGTAGCGAGTCGTACCCTCATCTTTTTGTTACTAAACTAGTCGAGAATTCAAGTCCACAAGTTAAAAATCGAGTTTTGAAAGTCGAAAGTACCTGGCAAGCTAATACTCCGTCACAAATGCTCCAGATGCTCCAGTATCACCAGAATAGAATCAGGGAAGAGCAAGAACACGAAAGGAGACGTATGAAAGATACGAAAATTAAAGTATTAGTTGCACAATCTGTTCCACAAGACAGTCAGAAGAGGGGTCCGAATCAAGCCAGTCATCCTGCAGCTCCCGTTAAAGGGACTTGCAATTATTGTAAACAGCCAGGTCATTTTATAAACGAGTGTGCAGTTCTGAAACACAACATAGCTACTGGTAAGACTAAAGAAAGACCACGTCCGCCTAGGCAAGAACAAGTTTCACAGACTTCTCAGTCACCACAGAATGCACAACAGACAGTTCCAGCACCGCAGCCTATCGCTGCAACACAGCATGTTACACAGCAGATGTACCAGTATGCCCAGACAGAGTATCCAGAGTATCAACAGTATTCATGAAACAGCCTAGAGAGGGAGGGAGGCTTGCCTCTCATCGAGATACCTGTAGATCAAGAGGGTCCCTATGTACACAGTCAAGTATTAGGGAAAGACAGAAAGTTTTTGATTGATACAGGGGCAAGTAGGACTACTATCAGTCATGACGAGGTTCCAGGGGCTCCGCTCTCAGGCTCTAGAAATGTTTCCCTTGGATTTTCAGGAAAGCCTATTGTGAACGAGATTTCAAAGCCAGTTACTCTAGAAGTTGGTCCATTGTCCCGAACTACTGATTTATTACTTACGAAATCATGTCCAGAAAATTTGTTAGGCATTAAAACATTGAAAGAATTAGGTGCAGTTATTTGCTGTTCCCCAGAAGGAATACGATTGTTTTTAAGAGACTTTAAGGGTCACTATGTATTACGTGATTTTGATCCAAGATTGTCAAATGTACCGCAGCATTTATGGGCGCAAGGTCCAACTGATGTAGGTTTTATGCAAATCACACCCCATCGTGTGACTCTCAAGCAAGGCATAGTCTTGCCACGAATCAGACAGTACAGATTGCCACCTGAGGCTGTAGCAGCCTTATCCAAAATTATTGATGAGCTCATTGCTCAAGGAGTGGTTGTAGAAACTGACTCCAATGTATGTAATTCTCCTATCATTCCAGTCATGAAACGTACTGATCCAAATGCACCTCCAGTATATCGATTAGTGATTGACCTTCGAGAACTTAATAAATGTATCATACCCCAGTATCCAGTAGTCCCAGATATTTCATCCCTATTAACAGCCATTGATTCTGAAGCTACATTTTTTACTGTAATAGACCTCAAGAATGCATTTTTCAGTGTCCCCATTCATCCAGACAGCCAGTACCTTTTCAGTTTTTGTTTAAATGGAAGGAGCTATAAATTCACACGAGCTCCTCAAGGTTTCACAGAAAGTCCTAGTATTTACAGTCAAGCACTTAAGAGACAACTAGACAATATTCACATGCCAACTGACACTGCCCTGCTCCAGTATGTCGATGATCTACTGATCACAGCCCGTTCTGAACGTGACTGCGAGCGAGCGTCACTTACAGTTCTGTATTTTCTGGCAGAGCAGGGGCACAAGGTGTCCCCTTCCAAATTACAATTCTGTGTCCAGCAAGTGATCTACTTAGGCCACTTACTGTCCAAGTGGGGTAGGCAGTTGACACCAGACCGTATCCAGTTAATAGCGAGTCTTCCAAAGCCCAAGACACAGAAGGAGGTACGAGCTTTTATTGGCCTTACTTCTTATTGCAGACAATGGATTCCTCAGTATGCATTTCTAGCCAAGCCACTGATACAGTTAACGACACAGGAGGCAGCCGTATCGACTGTCCTCCCTTGGACCCAGGAACATACACTTGTTTTTAATGAATTAAAGAAAGCCTTATGCCAAGCACCCGTTCTAGCTACACCGAACTACAGTAAGCCTTTTACACTTTTTGTCACAGAACGTGATGGTACTGCATTATCTGTTCTCACACAAGATCAAGCAGGACAGTACAAGCCCTGTGCTTATTTTTCGAGCACATTAGATCCAGTAGCCCAGGCTCTGCCTGCGTGCCTCAAGTCAGTTGCAGCCACAGCTCTAGCTATCAGACAAAGTGATTCCATAATGTTAGGACACTCCCTGACAGTACAAGTTCCACACTCCGTGGAAGTTCTTTTAAACCGAACACAGACTCAGCACTTGACCATTGCACGTTTAACAGGTTATGAACTGACACTATTCCAGCCACACATAAAAATCAGACGCTGCAACATTTTAAATCCTGCTACACTGTTACCGTCAGTTACTTCAAATCCTGCCACACATGACTGTGTGGAAGTTGTTAACACTATGACTAAGCCAAGACAAGACCTGACAGACATTGCATTACCTAATCCCGACCTGACACTTTATGTGGATGGTTCATGTATGAGAACAAGTACAGGAGAACTAGTAGCCGCGTATGCAGTGACTACTGAAACCGAAGTTATAGAAACACACCGTATTGACACCCTGTCTGCTCAAGCAGCAGAGATAGTTGCTCTGACCCAAGCCTGCATACGTGCCAAGAACCTGAAAGTAAACATATATACAGATTCACGTTACGCATTCGGAGTTGTACACGACTTCGGAGTGCTCTGGCAGGAGAGAGGTTTCATGACTTCTCATGGAACCAAGATTCAGCATGGTCTCCTCATTCAAGCTCTGTTAGATGCAATACATTTACCGACATCTATCGCTATCATGAAGTGCAAGGCACATACGAAAGTTACTGACATCATTTCCCAAGGTAACGATCTAGCAGATCGAACAGCCAAGCTTACAGCTCAGACCCCAGCCATTCCAGTTAACACGACACAGACACTCACTCTAGATCCGACTACTTGTATGACAGTTAAGGACCCTACACAAGATGTCATAGACATACAGTTACATGCCACTCCCGAGGAAATCAAGAAATGGTCTGAACAAGGAGGGGTCCAGACAGATCAGGGATTGGTGACGAAGGGAAAAGCCACATGGTTTCTCCCCGACTCTATGGTTCAAGTCATTATTAATACCGCACATAGTCCAGCACATCTAGGAGAAAAAGCCATGTTAGACAGTATACAGAACCTTTGGTTCAACAAGCACTTACGAGCTGCAGCCAAGCAGAAAGTCCGTACCTGTATGATATGTTGCCAGTTCAATCCAGGTAAAAGTGTCCCGGTGGAACAAGGTGGATTCCAACCTCCTGACCACCCTTTTGAAGTCCTCCAGATGGATTACATTCAGATGGAGCGATGTCGAGGTTTCAAGTATGTCCTCGTAGTTGTATGCGCTTTGTCCAGGTGGACAGAAGCATATCCAGTTCCAGATTACACAGCCGCGACCACTGCCAAGCAGTTGGTTCGTGAATTCTTTCCCCGCTATGGACTCCCTAGGGTCGTGTATTCTGATAACGGCCAGCCATTCTCATCTGAGTTAATGAAACATGTTTCCCTTCTGTTAGGGTGCCAGTGTAAGTTCCATTGTGTACGCCATCCTGAAGCAGCCGGTCTCGTAGAGAGACATAATCAGACCTTGAAAATCCGTATTGCCAAGACATGTAAAGAGAAAGGTGTAGACTGGCTAGTTGCCCTGCCAGTTGCTCTATTCTTCATGAGAATGGTTGCACACTCCAGATCAGGTCTGTCCCCTTATGAGGTCGTATTCGGCCGCCCCCCAAATATGTGGGGTACACCTAGACCCCGCAGTATTACAGATGTTTCCAGTAATATGTTGACAGATTACCTAGCTTCCTTGATGTCTGCCCTACACTCTTGTCGTTCACAGGTTGCCGCCGCATTTCCAGACAATACCGAAATGAAACCGCATGAGGTCATTCCAGGCGACCTTGTCCTTGTAAGGAACTTTGATCGTTCAAGTCCGCTGGAGCCTCGTTGGAAAGAGCCGCGACTTGTTCTCCTGACCACCCGCACGGCCGTGAAGTTGGAGGGCCGCAAGGGGTGGGTCCATCTGTCCCATATAAAGAAGTTCCATGGAGTTCGAGAAAAAACATTTTCTAAAGACTGTTCCATTTCTAAAGACTGCCTGAAGCCAGACTCTAAACCAGACATTGATTTGAATCCCGAACTGAAAGTTCCTCTGTTAGAGAAAACTCCGCAACAGGAGTATAAGTTAAAACTCCGGTCTAGTAAAATAAGTCAGCCAGTTTAATTGTCTAAGTCCCTCTCGGGTGAAACGGTTAGACAGGTTTCTGACATGTATGAGATAGACCCCCATAGTGAGAGAGTTAGTCAAAACTCTATACGATGTATCGTTTTTCTAAGTTTTCTATTGTTTCTAAGTTTGATGGTTACCTGCACAAGTTATGCATTGCATTTATGTTTTCCAATTTCTCATGTAAATAAGTTTTCTAATGCTACAGTAGAGCACACGTTTAGTGATCTGCCTCCTCACGAGTTATCCTATCGTCTTGCTATGAGAAATAATACATTCATCAGAATGTTACACTATTCACACCAGACCAACAATGCCACTAATTGTTGGGTGTGTGGTCGACTCCCCCCTTTCCAGACACCGAAGGGAGTTCTGCCACTCTTTCCTTATCCATTTTCACATAATGGTTCGTGTGGAGCATGGTCCACGTTAACGTCATCCTCCTCCAATGATATGTCCCATCTGAATAGAACATGTTTTCCAGACAAGCAAGGTCTCTCCCATAGAACAGGGTTAGATCTAGAAAATGAAGTATATGATTTAGGTAATTATTCTTCGAATTTTATGGTCCTGAATGTTCAGTCTGATACTACTCCAGACTTACCTGCTATTTCAGTACTGCCAGTCAAAGGCGAATTATGTGTCAGAAATAATGGTTCCGCACATGTAGGACATAGTGATTGTATTACTACTGTCGAGTATAGTGCCAGTGGGAAATCTATTTTCAAAGCTTCACGTCATTCTTATTTTGTTTGTGGTCAGACCGCATATGTTCGTCTGCCCCTCGATTGGGATGGAACATGTTACATTGCCTTCCTACTGCCACCAGTTTTTCTAGCCCCATCAGATTATCACAGAAACACACATCTAGTACACGTCAGACATAGAAGGGAGATTGAGTCCCCAATTGTCGATCAAACTGAAACTACTCTAGAACAGTATCAAGACTTTAATAAAGGTTTCTTCTTCTTTATAGGCCCTGTCCAGAATAGTAAGTTAATACGTAGGTTAACCAGAACCCTTGAAGCAGTAGTGAATGAGACTACTTCTGCTCTAGGTAACTTAACTGAAGAGCAATCTGCTATGAGATTTGTCGTGCTCCAAAATCGTCTCGTTCTTGACGTCATACTGGCCGATAGAGGAGGAGCATGTAGAGTCATCGGATCTAGTTGTTGCATTTTCATTCCTAATAACGCGCCGTCTGTTTATTCAGCTATAACCAGACTTCACAAAATTGCCCATCAGTTACACCAGAATCCAGGCACCTGGACATGGTCCGGTTGGCTCTGGAGTATTATATCTGCCTGGGGATGGAAAGTATTGTCATTCCTAGGTATTGCAGTAATGATCATATTCAGTTGCTGCCTCTGTATACAATCTGGCCCTGCGATTTGCGGCATTTGTGCTACCTCTTGTATTCCTAGTCCTAAGTCCCGTTCCAAGACAATTCGAGACGAGCAAATGATGCTATATGAAATGATAGATGGTATCATGAATATAGATGTTTCCTGATGGAAACGTAGGGCACAAGGAGGGAATGTGGAAAAGTAAATGTTAGTAACTTGAAAAGATCCAAACGCACTCCATTTTCAATACTGTTTGTGCCATTATTTGCGATTTCACATGTTCAGCGTGCACTCAATTAGCGGTCTGTCCTGGGACCGCGTGGGTAAATACTAAACAGGAAATTGAGGCCGGTAAGCCTCAGATTTGAGTGCACTGCAGATGCCCGATAGGCGTATTCAAAACTCCACAGACGTAGTCAAAATTTAGTCCTTTTATTATAGATTTCTTCAACATATTTCTCAATTGTACTGGTTGTATAGTAGACAGTTAAATGTATAAATGCTTTTACATGGCAGCTGTGTATCAACCTCTTGCTGTCATATGCTCCTACTTTTAAACACATCTTTCAGTGACTTCTTTTTCCCAATGCATTTCGAGCTTATGTTATAGCTCTTCGTCAGGGGATCACTATAAATTTAAGAAAACGTAAATGTTAGAATTTAACATGGCCCAACCACATAACAATCAATTTTGAGAAATCTTTAAACTGTTCGACAGTATCCCGCTATGCGCCTTGGCGCTACGAATTTACACATGAACAAAACAAACACCATCGTGCATTTCCTTGGCTGTTGTTAACCATTTTATATCATAATCTGCTGTAAATCGAGTTAACACGCGTACGTTTCTTCTCCCTACCTTCAATCATGCCCACCTCCTGTTTTCAAAACTGTCATCATTACCTGACTAACCAACATCGTGTGTTTTAATAGGTGTAACACGGGGCTCCTCCCCCCTATGGTAACCAATGTACGGTGAAACGATTGGTAGACCAAACGAAAAACTACAAACTCCATAATGCCATTCAATGACCCGCAGTTTACCCGCCCCTCAATGCACATGATTAAGTTCAAACATGTTAAAAGATTCTGTGAGCAATATAAACTCGTTTATCCCACCCTCCCTTGTTGGATTTCGCTACTGTCAATCAGAACATCTCAACTTAATAACATTGGTATCCCCGCTTATAACAAGCGATATGGTCGCTACAAATTAAAGTCCAACTTGTTGAATTGTCGACTGCCGAATGAACGGTGCGAATTAGCAGTCTTTGAATGATGTTCAAATGCTTGTTTCCTCCAGGTAATCGTGGGTGCAAGCTTGGTTTAGGACATGGGTATATCAGTAACTTGAAAAGATCCAAACGCACTCCATTTTCAATACTGTTTGTGCCATTATTTGCGATTTCACATGTTCAGCGTGCACTCAATTAGCGGTCTGTCCTGGGACCGCGTGGGTAAATACTAAACAGGAAATTGAGGCCGGTAAGCCTCAGATTTGAGTGCACTGCAGATGCCCGATAGGCGTATTCAAAACTCCACAGACGTAGTCAAAATTTAGTCCTTTTATTATAGATTTCTTCAACATATTTCTCAATTGTACTGGTTGTATAGTAGACAGTTAAAAGTATAAATGCTTTTACATGGCAGCTGTGTATCAACCTCTTGCTGTCATATGCTCCTACTTTTAAACACATCTTTCAGTGACTTCTTTTTCCCAATGCATTTCGAGCTTATGTTATAGCTCTTCGTCAGGGGATCACTATAAATTTAAGAAAACGTAAATGTTAGAATTTAACATGGCCCAACCACATAACAATCAATTTTGAGAAATCTTTAAACTGTTCGACAGTATCCCGCTATGCGCCTTGGCGCTACGAATTTACACATGAACAAAACAAACACCATCGTGCATTTCCTTGGCTGTTGTTAACCATTTTATATCATAATCTGCTGTAAATCGAGTTAACACGCGTACGTTTCTTCTCCCTACCTTCAATCATGCCCACCTCCTGTTTTCAAAACTGTCATCATTACCTGACTAACCAACATCGTGTGTTTTAATAGGTGTAACACGGGGCTCCTCCCCCCTATGGTAACCAATGTACGGTGAAACGATTGGTAGACCAAACGAAAAACTACAAACTCCATAATGCCATTCAATGACCCGCAGTTTACCCGCCCCTCAATGCACATGATTAAGTTCAAACATGTTAAAAGATTCTGTGAGCAATATAAACTCGTTTATCCCACCCTCCCTTGTTGGATTTCGCTACTGTCAATCAGAACATCTCAACTTAATAACATTGGTATCCCCGCTTATAACAAGCGATATGGTCGCTACAAATTAAAGTCCAACTTGTTGAATTGTCGACTGCCGAATGAACGGTGCGAATTAGCAGTCTTTGAATGATGTTCAAATGCTTGTTTCCTCCAGGTAATCGTGGGTGCAAGCTTGGTTTAGGACATGGGTATATCAGTAACTTGAAAAGATCCAAACGCACTCCATTTTCAATACTGTTTGTGCCATTACTTTTAACTGTCTACTATACAACCAGTACAATTGAGAAATATGTTGAAGAAATCTATAATAAAAGGACTAAATTTTGACTACGTCTGTGGAGTTTTGAATACGCCTATCGGGCATCTGCAGTGCACTCAAATCTGAGGCTTACCGGCCTCAATTTCCTGAAAAGTAAATGTTGCCATGTTGTATGTGCCTACGTGTTCCACATCTTATGTTATATGTGCATGATCGATATGCATGTATTCCCTTCTGATCGATTAAAGACGCAATTACAGTTGTGTCCATCTCTAGTATGCCAGATCCTAGTCTTCGTGAATACAACGAATATCAAGCCTATGTAAACCTACGTTGCCACATTTTACAGTGTGCACGTTAATTCATTGAATTGTCCCCGTTTCTAGGCCTCAAAAGGGCCCGGACTCAGATTCAGCTCCAGTCTCCTGAACCCTCTCCGAGGAGCGATACAGCCCCCACCTGCATCCCTGACCCTTCACTTACTTCATGCCTCGCAGTGCCCGGCTCGGCCTGGCTCTGCCTCCCAGTCTGCCAAGAGTATGTTATGATTCTTGTTATCAGTCCAGCCCTCCTTCTCTGCATTCCTAAGGTACTGAATCGCATCAATAGTTTCCGTCATGGTCTAGCCTTTATGTCTCCATGTAAGAGAAATACTGTATTAATATTCATAGAATATTCCTCGCACACGAACTATATGTAGAATTATGCATGCACCAGTCTTAATGTCTGTTAGCCTTTGCCCTGATAACTTTTGGATTCTATCAACATGTACTCTAAACACCAGATACTAGATATGCCTGGGTACATGTCGCTCTGACACTCCAGACTTTAGTCTCCTCTTCTAGCACAGAAGTCATAGCCCCCAGTTCTCCCTGGTAACACGTCATTGCCAGTTTGCGCGCACCACTAGGTTAGAGGTCCCAGCTGCTCAGGTAGCCCCCTCCATGTTTCCGCCCCGTTTATGACATATTCTGTTACGTTTACATCACATGTCTATGTATACGCCCTGTACACGCCTTCTTGTTACTTCATTTTGTCCTTATCTTTCGCGACTGCTACGAAACCCCGCCTACTGCTACGCCTACTGTATTGAATGTAATGTATTTGTTTAACTATAAATATTGTGCACTGTTATTAAAAGTTACCCTTATTCCCTTATGCTCCCAGATCCTGTCCCCGGCAGCTGCCATCCTATTCCCATGCAGGCTGTCCTGTTCCTGTCCTTTATGCCTGATTAAAGCCTGTAAACTCCAGCTACCTCGAATCTTGACTCTTATTTATTGAGCTATCTGTTTATAGAGTATCCTGAAAAATAGAACCGGTAATTAATTATTTATTTACCACAGCACAATGAATTGCAGATAAACGCAAAATGTCATATACGTTTTCTATTATACATAACAGAGCATACAATGTGCTTTAGCAAACTGTGTATAAGTCAGCGGTTATTTTTTTTAACACATTTATTTATTTTTTGTCACTTTCTTTTTGTACAAACCAGGTAAGATAAGCATCCACTGTAACTGAAATGGACTCCATGTATCTTAGGGACATCTCCAATTGGATACTCGGTCACACTTATAAGCTTCTGTACTGTGTACTATAGGTACCCAGGGCATATGTGCACCCAAGGCCTACCAGGGGCTACAGCTTGTATTATGCCACCCCTGGCTGGCCCTACTAAATTGACACAACTGGCTGATCACTCAGCTGGGGCAGAGTGGTGTAATCACCCTTTGCTTAGATATAGTATACCTATAAGTCACTCCTATGGCAGGCCTTAACAATCCCGAAGGTAGAGAGTGCTTGGTATTATGGGCCATATGTATCATCAAACTATTTTGCATTTCCTAAATAGCGAATTTTAAGGAATCGCTATTTAGGAATTGCAAAATGGTATGTATGAAAAAAATCACTTTTTATTTGCGATTCCTTAAGCTTCCTTATTTGCGAATTCGCATTTTGCGAATTCGCAATTAAGGAATAATTTCCAATGCATTACTATGGGCCAGGAGGCCCATAGGAATGAATGCAAAATAATTCTCAAATTGCGAATTCTCAATTTGCTAATCGCAATTTGAGAATGATTGCAAGGGTGCAGGGGGGTCTCAAAGACACCCTGCTGCACCCCTGAAAAGAACATGTGTGTGCATATGGCGCACATACATGCCCTATGGGCATGTGTGTGCATCACATGCCACCTTTAAAAATGCCAAATTGTGCATTTCTGGAAGAATTCGTAAGTTACCATCAAGTAAAAGTTGGTGGTAATTTGCGAATTCTTAAACAAAATTCGCAAGCCAAAATTGCTACATACATAGCATTTAAGGAATCGCAAATTTGCGATTCCCTAAATGCTATGGAAAAATAAGGAATCGCACAAGTTTGCAATTCCTTATTTTGGGAATGGTTCATACATTCCAAAACATGCAAAACGGCTGTTTGCGAATTTCGGCCTTTGCGATTCAAAAACGGCTTGATACATATGGCCCTATGTGAGATGGTGCTCTAGCATGAGCTGAGCCTGTCTGCAGCTTTCGGAACCATGGGCCATATGTATCATAGTTTTGCGAATTCCAAATAGCGAATTTTAAGGAATCGCAATTTGGAATTCGCAAAACGATATGTATGTACAAAATCGCTTTTTAATAGCGATTCCTTACCATTCCTAATTTGCGATTAGCAAGTTGCTAATCGTAAATTACCCATTCATTTCTATGGGCCAGGAGGCCCATAGGAATGAAGGGGCAATTTGCGATTAGCAATTTGCTAATCGCAAATTAGGAATTTTTCAAGGGTGCAGGGGTGTCTCAAGAACACCCTGCTGCACCCCTGAAAATGACATTTGGGGGCATATGGCGCATAAGGGCATGTATGGGCGTCATATGGCACCTTTGGTTTTTTGGAAAAAAGCTTTTTGAAAAGAATTTGCAATTTACCACCAACTAGAAGTTGGTGGTAATTTGCGAATCCTTAATGGCATTTTTTGAATATTTTTTGTTTGATACATTGCATTTAAGGAATCGCAAACTTTGCGATTCCTTACGTGCAATCGCAAAATAAGGAATAGCAAATTTTGCTATTCCTTATTTTGCATCAAACATGTTTGATACATACCATTTATCACATTAGCATTCGCAAAGGCCGAAATTCGCATAATTTCGGCCTTTGCGAATGCTAATTAGCTTGATACATATGGCCCCATGTCCTTATAGCTGTTCTATGATATAGCCATACCATATACTTTTAAGTGCATTATAATCCTCGCGGTCATTGCTAACTTTGGTTTGGCTTTATCAAAACATGTTGTGTAAGGTGTCATGCGCTTTGTAATACTACCCCCTCACCAAACCCAAACACACCCTAAACCCTAAAATTAACCATGGCACCCCAAAACCAAAACACACCCTGAACCCCCAAATTAACCCTTGCACCCCAAAACCCAAACACAACCTAAACGCTAAAATTAACCATGGCACCCCAAAACCCAAACACACCCTGAACTCCCAAATTAACCCTTGCACCCCAAAACCCAAACACACCCTGAACCCCAAATTAACCCTTGCACGCCAAACACAAACACACCCTAAACCCTACCATTAACCCTTGTACCCTAAAATCCAAACACACCCTAAACCCTAAAATTAACCCTGGCACCCCAAAACCCAAACACTCTAAAATTAACCATGGCACCCCAAAACCCAAACACACCCTGAACCCCCAAATTAACCCTTGCACCCCAAAACCCAAACACACCCTGAACCCCCAAATTAACCCTTGCACACCAAATCCAAACACGCCCTAAACCCTAATACTAACCCTTGTTCCCTAAAACCCAAACACACCCTAAAATTAACCCTGGCACCCCAAAACCCAAACACTCCCTGAACCCCCAAATTAACCCTTGCACGCCAAACACGCCCTAAACCCTAATATTAACCCTTGTACCCTAAAACCCAAAAAAAAAAAAAAAGTGTGACAAATGGAGCAAAACAGAGTATATGTCACAAGTATTTAATGAGATAAATACAAAGGACCCGCAGGAAGCAGGACAGGTAACAACAGATGATAACGGACGCCAGCTGTCATATGGTTGACAGTTATGCTGACGTCATATAAATAACATGTGAACATTCCATGATCTGTCATAGTGATGTCAGATCATGGAGATAGAAAATGTACTGCATATACAACTCACACAGCGCCTAACAATACAGGAAGTACAACATCTCCCTTTATCCCATATGAATAACAAACCATATGTAGTCATCATCACTCCATTATATAGTCTTTGAATCTTTTAGGCAGAATTATGGCTCTTCCACCTCTAGAAGATATTCCTTCTACATTTCTAGGAACAATATCATGAGCAGTTTCATTATATGCACTAGTGTCAACATTTCTAGAACTCAAGTTTGTGCCACCTTGCATTATAACAGAGTCATTTTCACCCACAGAGGTACTCCTTGAGTTTACTATAAACTCCGAAGAATCCCTGTGATTGTCATTGTTATGCTCTACAAATGAAGTATTAGGCATGTCATCCCATTCAAGTACACTGTCATCAAAGCTATCTTCTTGGTTTTCCTCATTTCTCATTATTATACTCTCTTGTCCTGGTTTTAGTTTCACCACATGGTCTTTACTTCGCCATCCTTCACCTTCCACTAATACCGCACCATTGGTAGCTCTACCAACTCTCATGGGTTTACCATATTTGGACTCTCCCTTACTCACCATACCTGGCTTTTTCACTAAAACCCAATCTCCAGGCGTTATACATTTGACTTTTGCCCTGTTGACCATGTCAGAGTATGCTTTGGCTGTCTTTTGTTTCTTTTCAATGTTTTCTTTCACTCTAAGCTCCTCATCATTTATCACTTTTGATTCAGTTGCAACACTACTCCATCCACCGATCTTAGGTGTTATGATGTTGTTACAAGATCTCCCTCTCATCAAAAAAAATGGAGTGTGTTTGGTGGCATCTTTCGGTGTATTGTTGTAGGTATTGACCTTCACCCTTATGAAATCTTTCACATCCATTTTGTTAGCAATAGCCATTTGAATTCCTTCTTTAAAGAACCTGTTCAGTCTCTCCGCCAGGCCATTGCTCTTGGGGCTGTACAAAGGAGTTTTCTCTTGAGTAATGCCTGACTTCTTTAGAAATTCGATCATATTGCTTGAAATTAATTGTGAGCCGTTGTCTGACACCAAGATCTTTGGTTGCCCTTCTCTATCAAAAACCTTTTTCAAAAAGTCTATGACTACTTCAGTCGTGACAGCATGCACGAATTTGTAACGAACCCATTTAGAATAGTAGTCCGTTAATACAATTAGGTACTTAATGACATTTGGCAGTATATTGAACGGTCCGGCGAAATCGATTGCGATTTTTGCCCACGGACCATCCGGAATTTCAACACTCTGCAACACATTCTTCTCAACTTTCCAGTGCTTATCAGATTTTAAACACTGTTCACATTTGTCCACATAGCTCCTTACCTCGTTGTCCACACCAGGCCACCAGTAATGCATCCTAAGAATGTTTCTAGTAGCAGTGACGCCTGGATGCCCTTTGTGAGCAAGATTTACAATTTTTTGTCGGAGTTCATAAGGCGGCACAAAGACTTCGCCTCTTTTCAAATAGCCACTTTCCATCGTCAACTCATCACTCACTTGCTGATAACTTCTTAGTTCACTAGGTAGGTTCCTTATAGGTGGCCATGAACTTCGCACATACATTTGCACTGTGGCTAAAACCGTATCTTTTGCTAGTTTGTCTTGCCATTCCTTCTCCGTTATGGATCCTTCACACATGACTGTTGCATCAATTAGTACTACTACACATTCTGTGTCATCCATTGTCTCCTCCTTTAGATTTTGTATTGGCAAACGCGACAAACAGTCAGCTCTGCAATTTTTTCCACCTTTGATGTGCTCTATCACGTAATTGAACTCCTGTAACTTTGACATCAGCCTCAGCAGTCTTGAGCTAGCATTTCCGTTGCCACGTCCCATACCATTCAACATATATACCAGAGGTTTATGATCCGTCACAAGAGTGAAACATTTACCCCATAGATAATCTTTGAGCTTGTGCACAGCCCACACGCATGCTAAAGTTTCACGCTCAATGGTACTATAGTTTTTTTCAGTTTCATTCAGTCTTCTTGATATAAAAGCAATAGTATTCTCCTCGTTTCCTATTTTTTGACAAAACACAGCGCCGATCCCTTCATTGCTAGCATCTACAGTCACTATGTTTTCTAATAGTGGATCATATGGTTTCAATGCAGGTGCATTAGCTATTTCTTCCTTCACTTTTTTGAAAGCTACTTCCTGCTCGGTCGACCATTTGAATACTGCGTTTTTTCTTAAAAGCATCCTGAGTGGTTCTACTTTTTCAGCATATTTCTGCAAGAACTTAGCATAATATTCACTGAGTCCCAGAAAACTTTTAAGTGCATCTTTATTTCTAGGTTCCGGAGCATCCCTTATGGCTTGAACAAGGTCATCCTTAGGAAGAATTCCATCCGCAGATAACACATGCCCCAAATATTCAATTTCATTTGTCATGAATTTGCATTTGTCCTTTGACACAGTCATGCCTCCCTTTTCAATGACACCCAAAACCTTATCAATAAGTTGCAAGTGGTCTTGTTCTGTCTCAGAATGTAAAAGAATATCGTCCTGAAAGGCTTCAACGCCTTTCATTTCTCCAAACAGTATGTCCATAAGTTTTTGAAACACTCCTGAAGAGGATGCTAACCCAAAAGGTAACCTCACATACCTGAAAGCACCGTAAGGTGTTATAAATGTTGTTAGCTTCTTTGACCTATCTGAAAGACAAACCTGATGGTAAGCTGCTCTTAAGTCAATTAATGAAAAAAACTTGGAACCAGACACCGATTGAAGTATGTCCTGAATTTTAGGTAGTGGATGGCAATTCACTAATATGTTTCTATTTAAAGACCTCAGGTCCACACACAACCTGATGTCCCCTGTTTTTCTCTTCTTGGAAACAACGATCGCAGAAATCCATTCGGATTCTTCCGCTTCTTCAATTACACCTTCCTTGGTCAGTTTCTCTAGTACCTCCTTTAGCTCCTTTTTTATTGACAAAGGTACAGTTCTTACCTTATGTTTGCATGGCATGGCTCCCTCTTTCAACTTTATATCATGACTAAAACCTTTGACACAACCAATACTGTTTCTGAAAACCTCTTTATGTTTTCCCAGAGTGCTGTTCAAATTTGAATTATCTTCCTCAAAATTAATATTGTTAACCAAATCTTCTCTCAAAATAACAGGATCTTTTGCACCAGGTACCAATATAACTCCCAATTGGGCTAGGTCACTCCATCCCACCAATATCCTCCCTTTTTCTGCTACATATATTTTGGTTTCAATGGACCTTCCCCTGAAAGTTACCGTATCATTAAAATAGCCTAACATGTTTATTTCCTTCTCACCAAATGCTTTAGGGTTTATATCTGATTCATTGAGTGGTACATTTTGCCATTTCTCTTCAAATAGTACATCAGAAATAGTAGTTATGGGTGCACCAGAATCTGCAGTGAACTTAAGCTCAACATTCCCAATTTTCACATCCCCAATCGGGCCTACAATCTTACCATCTTCCATTTCAACATAAAGAATAATATTCGAACACATTTCCTCATCAAAGTTTCCCACTGTGTTAATACTCATGTTATTACTTGATGTCTTTGTCTTACATAAAGTGGAATAATGGCCATATTTCTTGCATTTTATGCACTTCTTACCAATAGCGGGACAATTTTTATAATCCGCTAGGTGATCATTAGATCCACATCTAAAACAACTCATTTGCTTACCTCCTACATTCCTTTCCCACACATTTTTTCCAAATGACTTACCATCACTTTTCTTTTTGTCCTGCAAGTAAAATACATTAGTGTTATTCCCAGCATGTGATAATTCTTTGGTAGACACAAGTGATCTTTCTATACCCCTAGCAATGTCTAAGACTTCCTGCAATGTTGGCCTTTTGCAAGCCAGCAACCTTTCCTGAACTTTCTTAGAGAAGCAATAGAAAACGATTTGATCTCTTATGTAAATATCAGTCATTTCATCATATTCACATTCAACAGCAAGAATCCTTAGACAAGCAATGTATTCATCAACGGTTTCCCCTTCCTGTTGCTTCCTTAAAGCAAACCTATGCCTTGCGACCATTATGTTATTTTCCTCATCGAATTGTTTTTCAAGCCTTTTTAAAGCTTCATCATATTCATTCATGGGTATAAAAGTTCCAGGTGGGTTTTCAAATTCAGGTAGACTGTCAAAAACGTCCTGCCCAGCCTTTCCCAATAGGCCAAACAATAAAGAACACTTTCTTTCTGCATCAAATGCTTTCCCATCAATGGATACTATATAATTTTCAAAAGCCCTTTTCCATTTCTTCCACTTCATAGTGGGTTTACCAGGCTCTTCCAAGAAACGGGGTGGTGCACAAATATTGTTGCTCTCAGCCATATTTTCCTTTGGTAATTATTGCTTAGAGAAAGTATCTTATTTCCTATATTTCCTTATAGTACTCAACAATACTTGTTCCAGATATTAAAATTGCTCATATCATGTAACATAAGCAAACAGTTTACATTACCGCTTTTCTATTTCAGAAATAAACTTCCTTCCCAGTGTAGCAAAACTTCCTTTAAAACACAGTGCTCGACGTGAATCTCCAGCAACTCTCTGTGTTTACTTATGTGAAGAAAAAAAAATATTCAAAATGGCCGCACGCTGCCACGTAAGATGACGTGGTATATTTGCGGTCCAATCAACGTTGGGAAGGAAACTCCCAGAGTGCTTCACGCGTCTCAGCTGAGGAGAATGACAGCCTCCAGCGAACGCTCGCACCTGACAGGATTTCGCGCCAACCAGTAAGTCCACGCAGCTGCCGCTTTCAGCCGACAAACTTCCTCAGCGCTTATCCTTGCATCAGTTAATAGCAAAGTCAATTTCAGTTACAAGCGCATATTGACTCGGACTGGCTAATCCTCAGTCGCGTACACATCCACTTGCGGCTTAAGTTTAAATCTTAGTCGCGCTCCATTTCAATTCGATTCACGCTGTCCATCCTTTAAATTACTCAATTACTGCTGCGCTTCTCAATCATGACACCGTTTTACACGTGACCATGTACTCACATCGTGAAGTTTTCCACCTATCCGCTTTTTCATCACTTCCTAGATGACAGGTCTCTTCAATCAAACCTGTTGCAATGGAAACTTCAAATTAAATGCCCGCAGGTCCTTTACTCGATATCCCATCCTCGTCGCCAATTGTAGTGTGACAAATGGAGCAAAACAGAGTATATGTCACAAGTATTTAATGAGATAAATACAAAGGACCCGCAGGAAGCAGGACAGGTAACAACAGATGATAACGGACGCCAGCTGTCATATGGTTGACAGTTATGCTGACGTCATATAAATAACATGTGAACATTCCATGATCTGTCATAGTGATGTCAGATCATGGAGATAGAAAATGTACTGCATATACAACTCACACAGCGCCTAACAATACAGGAAGTACAACACACCCTAAACCCTAAAATTAACCCTGGCACCCCAAAACCCAAACATGCTCTAAACCCTTAAATTACACCTGGCCCCCCAAAACACAAACCCAACCCTAAAATGACCCTGTACGCCCTAAAATCCAAAAGCCCTACAAACCCCCAAACTGTTTATGAATGCGGAATGCCGGGAGGCGCTGCTGTGATTGCAAATGATACTTTCTGTACCCCCAGGATGCACTTCCTTCATACTTCCTTCATAGAGTATTTCCATGGAATCCGATTGTTAGACTTATTAAACAACTGCGGACAAACCTGCTCATGGCCCTAAAGAGGAATGGACTTGCAAAGAAAAACAAGCTTTGTAGAAGTCCTTGGGACTGCCGAATTCACTCCATCACAATACTAAAATACATTTGTAAAAAGCACAGCTGCCTCGAACACAATGCCAATGGAGAGCAGCTCTCTATCACTCTTGCATATCCTGAAGCCGGTGGATTCCTCTTGCAAAAGCCTACCCACATCCGGAAGCGCCGGAAGTGACGTCATTGGTCTGCGGCAAGAAGGAATACCGTGAGTGCAATGGCCATAATGGACGATGGATCCGGATCGGTCTTTTTATTTTTCCAACTCCACTCCCAAAGCATCACACGTTCATCGATTCCAGCGTGTATACTCCGGTAAGTGCTGCAGCTGCTAGGTAGATGTTAGTCCATCGGGGCAAGCTCCACGGATCGGCACGCGCCCATATCCAGGGTCAGCCCCCCAATTTTAGCGCAGCTGCCTTCCTTATAAAAGAGCAGCAGTCCTCCGCTCTCGGTCCCAGCTGCTCAGTTTCCGTCCCAGACGAGCTTCCTCATTTTTCGGAAAGCACAAGTTTTCATTAAGTGGGCCATACGCAGGTTCTAGCAGATAGAGAAAAAAGGACAATTTCTTTGGTTGATGTGGCACCCGATGCGTTGGCTGCACACTTTTTCAAGCCGAGCCGAGGGTGTACGCCTGACCGGGCGGAATACTAAGATAAAGGTGTGTGCTTCGTGTTTGTGTAATGAATGCCTGCGTTGCAATATGTGTGCGTGCGTGATTGCGTGTGTGTTTGATGTTTGTTTTTATCAGCATGCCTGCTTGTTTATGCACCTTTTGTGTTTGAGCATGTGTATTTTGTGTATGTGTGGTAGTGCGTGCCTGTGTAAGTTGTGGAAAATTGCAAAAAGCTTAAAAAATGTTTTACAGCAAGTTCTTCGCCGTAAGGAAAAATAAATTACTGCCCGTGAAATCATCTCAACATTGTACCCAGCGTTAATTTCCGAACTAACACTAGGCGAAAGTTTTCGCCTAGTGTTAGTTCGGAAATTAACGCTGGGTACAATGTTGAGATGATTTCTTTTAAAGCATGTGACATTCTGCATTACTTCTGAAATGTATCCGTGTCACAAGCACATGAGATTCTTCAAGAGAGATAGGGACAAGAAGTACAGCATAAGGTCTTGTGATAATCTGGGACAGTTCCCTCTTAAACTGCCAGGGGGAAACCAAAACATCACATCATACCAGCCTCGCGCACAAACAAGCAAAGCAAACATGATGAAACACTGTTCCCATATTCTTTTCATTTTATTTCCCATGACTTTTAGTACCGAGATATACAACATTGGTTGTTGCCTATATGGATGCCTAAAAGCATTTTAAATTTTATTTGCAGCTTATTTGCATAAAGCAAATGTGCAAACGAAGAAAATGTTCTGAACAGTAAAACACAGGGAGGTGGAGCGTCAACATAGGAAGGATGACTTGCACAGAACCCACTCCCTTCTCCTGTGAGATGCAGGGCTCGTTTCTGCCAATCAGATTTCTGTTGAGAAGGCTGCAGACTCCTGCTATACTAAGGCCATCAAAATGGCCCCTAATACCGATAGAGCGGAAACGACAGACTCTGGCCAAATCGGTATAAATAGAGATGTAGTAGAAACGCCTCTTGTGGTATTAGAGTGTGTAATAATATTGATAATAACACAAGTTAAAACAAATGAGCACTTTTTAGCAGGTGAAGTCGCGGTAAAAAAGTGAATATTTGCTAGGGTACAGCCACTGCGGTTGACAAAGATGCTAGTCAGTTCTCGGCACTAAATTCAGGAACTGCTGGCACGTACTTCCGTTATCTGGCTTTCGCCAGGTCTCTAGAATAAGGCCTATGCAAACGTGAAAATGTATGCCTTCTGAAAATTAGTTAAAATTATATGAAATTTAATGAAATCCACTTATGTTGGTATCTTGCATGAAAATTGAATGTGTGGGTGGGCAAATTCATTCTCTCCTAACATCCCTAACTAACACCCTCATGTTATCCTTCAATCCTGCAAAGCAAACAAATAAATCATAAGAGTCTTACATCCAGGAATCGGTCATCAGTCGGGCAGCACTACCAGTAGAAATCGAAAAAGCGACCCCTTCTAGACAAAACCAGGGGGTTTTATACCTGAATTCCCTAACTTAATCTATCTAAAAAGTAACTATCACTACTTCTTCAAACTCTGATTGGACAAATTCGGGGTGGGTGAGCATCATCTCACCATTACAACATCATTTTCTCGTTGGTTCAGCAGAAAAATAAAGGGTCTTTCTTTTAGGACAGTCCATAGCTTAGCTATTTCTTTAAGTTGAAACATCGCCTCCCATTCCCACGATCACAACATTCAAGCGTGCATGTTTGGCACCCATCCTAGGTTCCGGGCCAGGGCCTTGAACCTCCTCGAGCACAGGCAGTTCACTCTGACTTGCAGGTTTTGGCGCGCCTGCGCTGTCCAGCTCTTGCTCACTGTCACTGTTTACCCGAGCGTCCATTTTTTTATCTAGGCCTCAGAAGCCACTTTTGGAACTATCATAGAAACAAACACAAATTCATGTTAATTATTGAATTTAAACCCATTCTGTTTACCTCCCACCATACTAATGTTTCCGATTAGTTGTTACCTAGCAAATAAGCCACACAAATGCGTTTTATACTTACATAATCGACCACTTCTTAGCACAAAAACGTGTACAATAAGCACATTTAGTCTGCTTTTGTTTATATTTAAGCTGCGCATTAATTCACAACACAATAACAACACATATTAATTAATTATATGGCAACATGCAAGCAAAATAAGTACTCCCGGTATAATAAAATGTGTGTATCTTATTCTATGGTTGATTAATTTCATAAAACACCTTTAGTAAATGTTATCGTTATGGGACATTGACTTCAAGAGGGGTACACAAAATTTTGCGTTTGCCACCTCGCTCCATCAGTAGCAGGCATCTGACTCTATGCATTTGTGGGGATAGGTAACTTGATTTCCCATCACAAACCCCAGTGTGAAAGTTTACTTATTGATAGTTCTTCTATTTCTCTCATAATGCCTCTACTTTGCTATTACTATTTGTCCTGAGCAGCAAGACCTAAGCATACACTCTGACTCTCCAAAAATAAAGTTGATTATTAGGTAATTTCCTCAATGGCCTTCAGTGCATGCCCAAACACTTCTTTGTAGTCCAAAATCTAGGCATATTAGATAGACATTTCACCAGGTCAGTGTACTTTTTTGGGTGCTTTTCTCCAATTAAATCTGTAAATCACTTTGATATGCTTTGTATTTTACCTCTGAAACTTAAACCACACAAACTAATTCCTGATTTTCATATCTAGCAGGACATAATCATGGTTTCATTCAACGTCCTGTTTTTCACTTGCGATCATTCTGTGTGTTCGAAAAGATGGTGACTTCCTGCTTTTGGACAATCCCGGGGAAGTTCTTTGTAAATGGCTGGTCGAAAATCTAGATGAACCTGGTCGGACCATCACCGAAGAGAGAGATTTTAAAGCTACGATTCTGTTCCAATCATCTGGTAAGCACAATAAGTAAACCTTTATAATAAGGTTGCAACTACAGGATAATGGTACAAATTACCAAGCTGTTTCAGTAAAAACCTAGATTTGTGATCCAATAATGGACAGTAAAAATGAACATGCATGTCCTCACATATGCCTTGGATTGCTCTCCATAGACAAATGTAACACTTATGAAAAGGGCTGAAACGTTTAGCTTGTGGCACTACTATAAGGCAGCAATTTTTGGATAAACTATTTTATTTAGGCAACTTTTTTCAGGAGGTTCAAGTTCAGGCTTACAATGTGTACTGTCTATTAAGGAAAACTTACTTACTTGGTTATGGATAGATTGTACATGTGTCCTTTATTATCAATACCTCTTTATTGATATATTATGGCTAGTGTGTGAAGATATATTGCAAGTGGTTAATGTGTTATCTGTTTTGAAGTTTATATGTTAATATATATTTTTTCTCTTGCTTTTTTTTTAGTGAAGAAACAGTGTCTAATGATTCAGGATATTTTTCAAGAGATAATTGCAAGCTATTCTGGCACTTTGAAATCTTTCTGCATGCAATGTTTTTAAATATGGCTGCTTTATACTGTTGGAGGGAACCTAGCAAATATTACATTGTTAGCCATGTATAGATGCCAACTCAAAAAAGCACTCTTCCTATATATATTTTTTAATATGTAACCTAACATGATGGCAAATAGTTAATAGTTGTGTTATTTTGCAGACTGATATGCAGCAGTTGGTGAAGGACTCAAATGATCCTTCACGGTTCAAAGATGTTCTCGTTCCAAAGCGGAAATTGCACAAGCTCCTGGAGGAAGCCAAGGCAGCTCGGGACAGTGCAGGTTTTCTTCTAAATGGTATCAGCGAAATACTTTTTTCTCCAAAAGAACTTGCATCTGCAAAAGGTGTAAAGAAGGCTCGTGCTGGAACAGCTGTTCTTGATGAGGAGAAGGTCGATGCATTATTTGGTAAGATATTACAAATGTTCAATGTAACATTCATTCGATCTTGGATTGCGAAAATTCATTATACATGGTACATGGTGTTAAAGGTTTGCATGTGTGGTCTGGTATCATATAATGGTAAGATGACTCAATCATTACTCAAGCGATGTCTGCAAAAGAGCAAGAAGAGCAATGGGGGTCTTGTAATTTATTAACAATTTGTGCTGAGTTTGTGCTTCAAATCTGGCACAAAGCCGTGAGTTGTGATTTTATTTCTAAATCTGTGGTCCAGGTGAGGGGCTCAAACTGGATGAATGGGTGATAGCAAACTGAACTTATAAAATACTGTGCTTGCAGCTTTTATTTAGCCACATGTGCCTCTTTGACCAAGTGCCCTTAATGTTACACTTATGAACCCATGTAACCCTAACAATATCTCATCTGGCACTCTATATGAAATAATGGAACAAACTTTTTAAAGGAAGCTCAGCCCTATTAAAATCTAAAAATAGTCGTGGTAACATGATACTGATGTATGTTATTTTATTTTTCCAGAGTTTATGAAGTCTGTGTGCAGTACCAACGGCTGGCCATCACTGGACTAGAGAAGTATGAGAAGGAAGCTGGCGATAAAGATTTGCAATGCTAAGAGAGGATTAAAGAAAACTCTGAATCTAGAATCAAACTACTAAGTTGCTGGTTTCCGTTAAGCAATTTGTTCTGGTTGCAGTAGCCTGGCCTTTTTCCCCTCCTTTTTTTCCTGGACTTTTTTCTGGATTTTTCGTCTTGTTCGGTATCCTGGCCCCCATGGGGCTAAATATGTGCTTGCGATAAATAAAATTACAAGTTGACACATACCGTTTGAACATTTTTAATTTCACCACTGTTTGGTTTAGTCTTTTGCCACTGGTCACCATGTCAAACCGCTTCAGATAATGCTCTGTACCTCAAAATAAGGCAAGTCCCAGTGAGCCAGGAGTATGGGAGTAGCAGCACGCGTAAACAGTAGGGGCTCGTATAGGGCGTGCTGTGGGGAGGGTATGGGTAGCAAACATGGACATACGCGGAACGGAGAAGTGTAAATACTTTCCTTCGTTCTGTTGTATGTCCGTGTTTGCTACCCTGCCCCTCTCCGCCATTGCTACCGCCCTGTTGCACGCCCTATGCAAGCCGCTACTGGTTGTTACGCTTATCTGAATGCAAAGTATAACATTCTTGCAGACCAATACTTTTGTATGAAGGTGCTTGTGGTATTTCTGCAGCAGAAACCTAGGTAAAATTGCATTTTTCAGATTTATTTTCAACAGGTATCTACCTCTCACTGTAGAATTAAAAAGTAATCTTTCCAAAGCAGGAGACAATTAATCTGTTAATTAGGACCAGGTTTAGAGAAGTTTTGTGTTTGGTTTGCTTGTTTTATAATGCAGACCTGAATCAAAATCCTTTTCAGGATTTACAAATCGAAGCAAATTGGTTATTGTACAACACATCAAAAATGGGAAGGGTTCCACGTTTGTCTAGACATAGTATTTTTGGGGTACCAGAACGGTACCCTTCAGTACAAAACCCAGGCTAGACTCTCAGACAACATGGCATTCTAGCGCAGTGGTGTTAGAGAGAGGGATAGACATGCCACTTCCCTGCTCTCTCCCTGGTATGCAACACAGCCAATTAGGGTGCTGCACTGCGTTCAGTGACCGTTTTATAAATCTGTGCCTTACTTTATAACTTGTGGCATTTCAAACTATTCTTGGTATTGTGTAAAAAAGGGCATATTACATCAAAGTGGCCTGTTTTTGACAGGAAAGTACACCTAACAGGTGGTCTGCCAAATGTTTTCCTACCAGCAAATCCATAGTCCTAAACTAGTAGGGAATACTGCCAGTCGGGTAACATGCTCCTAACATGGAATTATCAAGGTTTAATTTAACTGTAATGATTTATTAATGATTCTAAATTATTAATTAGATCATCTGGGAGTAATCCACTCTTAGCCTTCAGTTGGTTAAAAATAATCCAAGAGTATTTAAAGTAATCCATGCTCATTTTTGCGTTGGCATTAAATCATCCTAGCGTAATCAACACTGAAAATATAATGGGGCCATTCTGATGTAATCAATAGCCATCCTGAAGCTGTCATAGGATCATCCAGGAATAATCCACACTCATCCAGAAATCGTCATGGGATCATTCCAGAGTAATCTACTTCCATCCTGGAGCGGTTATAGGATCATCCTGGAATAATTGACAGTCATCCTTAAATTGTCTAGAGCCCATCCTGGAGTCATTCTCACTCATCCTGATGTTGTCAATTAGTATTCGTGGAGTTGTAAAAGGTAATCACTCCCTGCCAGTGGAAGTCATCAGAACACCATCCTAGCGTAGTTTTTGTGATTACAGTAAGAGTCATCCCATTTAAATAATCGGCCCTGTGGGCAGACTTCAGGATGGCTTGGGATGACGTCCCCAAGAATAGCTGGCTGAAGTCATCGGATGACAACAGAATCACTCCAGGATGATCTTCCTTTTTGACTAGGGAAATCAGTGCAGTTATTTGACTACAATGGACTGGGCAACTTTAGTGCTGGAAACCAGGGTTCGTAACAAAGAAGAGGAACCCTCACTTCACGCTATTTTAGCAAATATCATTCAAAGGAAATGAACCAACTTTATCATGTTCATCTCGGCGATTTATTTAAGCCATTTATTCATATTGTTAAAATGAACAAAAATATTGAAACCAGGAAGAGAAAAGCGTTCTTCCCAACTATAACCACAACAATCAATAGTCTGAATTATACAACACCCTATGTGTAACATGAGTTGAAAAAACAATTAACAATTCATGCAATTCATTTCAAAAAGACAACGTAGTGTTCAAAAAACGATTATAGTACAAGTGAAAACAAAAGCAATTATAAAAAGTGAAAAACGATACCAACATATTTACAAATGGACAATATATAGACACATTTTTCAAACAAATACTAAATTGCCATAAATCAAAGGTACTCGATAAACAGTTAATGTCAGCAATGATTTACAAAAAAGATTATCCCATGTGTGAACAATATTTTCAAGGGTCTAGGATTCAATCCTTTATGCCGACGCGTTTCGAGTGTGGGTCTCCAGTACCCAGACTCTCATCAGGGCCAATTTAATCGTTTTTCAGTCCTTTGACCTATTAAAATAGAAAAACAAATTTTGGATGCTTAATGGGGGGGCTTCCTTTCCACTTCTCAGATTCTTAACATGACTCCTGTCTGAGTTCCTTTCCTCGGGGTTGCGGAGGAAGGTCTCTTTTTGAAGCTTGTTATTCGAAGTGTGCATGCATTTCTAAAATGAAGATTGTTGTGTATTTGTTAATTACCATACTTCAACAATCGTCCTAGATAACAAAGTTAGAAAGGGCAAGGGTCAGGGCAGGGCTTCCTACCTGACGTCCTTGTTTCCAAAATAAAGGGTAATTATTTTCTTCCCTCGTCTTTTTGGATGACGCGGTGGATCACGGTTTCATATTCATTTCTAAAAGAAGAGTAACCAAAAATTGCCAATGTGACATCGATCTCTATTTGGAGGGTGACGACCGCGGCAAAGGTGGGGGAGCCGCTGGTCAACTCACCGTCTCTTTTCTGTGCTCTTGAATGCGGTGTCTCTGGTCCGCCGTCTTTAGCGGTAGCGATTTCTCCGCTGTGATCCTGCAACAAAGGATCGCCCGTTAGGGGTGCCGTGATGAACGCGTGTAGTGCGGTCGTTTTACTGAAACGGCGCCCTGCTTACCTATATCTTCAGATTCTCTTCTCTCACTGATCCCCGTCTGCCTCAATCACCAGTATGGGTCAAACAGGCAATCGCCTGTGAGTTTCTTAAAACATACATGACCAATTGGGTGTTTGCAGTGCGGTGATGCCTCAATGGTGCATTCTGGGAGTTGTAGTAAATCGGAATGCTAGTTGTCATTAGAGTCTATTCAGTTCACTCATTGAGTTGAGTCCTCTATTGATACTATCGAACCTCATTATTAGGTACGCTTCCTTTCGTAATAGGCGTACCTAATAATGAGGTTCGACCCAATTGGTCATGTATGTTTTAAGAAACTCACAGGCGATTGCCTGTTTGACCCATACTGGTGATTGAGGCAGACGGGGATCAGTGAGAGAAGAGAATCTGAAGATATAGGTAAGCAGGGCGCCGTTTCAGTAAAACGACCGCACTACACGCGATCATCATGGCACCCCTAACGGGCGATCCTTTGTTGCAGGATCACAGCGGAGAAATCGCTACCGCTAAAGACGGCGGACCAGAGACACCGCATTCAAGAGCACAGAAAAGAGACGGTGAGTTGACCAGCGGCTCCCCCACCTTTGCCGCGGTCGTCACCCTCCAAATAGAGATCGATGTCACATTGGCAATTTTTGGTTACTCTTCTTTTAGAAATGAATATGAAACCGTGATCCACCGCGTCATCCAAAAAGACGAGGGAAGAAAATAATTACCCTTTATTTTGGAAACAAGGACGTCAGGTAGGAAGCACTGCCCTGACCCTTGCCCTTTCTAACTTTGTTATCTAGGACGATTGTTGAAGTATGGTAATTAATAAATACACAACAATCTTCATTTTAGAAATGCATGCACACTTCGAATAACAAGCTTCAAAAAGAGACCTTCCTCCGCAACCCCGAGGTAAGGAACTCAGACAGGAGTCATGTTAAGAATCTGAGAAGTGGAAAGGAAGCCCCCCCATTAAGCATCCAAAATTTGTTTTTCTATTTTAATAGGTCAAAGGACTGAAAAACGATTAAATTGGCCCTGATGAGAGTCTGGGTACTGGAGACCCACACTCGAAACGCGTCGGCATAAAGGATTGAATCCTAGACCCTTGAAAATATTGTTCACACATGGGATAATCTTTTTTGTAAATCATTGCTGACATTAACTGTTTATCGAGTACCTTTGATTTATGGCAATTTAGTATTTGTTTGAAAAATGTGTCTATATATTGTCCATTTGTAAATAATGTTGGTATCGTTTTTCACTTTTTATAATTGCTTTTGTTTTCACTTGTACTATAATCGTTTTTTGAACACTACGTTGTCTTTTTGAAATGAATTGCATGAATTGTTAATTGTTTTTTCAACTCATGTTACACATAGGGTGTTGTATAATTCAGACTATTGATTGTTGTGGTTATAGTTGGGAAGAACGCTTTTCTCTTCCTGGTTTCAATATTTTTGTTCATTTTAACAATATGAATAAATGGCTTAAATAAATCGCCGAGATGAACATGATAAAGTTGGTTCATTTCCTTTGAATGATATTTGCTAAAATAGCGTGAAGTGAGGGTTCCTCTTCTTTGTTAAGTACTATTGGGCCCTACCCCACTTCAGTCCATAGGGCCAGACCCCCAGTTTTTCTAAGGAAACCAGGGTTCGAGCCTCGGGTTCGCATCCATATCCTGTGATTCTGGGCAAATCACTTAATCTCTCTGTGCCTGAATGTGTAATGTAAATACGGTGCTCATGTAAAGCGCTCCAATACCTTCGGGTCGAGTTCGCGCTATATAAATATGCAAAATAAACAAAAGAGAAAAAGGATCAGTGCTGTTATTTGGCTAACATGGGTTCTAATGTAGCCATGTTGGAGTGGCAGGATGGCAAAATTCAGTCAGCGATCTCCGTGTGGAAGCACCTTAGGAGACAAAGAGGGGCTCCCAGGTACCATCTCACTTTTAAAGGGCCTTTCTCAAACCCTCCCCTAAGGAACCTGCAAATGGCGTCGGGCTCTTATCCAGTCCTGCGGCCCTGTTGCACTTACAAACGTAGTTGGATGCAAAAACACAGTTCTATTTTTTTTTCATAACAGCTCTTCAGTTTCTCATACTTGAGGGAAAGCTTTTACCAGCTCAGACCTTAACACGTTTCACAGCGTCTAGCGGTTCACGGGGGCACCTGACGCACGCCACGAAAAACGTTTGTTGCGTTGATTCATGCACACGGAAGGGAGATGTGGTTTCCTGTGATTGGAGAGCTTTAGTTTAACACATGGATGCGTCATCGTGTCCGTTGACTGCAAATCAAATCCTCCGTCACAGCTTCGGACGAGCAGCTCTTGCACCTCTATTTTCGACGGCAACTTCAATAGTCATTTTAAAAATGTGTTCCATGATGCTTTAAACTGCTGACCAAGATTTAACAAAATTGTATCTAGCAGCTGCGCTGATGCACATATTAAATACCAGTGAGAGTCGCAGGATTGATCTGCATAACATTACCAGAGGAATTTCTGCCTTGCAGCTGTGCATTGTGAGTTTGTTCCTGAATGGAGTTTACCATAATCTGCAGCATTTATGACACTTCCCCCTGTGGCCGACGATTCCACTGACTGAAGAAGCTACTGCGTCGTTCTAATGAGTCCCAGGGAGACTGCAATGCGTGCATAGCTGCCATTTTAGCTTTTGCTTAATAATAATATTAAAATGCTCCTGGCAGGTTTTTTCTCTCAACCACGGCAGTATATCTGGTTTCATTTCTTGCTGTAGGATAGCATCAACCACGTTTGATTTTTTTTCTGTTTTCTCGCCTACATGTTAGTTTGCTGACAGAAAATGTTTTTCAACACATCCACAATGATGCGTTTAACGCCGCCGGCGTGGAATGCTGACGCATGTGGAATATTCAATGACGTATATACAGTATTTAGCCGTAAAAGTTTACACACTTTGAAATGGCAGTTATAGATATCTGGAAAAGAAATACACTGCGGTAGAGTCTGCCAACATCCGGTTTTTGGACAGAGGGAAATACCTACATCTGCACTAAACTTTACAGTAGTAAGGTATGTACTTTCTTCAACTTCAATAATCTTTATTTGGATACAAAAAGAATATCCATTAAAGCACATTCAAAATAGCAGCAAATTTGACAGGCATGACCATCATAGATTCACTACATGTTAAAAATACATTTAAAAAAAAACGGAACATACTTCATCCAAGTGTACATAAAAATTAAAGAACGGCACTTTCTTTGTACCCAAACAGAATTAGACATTGAGTAAATTACCATCAGACACCACTGGAACATAGGTACTTGTCTCAATGTTTGAATAAAACAGAAACACTCAGCAAAGGCCACATATATCTAGGTCAGAGGTCCTATAGGACCGCCTTACAGAGCGAGCTCACTGTCTCACTCTGCAAGGCAGCGAACCCTTAAGAGTGTGCAACGCGGTGCAAACCAGGACGGCACTCCACATCACGGCAAATTAACTGTTTACAGAGCAGGCGTAAACGTCACGTTACCGAAAGACGGACCAGCTGTTTCAAACAGTTGATTCACATTTCACTGCAGATACCAACCCATCCTCTCTTGTAAACGAGAGCAGAGTTACTATACTTTTCTGCAGGGTGATGCCAGGGGCATGATTCTCTAGGCTAGGGACCCTCAGAGGGCACACCAACAGTGTGTCACCTCTTTGTGGTGCATAGGTAGTGCACCTGCTGACCTCTGACCTCTGTGCCTCTGTGCCCAGCCCACCTCTGTAATATGTCGCAGGCACTAAGGCAAAGGATTCCTTCATTTACCTGGGGCCACGCCTGTCAAGTCGGTGAGACAATAATGACAGCACATGAGGAGTACTTCTTGTTACACAATGCTCTATTACTTACCGGTAATCCTCATTACTCCGGGTCCCGTTGTCCTCGTCCCATTCATAACTATGTGGAGATTACCATCTCCCGACAGAAAAAAAGATCCGAAGAATGCTGGGACACTATCCCTGCCCCTCCCACCGGGAGTACATAAGGGGTACATACCCAGCATTCGACCTGAACAACCAAGCCCCCAACAGGAAGGCCGGCTGTCAGGGAGGGAGGGCGGGTCGTATGAATGGGACGAGGACTATGGGACCCGGAGTAATGAAGATTACCGGTAAGTAATAGAGCATTACCCCCAGGTCCCTCCTGTCCTCGTCCCATTCATAACTATGTGGATAATACCAAAGCAGAAAAAGCCGGCCTTCCCAAACCAAACAGAAGCCAACCTAGGAAACCAACCAAAGGCAGCAACCGCAGGAAGCATAAGGCAGCACCGGCAAAACCCCAGGCAGAGCCCCCGACAAGAGGGACCCCCACCAAACCAGCACGCACCCAACAAAACAAAGGGAGCACAGCCAGAAGCCAACACAGGCAAGAGTAAAACAACGATGGGGAGGCCACCCAAAGAGAAAGGCCAAAACCCACCAGGCCAGGAAGTCAGTACCGGGCCAAAGGAGCCAAATCCAGGCACCGAGAACCCCAGCCAACCAGACCCGGGCCCCGGAAATAAAGAAACATCCAGGGGAAAAGAGGGCCAGATAAACGCAAAGACACAACCAAAGCCAAACCTGGGACAAAGGGCCCAGGAGCCCAACAAGGGCAAGACCCAACCAGAAGTGAAGCAAACGACCCGACTCCCGAGCGAACAGAGAACAAACCCCCGGAGCTATACAAAAGAGCAGCAGGCCACAAGAGAAAGGGACCAGCAGCAGACGACAGACCACCAGCACCCAGACCGAAAGGCGAGACAGAGCCCACGGACAGGGAAAGAGGGAACCAAGGCACCGGGGAACGAAGAACAAACCCCGGAAGCCAAACCACCAGATCGAAAGACGAGGAAACAGGGTACCAAAGGGAAACAACACCCCCAGGAAACCCGAGCAGCAAGAACCAACAAGGGTAACCAACCAGGACAAAGAGACCTGGAAAAAAAGAGTCACACCACCAAGCCAAACCGGAGGAAGACCGGAGCAGGAAGCAACAGCCCGAAGAAGGCACCCCCTGAACACCAGAGAAGGAGCGCAACCGGACAGACAAAGGACCCGGAGAACCCCAAACCAAAGCAAGGGAACTCGAAGGGAGTCAACAACAACCACAGCCAAGCCCAAGCAGAGACAGGCCAGGCAGAGATGACCCCAAACAGCCAAACAGAAGGCCGGGGCAAAACACAGAGGCCAGCAACCCAGAGGGACCAACAACCCCAGAGGACCCCACAGTAGCAACAGAAGCCAGGGAGGTAAGCACAAGCAAACCAAATCCCACAGCCCCGCACGACCGAAGAAGGGCATGTGCAAGGGACGAACCCCAGGGCAAAAACGGCAACCGAGGACACAGCCGGGAAGCCAAAGCCGAAGCCAAAGCAATCCCCAGGACCAGAAGGACCCGAAAGGCCCAAAATCAAACCGGAGGAAGGCAAAAGAAGCGAAGACTCCAGCAGAGCAAAGGGCAGAGAGCAAACAGCCCCAGCAACGCCCAAACCAAACTCAAGACGAGGCAAGACGGGAAACAGGAGTGGGAGAAGCCACAAAGGCAGGAAAACACCACACCTGCCAGGGACCGGAATCCGAAACACGGTCCCATCAGACAGGACAGGACAGGTGCAAGAGCACAACCAGGCAACCCGAGCAGGCCGCACCAAACAGGAATCAGCAGACCAGCCAAGAACAGGAGCCAACAGGGAGGAAGGTGGAAGGACAAGCAGAAGCAACATCAAGCCTGCAGACCAGGAGCCACCACAACACAGCCCCCTGGAACAACAGGAGCACAGGGAAAGCTGAAGCTCCATGACGGCAAAAAGAACCACCAGAAAGGCAGGGACAACAGCCCCCTCCACAGCTAACCATGCCAGAAAAGAACACCGCAGGCCAGAAGAGACCCAACGGAGGCCAACAGAACCCGAGGAAATCATCCAGGCACCAAAGAACGACCACCCAGCAGCACCACCGAGACTAGACCAGACCAGACGAAGCAGGCAGGAAAGGCCCAGCCAGCAGCCAAGGGGCCAACAGAAGACAACCCAGGGGAAGCCAAAAGCCACCAAGGCACCACAGCCGACCAGGTGACCAGAACACTACGCAGCACGGAGGAACAGAGAGGAAGGAGCAGAGCAACCCAAGCACACTGGCAAGGGAAACAGACTCCGAAAGGAGGCCATAAAGGGACCACAGAGCTCGCCAAGAACCAGCAGTCCGGGGGCCCGAAAATGAGGGAACAAACCTCGACCAATGGGAGACCCCACACAGGAGAAAATCCAACCCCAGAGAGGAAAGGGCCTAGGCAAAAACCCCGGAAGCCAGGACCACAACAACCACGTCCAGGACACAGCCAAGAACCACCCAGAAGCGCAGGAAAAGGCAACATGGAAAGGGACCACGAGAGGCAGAGCAGCAGCAGGAAGACAGAGGCAACAACCGGCCCTGCAGCCAACGGCACACCATCCAGGGAAAGCCACAGGCCCAGCCCTCCAGAAGCACAGGAACCCAGAGCACCAACTCAGAGACACAGGGAAGGTCCAAGCCCAGGCGAGGCCAAGAAAACCCGGAGGGGAGGCCGAGCACCACCAGCAACAAGGCCCCCTCCCCAACAGACAGCCCAAGGCAGTCACAAAGGCAAAGCCAGAGCCGAGAAGACAGAGCCAGGCCCGAAAGACAACGGGAAACAACAGCCACCGCGCCCTAGCCAAAGGGCACCAAGGGGGTAGAACACAGGACCTGAGAAGAGCCCAACAACAGGGCCAGGCCCCGAGGAGCCCGAAAAAAAGAACACGCGGAAAAGCGCAGCAGCCCAAGGGACAAGAAGCAAAAACACAGGTCGTCCTAGGCAGTTGGAGCAAAGACGCGAGCGCAAGCTCAAGGTCGCAACCACGGGCAAGCACACACAGCAGGGAGCACACAAACACAAACACAGCACACCCCAAACTGCAGAAACAAGGAACACCAAGGGATACGCCCAGAATCCCATGATTCCCAAGGAAGAGCACCGTCTCCCACAATAAAGAAGCCGCCGGAAAAACTGCGACCCAAAAGCAGCACAGGAGGCAGAAAAAAAACCAGCCACGCGGAAATCCCATCCAACAAGGTGCAAAAGAAGAGACACAGCCCCTCGCAGCAAGAAGAGGAGGGCAGAAAATGGGAACAAAGCACAGATGTAGAGCCCATGGTCAGCAGGGACGAGACCATCGGGTCCAAACTGCGACAAATCCAGAAGCCCCCGAAGAGGAACGTGCAAATGGAAAGCACACGGACAACGAGGCGCCGAACAACAGATGTGGAGATGCACCCACAATGACACACCTCAACGACCTCAGGAGGATGAAAGGCTGAGTGGACCACCGAGATCCGAGCCATGTTACCATGAGGGGAAACAGAGGCCCGCACAGTGGAAGTAGAAGCCCACTGAGCCACCAGGCCCATACACAACGCGGCGAACAGCAGAAGCGGGAGGGAAAAAGGAGCAACCATGGCAGCACCAGACTCAGCGCCCTGCGAATAAAAAGGGGACAGCACACAAGCAGGAGACATGCATACACATGACGCCGGGCGTGTAGCAAGGACTCCTTCAACCGTCCGCCATCCCACACATGGCACCACGCTCCCCAGAGTCAGCGAAGAATAGCCACCAAGGACACCAGTGGCCATGTCCTGCAAAAGAACAGCAGCAAAGCACAGCAAAGGCAGCAAAACATGTGAAAGTACCAACACGGGGGAAACTTCGACATGAATGGCAGGACACAAACACCAACCCTGCAGCGGCAGTGACACCAGAGGCACAAGCCCAGCAGAGGAGAAGCGCTGAAGTCCCTGGCAGGAAGAGCCCGCAGCACCGCACTCCATATACACACCCTGTAGGAGGAAGCAGCCCAGGACACGGCAGTGCAGTGTCAAAAGGTACGACACGGAGACCTGAGTCCCCCCATACACACGCAAACAAAGAAGCACCACCTTACAGGGTACAGGCAGTGAAGCGCAGCTTTCGCAGACCCACCCATGGTCCATGGGAAGTATTATGCGCACAGCACGGCAGAAACTACAGTGCACCACAGTGAGCGACATTACCGAGACTCGAACCTGGCTCCTCCTGGTCCGAGGCCAAGCACCCCAGCCGCTAGGCCAACTCCTCTCACAGAAGCAGGGACTCGTGAAGGCCATATTATTGCAAGACTCTCCTTCTCAGGTTGGGAATAGGATTTTTTAATATCTGAGAGGCTTCTGTAAGCGTAGGCAACTATGTGAATCTGGGCCTCAGGGGTTCCAGAGTGCTGGGCCAGAATAGGACCAAGCCCTACCGGCCTGGCATCAACAGTCACTCCTGTCTTCAATTGGGGGTTAAAGTAAGCCATGACAGTGGCCTTGGCAAGAGCAATCTTTATTTGTTGGAAACTGTGTTCACAGCCTGGAGACCACTAGAAAGTCACCCCTTGCCTTGTGAAGTGTTGAAGAGGGGCGCTAATAGTGGCATAGCACTGAATATATCTGGCATAGTAACTGGCCATGTCTAAAAAGGAGCAGAGAATAAGGACGAGACTTGGAGGGCTAGCAGAAATAAGGGCAGTGACTTTTTCTGGGTCAGGTGTCATACCCTCCTATGAGAATAGGTGTCTTAAGAATTTCAATTTGATTTTATGGAATTTGCATTTGCTGATGTTGTGGATGAGGCCTGCTTCCCAAAGTAGATGACAGACCTTGTCCACTGCAATGACATGTGTCTCAAGGGTTGCCCCAAAAACGAATATGTTGTCACTGTAATTTAGTACATTGAGTACAGGCTGAATGGTTTCGTGAATGACTTCCTGAAAGATTTGAGCTGCTGACAAGATGCCAAAGTTCAATCTCTTGTAGAGAAAGAAGTCCAAGTGAGTGACAAATGTTGTGATGTAGCAACACCATCTCTACAATTTCATCTGATGGTTGCCCTTGTTGAGGGTCAGTTTAGAGAAGGGCTTCGACCCACTGAGTTGGGTGATCATGTCTATGATAGGCAGACTAGGACATTGCTCTAGCTGTATCATCTAGTTTAGCTGAAGCATTTCAGTGCCTATGCAGACATCCCTGGACAACCATAATAGGAGACACCGGATGGCGGTCCACCCGACATCCTAATGGGCCCCTAAATGTGTAATGAACTTGAAATAAAAATTCATATCCTTATAAACATTTTAGGAGGGAGTGGTTGTGGTGGGGAATAAACACATTTTATTTTGGTAAAATAAAGTAAAATATTCTTCATTCTATATGTTGGCACTGTTCAGTAGCGGCCAGTGGAGGGAGTTCCGTGGGGCGGTGTGGCAGGACAATGGGAGGGGCAGGGTGGGGGGTAGTAAACACTGGAATATGGATGAACGGAGGTAAGTAAACAATTAAATAAATAAAACGAATTTCTTTTCTAGCGCTGCATTGTAAAATGCAATGCAGCGCGTAAAATGTGATGCAGCGCGCGCAACAAAATTCGTTTTATTTGTTTAATTGTTTACTTACCTCAGTTCATCCATATTCCGGTGTTTACTACCCCCCACCCTGCCCCTCCCCGTCCCGCCTCACCGCATACTTACATTTGAAATGATTATTTATGTCAGTTTGGAATGCTCTGCTCTCTGTAGTCACAGTTGGCTGTTGTCCAGCTTATGTTGAGTGAGGGGGTAGATCTTTAACGCCATCAGAGCTGTCATCCTCAGGTTGCTGTATAATAAGAATTTCATTCTCATATAATGAAAAATTCTGAAGCTTGTTGCTAGTGTGTATGCCAATGCTCCTTCATTTTATGAAAGAAATAAAATGTTCCCTTAAAAATTACCAAAGTGTGATCTGTTACTAACCTGGTTTGCTAATCTGTGCTGTTGCATCTGTGGTCAGACAGAGTTCTTGCATTTAAGTAAGGGATCATAATTAGGGCTCCTGGTTTAATGGTATTTATTTTTGGGCCATTTATGTCTGTATTTATCCATATTTCTTTTTTGGTCAATTTATCTGTATTTATCCATAAATATTTTGTGTTTTGCATATAAAGGAAGTTGTAAAACTGTACATTTCCATATATATTTAACTGATAGACATGCACTCATACTTTGATGTCTGTCGTGTTTTAGCTATTTAAGATGCCAAATATTACATAACAATACATCCACTGGAAAATACTATCATTACATCATAAATGTATGTTGACATATGCTGTTATTTAAAGAAATTTCATCCTGTTTTATTTATTTACCATGCTGTCCATCTGCTCAGCTGCTTGCCTATAATTCATGAAAGACAGCATGGAGACTCAACTAAAAGAAGCACAACTTTCTGTATTTATCCACCTTTAAAAATAAATGCAGACAGAAAACACATTGTTTTCGGTCTGTATTTATCTGTAAACATCTGTAAAAACGGAAAACAGGGAGCCTTAATCATAATCAAGGGTCCCAGTTTTCTGTTTTTACTGATTTTTACAGATAAATACAGACAGAAAACAATGTGTTTCCTTTCTGTATTAATTTGTTAAAGTGGAAAACTACAGAAAGTTGTACTTTTCATGAAAGACTCTCCATGTTGTCTTTCATGTTTTCCAGGCAAAAGCTATGCAGATAGACAGCTTGGGGAGTTACAAATTAGGATATATTTCCTTAAATACAGGCATTTATTAACATATATTTGTAGAATAATACTAATATGTACCTGTAGGTGTAGTGTATTGTTGTTTAATGTAATGTTGCTGCTTAGTTTGCTAAAATGCAACAGGCATCCATGTATGAGTGCATGTCTAAGAGTTAAATAAATGTGGAAATATACCATTTTACGATTCCATTTATTGTGAAAACACAAAATAAATATGGATAAATACCAAAAAGATGGCCATAACAAAAGTATGGATAAATACAGATGGATATGTAAAAAAATAAAACATAAAACCGGGAGCCCTAATCATAATTCATGTTGGAGCAGCATATGCACTGTCACCTAGATATAAAAAAATCCTCATAAGAGTTTTGGGACACATATTCCATATAAGGGATCTGATTATCAAACTGCACTGTAGTACATTTTAGAATACTACAAAACATACTACAAACTGCAATTCGCAAACTTTTAAGTCCGCCCGCCATCCGGACGCAAAAAGGGACTGCCCGCCATAAGGGCGGGGGTCCCGTTTGGGCCATTAGGATGCGCTTGCCACAGTGGTGGGTGCCTCCCGTATTTTTAACATTGTGGCGGGCGGTGCTGAAAGCACAGCCCGCCACAATGCTAAAAATGCACGTCAAGCAGTTCAATTTACAACGTGACAGGCACCGCGTGGTACCTGCCACTTTGTATATATAAATGCAGGAGGGTACTATAGGTACCCCCCCATGTGCAACCCCCACCCCCCAGAATCCCTGGGGGCCCACAACGGGTCCCCGCGACTGATTCCTGCATGCCTTTCGGTGGCGGCATTGCTGCCATGAAAAGGCATGTGTCCGCCCCGTCATAATATGGTTGGTGGTGTCTAACAGACACCGTCACCATATTAAACTCTTTTCCACCTGGTCAACTTGTTAACCGGGCGGAAAAGCAGCGGACGGTCTTTCAGTCTGCCGTGGTCCCCCACGCCATAGTAATATGGTGGGGAAAATGGGTGGGGGGCCGGGGAGGATGTCGGGCAGATCGCCACCGCCATACAGGTGGTGGCGATCTGCCCGACATCCTATTGGGGCCCTTGGGGTGGAATTTTATGACACTGCAATCCTTATACATTTATTTGTAGAGTGCTCCGCCCTGACTGCAGAGTTTTCAAAGTGCGGAATATAGGGCTATACATAGGGGTATAGGGAGAACTGAGTCATAAAACTCTGCACATAGTTTGTGAATACCGAAAAATAGTAAACTTACTAATAACTGTAATGTTGAGTTTTTTTCTATTCCTGTGGAAGTACTCAGTTCCTGAGGGATGATATATTTGATGGGAGGGCCATTGAAACATCCAAATACATGTGGAAACTGAGCAATGGCATAACAATCAACCTTTGTACTGTGCAATAAAATGTTGATCACATAGCACTTTGAAAGTTGTGAAAAATCCTTGAAAAGACACTTTGTGATATCCCTGCAGTAAATGCCACTATCATTTGCTAGCGAGAAGGTTGAGGGATCAAAGCACCTGCAAGTGTGTGTTCTTGAACGGCCTGCTAAGGTGTGCCTGCCTCATTAAAATGTGGTTAAGTTAATCTACTAAATCCATAATGACCTGTCTGCTCAATCTGTATTTAGTATACAACTCCTCCTCTGAATGCTCTAAAAAAGTTACAGGTATCCTAAAAACCCTTTCCTTTCTCCTCTTCGACCTCATTTCCCAGCCAGGATGTGCACTCGCCTCACTGGAGTATAGAGTGCAGCCATTTTGAACGTGAGTTTTAGCCACTTTTATATTTTTCACCTGGTTACCAGCTGCTTGAAATGGATGTCATTTTACAAATGCAATTTCCATGTTTTTAGACTATTCGCTAGTTCGGAATACTTAACACATACAAATAGGCATTCACAAATTCAAAAATCTGTATTAAGGAATTGCAAAAATATATTGATTCAATAGATTTTTGGTTTGTTGTGAAAATAAAAATAAATCCTTCATGGGAGCCCATTAGTACATTGCAAATGGCAATTTTACCATTCGCAAAGCCATTGTGACTGATTACCAATTCCTAATTCATTTGTACATGAGGCCTTTTGCTTCTGCAGTTGCTAACTCCATTCCTTTATCCCACACCTGTGCACAACAAGAGTACATTTGGTACAATTGAGCATACATACACACACACACACCATCATAAATCAAGCCACTTGTCTCCTGAAATTGTCTTTATACTTTGGAATCAAACACAGTGGTTGCTTCGGGGGTATACAATATCACCTTGCATCATGATATACATACTAACTGTAACCTCGCACTCTGTCTCACTCCTGGGCCATGACTTATGGTAGGGAACATGCTTCCTGAAATACATGTTTATGGCCAATGCTTATGCTCATGCATAAACTGTTTATCCTGAATCACCACTCTAGGAGAACTACCACTCTTGAGTATGCTTCAAATATTCTCTACCGAAATGCAGTTTCCTGCATTTTGTGGTAGATGTATGCCTGGTGAAAACCAATATCTAAAACACCAACGCAGATGAGGTCCTGAATGATGAATGCTCCTGTTGTGTGATAATCAACATAAAATAAATTGTGTCCTCGACATATCACACCCATGGCATGTTTAATGTTCATGGTTAAGGTTCTAAAAAATAGAAGTCCATTTATCCCCCTGTGCAGGCACAACACATATATATGTGACTTACAGCCTGATTCATCAAGAAAGGAAACAGCGACTCTCAACTAGCGATTCACAGCGAATCGCAAATGGAAAGGCGCAGATCGGAATTCATCATAGATAGCGAGTAATCAAAGCGATTTGCACACGGGCGCTAAAATCGATAGCGAGAAAATGAAATCGCCGAAAAAGTCGCAAAAACCCAGATATTCCGTCTCTATTTAGCGCCACGCAAATCCACATTAGCGACATCTCGCCAGTAGCGAGAACTCACCAACGGGAAGTCGCTTTACGAGCGCCGTGATGACGTCGCAACCAGGAAGCAGGCATTTGCCACACCCATTGTGAACTGCGAGGCTGACCGCGAGTCTGCAGCGAAACAGAGAGCTCCTACCGGGACACCTCCAAAGTAGCGCTAGTCACCCTTTAGCGACAGTAGCAATGACAGAGGAGACTGCACCAGGGCCCAGTGACACCGGGCGCAAGAGAAAGCTCAAGTTTACCGAGCCGGAGTTGGAGCACCTCATCGAGGGAGTGGTTGAAAACCACGCAAAACTCTTCGGAAAGGACTCCCGGAGGGTGCCAGAGATGGAGAGACGACGCATCTGGCTAGGAATTTCTGCCAAAGTGAACGCTGTGGGCGTGACACACAGGTCACTGGACGAATTAAAGAAGAGGTGGTACGACCTCCGAGGTCGTGCCAAGGAAAGGGTGGCAGAGAGGCTGGGCGAGACATCTGGTACTGGGGGCGGAGACCCTACTGTCCCTCCCAATACCCCCATGGAGGACCGCGTGGAGGACACCCTCGAGACAGAGGCATGCATAGGTGTCACCAACCTGGACTCATCCCGACCCAGCCAAGACAGCCAAGGTAAATGGCATGCGACTGCGACCCTGTCCCCTACCAATGGCCATGGCCCTATAGCCTCCCATATGCATTCCAAGTCATACAAACAATGCACATGAGATCATGGCCACAAGCAATGTCGGACATGTAGACTGCCCATAATGTAAAAGAACCCCAAAGCAGCCACACGTAACCCAAAATAAGCTATCGCTAAGCTGTACGTGTGACAGATACATGGCATTAATGTAAGTCCAATTCCCCTCACAGGTGGCGGCGACTACAGCAGCGACAGCGACATGCTGCGGATCGATGAGTCAGAAGAGGATGCGGAGGAGGTGCCAACACCAACACCTCCTGCACCATCAGGCGTAGCCCCACACACCGCAGCCAGGCCAACACCAACAGCTCCAGCACCATCATTGGCAGCACCAATCCCTGCAGCCAGGGCAAGACATACAGCGCCAGCACCATCCGGCGCAGCACCCAACCCTGCAGGCAGGGCCAGACCAACAGCGCCAGCACCATCCGGCGCAGCACCCAACCCTGCAGGCAGGGCCAGACCAACAGCGCCAGCACCATCCGGCGCAGCACCCAACCCTGCAGGCAGGGCCAGACCAACAGCTTCAGCACCATCCGGCGCAGCACCCAACCCTGCAGGCAGGGCCAGACCAACAGCTTCAGCACCATCAGGTGCTGCACCTTTGCCAAGCACAACTCCACCACCCGTGGCACCATCTACTCCTGGTGCATCAACTGCGGTGACTGTGCACACACCCACTGTGGACAGCCAGCAGAGCAGCCATGTCAGGGCTTCCCACCATGACACATCACACAGCGGCAGGAGGGGGATGGCTGTGCGCATGCCAGGCATGAGCACTGAGCGCCGGATGCTACGCATTCACCAACAGCAGGCACGACGGCAAGGGGCCATCCAGCTGCAACTACATAAAATTGCCCGCAATGTGGCCAATGTGGGTGATAGGATTGAGCGCATGGCGGCAGCCATGGAGGCCAACACTGCTGCAGTTATATCGCAGCGCAACTCCGCCCGCCGACGCCACCGGCAGCTCCTAACGCGCCTGACAGCCTACACCCGCTCAAACTACATAATGGGGAATGCCACCTCCCAGCTATCACGACGGTGCCTGGCGCAGCAGCAGCAGCTGATACAATGTGTCGAGGATGTTGGACGGGTGCTGGAGCAGGTCACCACTGCCGTACTGGCACTCCATCCTACTGGTGAAGGCAATGTGGGGAGGGACGACACCAGTGAGTGCGCCTCCAGTGTCAGCAGCTTGTCTGCCTCAATGGTTGGCGTGTTACGCCGCAGCACCAGGCCCACTGCAGGGACACGTGCCGTCCCAGAGGAAGAGCCAGAGCGTCGTTTGGGGGCTGCGCGGCGGAGGCGCAATTGAGTTACTTGCAAGTTGCCTAGATAATGCTGATGATACAAGCATGTCCAGTGGCTAGTTAGGAGCAGTATGGCGCAATACTGCTGCAATATTATGAATGTAGACTTTACGTTATTATTGTGGATTTAACAATAATATTTATTCATGCAACATACATGGGCCTCCTGTCATTTTTCACATTGCCATGCAGGAGTGAATGTTGGGTGAGTGGATTGTGGCCTTCAGAAACTGTTCATAGTGATGTGGTTGCGCCGTCTGTGTCCTTCAGCAGGGTTCTCCCCGCGTGCATGCCGCACATGTGCTGGTGGACGGTCGTCCCCTTCAGACTCACTGCCAGAGATCTCTACTGGTATCCGGCGCTTGGTTGCAATGTTGTGTAACATTGCGCAGACAGCCACAATGCGGCAGCACACATCAGGACTGTAGTACATGGCCCCACCTGTCTTGTGCAGTATGCGGAACCGGCTCTTGAGTAGGCCGAATGTCCGTTCTATACAATTCCTTGTCCGTATGTGAGAAACATTGTACCGCCGTTGCTGTGGTGTAGCCGGGTTGAGGTATGGGGTGAGTAGGTATTCCCGGAGGGCGTAGCCGCTGTCACCTGCATGTGAGGAGCAGAGGGTGAGTGCCTGTGCTGCGCAGCTACATCATTGCAATGTGTAATTGTTGACAATGTGTACTTACCAAGTAGGTGTCCTTCCCCAAATTCTCCCCTGGCCAGTCGTGTATGGAGGCCGCTGTGCCGGAATATAAAAGAGTCATGGGTACTCCCTGGGTACTGGGCCACGATGTCAGTTATGATAGTCTTGGCATTGCAGACCATCTGTATGTTGAGGGAGTGGTATGACTTCCGATTCCGGTACATGTACTCCGTCGCAGCTGGGGGGCAGATGGCAATGTGGGTGCAGTCTATGCATCCTATCACAGATGGGAAATGGGCCACATTGTAGAAGTTTAACTTTGTCAAGTCCAGTTCCTGTTGGCTGGTGGGGAATCTGATGTGTCGGTGTAGCTGGGTGAGCATTGCGTCAACAAAACTCCAGAGGCAGCGTGACATGGTGGGCTGGGATATCCCCCCTGCTGCGGCTACTATCCCCTGGAAGCTACCAGAGGCCAGGAGGTGCAGGCTACACAATACCTGTACATGTGTAGGCACAGCATTGGTCCGCCTTGTTGGGTGCTGCATCAGGGGGTCAAGGTCGTGTATGAGTTGAATTATCATGGCCCCATTCAACCGGTACTTCGCATAGATCTGCTCCCTGGTTTGTCCCAGCAGGGTGATCCGCTGGCGGAATATCCTCTCCTGTATTCTGCGTCTCCTCCGTGCTGCTCGCTGTAGCCTTCGCCGCCTGACCACCATGTACATTCCTGGCATTGTGAGACACCAACTGCTGCTGCTGTGTCTCCTTATGTGTGTTTGGTCAGCCCTGTCCCTGTTCCTGATTGGCCAACTGTTTTTCAAAATTTTCGCTAATCACTTTTATGGTTACCACCTGCTTTGGGTTGTCCTTAATTTGCGCGGCGCTAATGGAGATTTTGAGGTTTTTCGCTATTAGAGAATTTTCATGAATTCCGATTGCGCTAGTATTGCGAATTCGCTAAATTTATTCTCTAATTCCGTGCTTTGGCGCTAACCTACTGGGATTCTGAGAATTTATTAGCGAATTCGCAATCTTTGTTTTGCGCTTTGGTTATTTTCTTCATGAATGCCGATTTGGGTAATTGCGGGCGCAATGGCATTTTCGCAGCTATTGCGCCCGCAATTTAGCTTCATGAATCAGGCTGATAGATGTCAATGAAATATATATATATATATAGCCAAGCACATCTCTGTTTTGAGATTCACCATTCAATGGCTTTCAATACAATGGTAAGTTGGAGATAGAAGTGCAATTTGCTAGTAGGCTTATAAATTGGAATAGGAATTTCTGCAGCCTTATGGCCACACCAGATCCTGGACTACTTGTGCAGACCATCTTTTCTAGTACGCAGCGTTCTAGACCCACTACTAAGGCTGCAATCCTCAGCTTACAAAAAGTTGGTAAAAATTGTCGTATTAGATGCCCTTTTGCATAAAAGTAATGATTTACATGTTTCACTGAATATAATGTCAATGTTTTTATTTTTGTTTTGAAAATACTGAGTTAGTTCTGTCCCAGTAGAATTTGCCTGACAATGCATATTACTGTTTTGCTTACTGAGACAGTCTTTGCTGATCCAGCTTTTACCCATTTGATGTTCCTGTTAATAATCTGTTATTTATTTCATGTTTGTTTATTTAAATATGTTTTAAATTGTGTGTGTTTGTGGGCTGTTTTGTACATTTTTATGTATTTTATTTTATATTTATTTGAATTTGTACTTGTGATGTTTTTTGTTTTGCTGGATTTTATAGGGTTTTTGAAGAGTAGTGATTCGAATGAATGGTTGGTGTATTAACTTGCATTTATTTTTATTGCATTTTTATTTGAAAAAACTATTTATGTTTACTGGTATTTTTAGGGTTGATGAGTATTTTAGGGGGTTTGAGTTGAGTGTCTTTTAAAATAACTTTTTTATTATAATTGTAGAATATATAGATTTTTTTGTCTGATGTTAACTAATATTTAAATACTTGATTTTGTGTTTTGTTTAGGGTTCTTGGGTTATACCGTGGTTTTGGGTGGGTAGTGTTTCAAAATGTAAAAATTATCATTTTTTATTTTACAAATTTGTGTAATTGTTTTTGGTTAATTGTTTTTACACGTTTTATTGTTTTTAAACAATTATTTGTTTTAATTAGGAAATGCATTTCTGGTTTTTAAAAACTTTTATTTTTTGTTTTAAGAAAACAAAATGCAATTAGTTGTTTCAAATTAAAAATGACATTTTGGATGGGGGCGTGGCTAGCAGCCGGAGTTGGCGGCAGCATAGAAGGCGAGCTCCGCGGTTGAAGCGGCCTCCTTGAAGATCCGACTACTGATCCGGTGAAAAGTATTTCCCTGCGGGAAGGTACCGAAGCCCAGGACCGGGCAGCACAAACTGAAACAAGCGGAACGTAAATCCGACGGAGGGAAGTGAAGTGGGTGGCCCGCTCAGGCCGCTAAGAAGAACTGGAGCCGGGGAGCTGCCTGGCGCGGAGAGCGGACAGGAAGTGCTGCAGGCAAAGCGAGGAAGCACCGGAAGCGTCCGCTCGTGGAGGTGCTCGGGGCGACGGAGGGAGCAGTGGATCAGCGTCGACACCGGACTAGAGGTGCCCGGGATCGGAGGGACTAGCAGCACTGACGGCGACTCGGCGAGTAGCGGGAGCGCACCCGGCCAGCAGTGGGATCGGACGGCCCTGCCGACTCTAGGACCGGAGCCGCCATCTTGTCCGCCGAGCACGGTAAAGCCCGGGGCATGGAACTGTGAGAGAGCCGTCCCAGCCGGCACGAGACCGCCGGCAGGGATCAAAGGGTGGCGCCGCACACGCTACATTTTCCCAGGTGAGAGAGTATACTGACTCCGGGGCTCCTATCGAGCAGTGGCGCCATTGCAGGAAGTGGCGAGCCGGCACACAGCCCCGATTCGGTCACCGCTGGAGGGAAGCGGTATTCCGAGCACAAACCTAGCCTCCTGGGGCCCCGCACCCAATTGTGTGCAGCGGTGCCACGGACTTCCGTACTGGGGCAAAGGCGCTGGCAACCCAGCTCTTCAGCCCTACTGCAGGGCGGTTCACATTGCGGACGGCGGTACCCCCGAGCGCGGTGTTTGAGGAACGCTGCACACGCATTTCCAGTGGCGGACACGTTGGCGCCTACCGGCTGTGGCCGGAGTGGGACCGGCCTTAAAACTGAAGCGACCACAGGCGGCACCTGCCATTAGCTGCTGAGGGGAGGGACGACAAGGACGGCATCCGGGGCTGCTCCACCCCGGACACAATCCCACAGGCGACGTGCACCAGGAAAACATAAGTGAGGGGAGGCAGCGGACCATCAGACGCCATAAACACTTGATTTAGACCACAAACAGTCTGTACTCTGAGCGCAGCAGAAGGCGATGGTCGCACCCACCACTGGCTTGGTAGGAGGGGGAGGAAAGTCCGCCGACTAGTGGACACTGTGACTGGTCGACCCGGGCACTCCGGGGGTGCTTCCCAACAGCCTTAGCACCACTAGAGACGATACCCACAACGGGCAGAATTCTGCTGGACGCTACGGACGTGGTCACCAAGATGGCCGGTAAGGGGCCGAAGGGAGGGACCGCGCAATCCCGCCTTGAAAGATACGCTTATGATAAAACAACTTCCTCCCCAACAGACGCTAAAATGCAAATGGGCAAAACCGCGGAACCGGCGGGGGGGAAAAAAGCGACCTTGGATGATGTAATGCGGGCCCTAACTCAAGTGCAGGCAACAGTGGGATCGATCTCAGCGGAAATAACATTAATAAGAGCGGACTTCCATAAAATGTCAGAAAAAGTGAATACAATGCAGGTGGTACCCAAGTCCTTGGTGGAGGATGTCTCAGAACTGCAGATAAGCATGGAACGGATCTCGAAGGAAAACAAGGAACTGCGTGACAAGCTGGATGATCAGGAGGGGCGCTCGAGACGGAATAACATCCGCATAATAGGGGTTCCGGAATCGGAAGACACAAGAGCGATGGACCTGTATGTGGAGGAGCTGATCAAACAACACCTGAAGCCTAAAGGTCTCTCCGATTTTTTCACAGTGGAAAGGGCGCACCGAGTCCCGGGGGGACGCCTGAAAAAGGGCGCTAACCCTAGGCCGATCATTGCTCGACTCTTCAATTTTAGAGACAGGGATGCGATCCTACAAGCAGCAAGAACCTCACCCTCCATCACACTCCAGAACTCCACCTTGGCATTCTTTCCAGATTACACGGCGGAGGTTGGACGTAGAAGGAGGACATTCTTTGAAGTAAAAAAAGAGCTTAGGGCAAGAGAGATTCCTTATTCAATGCTCTTTCCAGCCAAACTTAGGATAGTGGCAGACAATAAAACATGGTTCTTTGACACGCCGGAGGCAGCACAGGACTGGCTGGAAGGCTGGAGACCAGCGGGGCAACCTCGCCGTTCCAACAGACCGAACAAGCACCGCACCAACGGATCCCGTCCGGACTCCCAGGCATCCGGAGGAGAAGCGGAAATGCACTCACCTCTAAACGACATACCAGAAACGGAAGATAACGAAGAACAATGACTTCCTGATGTGGCCTCCGTAGGCCGACTGCAACGCTGACCGGGCGAGCCGCCAAGGACACTGGGCAGAGGTCCTCCGTGGCCAAGGAGGGGGGCCGCCGACTCCGGAGAGTCCTTCGCCCCAGCGAGCAAGTACTGTGTTTTGGGCTTGGGTCAGGCACTCTGCTGAGTTGGGGGGGCCGGCAGTTCTAAGTCATTTTAGCAGGGGGGCAGGGAGGGGGGAGTTGGGGGTTGGGAGGTTATGCAATTTTTAGACTGTTACACTGGTCAAGATTGGAATTCTATGGCACATGCACGTAGTATAGCTGGAGCCTGGCGACTCCTTCGAATGCAGTCGATGCGGCAAATACATACTTTCAACCACAGACGCTATGGCGCACACCACACGAGCTGAAGCAGGGAGGGGGGATTCTACACTGGGGCGGGTGACACCATTGCAACTCATGACATGGAATGTGAGGGGGCTGGGAGACAAGGTCAAACGAGGATTAGTATTGCAAAGCATAAAAAGTCCAGCCCTAGTCCTACTACAGGAAACGCACTTGACCGGCACCTGCAACGCAAGCCCTAGACAGGAAAGGCTACCGTATGATTGCTCACTCAGCATTCACTAGGGGGTCCCGTGGTACAGGGATTCTCATGCACCACTCTTCTAGGTTCATAGTCCAGTCCACAAAAGTAGACACGCAGGGACGCTTTGCAGCGACACATGGACAGTGGGAGGGAAGGTCGCTAAATGTGGTCTCGGTGTATATTCCGCCGGCACTGCACGCAGTCGCACTCCCAGAACTAGGGAAATTTCTGTTGGAACTCCCGGAGGGGGATCTCATCCTAGGAGGGGACTTTAAAGCGGTGGTACACAACACACATGACAGATTCCCGGTGCGAACGCAGACCCCCGGGCCTTCCCGGCTGCATGGCTTCCTGGAAGCACAGGGTTTGGTAGACCTCTGGAGGCAGTTCCACCCGAACGACCAGCAGTACACATACCACTCGGCGGTCCATGATAGCCTATCACGGATCGACTACTTCCTAACACTGGGACACGGTCTTCTCGCTATCGATGACGTGCAAATTAAGCCGAGGGGTGTCTCGGATCACTCCCCGTTGACACTGGTTCTTTCCAATCCTGAGCGGACCCGGAAGCGCATCTACCCGATCTACCCGGGGAACCGTAGGGTACCGCAAGTGGCTAAAACACTGAAAAGAGAAACGAGGTCTTACCTCGCTGAGAACGAGGGGTCGGTAGCGTCTCCCTCTGTTTTGTGGGAGGCCTACAAAACGGTTCTTCGAGGGCAGGCCATCTCCACTATCACGAGATATAAGCGCATCCAAAAACAGGAACTATTAGACCTAGAAGACAAACTCGCCAGGGCTACCGAAGGCCATGAGGCTGACCCGACGAGGGACACGCTACATACGCTCCGGCTGTGGCAGCAGCGTCATACCGACCATATACGCCGCAGAGTAGTAGATAACATAGCGACCACAGCGCACAGGATATACGATGTAGGTGACAAAGCTGGTAGGCTCCTTGCATGGCTGGAGAAGAAACGGGGTGGACAGAGGAATATACTGCAATTGAAGGATCCTGCAGGTATGCTACAAACCCGCCCGTCACTGATAGTTGAACTCCTGGCAGACCATTTCCAAACAGTTTACTCCCCTGACATCGATGTTACACGGGAGATGGCAGAGACGTCTCTCGTGGGAATACCCACTCGCACCTTGTCACAGGGCGAAGTGGAAGAGCTGGAAACAGACCTGACCACTGAGGAGATACAGATAGCTATCGCAGCACTGCACTCGGGGAAAGCGCTAGGTCCCAATGGGATACCGATTGAATGGTACAAAACCATGTCGGAGACGCTCTCCACACCCCTACTTAACATGTTTAAGGAAAGTCTGGAACAGGGACAATTGCCGCCCGACCAACGTGCGGCGACCATAATCCCAATCCCGAAACCCGGCAAACCACCTGAGGAATGCGGCACATACCGTCCAATATCCCTCCTTAACGCCGAAAGCAAAATCTTGGCAAAACTATTGGCCAACAGATTGTTGCCTCATCTGGTGCGCTTAATACATCCGGATCAGTCGGGATTTATGCCGCACAGGAGTACGGCGCTGAATCTCAGACGATTGCATGGGGTGATGGCACGAGCCCCGTTATTGACAGAACCAGCAGCAATCCTTTCGCTTGACGCCAAAATGGCGTTTGACCTTGTAGAATGGAGCTATCTCTTCGCGGTCCTAGAACGGATGGGCTTCGGCCCGAAATTCATAACATGGATTAGGCTACTGTATAAAAACCCTGTGGCGCGAGTGACAGCAAATGGCCACATCTCAAGAGAAATACCATTAGCGAGGGGTACAAGACAAGGCTGCCCACTTTCGCCGCTACTGTTCGCCTTGGTGCTGGAACCCTTGGCCACTATCATTAGGACCACCCGGCTACTGAGGGGCATAAATTGGGGAGAAGGCTGGGAGGGCAGGGTATCACTATATGCCGACGATATGTTGATATACTTAACGGACCTAACAGCGGGTATTCCGGTGTTACTGGCGTTGTGTGAGAGACACGGGATAGCCTCGGGGTACAAAATCAACTGGACGAAATCGGTGCTTTACATGCAGCACGGGACACCGCCGGTCCTAGGTGAGGAATGCCCACTGATGCTGGAGACCGCCTCTTTCAGGTACTTAGGGATCCAAATCACACGTGATCACATGACCTTTCAGGACCTGAATCTAAGGCCGCTGCTCGAAAGGTTGAAATCGGATGTGCGACACTGGAAGACCCTCCCATTAACATTATTAGGCAGAGCGGCGCTATTCAAGATGATGGCGCTGCCCCGTTCCCTATATGTCTTGGAGAACACGCCAGCAATGGTCCCATCGTCGTTCTTCCGACAGATATCGAGTCAACTGTCCGGCCTATTATGGGGGAATAAACCACCTAGGATCGCGCATATTAAACTGATTAGGGACTGGTACAGTGGGGGATAGCACTCCCGAACTTGGAACTTTACTACTGGGCGGCCCACCTCAAGGTGGTCAACCAATGGATACATGGACCACAGGACGACCCGGCATATTTAGCAGACAGACGTCAGCTAGGTACTAACACCCTTCTGGCCCCACTCTACAACAAGGGACTGACGGCAAAACTGAGCGGCCCAACTAGACACACTGTGACGCTGTGGCATAAAGCCCAAACACGACTAAAGTGGGAGGGTGTGATTACACGACTTACACCCCTGTGGGACTCCAAAACCCTGGGTAATTTGAGGCACAGTAAAGGTTTTACTCAATGGGACAACATCGGGATTTCCACTGTGGGTGATTTGTGGACAAAGGACGGAGTGGTTCCATTTGAGACTCTGAGGGAGCAATACGATCTGGGCGTTACTGAGACATACCGATACATACAGATGCGACACGCATTAATGACAGCAATAGAGCCAGGTACTAATGTCCCAGAGTCGGCCCCGCTGGAAGACCGACTACTCACAGACTACATGGAAACCAGCGCTACTTCCCTCACCTATCGCAAACTGATAAACAATCTGCCCGACCTGTTGCAGAAACTGAAAGAGAAATGGGAGGACGAAGTAGGGGAGATGGATGAGACGAATTGGAACGCTGCAATGGCGTCACCCAAAGAAGCCGGTATCTCGGCGAGATTTCGGCTAGTGCAATTTAAAATACTACACCGAGTATACTACACGCGCACTACCCTACATAAAATCCAGAGGGCAGACCACCCGTACTGCTTGAGAAACTGCGGGGAGGAGGGCACATTGTTCCATACCCTGTGGTCTTGTCCCAGCATGGTAGAGTACTGGCGGCGTGTAACGCGCACTGTCGCCCAGACTTTACAAATCCCAGTCACGTCTGACCCTAGAGTTTGTTTGTTGAATATATGGGGCCCAAACAACCTGACGCCACACGGACAAAAATGGGTGGTTATCGGAATGATGTTGGCAAAGCGAGACATAGCGCAAAAATGGGGGGCATCTGAAGCGCCGACCCTAACACAGTGCTGTAGAAACATGGATATGCTCATGATGGTAGAAAGGGCGGTATATCAACAAAGAGCCAACCCACGTAAATGGAACAAACTAAGGGCACCCTGGAACACATATAGGGGGGATCTGTGTGAGCCACTGCCAGAGGAGGAAGACATGGATAGCTCTGGGGAGGAGGGTGAAATTGAGTAGGAATGGGAAGGGAGGTGGGAGTGTGATATGACGGGGAGAGCTCCAGGATCTCCCATGCTCTGCTAGCTGAGATAATACGTAAGTGAACTGAGGGGTACGAGCCACTAACCGCTATACTGTTACTAATTAGCAAAGCAATGTTTAACCTGAACGATGCTATAATATCCAATCAATGACCTTTAAAGTTAGAAGTTATGTTTAGCAAAATAAGGAAAAATGAAAAGTTGCACTAGCGGTTGGTTGTGGCTGAATGTTGACGCTGCACCGACGAATGTATACACTTGCTGTCTTTATTCTGTGGATGCAACAATAAAAACAATTTAAAAAAAAATGACATTTTGTGAATTAAATAATTGTGATGATATAAATTTATATATCAGATATTATTACATTTGTTGTATTTTATATACTTATATTTCTTTAATAGTGTTTCTTTTAGATAATATATCATTTAGTTATTTTTGTAATTGATTAGTTTGAAATGGGAATAGTAACTCATATCCTGCCCCTCCCTCTCCCCAACAGCCCAGCACTTTCCCCAATGTTTTTGGTTTGGAGTGGCACTATTAAATTAAACCCTCTCCACTCCAGAATCCAAAGCGTTCCTGAATGTTATTTACTTTGGAGTGGGAAAACAAAATCTGACCCACCGAAGTTTAACGCTTTCCCATTGTTGCTGATTTTGGAAAGGGAATAGTAAATTTGACCTCTCCAGAGTTCATTGTTTGGTTTGGAGATGAAATTGTAACTCTGAATCCCTAAGCAACCAAACCCTTTCCCCTGTGTTGCTTTGTTTGGATTACAATACTAAATCTGACCCACCAGAGTCCCCAATGTTGTTTAGGTGAGAGTGCAAATAGTAAATGTGATTCCCCCACATTACATTCCTTTTCAAAATGTTTCTTCATTTGAAGTGAGAATAATAAACCTGACACCCCCTTCCAAAGTCCAAAGATTTCTCAACATTGCTTAGTTTAGAGTAGAATAATAAATCTGCTCTATCAAGATTCCAAAGCTTTCACCAGTGTAGCTTAATTTGGATTAGGAATAGTCAATCTGACCCTCCAGAGGACAACACTTTACCCAATTTTGTTTCATTTTGAGTGAAAATTGTCAGCCTGACTCTCTTCTTAAATATTACATAGTTTGGAGATGGTATGGAATAGTATATTTGACCACGTCCCCATCGCACTTCCCCCAGTGTTGCCTAATTTGGAGTGAGAATAGTAAATCTGACCCCTCCAATACCAATGTTTTTGCCAATTTTTTTTGTTGGAGTGGGACTAGTAATTTGGAACCACCACGCCTCCAGTATCCAACACTTTCCTCAATGTTGCTTAGGTTGGAATGTGAATAGTATATGTGACCTACCCTAGAGTTCAAAACTTTCCCCAGTGTTTCTTAGTTGGAAGTGGTAATATCAAATCTGACCTCCACCACCCCTGAGTCCAAAGCTTTGCGCAGTGTTGCTTACTTTGGAGTAGGAATACTAAATCTGTCCCCCAACCCCCCATCCAGAGTCCAATGCTTTCCTCAATGTTTTGTAGTTTGGAGATGGATTAGTAGTTAATACCACCCCATTCCCCCACCAGAGTCCAGTGCTTTTCCACAACTTTGCTCAGTTTGGAGTAGGAAAAGCAAATCTGCACCTCCCCAAAGTTATGCTAACATTTAAATTTTAAAATACATTAAAACTATTTTATATATTTGAAGACGGGGGGAGGGAGCACACTGCCTCTCATCCCAGCACAGTTCGCCCCATTGCATCCTGGTAAATGCAGTACTCTTACTTTCAAAGTTGCTGTAGTCTTTCACCAAAGTTGGTTCTGGTAGTGCTGTTATCTCTAGATACGTGTTTTTGGGTTTAGCCCGTCATCAGTAGAGAGCAAAAAGTAATAAGGAGCAGAAAAAAGTCATACGGGGTTGCTGAAATGGTGCCCAAGTCTTTATAGGTCCTCAATCACACAGGTGCATCCCAGGAGAGCTTGTCAGCTCGTTAGCTCAAGGGAGCCTTTTGAATACAGGGGGGGGAGCACACTGCCTCTCATCCCAGCACAGTTCACCCCATTGCATCCTAGTAAATGCAGTAAGCTTACTTTCAAAGGTGACCAGAGTGCTAAGAGGCGAACTGTGCTGGGAGGTGAAGCAGTGTGCTTCCACCTCTTCCTGTTTGAAAATCCTCCCTTGAGCCTTTGAACTGATGAGCTTACGAGCTAGTGGCGATGCACCTGTGTCCCTGTGACACGTACTGAGACCTGAAAAGATTGTGGCAGCCTGCTCAGCAACCCCAAATGAAATTTGTTTTTATCTGTACTGATGACGGATGATATCCAGAAACACGTGTATACAGATTTACAGCACTAACCTGCACCAACTTTGGTGGAATACTCCAGAAAAATTTGAAGTAAGCATGTACCATGAACTGCATTGACCAGAGTGCTAAGGGGCGAACTGTGCTGGAAGGTAAAGCAGTGTGCTCCCACCCCTTCCTGTTTGAAAAGGCTCCCTTGAGCCATTGAGCTGACGAGCTTGTGGAGATGCACCTCTGCTCCTGTGACAGGTATTGAGACCTCAAAAGATTGTGGCAGCCTGCTCAGCAACCCCAAAATAAATGTGTTATTTGTTTTTATCTGTACTGATGACGGATGATATCCAGAAACACGTGTCTACAGATTTACAGCACTAACCTGCTCCAACTTTGGTGGAATACTCCAGAAAAATTTGAAGTAAGCATGTACCATGAATTTCATTGACCAGAGTGCTAATGGGCGAACTGTGCTGTGAGGTGAAGCAGTGTGCTCCCACCCTTTCCTGTTTGAAAAGGCTCCCTTGAGACATTGAGCTGCCGAGCTTGTGGAGATGCACCTGTGCGCCTGTGACAGGTACTGAGACCGAAAAAGATTGTGGCAGCCTGCTCAGCAACCCCAAATTAAATTTGTTTTTATATGTACTGATGACGGATGATATCCAGAAACACGTATCTACAGATTTACAGCACTAACCTGCACCAACTTTGGTGGAATACTCCAGTGAAATTGGAAGTAAGCATGTACCATGAACTGCATTGACCAGAGTGCTAAGGGGCAAACTGTGCTGGGAGGTGAAGCAGTGTGCTCCCACCCCTTCCTGTTTATATATTTGACGATTTATGTGTAATTATTTTACATTTTTTGAGATTTTTAAATACATTTGTTCTTGAAAATGTCTAATATTAAATGTAGTGGCAATCAAATATATGTTTATATATATTATTTAATTTTTAGGTTTCATAAATTAAAATTCTTTATTCTAGAAGTAATATCATTTTTTAATTAATTTTAATGAATTATTAGATATAAATCAATAAGATAAATAGTATTTATTAATTTATTGCAATTTAAAGTACATATTGTTGAAAGATCAATTATAAGATAATTTCACTATAGTGATATAAAATATATTTGATAATGTAAATACCACAAAATCTTGACATTCATACTAATTTTTAATTAACCCCTGGGTTTGCCAGTTCCCAGGGAAATGGCAGTGAAATAGGAGGGGGTCACACAAGGTCCCCCCTCCCAGGACTTATGAAAGTCCCGGGGGCAGCCACTTACCCGGGGCATTGTTTTTTGTAGTATGTAGGGGGGCCCACTTGGCACCCCTGTGGCCCAAGGATTGCCACCTCTCTGGGGCACTCACTTATATGTATGAGAGGGGTCCGCTGTGCCATCTCATGCCTTGGAGACAATCGCCTCCCTGAGGCAAATCATACTAAAGTAATGGAGGGGCCCTCGTCAGCCCCGGAAGCTGCCACCTCCCTGAGTCTAAAGATCAAATTAATGCAGGAGGCCTGTATGGCCTCCCCTGCAGCCCTAGGGACTGCCTCCTCCCCGGGACTATTCATAAAATGAATGTGGGGGGGGGCCGCATGGGCCCCCAAAGCCCATGGGAATGCCACCTCCCTGGGGCTCAAATACATTAATGTAGGGGGTCGGTCGTGGACGCATGGCCCTGGGGACTACCACTTCAGCTAAAGATTAGATCAAATCATTGCAGGGGGGCCTGAACAGCCTCCACTGCAGGCCCGGGGGCAGCCACTCACCCAGGGCTAATCATAAAAAAATGTGGGGGGCCCACCCAGCCCCCCACAGTCCCAGGGACGGCCCCCTCCCCGGAACAATATATAAGAAATAGGGGGTGGGGTAGGTGGCCCCCCACAGCCCTGAGAACCGTCTCCTCCTGGGGGCTGAAATACAATATTGAAGGGAGTCAGTCATGGACCTCCTGCCCTGGGGGCCACAACTTACCCAGAGCTAGCTTCTATGATGGAGGGGCCACAGACCAGCCCTAATGGACCCATTTATGGCCCTGGGGACTGCCACCCCAGGGCATGCTCCTGCGTCCTCCTGAGGTTCCCACCCTTCTGAGGTAGCTATTTGCGTTTGCTTGGTGGGAGTTTTTTGCAAGCAGCTCCAGTTCAGCGATGTCATTTCAGATGTCATTAGTGATGTCATGAGTGATGTTACTCACCATGTCATGAGTGATGTAATATGTGAGGTCATAAGCAGTGCATTGAAGGAGCATAATATACTGCTGAGTTTCTCTGGTTCTACATGAGTGAATTGTGAGCCTAACTATAAGGTTGATGTAACCTGTGTCTTTTTCAGTGAATATGTTAGATTTTTTAAATTCTATTTCCTAACTATAACGTCCCTGTAACCTTTGTTCTTTTCAGTGTATTTCTAAGGTTTTTAGAAATTAATTTCCCTAACTATAACATCCCTGTAGCGTTTTTATTTTCCAGTGTGTATATATATAGATATATATATTTTTTCAAACAAAAGACGTCGCACTCTGGAACCTTGTGATGTGTATCTTTATTACAGAGCCAGTCTGTCACACCGACGGGTTTTGGCCAACACAGCCTTTCTCATGGTAGGGGGCACTACTGTTACAACTGTATTTATGTCATTTCCTGTGAATAACAATTCGTGTTGGCCGAAATGCGTCGGTGTGAGAGACTGGCTCTGTAATAAAAATACACATCACAAGATTCCAGAGTGCGATATCTTTTGTGTGAATAATTGACTGCACCTGCTGCTGCGTGCTCTGACAGGAACCACATTGAGGGAGAAAAACATAAATAAATAAAAATAAAAATAAAAATAAACATATATAAATATATTATATATATATATATATATATATATATATATATATATATATATATATATACATACATACATACATACATACATACATACATATATATATATATATATATATATATTACCTACTGGCGGTCGCCAGTAGGTATATATAGTTAGGATTTTTTCTCTATGGGTTTTTTGAAAATTCTATGTCTAATAACTTTGGCGTTTGTGGACGGAATTGGCTGAAATTTTCAGGAAAATGGCACATTTTGTTTCTGAGCAGCCCCTGAAAATTTTGGGGGGGTTCGTCAAGGGGGGGCCGAGAAAAAAGGGGGGTCCCAAAACGCGTTTTTCCCATGTTAATTTCCATAGGGCGGTTGGCCTCACTTTTAGCCCGAACGGCTGAATGGATTTGCACGAAACTTGGCAAAATTGTAGGGACTGGTAGCCCGATGTGCCTTTTGTAGGTCTCAATATATGTGCTGCAGTGGATTTTGAGAAATTAACGTTTAAAAAAAGATATATATCTGTAACAGCGGACTGGGCAGCGGCCCAGGACGCGTACTTTTCGCGCAACGGAGCTTTGTGAAGCGAAGCTGATTGGTTCTCCGGCGTCTGTCAACATTCCAAACAGTCCGTAGCGGCCGCCATCTTGTCTCTCGGTAGGATCGAGAGACAAGAGGAGGTCAAAACAAAGGGGGAAATAACTATAAGGGGGCATAGTAGATCCTCGCTGACCCCCTAGGTTTGATGTGGAGGTTTTAAAAGGGCCCCGCGGGGCAAAAAAAAATAATAATAATAATAATCGAACGGCTGAATGGATTTGCACGAAACTTGGCAAAATATTAGGGACTGGTAGCCCGATGTGCCTTTGCTAGGTCTCAATATATGTGCTCCAGTGGATTTTGAGAAATTAACGTTCAAAAAAAGATATATATCTGTAACAGCGCTCCGCTTCGCGTAACGGAGGTTTGCGAAGCTGATTGGTCATTCTGTCACTGGGCTATAGTTGGGCTACATCTGGCTGATATTTGGGCTACATTTGTTTTTTTGTGTGTCTGGCGGCCATCTTTGGGCTACATTGGGCTACATTGGGCTTCATTGGGCTACATTCGGCTAATTAGCAAATAGCTCATCGCAAACTAGGAATGGTAAAGAATCGCTATTTATTCCTTAAAGTTCGCTATTTAGGAAATGCAAAAAACTTTGATGATACATATGGCGGTTCATCTCTAACAAGATAAGAAGCATAGGGATACATTTATGATGACTGGCGCATCACCAGGGATGTGTTAGTCATTCTGTGCCGCTGTTCCGTCACCTATGGTGTGCTGCATTTACAATGCGGCGCATCATGGGGCAAAAACAGCACAGATGCGTGATGTATCTGTGCCGTAAAGGTGGCGCATTGCTGGAGTTGTATCGCAAGTGTGATGAAGCTCCAGCAAGGGTCGGGGGTGCCCCTGTCGCAGGGTTTCTGTTCTCACACAGAACTGTGGGCAGAGGATTGGAACCTCGGCGAATGCATTGCTGGAGTTGTATCGCAAGTGTGATGAAGCTCCAGCAAGGGTCGGGGGTGCCCCTGTCGCAGGGTTTCTGTTCTCACACAGAACTGTGGACAGAGGATTGGAACCTCGGCGAATTAGGGTGTCCCAAAACTCACGTTAGTAATCAAAAACTCCTTAGCAAGCTAGGTACAGTGTCACATTGGATATAACAAACTCTCAATGTTTAGACAATCCAGAATATGAACTTATAGTACCTCAGGATACGTGGAACTCATGAACAGTCGGTCGTTATAGATTTCTTAGAAACCAGAACATGGAGTTAAGAAGAACAGATGTGTATTTGAAATGTTTATTTACTAATGCCGTCTTCTCAGGCGTAGTACCTTAGATAATAAAAGTACACATATTATCAGTAGCAAAATTACCAGCATAGTTACTAGTACATAAAAAGTGAATGGTGATAGTATGTTAACATGCTGTAAATGAATAAGAGTTAGCAACACTTATAAGCAGCCGCGGGCCGTGGAGGGAGTTACGGTGAGGCAGGGAGGCGGGGAGGGGGAGAAGCAGGGTGGAGAATACAAGCACACATATTATCAGTAGCAAAATTACCAGCATAGTTACTAGTACATAAAAAGCGAATGGTGACAGTATGTTAACATGCTGTAAATGAATAAGAGTTAGCAACACTTATAAGCAGCCGCGGGCCGTGGAGGGAGTTACGGTGGGGCAGGGAGGCGGGGAGGGGGAGGGGCAAGGTAGAGAGGGCTCCACCCTGCTTCTCCCCCTCCCCGCCTCCCTGCCCCATCGTAACTCCCTCCACGGCCCGCGGCTGCTTATATCTCACCCTCCCTAATACACATATTATATTATTTGCTAAGAAGGTCTCTTTGTGTTGGTTTAGGGCGTGCCCATACTTTAGTGTCTTAGATTTGAAGGAATCACATCAGCATACACCAGCTCTCTCTTCATGTGAACCGCATCAACTATTGTGTATGTGTGTTCGGCAAAGCAATATAAAACCCGCCTCATGCCCAGAATTGGCAGAAGTTGCACTTATGTTATGAGTATGAAGTCGTGGAGATCAGACCTCATAACAATTCTGTATCGTGTTGTTCTTGAAACTTTAGCACTCGCTGTACAGATATAGTTTAACAAGTAAAGCAGATAGTAGACCAATAACATATTATTCTCATGTAAACCACGATGAACTACTAGGTGGAAAGCTAAAGCAACAACTAAGTGTCTTGTGCAGAAGTTGCAAAAAAGGAAAAATGGCGTTTAAACCGGTAATGAGCCCATGCTAACTTAACACGGTGTAAAGATATCCAGGACCTAGATGACACCTCCCCATGATCCGGAAACGAACTGAATAAGATAATAGAAGTGCCATCTCATGAGAGCAGATTGCAAGTTTATATGTGGACGGTCCGCAAGGTAAAGCATTAAAAACTAGGAAAATTTAATGCTAAAGAAAAATAAAACAGCCAAGTACTTTATCGAGTCTTAAGCCAATAGGCAAGGTAAATAATAAAAACTTGACAAATAAGTCAATGAATTGTCAATGAAATGCTAGTACTCAGCATATCAAACATGAAAAAGGTCTATGACATAACTGTGTATGCAAAATAAGCTGCAACAGCCTCCAATAGGAAGTCACCGTCTTCATCCGAAAACAGTTCAGCCATCCAATTTAAAAGCGGAAAAGAACATACGTGCTCTCCCAGCACCGGATCCTCTATCACCATCAGAGGACAGCTCGGTGGGTTTTCAAGAAAGCTCTGTTCCAAGAAAGACTGTGCTGCCGCCAGTAAATTCCAGGGACCAAGTAGTCCATGCATCAATGCCACAGCCATAATCCTTTCGCCAGGACAAACCAACTCGTGAGTAATGATAGGAGTCATCAGCTGATTAAAGTCGACGTCAGGAGAAACCGGTCCGCAGAGACACAAATCAATGGCCCAATCGAAATCACAGGTCAGGCAGTGAAATACAGGCTGGACACAGGTGAAGTAGGAGAATCGAAAAGATAATCCATATGCCGTGCTTAATATCGCCAACGGCATTGTGCCATAATATTCTAGCATGCGATTGCGGAACAGTGTCAGCAGCTGCAGGGTGTGAGGTTGCATAGGAGGGACATCCATATTTAAAAATGTAAAAAAGCACAAGAGCGTCCGCTGGTAATGCAAGTAAAAATGCCAATCCACGAACCAGAGTGGAGAAAATGGAATGAAAGGAAGTAGGGATGACTCCAAAGATTTTCTCAAATGAAGTCACGAGACCACTGGTAACAACTTTAAAAAAGTGCGCCAGGGACTTTGTGGAGGATGCGTTAAAGATAGTCGGAAACATGTTGCTGAAATTGAAAGGCAAATCTTAATTTAAAAGGGTGTGCACCTCTGTACGGGTGTTCGCTATGTGAAGTACGAAAGTTTCACGGGCCGAACTCAAGGCCACCTCTCTCTGAGACAAAAGAGCTCTTATTCTTGCCATGCCGTTGAAACGTGTCCCAAGGTTGGTATTTGTGGCCAGATTGAAAACTCCCTATGTTCATGTGTGGGAGGAAATAGAACATTTCTGCAGCAAATAACCCGTTCACTTACTGTTACGATAAAAGGAATACTTTTAATTAACTCAGAACAATCTTCATTATTGAGCATCAAATAACTACCATTTTCCAACAACTTGAACGTGGGGATGATAGCAGGAACTGGCGTGCCTTGCAACACGCAAGCCATATTTGGTCGGTGTTTGTTGCATGAACCGTGTAACTGTATGTGCCTACACATTAGTGAATGATCTGGCGTCTCAGTGCATTCCTCTCCATTCAGATAAACTTCTTGATCATCTTTGAAACATCTGTATGTGTATGGAAGCGACCAGACCTCATGAAGAAAAGCACTACCTAAAGAATACATTTTACAGCTACAGATATTAGCTGTTAAAAAACCAATGAAATTCACAGAAAAAACCATAGGTTATAGACCATATATAGTTAGGAATTAGCATTTACAAAACCTTGAAAATTCACTGAAAAAACCATAGGTTATAGACCATATATAGTTAGGAATTAGCATTTAAAAAAACTTTTTTTACTCACACAAAACCATTGAAATTCCATATATAGTTAGTTGCACTAACTATATATCGCGCACCCGCAATCCACTGCTGATGATGTCACATATTACATCATTCATGACATGGTCAGTGACATCACTGATGACATCACTGATTTGTTTGTTTGTTTTGAACATTAATTCAGCGCATGTCCCAGTGTCGCGCTTTAAAGGCCCCCGCTTCGTCAAGTGGTCCTGACATCACTGGTCTCTGCTTTTGTGGATTTCTTCTCTCCGGGTTACCGGAACGATCAGGACCCACCACCCAGCCAGGGAAGAGATATGGCGGTGTTGGTGTCATGGCACATCACGCTGGGCAGGTAGGATTTCCAAGCCTTGCCCCCGCCTTAATGGATTCCTTTGTTGGGGAGGTTGAAGCGGTTGGGGACTGGAGGAAGTGCCGCTGCTCGAATTGCAACAGGAAACTGGGGTTCTTCAATGAGACCGGAGCGCATCAGTTTTTCCACCCCCCCTCCCTCCCCGCAATACCTACCAGAGAATGTTTCTGCATGCTGGGACTTGTATGCGCAGACTATCGGGCGAACTACAAGAGGTATAGGCGAATGAAGGACATTACTGGGGGAGGAGCTGCGCTCTTGGCAACAGGAGAGGGCAGGACATATAAGCCTTGATGCACGCCCGTATCCTGAAACATTTGCACCTGGCGCTGATGAAGGCAGAACTACGCCGAAATGCATTCGCCATTGAGGGTGACAGAGAGCAACCACGTCCTGTGTAGCTGAGCCGAATAAAGCGCTTCCGAAAATTTCCCCTGCTGTGGCCTTTCTCTTTCTTGAAGGAGTTTGTTTTGAACATTAATTCAGCGCATGTCCCAGTGTCGCGCTTTAAAGGCCCCCGCTTCGTCAAGTGGTCCTGACATCACTGGTCTCTGCTTTTGTGGATTTCTTCTCTCCGGGTTACCGGAACGATCAGGACCCACCACCCAGCCAGGGAAGAGATATGGCGGTGTTGGTGTCATGGCACATCACGCTGGGCAGGTAGGATTTCCAAGCCTTGCCCCCGCCTTAATGGATTCCTTTGTTGGGGAGGTTGAAGCGGTTGGGGACTGGAGGAAGTGCCGCTGCTCGAATTGCAACAGGAAACTGGGGTTCTTCAATGAGACCGGAGCGCATCAGTTTTTCCACCCCCCCTCCCTCCCCGCAATACCTACCAGAGAATGTTTCTGCATGCTGGGACTTGTATGCGCAGACTATCGGGCGAACTACAAGAGGTATAGGCGAATGAAGGACATTACTGGGGGAGGAGCTGCGCTCTTGGCAACAGGAGAGGGCAGGACATATAAGCCTTGATGCACGCCCGTATCCTGAAACATTTGCACCTGGCGCTGATGAAGGCAGAACTACGCCGAAATGCATTCGCCATTGAGGGTGACAGAGAGCAACCACGTCCTGTGTAGCTGAGCCGAATAAAGCGCTTCCGAAAATTTCCCCTGCTGTGGCCTTTCTCTTTCTTGAAGGAGTTTGTTTTGAACATTAATTCAGCGCATGTCCCAGTGTCGCGCTTTAAAGGCCCCCGCTTCGTCAAGTGGTCCTGACATCACTGGTCTCTGCTTTTGTGGATTTCTTCTCTCCGGGTTACCGGAACGATCAGGACCCACCACCCAGCCAGGGAAGAGATATGGCGGTGTTGGTGTCATGGCACATCACGCTGGGCAGGTAGGATTTCCAAGCCTTGCCCCCGCCTTAATGGATTCCTTTGTTGGGGAGGTTGAAGCGGTTGGGGACTGGAGGAAGTGCCGCTGCTCGAATTGCAACAGGAAACTGGGGTTCTTCAATGAGACCGGAGCGCATCAGTTTTTCCACCCCCCCTCCCTCCCCGCAATACCTACCAGAGAATGTTTCTGCATGCTGGGACTTGTATGCGCAGACTATCGGGCGAACTACAAGAGGTATAGGCGAATGAAGGACATTACTGGGGGAGGAGCTGCGCTCTTGGCAACAGGAGAGGGCAGGACATATAAGCCTTGATGCACGCCCGTATCCTGAAACATTTGCACCTGGCGCTGATGAAGGCAGAACTACGCCGAAATGCATTCGCCATTGAGGGTGACAGAGAGCAACCACGTCCTGTGTAGCTGAGCCGAATAAAGCGCTTCTGAAAATTTCCCCTGCTGTGGCCTTTCTCTTTCTTGAAGGAGTTTGTTTTGAACATTAATTCAGCGCATGTCCCAGTGTCGCGCTTTAAAGGCCCCCGCTTCGTCAAGTGGTCCTGACATCACTGGTCTCTGCTTTTGTGGATTTCTTCTCTCCGGGTTACCGGAACGATCAGGACCCACCACCCAGCCAGGGAAGAGATATGGCGGTGTTGGTGTCATGGCACATCACGCTGGGCAGGTAGGATTTCCAAGCCTTGCCCCCGCCTTAATGGATTCCTTTGTTGGGGAGGTTGAAGCGGTTGGGGACTGGAGGAAGTGCCGCTGCTCGAATTGCAACAGGAAACTGGGGTTCTTCAATGAGACCGGAGCGCATCAGTTTTTCCACCCCCCCTCCCTCCCCGCAATACCTACCAGAGAATGTTTCTGCATGCTGGGACTTGTATGCGCAGACTATCGGGCGAACTACAAGAGGTATAGGCGAATGAAGGACATTACTGGGGGAGGAGCTGCGCTCTTGGCAACAGGAGAGGGCAGGACATATAAGCCTTGATGCACGCCCGTATCCTGAAACATTTGCACCTGGCGCTGATGAAGGCAGAACTACGCCGAAATGCATTCGCCATTGAGGGTGACAGAGAGCAACCACGTCCTGTGTAGCTGAGCCGAATAAAGCGCTTCCGAAAATTTCCCCTGCTGTGGCCTTTCTCTTTCTTGAAGGAGTTTGTTTTGAACATTAATTCAGCGCATGTCCCAGTGTCGCGCTTTAAAGGCCCCCGCTTCGTCAAGTGGTCCTGACATCACTGGTCTCTGCTTTTGTGGATTTCTTCTCTCCGGGTTACCGGAACGATCAGGACCCACCACCCAGCCAGGGAAGAGATATGGCGGTGTTGGTGTCATGGCACATCACGCTGGGCAGGTAGGATTTCCAAGCCTTGCCCCCGCCTTAATGGATTCCTTTGTTGGGGAGGTTGAAGCGGTTGGGGACTGGAGGAAGTGCCGCTGCTCGAATTGCAACAGGAAACTGGGGTTCTTCAATGAGACCGGAGCGCATCAGTTTTTCCACCCCCCCTCCCTCCCCGCAATACCTACCAGAGAATGTTTCTGCATGCTGGGACTTGTATGCGCAGACTATTGGGCGAACTACAAGAGGTATAGGCGAATGAAGGACATTACTGGGGGAGGAGCTGCGCTCTTGGCAACAGGAGAGGGCAGGACATATAAGCCTTGATGCACGCCCGTATCCTGAAACATTTGCACCTGGCGCTGATGAAGGCAGAACTACGCCGAAATGCATTCGCCATTGAGGGTGACAGAGAGCAACCACGTCCTGTGTAGCTGAGCCGAATAAAGCGCTTCCGAAAATTTCCCCTGCTGTGGCCTTTCTCTTTCTTGAAGGAGTTTGTTTTGAACATATATATATATATATACATACATACATACATAAATCCCAGGGAAAAGCCCTCACAACAAGTTGCTGCCATTGAAAATAGAACAGAAACAGGTCCAGAGCAGATGATATCATCTGCTGCCTGGAACCTAGAGAAACGCCCAAGGCGACACAGTGAGGTTCAGAATGAGGACTGAGGTGAAGAAAGCCTGGGAAGTTCTGTTGGGTGTCTGCAGAGGATCTCTGAATCAGCCTTTCCTCCACCGTAAATAGCGATCACTGATCTTGCGGTGATATTGCATCTCCGAATAGCAAAAGTCAGCTCAGCTGTATTCGGAGCCTCGAGCAATGTCTAAGGTGACACGGCGAGGTCAGGATGATTGTCGAGGCAGAGAAAGCCCAGGAGATTCTCCTCACTTCAGATAGCTGTGTAAATCCCTGAATTAAATTCCCAATTGGAATGCCACCACCGGAAACAGCAAGCACCAATCTTGCAACTCCGAACAGTTAAAGTCAGCGGTAGTCGGAGCCAAGAGCAATGCCTAAAGCAATACGGTGAGGTCCGGGTGAGGGTCAAGGCGAAGAAATCCTGGGAGATTCTCCTTACTGCTGACAGCTGCCCTGCATTCTCCGTTTTGTCCGTTTCTCTCTCGGGTGAACGTCAACCTAGGCTCTGGTCCTCTCTTGCTGCAGGGGATAGACGCTACCTCTCCTGATCCCCTGAGCAGTGACGACCTGCCGGAGCGGGGAATAGAGTAGGGGAGGCAACCGCAGCTGCCCACGCTCCTCGCCTGCTGAGTGCTGGCTGAGGGATTCCTGCACAACTGCCCTTGCTCTACCGTTTACCCACCAGAGAAAAAAATTCAAAAAGGAATGAGTTTCTGCTTTGCACCTGATATAGGCAATCACAAGCTAGGTTCAAACTGTGTGTCCAAACCCTGTCAGCTCTCTGAGAAGGAACAGGAATGGCTCTGCTGCGCCCTTCTCCTGCATACCGGTGTACTGCCTGATTGGGGGCTGAAAAGGGTGAGGCACTCATGCAAATGTGAGAAGATCCATCCGAACAACTCTCCATAGCCAACCCAGCTGAAAGCTGCAGACTGCCAACAGCACCACTGCCATTGCTCTTCCTGTTTCAAGAGCGTGGGCTAATGACTGTTGCCTAGCTAATCTCACAACATGATCTGCTGGAGCAGAGAATTAGGAAGATTGGGCGTCCATGTTGGAGGTAAGCATCGCTGCACACCATTGCGTTCCATCGTCCCCCAGCCTGCAGCGCCTGACCACCGCTCGGTGATGAGGCCAGATTGCTGAGTCCTCCTGATGCCTGGACTATCATGAAACATCATGTAACAACTGATTGGGAGTCCTTATTTGTTAGATGTAGACCACCCACACCTTCTTGGGCTTCAGTCTTTCTCATCTACCGACCTACTTCAAACAATGTGACCTATGCCAGTTTCCTCCTGGACTCTGTCTCAGGCATCAAGAATGAACATACTAAGCCTTATATTCTGGCATCCCTTGTCTCTGAAGCTATATATGATTCAGATCATACTCTTGACACCATATTTTCCTCAAGCTACCTTATCTAAATTACAGCTATACAACCCATAATTTGAAGTGACTACCAAATCAATAACTTATATTTAAACTTTCTAAATTTGACACTACCAAATGCCATGCCCCTTAACAGTCAGTAGAAGAACTTCAACATTGACACCTTCTAGACAGAACTATCAGTAACACAGTATCCTAACACTTTGTTGTCTGGTGCTAACTACTGTCCACTGGGTCAACAGTACTCTGCACAAAGTTATTTCCCTTAAAGCATCAAAAAACAGAAAGCAAGGGTTGGTGGTTCCACTTGGACATACATCTCCAAAAAATGACTATAAGAAGCCTGACACAACAGTAAAAACCTGCATTACCAGAACAATAGAATCAGGTATGGCAGCAGCATAGCGGGCCAGATGTTCTACCACTGACAATTGCGAGTCGCAAATTGTGCCAAATTGTGAGTCGCAATTCGCAAGGCGCAATTGCCAATGTGAGACACTGTTTGCGATTGCCAATGGGGTCGCAAATTGCATGCCTCACGCAAATTAATGAGGCTGTCACAATTTGCGACCCCATTGGGACAAAAGAGCAGAAATCCCATTGTGTATTATCTTAAACTAACTTTGGATTGACTGGAATTGTGTTGTGCTATGGACAGTGCTTAATTTGAGCTGGTTTTATTTATTTATTTATTCATAAAGTTTTGTATCGCACGAACATGACCCTAGAGTGTATCAGAGCGCTTTAAATGAAATAGTAGGTCGGATTCAGTTGTCAGAATAGACATTCGTCTCATATATGAGAGTAGCATGGTATAACTGGTATCTATGGTTGCACATCAATGTAATAGTCATATAGAGCATCAGAATTATAGGCAGGTAAATAAACAATAACACATAATGTATCTTAGGGCAGAAACAGTTTTTTGGAATTGTTTTCACTTTTTTTTTTTTAAATGAGGAGGTAAATGAAAATCGGCAGACATCTGGTGCCAGAGAGTTCCATGTCTTAAGGCGATACAAGAGAAGGCTGTAGCTAGTTCTCTTTTTGTCAAAAACCTGGGGTTTCAGTAGCAGTGAACTTGCACTGGTGGTTTAATGTGGGGTTCACTGGCACTCATTTACGGGGACTGATACCTAATTTTCCTCATCAGACATTGATCAAGCAAGAGTGGGAAAAACAAGGACAGGGGAAAAAGGAGGAAGAGAAAGACGGAAAATTAGAATTTAGAATTTGTGATTGCTTGGGTGTCATGTTCGTGTGTTTAGGTTTGCTGTACCTACCGTCTTTGAGGTCCTTCTTCACCAGATGTTTGAAAGTATCTAAAGATTTGTGTGTCATGGGTGACATAAATCTGCTTTTAGGCCGGAATCTCTGCATTTCCTGATTGGGATCTTGAGTATCAGTGACTGTTGAAAAAAACCAGCGTAGACGTAATTTACGCATAAATTTGAATAACGCGACCTCTGTTTCCAGTTCATTTGAGGAATATGTAGGTACGAGTTATATACCCTTATTTAACACACTCAATTCTTCTTTATTTAGGGTTCTATAAGAGATATTCATCACTATTGATTCTGTTTCTTTAGGTTCCTCTGTGGTCTGCCTGCCTCTGGCGCTTTTTTTGACTTTTCCCCTTCTGGTACGGGTCCTTGTGTTGTGGGTTTTTTGTCGGGTGGTATCTTGGATGTTTGGCCTTCCACTAAAAAAGACTGTTGTGTTTTTGATGCAACATTTTGTTCCTGTGATGTTGAGCTGGTAGATGGTTGTGTAGATGTTGGTTTTGGACGTTGCATGGTCAAGTCTTGATCAGGGACTAGACTTTCTTCAGAGGAATTAGCGTTAGGTTTCTTAAAAAAACGCTTTTGTGCATATGACTCTGCCCAAGAGTAAACTTCGTCAAGTTTATAATCAATGGTGTCTCTGCGGAACTTCCGAATTTTACGTTTGTGAACTTCCTTCTCGTGTTTCTCCAAATTAGTGTTAAGATCTTCAAGAATCTTGTTCCAATCCTCGGAATCCATTTTTTGCGAGATATCATCCTTCAATTTGTTGATATCTTGTTCCAAATCTGCCAGAGTGGACGCTATTTCGTCAATGATTAAGAGGATTAGGTTGAGACATGAATTCCTTGTTAAATTTATATAACATTGGTTTTAATGCAATGCGTAGTCCTCTAGGAATTCTTTTAACCTTATGATACTCGATTATAGTAGTAGTGAGTGGTGAGATGAGTGTAATCGCAATATTAGTAGAACTCTTATCGCTTCCTTATGGATTATATTTTGTGTCATATCATGTCATTTCCAACACACAGGCGACGCGGTATTCTACTTTTTTATTGAATCCTCGTGCTTTGATAATTGTCTCAGGCTACACGGGTAAGAGAAACTACACTATGGTCATGTACGTATTTCCATACATTATCATGACACGCTTTTCATGGGTCCTGATTTTCTTTCTAGTGATCGTGCCAGCTTGGGTAAGCCAGACATCCACTTTTTAATCTTTGCTCAGACACGAGTTATTTGTCTAGTTTTTCTTTTTTACCAGCATGTTCACGAGCAGATTTCTGAAGCCTCATGTTTATAACACCACTTTCCTTTATATATCTCACACTTTCTAGTGGCAACACATCCCTATGTTTCTGGAATTTAGCATTCCTCCGGGACACATTAGAATCTTTGTTTCACACGCCTTATGCACGTAGGTAATCTGTCTTTCATTCTTTGCACATTTTTCACAATAAGAGCACACTATAATCTTTTGCTTCGTCAGCATCTTTTCTACCTTGTAGAGTGCAAATTTTCATCATACATCTTTGTAACCAGTAACCAATTGTGTTGTAGATTCCAACGGAGGACCTCATTACTAGTAGTTATCACAAACAACAGATTCTACATCTATCCCCTGACGAAGGTTTCAGACACGAACCCGAAATGCATTGGGAATGTCCTTATTAACAAGAATGTACATACTTTATATTTGAGAAGACACTGTTTTGACAGTATATGCTTTTTGTAGTTGAGTTTAGAAACACTATTGGGAAGCAATAAGCTTCCAGGAATGTTGATTTGTTGTTTTCTGCACAGTGTGTAATTATAATATACAATGAGATAAAACAAATGTAAATGTTTGATATGAATTTTTTGGATTTATGTTGATTAACTGAGAGAGACATTTTTTGTCTATAGCTGTGCTCTACTTAGGCTGTGGTGACTCCACAACCCTCTTTAGTACCTTGGTGTGGATGCTGGCATCGTGGAGTCTGGTGATTAGAGTGCGGCAGGAGATGGCGTCAAAGGCACCCGAGAAATCCAGTAGGATGAGGGCTGCCGTTTCGCCCCGATCGAGGAGGGGGTGGATGTCATCAGTGGCGGCGAGGAGTGCAGTCTTGGTGCTGTGGTTGCTTCGGAAACTGGCATGGGAGGTTTCCAGGACATAGTTCTTTTCGATGAAGTCGGAGAGTTGGGCGTTGATGGCCTGCTCGGTGACCTTGGCTAGGAAGGGTAGGAGGAAGATAGGTCTGAAGTTCTTGAGGTCTGTCCGGTCGGTGCATGATTTCTTCAGCAGGGTGTTGATTGCAGCTTGTTTCCCCTCAATTTGGGAAGGTGCTGGTTTTGATGGAGCAGTTGATGGTGCGGCAAAGCTGGGGGGTGAATGAGATGGAGGTGGCTGGTCTATAGAAGATGTGGTACGGGCATTGATCCAATGGGGCTCCTGAGTGGATTCTCTTCATGGTCTTGAGTGTGTCATCTATGGTGAGTGGAGTCCAGTTGAGCACAATCTGTTGGGGTGCAGCTTGGTTACATGCAGTGGTGGTGGGCGTAGTGGTAGAGTCTTGGGTGTCGAAGCTGTCATAGATCTGCCTAATTTTGAGGTGGAAGGAGATGGCGAAATTGTTGCAGAGGTCTTGGGAGAGTAGGACGTTTGTGGTCTCACTGTTGGGCCTGGCAAAATCCTTGAGTATGGCAAAGAGTTTTTGCTGTTGTTTGCATTGGGGTTTATTCTGTCTTGGAAGACCATTTTCTTTGCAGTTTTGAGGAGAAGGTGGTGTGCGTTGATGGCGGACTTGAAGGTTACATGGTTTTCCTGGGTTTGTTGTTCCGCCATCTCTTCTCAAGTCGTCAGCAGATGCATCTGGACTTGTGGAGGGCAGGAGTTATTCAGCTGGCTTTCTCGGAGTGATGCTTATCTTGTGTTTTCATGAGGGGTGCCTGAGTGTTTATGCAGTTGGAGGTGAAGGTTGCGAACTATGGTGTTGGTGTCTGTTGGCGTTGGAGGAGTGGTACTGCCAAGGAAGTTGACGAGACGTTCTTTGGTGGCCTTGTTCCAACTCTGGCAGGGATGGCGACGAGGGCGGTGGAGTACGGTGGGCATGGCGAAGGCGCAATGTGTGTATTGGTGGTCAGTCCAGAGGATTTCGGTGGTGTGGCTGTAGTTGATGTCCCCGCTGGCAGTGCAAATGTGGTTGAGCGTGTGTCTGGCTGTGTGGGTCGTTGCGGTCACTAGCTGCTTCAGTCGGATGTTGGCGAGGTTGTCCAGGAGGGAGTTGATATTCCAGTTACTGTGATTGTCTAGGTGGAAGTTGAGGTCTCTGAGTGGGATGTACTCGGTGGCTGCGAGAGCCGGGGTGCAATGAGGTGTATGATGGTGTTGGGGAAGGGCGGGCGGAGGCCAGGGTGCCTGTAGTCGAGGGTGCTGTGGAGGGAGGTTTTGGGTTGGTCTGAATCTTGAAGTGGAGGTGTTCCATTGTTGTCGTTGAGTCATTTGAGTGTGTGGTCAGTCGGAGGATGTCATTGTAGATTGTGGCGATGCCTCCTCCTGGTTGGTCTGTGCGGTTCTTGCAGGTGATTTTGCAGCTGTCAGGGATGGTAATGGTGATGTCGGGTCCAGAACTGGGATTGGTCCAGGTTTCCATGATGTCGGGGGAAATGGTGTTGAGGAGGTCCCAGAATTCTGAGGTGTATTTGTGGAGGGATCGCACCTTGAGGAAGATGCAGTTGAGCTGGTCGAGTGCGCTGTTGGTCGGCTGGGCGGTGAGAGAAGCTGGCATGTTGGCGTGGGTGAAGATGTAGCTGCAGTTCCAGCAGGTGAAGGGTCCATGGGGCTCCATCAGCGATGCTAGGTGGCAGGCAGTGTGGCGTCCTGAGTTGAGGGCGAGGAGGGTGCCTGTGTCGGAGTGGTGGAAGGTCCAAGAACCAGGGTCCCTGGCACTGGGCGCAGTCCAGGCATGGACGGGCACAGGTGACATGCCTTTGGCACACCATTGGCTGCCATTATGTAGTGCTTTGTGGGGGCTGGACAGATGGAGGCGGGAAATCGCAGGAAGGGTCACTGGAGAGGGGCGGGTCACGGTGGATCGCAGTGGTGACGAAAGAGCAAGAAACAGGAAAAAAAGGAAAGAAAAGCAAAAAAGCCAGAAGCAAAAAAGAAAAGAAGGGCAGTCAAGCAGAAGAGCAGTGACTCTCTACCATTATACCACCAGGGGTGAGGCACAGGCAGGAGCCTGCGGGTGGCAGAGGCCCTTGAACTCCTCACCAGGGGTCACCAGCAGCAATGGGACAGCAGCAGCTACCAGGCGGAGCTGCGCCGTGAAAGTTGCAAGTCCGCCAAAAGGATAGTGGACGTAATTATCTATGCCTCTCAATCATATTTAACGTCCTACAAGCATCCTCTGTGGCATTACAGACCAAAACGATCATTAATAAATTACTTTCAATCAAAAAATGTCCCAGGGATTCGAAACATTACACATCAAGCCATTCCAAAAACGGAAAGGACTTCACCCTGTGCACACTACAAATTATAGACCTATACCATGTGGAACATTTCTTGGAAAACAAAATACTATTTATTCAGTTCTCAAAATTCCTTGAATAAAACAATATCCTCTCTTATAAACAGGCTTTTGACCCTAAAGGGATACTGAACAAGCAATAATTGAAATCTGGCTGACCTCAATAACACTGTGGATTGTTTTGGATTTCATTACAAGACTGGAGGCTACCATTATGCATAACATATTTTAGTGACACTCCAAGCAGCACCTTTTTAAAGAACTTTTTAAATGAAGCCTAGAATCAGCACACTATAAATATCTCCTGCATAGAATGTCCTTCCTCTTCTAAATGCGCCTTCAAGAAAGATAAGTACCTTGAGAGAGAGTGTTAATATGTGATTGAAAATGTTTGTAATGATTTTGAATATCTTGATGTTGATTTTGGTGATATGAAATGAGTGAAGTTTGCAATGCGCTTCTAATTTTCAGAAGCTTAAAGGTAAATGCATATTTAAATTGAGTTCAATAATAATTCAAATCTACGGGGAACAAGTAGGCGCCTTAGCCTATTTTTAGAATGTTGACTTCATCATTTAAGGGGGGAAGTTGCGAAAATGTATATTTTATGAGGGAAGTAAGCCATTACCAGCTTACCCCGAGAAGCTAACACTCCGAACGGCACATCGAGGATGTGTCGGAAGGCAGTGTGTAGCTGGCACTGAGGCAGAGGTGCATGCGCTCGTAGCGTACATTTGAAAGGTGTGCAGGTGGGGTGAGAGGAGGCACTTACCTCAGCTGTTGTGCTCCTTTCCGACACAAATTGGGTGAGCAGCAGGGGTGAGAGCGAGTGCTCACGTCAGCTTTTTCTCAACAGCACATCAGGATCCGCTCACATTTTTTTCATGTTGTAAGAAGCCACCCGGCAAAATTGAACACACAAAGTGTAACATGAGAAAAGAAGAACTACTAATATAGGAAGCATGAAACAAAAATCCATGTTATATAATTTCTAAATATTAACGGTGAAAGTGGCCCATATTCAGTTAGAGGAGTACAGCAAGGAGCAGGTTGGGCAAAGAGGTTTAATTTATAGATATTAGTGAGTGTATCAAGGACAGGATTATTGAAGAAGTATAGGTTCTGATCAGGAGAATGCTCTTATTTTTTAATAGGAAAGCATTGGTCAGAATATCCTAAAACAGCTTACCCACAGGAGATGAAGTCTCAAGTGAAATAGACTATTGACATGTTAATGTCAAAGAAAAGGAAAGACTTGGAGTCTGGAAATGAGTTGTATTCTTTATCAGAAGAAGAAGTGACAGAGAAAGCAAACAAAAAATTAAACATATGTAGGGGTCAGCTATCACCAAAACAGGTAAGGATGGTTTAAACACCATCTAAAAGAGATCTGTCCTTAGCGGTTGGAATGGAACTGGTGTTCTTAGCGGCTCAAAGGAGAAAATGATTGAAAATTTTAATGGAATGGAATTGGACAATGGATCAAAATCTGATTATTTTAAAGCCATGGAAGAATATATTTTTGATTTAAATTGAGGTGATGATTTTGATGATGATTTGGAGAATTTTGGAGGTTCAAGTTCAAAGGAGGCATTGAAAGATCCCTTCGGGGAAGAGATGTTTTCACTTTATGATATTCGCCATCCTAGGAGTGGTGAATGGTGCACTGTGCAAGTTTGTTAAAGAATGGATTAAAGGGCCATTAGAGAGGGAAGTTAGAAGAGTAGGAAATGTGGAAGTGGCTAGCCCAGTAATTGAGGACAAAGTGTGTTGTACTCCAAGGGGTTTATGTACAAGCCCCTTGCAACACTTTTCTGCCACCACTGCGTTACATTTTGTAACACAGAGGCGGCGTAAACAATGCGCCACATTGCAGCCCATTTACAACGTGATGCATCTAGGGAGATATGACCTTTTTCTTTTTGTAAAATCCTATGACTTTGGTCATATAGTGGACACCAGATTCAATGCTATAGGACATAATTGTTGGTGTTTTTGTGATAGGATGGATGTCTAGTTAGAGTGTATATGTTGTGCCTGTGTGTTTTTTTTTGTAGTAATATGTCTATATTTTTATAAGTGTTACAATTGCAAACTATGATAATAATGAAGAAAATTAATTTTTACTAAAAATGAAATAAAATGAAAAACAACTCACATTTTGTGTAAACTTTGTTGGTATATGCCCTGTGTTTGAGAGTAAAACTCCAGTAAGAAATGTATTTATAGGTCTAGAGGGAGTTATTTTCATTCGCTTGGCATCTAGAGATAGAGATAGAGATTTACTGAGAGGCTGCTAGTTGAGCGCTCAGTCGTTTTTAGCTTTTAAAAGTATTGCTTTAGATTTTTCCTTTGTGTCCGATCCCCCCTGCATTTGCACTACATTTAGGATTCAGGCTAAGAAATTTTTAAAATTCTTTTTAATTGAACGCTCCTACCCTCATTTGGGCTTAGACTTGATCGAGGCATTTCCCTCGGTCCCTGATCCCTGGGTGGTGCATTTCTACCAGGTCCCGGGCTCGATCCGGTTTTGGCGGCCATCTTAGGTGGGGTCACATTCGCAGAGCGGTCTAGTCGCCCTATAAAAGGAGGGCTTAGCGACCAGACCGGGAGATAGAGATTTACTGAGAGGCTGCTAGTTGAGCGCTCAGTCGTTTTTAGCTTTTAAAAGTATTGCTCTTGATTTTTCCTTTGTGTCCGATCCCCCCCTGCATTTGCACTACATTTAGGATTCAGGCTAAGAAATTTTTAAAATTCTTTTTAATTGAACGCTCCTACCCTCATTTGGGCTTAGACTTGATCGAGGCATTTCCCTCGGTCCCCGATCCCTGGGTGGTGCATTTCTACCAGGTCCCGGGCTCGATCCGGTTTTGGCGGCCATCTTAGGTGGGGTCACATTCGCCGAGCGGTCTAGTCGCCCTATAAAAGGAGGGCTTAGCGACCAGACCGGGAGATAGAGATTTACTGAGAGGCTGCTAGTTGAGCGCTCAGTCGTTTTTAGCTTTTAAAAGTATTGCTCTTGATTTTTCCTTTGTGTCCGATCCCCCCCTGCATTTGCACTACATTTAGGATTCAGGCTAAGAAATTTTTAAAATTCTTTTTAATTGAACGCTCCTACCCTCATTTGGGCTTAGACTTGATCGAGGCATTTCCCTCGGTCCCCGATCCCTGGGTGGTGCATTTCTACCAGGTCCCGGGCTCGATCCGGTTTTGGCGGCCATCTTAGGTGGGGTCACATTCGCCGAGCGGTTTAGTCGCCCTATAAAAGGAGGGCTTAGCGACCAGACCGGGAGATAGAGATTTACTGAGAGGCTGCTAGTTGAGCGCTCAGTCGTTTTTAGCTTTTAAAAGTATTGCTCTTGATTTTTCCTTTGTGCCCGATCCCCCCCTGCATTTGGACTACATTTAGGATTCAGGCTAAGAAATTTTTAAAATTCTTTTTAATTGAACGCTCCTACCCTCATTTGGGCTTAGACTTGATCGAGGCATTTCCCTCGGTCCCCGATCCCTGGGTGGTGCATTTCTACCAGGTCCCGGGCTCGATCTGGTTTTGGCGGCCATCTTAGGTGGGGTCACATTCGCCGAGCGGTCTAGTCGCCCTATAAAAGGAGGGCTTAGCGACCAGACCGGGAGATAGAGATTTACTGAGAGGCTGCTAGTTGAGCGCTCAGTCGTTTTTAGCTTTTAAAAGTATTGCTCTTGATTTTTCCTTTGTGTCCGATCCCCCCCTGCATTTGCACGACATTTAGGATTCAGGCTAAGAAATTTTTAAAATTCTTTTTAATTGAACGCTCCTACCCTCATTTGGGCTTAGACTTGATCGAGGCATTTCCCTCGGTCCCCGATCCCTGGGTGGTGCATTTCTACCAGGTCCCGGGCTCGATCCGGTTTTGGCGGCCATCTTAGGTGGGGTCACATTCGCCGAGCAGTCTAGTCGCCCTATATAAACGGTCCCTTATGGCTCCACGCAGCGGACGCGTTCAGCGGACGCCCCGGATTCGCGCCGGAGTTTTGCCAGAGTTAAGCCCGTCTGTGCCCGTCCGGGCCCAGACGGGACTAGGGCCAGCTGTTATGCCTGATGCGAGCCCCCAACAAGTCGCTAGGATCAGGTACACGAAGAATGATCTTTTATCCTATAGACTACCTAAGTTTGACACGTGCTGCTATATTGTAAAAGGGGGAAAGCGCTTTAGGGGATGTAGAGTCTGTCAACCAGGAATAGGAGAAACTACCCCTACCATCTTGCGTCGTCTCGCCCTGCTGAATTGTAGGTCTCTCCCCTGCCATGCTACGGAGATTAACTCCCTAGTCCTGGACCACAAGGTTGATGCCTTGTTTCTTACTGAGACTTGGCTATCTGACACCTCGGGTCCGGATGTAGTTACAGCGTTGGCCCCGGGATATTTGATCTACCATCTTGACAGAGGCGTAGGGAGGGGGGGGGGTCTGGCAATTATCTACAGGGATTCACTGGGTTGTAAGGCACGGGAGGCAGGGGTGAAAGACTGTGAGAGCTGCCAATTCTCCCTTCAATTCTCCCCTACTAGCACGCTGACAGGCCTTCTAGTCTACCGGCCACCTGGGAGTGTGGGTGATTTTATATCTTCACTAATGGAAACTACCACGCTCCTGGCTTCGGCCTCGTCCAACTTCATCCTGCTGGGAGACCTCAATTGCCACTTTGATGAGGCAACTGACCCAATGGCAACTAATCTGATGAGCGAGCTGAGCGCCCTGCAGATTAAATTAATGAACACTGGGGCCACACATGTTAAGGGTCACCTTCCCGACCCTTTCTTCGCGAATATGGAGGGTATATCAGCTATGCCCCCCCTCGCTCTTCCCTGGTCTGATCACTCATTGATTATGGCTAGTTGTGAAGTAAAGTGTGACGACATTCTCCCATCCAGGAAATTTAGAATAGACAGGGCATGGTCAAGGCTCCCTGTAGAGGCCTGGAATGCCCGCTTGGAGGTCACCCTGCCTAAGAAGGGTCGGGACCCGGTGACTGCAGATGTCACCGTGAGGAACTGGCTGACCAACGCAGTGGACCATGTGCTTCCACTCAAAAAGATGCTCATCAGGGATAGGAGAGTGGGGTCCGCCCCATGGTATACCCTAGAGCTCAGAACCCTGAGAAAGAACTGTAAACGGGCTGAGAGGACATGGAGGAGGAATTTGGGGACAGATAGCAGGGAAAAATATCGCATGGAACTAAGGACATACAAACTTGCAATACGTGCTGCAAAGGCCTCCTTTTATGGGGAGAGAGTTAAGCACGCTGCGTCCTCATCCAGGGAAGCTTTTCTAGTGATGAAGGAGCTTCTTAAACCGCCTGATCCCCCACTTGTCCACGACAGACCACAGGAAAAATGTCTGGAATTGGCCACTTATTTTAAGAATAAAATTGACACCATCATAAGCTCTCTTCCCCCGGTTTGGGGGCTCCGGCCTCTTCTAGGGACTCGAGCACCTCGGAAAAGTGACTAACGTCATTTGGCTCTGTAACCTCAGGCGAAGTATTGAAGGTCCTCGGGAGCCTGAAAAGTGGCTCACCCCGGGACGCCGCCCCATTGCGGTATTTAAAGCAGGCCGCCTTGTCGATAGGAGAGCCCTTGACCGATTTGGTCAATCTCTCCTTCGCCCATGGGACGGTGCCGCCTGACTGGAAAAGTGCGGTCGTCAAAGCGCTTTTGAAGAAGCCCGGCTTGGACCCGCTGAATCTGGCCAACTTCAGGCCCATTTCCTTGTTACCTGGGGTTAGTAAGGTTGCCGAGAGGTTGGTAAACCGACAGCTATCCAACTTTCTCGAGGAGAATGGCCGGTTGAGGGACTCCCCGACGGGATTCCGACCGGGTCATGGAACAGACACGGCTCTGCTAGCAGTGGTAGAGGAGGCCAGAAGCACTTTGGACGCAGGGGGGTCAGTGGCAGTGATCCTCCTGGACCTTAGTGCGGCCTTCAATACGGTCAATCATGGAGTGTTGATACAACGTCTAGCAGAGTCAGGTGTCACAGGAGTGGCCCTGGAATGGTTGGCCTCCTTTCTGGAGGGGCGTACCTTCGAGGTTTGGGAAGGAAACGCAAAATCTCCTCCCCTCCCACTTCACTGCGGGGTGCCCCAGGGCTCATCCCTGAGCCCCACGTTATTTAACGTGTATATGGCACCCCTGGAGGGTGTGGTGTCTCCGTTTGGCTTCAAGACCATAAGCTATGCGGATGACACCCAGCTAGTAGTGGGTCTGACACAGCTGGAGAAACAGCCTGAGATGCTCCACTCATGCTTGGGAGAGGTGTTTGATTGGATGTCCAGGTCATCGCTCAAACTGAATGGCTCAAAAACAGAGCTGATGATCTTGGGCCAGTCAAGCTTCGCCCTCTCGCCGAGCAGCTGGCCCAACTGTATGGGCACCCCACCTGACCCAAAGAAGGAGATCAAGAGCCTGGGGGTCTGGCTGGAGCCGGATTTGTCCTTTAGGACACACGCCAAGAAGACCGCTGGCGTGTGTTATGGAATGCTCCGGTCGGCCCGTAAGGTTCTTCCCCTGTTATTAGAACTCTCTCGGAAACTGTTAGTCCAAGGTCTAATCATCTCGCGCCTGGACTACAGTAATGCGCTCTTTCTCGGAGCGCCGGAGTCAACGTTCAAGATCCTGCAACAAGTGCAGAATGCAGCAGCAAGGTTGCTGCTGAACATTCCGGCCAGGCAGTCAGCCAGTCCCGCTTTAAAAGCACTCCACTGGCTCCCTATCCGAGAGAGAGTCACCTTTAAGGGCCTCTGTATTGCCCATAAGAGCATACAGGGGACAGGAACAGCCATCCTGAAGGATATGATCCGGCCTTACAAGCCAACAAGAGCCCTACGCTCTGACAACAAACACCTCCTTCAGACGAAGAGAGTTAGGAGAGCTCGTTCAGGCGGCAGGAGCTTTTCCATCCATACAGCGCGGGCCTGGAACTCCCTCCCACTCTCATTACGTTCTGAACCAAATCTTCTCAGGTTCCGGAAACATTTAAAAACCTATCTATTCCTGGTATAACTTTAGCTCTTTTGCTCTGCATCTGCAGCTCGCTCTAGGTCTCTATAAGCGCTGGGATGCCCCTGGGTAACCGTGCGCAGTACAAAATTCGTTAATAATAATAATAATAATGATAATCTAGGGAGATATGTCACCTTCTAAAAACAAGGAACTGACAATCAAGCCAGCAGATAAAGGTGGGGCAGTGGTGATTCAGACCACAGCTGCGTATGACCAGGAGTGCAGGAGACTCTTGTCTGACAGAAGAAACTATCATATCCTAACGAGCGACCCCACTGAACCCCTACGTATCACGATAGGGGCAATGGTGGAAGAGGCCTTAGCACATGATTGGCTCACTAAAAAGGAGGCAGAATTCCTTACACAGAAGGACCCTAGAAAACCGTACTTCTATAGCATACCAAAAGTACACAAGAACCTTGCAAACCCACCCGGCAGACCAATTGTCTCGGGAATTATGTCAATCCTAGAACCCCTGTCAAAGTTTGCCGACGCTTTTCTGCGTCCACTAGTCCAGGCCACAGATACTTATCTGAAGGACACAAAAGCTGTCCTCCAGTTACTGAGGGACCACCCATTCGACCCAGACTCACAAATGCTACTCAGTTTAGATGTGGAGAGTCTTTATACCAGCTTGCCCCACGACGAGACTCTCCTCATCATAAAGGAAGTACTCTATTCGAAAACATGGAGATACCAAACTCCGCTAGGGGTAGTCATGGAATGCATTTCCACCGCATTGTCCAAGAACTTTTTTGAATACGAGGGTACTCTTTACCTCCATTGCCACGGGACCAGCATGGGCAGCACCTTCGCGCCGAGTCTGGCTGGACTGCATGTCCATCATCTAGAGTCCACCAAGATTCTCCATCCAGACAACCCCTTCCTTGACAGAATCAAAACATGGAAAAGATATATAGATGACGTCTTGGTCATCTGGAATGGGGATAGCCAGACAGTCATACATTTTCTGACGTGGCCGAATAATCAGAATGCATATCTAAAGTTCACCCACTCTATGTCCAACGAATCAATGGTCTTCCTGGACCTTAACATCTATCACAACTCAGGGTCCCTAAAAAACGAGACACACTTTAAACCAACGGCAAGGAACTGTCTGTTGCGTTTTGACAGTTTCCACCCTCGCCACCTTAGGGAAAATCTACCATATGGGTAGTTCCTGTGCCTGCGCCGCAATTGCAGCGACATAGGCAAATACAAGGCACAAGCCCAAGATCTCAAGGCAAAATTACAACAGAGACGATATCCCGACAGAGTAATAAACGCCGCAATGAAGAGGGCACGAAACAACAATCGAGAGGCCCTCCTGGAAGACAAGGTACCGGAAGACAACACTCAAGAGAGGCCAGTGTGTGTCATCACGTACAGCTCACACTCAAACCAGGTATCAAAGATGATCAATAAACATTGGAGAATACTGACAAGCGAGGCTCTAGATCTAGAGAAACCCCTTTTTGCCCACAGACGAGGCAAGAATCTCAAGGACATCCTGGTACATACTAGACCAAAGACAACACCACTCCAACAGTCAAGGTTACAGGGGATACAAGGGCACCATCCCTGTGGCTAATGCAAAAGCTGCCAACTGACGAAAAAGAGCCGGGACCTTACTTTCAGGAATGGGAGTAAGTGGGAACAACGCAGTTTTACTAATTGCAACAGTAAAAACGTAGTGTACCTAATCACCTGCCCGTGCAGTTTGGAGTATGTGGGTATGACCACAAGGGCTGTAAAAGTGAGGATTAACGAACATAAGAGCAATGTAAGGTGTAAAAAAACCACAACAAAGATGGCAGCCCATTACCTACAGGAGCAGCATTGCGTCAATGACCTACAATGGACCATTATTGAGCAATTACCATCAGAAGCAGGCCTCTTTGAAAAGGAACAAAGATGGGTGTTCCATTTAGGGACACACACAATAGGCCTCAATGATGCCATACCATGGGGCCAACTACGCTAAAAATCAACCTGCATTGTGTAGGAACCTATATTTATGTCAGACTCACAGTCAAAAAGAAAGGACCACTCGTCTTTTTCCAGATATTCTTTATTTTCCAAACCATTGAACCAATATAAACGTTTTTTACAAATTTCAGCCTGCGGGTGCCATATCCACATGCAGGAACCGTCCCAGTCAGATAGTGAGCATCCCTACCGTACCGAGAAAAAGGACAGCTCCGATTGCTTGGATAAAATACCCTGGCCACTGGTTACCACGACGCGCGTGCGCGGGAAAACACTCCAGCTTGGCACATGCGCTTTGTTAACTTCGCGATGCATCAGCGATTGCGCATGCGCAGAACGGAGACAATGAGCACTCGCGCATTACCGGTAAAGGAAGACGCAGAAGTACCGAACAGCCCTTGTATGGGCACATATCCGCCTTCAATTTACCTGTCAATTGGCACTTTAGAATGTACCGCGATAGTATAAAAAGGCACACCTCTCCCTATAGCGGCATTACCAGCGGAGCCGCGTTGAGGGGAAGAGGATAGATTGCATCCTGAGTAACCATGAGTTAACAAAAACCCTGAAAGAGGAGGGCAACAGAAGGACTCTGTAAGTAGGAGAACTGAAACAAGTTTTTCTCATATTTTTAGATCGCTAAAAACTGGGCAAGATGGAAACCCCCCAATATACGTAAAAGGCTCATGAAGCATTCTAACCAATATCAATAAGTAAGACAATCGCTTTCCTGTTTTTTCCTCCCCACATCACAGGAATGCAGGGAATGAACTATAACCAATACGTGTGTTTTTAATGTTACATGTGTATACTGTCCAGTCCTTGTCGCTTCACTTTTCAGGGTGCACGATCACCTAAGGCATAATATATGTATGTTGAAATCAGCAACCCTTCACTTTTTTTCCTAAGGTCACCGCAACCTGGAAGACAGTTATAGATTATTATGAGAATAGTATTTAATATGCTTTTTCTCCTTCTAGGTCTTTAAATATACGCCAATTGGGCGACGAGAGACTACAATTCTGAACTATAAACTAGGTACATAACACTTATAGTTCACTTCCTTTTTGTAGAATACACTTTTACATTTACATTCATGTGAGTAAGGTGGGGATCTTTGTGCAAACCCCGTCCTGAAGAAGGAATTTTAAACTCTGAAACATGTTCATGTAGACGCACATATGAGGTTGATGTACATAATTATACACTAACAACCTCTCACTACACCCCCCTTTTTAACGATACCAGCTGGGGGCTTAATTAAAGTCTATTTTTTACCCCACGAGCCAGGTATTTTTTAATCATCACTTACAACCCACCACTCATGCACATTCATTACCCCACACACATCCACACATAGTCCATTAACAGTGCTCCCACGTAGTCGTCGGTCGCAGCACGCCGCATCCCAGAGAGGGGTGCGCAGACCCCGATGATAAAGCATGACACCAAGGGGTCTGTTGGTGTGTGAGGGGTATTTAAACAACACTGAGTGCTCCCCACGACAGTAGGGATCACCACCACTATCCTAGTGGATTCCACTTTGTTTATGAAACATACCCGGGGAGACTGAATCCACTTTTCTCTCCCTCCCTCCTTTGTTATAATTATTACCTTCTAAAGCCCTCCACCACATTATACCTGCGATAGGCATAATGTATGTGGGAGGGGCAGTCCCATGCGGGAAAGCCTTGTAGAAGTGATTCTAGAACGCCACTGTGTCAAAGTAATATGCCTGCTTGGAGTAGGCGTAAGGAGTGATGCAGTGTCTTAGGAATAGGCCTCCCATGCATTGCTGGAGTGACTTTTGGGCCGACAGATGTGTCAACATTTCTGATGCATCTGTCAATCCTTGTGCTATGGTGCGCCGTATTGAAAATACGGTGCATCCATGGTGGCACTAGGGTTTCGCACACAGGCGCAGGGAAACTGACACATCTGTACAGATGTGTCAGTTTCTTGTAAATAGGCCCCCAAATTTGGATTCAGAGATTATAACATTTTTATTTTGCATGGGAAGAGATAGACAGAAAGGGCTTGAAAGATATTAAAGCAGTGCCAAGGTAAACTGTCAGTTGTCTTAGGTCCTCTAGCACACATTTTGGAAATGTCAGAGGAATGTGAATGAAACTCAAATTGACATAGACTTATTTACGGGGTTGGAGTTAGAGAGCAGTGGTGATGTTGGGTAATGCAAATGCAAGATTGTTGGCAGAGAGAAGGAAAGCAATACTTGTGAAGGTAAACCCAAAACTGGGAGATTTCAATGAGAGAGAGGGAGCTGAGAATATTAAAGGATTACTTTTTGGTGAAGCGAGGGGTAAGAGTATAGGGAAGTATGTTTCAACATTCGCAACTTTGTAAAAAGCTCAATTTAATATGCGTAAAATGTTTGGCGGATCATTTTTGGTAGGGTTGGTAAAGGGGACTTTCTGATGGCCAAATAGTCCAAAGATCCTAGTACTCCTATTAGAATAGAGGATACGGAAGGGGTTACTATGCCTCTTCAATTGTCTATCCGAGCAGAGGAAGAGCAGGAAGAGATAGAGCTAACCGAGGCCAAGGCCAGACATCTTCAAGTTATTATGGCAAGTATAATGAATACTTCTGTTTTTTTTCCAAGAAAAGGTGGGTGGTTGACTGAGACATTTTGTGAAGGAATGGGAGACAATAACCCAAGATCAGTGGGTATTGAAAGTAATTCAAGGAATAGATTTTGTAAAGTTACCACAACAGAGAAGTGAACCAAGAGAGTTACGAATGACAAAGGAGTAGGAGAGGATGGTAGATTCAAAAGGCGAATCAATAATCTGAAAAAGTGCAAATATGACAGTGGAGGAGAATATGAAACAGTATGTAAGCACACTTTTCTTAGTGGAAAGGAAAGACAAGGGGTGTTGCCCGTTGATAAATTTGAGAAATTTATATAGATTTTTGGTATGCAGTCTGTTCACGATGGAAGGAATCCATGTTTTGAGAGACGCTCTTTTGAAAAACAATTGGTTGGTGAAACTGGATCTGAAGAATGCTTATTTTTCAATTCTGATGGTGCTCAAGAGTAAGGCATACTTGCAATTACGATGGAGGAAACACTTATATCCGTTTCTTTGTCTACCCTTTGGTGTTTCGTCCTCTTCATGGAGTTTTACCAAGGTAATGAAGGTGGTAATTATTTCATTTGAGGGAGAGAGGAGTACAGTTAATAGTACATCTGAACGATATATTGATTAGGGCCCAGGAGTGGATGTAAGTGGAAAAGAATTTGTTAATGGTGAGGAAGCTGTTAGAGAATTTGGGTTTCATAATAAATGTAGAAAAGTCCGTTTTGATACCTTCACAACAGATTTCGTTTTTAGGATTTCAAATAGATTCAGTGAAGGTTGTGTTGCATTTACCAGAAAAGTAGGTTAAATGATCAAGTAGGAACTAGGACAAGTTTTGAGGAACACAACATTAACACTTACGACCCCATTATGAGTCTAATGGTCCAGACTTGTGCCCTACTACGAGTTAGGCAGTAGGACCACCCTGGGACCACCTACTCCATCAGGGAACTGCAGTTCCTTGGCATTGGAGTGTCAGTCAGAGGCTGCAATATGCTTGGCTGGACCGCCGTGGCCCGGCCAATGATATTACGAGTATCCTCTCCTCTGGGGTTTACATGGAGGTTCTTTCTCCAAGTAAACCTTGCAGGAGAGGAAGGAAAAAGGGGACCCTAAAGGGTCTCCCTGCCCTTTAAACTCATAACATGTGCTCCCCTGTGTGCATGCACACAGGTTCCATCACAACATGGACTTTCGAGTCCATGCAGAGCAGGAACCTTGTAGTGCGGTCCCATTGCGGTGCCTCTTTCAAAGACACTGCAGCCTTTAAAAGAGGCACCACCATGGGACCGTAACGCTGCCTGCCTGCCGGACTACTGAAAAGTCGTAACCTGGCGGGCGGGCAGAGGCAAGCTTCTGCGGAGCACTGGCACAGTGGTTTGTACTGCTGCATCACCGCTCAGCCAGAAAGTCATAATTGGGTCCTAAGAGAATTAGCTCGAGCAATCAAATTGCTTTCATGTTCAATTTAGGCCATATTTCCAGGTTCTTTACATTATCGGGCCTTACAGAGAGAGAAGGCGGAAGTCTTGTGAACAGCCGCGGGCCGTGGAGGGAGTTACGGTGGGGCAGGGAGGCGGGGAGGGGGAGGGGCAGGGTGGAGGGTGCTAAGAACAGGCATATGGATCATTGCAGAAAAGTACACATTTTAATTAATAAAACGAAATTCGTAGCGCGCACAGCATTGCTTTTTGCCATGCAGTGCGCGCTACAAATTTCGTTTTATTAATTAAAATGTGTACTTACCTGCAATGATCCATATGCCTGTTCTTAGCACCCTCCACCCTGCCCCTCCCCCTCCCCGCCTCCCTGCCCCACCGTAACTCCCTCCACGGCCCGCGGCGGCTTGTGAAATGGACGATTGTATGGAGATAGATCAGAATTGACTCAGGATACAAAGGAAGAGTTGAAATGGTGGTTAGACAATTTGGAGGCATGGAATGGCGGGGCAAATTTTGGTTGTTACCTGGATTTTGTTTTAGAGACAGATGCCGGCAGAGTTTGAAAGAGAGAAATATATAAATTGTCTGGAATTGACAGATGATTTGTATGCTTTACAAAGTTTCCAAACACAATTGAAAAGCCAATGTGTTCTAATGAAGATGGATAATGTGTCAGCTGTAGTATATATAAGCCTTTTTTGAGAGACATGATCCAGGGGGTTGTCAGACTTCAGAAATACAAAAAGACCTGGTCTGTAAGGCACTTCTCTCAAGGCCAAAAAATATAAAGCGGAGGTAGGGATTCACAAAATGTAGTTCCCATATACACCTCTCTTTTCCATAATGAGGTAGTAACCTCCCGCTTTTTTGCCTTTAATATTAAAAATAAAAGCCGTTTTCAACAGATGGAAGTCAGCACGCTTTGTTACCCCTGACCAACGTACAGGAGAGTTAATGTGAAAGGTGCATAAAGTTTTAAGCATCACAATCAAAACAGAGCAAAACATTGTGAAAAGACAAGATGACCCCTTACGTGCGCACCACCAATCGAGCTCGCTGGTTGGTACTCACCAGCTGTGCTCACTTTTATCATTATTGGTAGCCATCTTGCCTTGAAAAATAACAAATATAGTGTCCAAACCAAAAACAATAAGTGCTGTGAAAGAAGTGAAGTGAGTAAATCACATCCCATGATGAGACCATGTGAAGCTAAAATTGAAATAAGTTGCACTTTACTCGATGACAACTTTATTATTCGCTGTGCACATATTCAAATTAAAAATCGGTTGCCTATCATGCATACCGCTTTATACTGTGCCGACATGTTTCATTGCCACAATAATATTTACGGCCATTTCTTCAGGGCAAACAAGGTTGCCTGGCACCACTACTGGACACTTAAATAACTTTTTCCGGGGACTCCCAAATGTAAAAACAGAACACATACACATCCCATTACTCTCAACTCATCCTTTCTAGCTGGAAATCTGTAATACTCTCATCTGAACTATAGAGTTTGTATTTCTGTTGACTATTGAGTGGAGGGCGACCTGGCTGTTACTTTTCCCTCTATAGCTCCTTGTTGTGTGCACGGTTGTCAGACTTTGCCAAGGAAGTAAGGTATTTTTGCCTGGAGCTCAAGTGCAAAAGCAGAGTATTTGCCATTGCAGATGAATATGATTGCAGATTGGAATTCACACGATCTGAAAGATTTCAGTGATTGGAGGTTGTGTCCAACAAGTTTTGAAAAGATAAAAGAAGTTTAGGGGTCTATAGGAATAGACCTTTTTGCAAGTAGATTCACATTTCAAGTGGAAAAATATGTGAGATGGAGTGCCAGACCTAGGAGCGTGGACAGTGGATGCATTCCAACTGAGTTGGAAGGTGATGAGGGCCTACGCGTTTCCATCGTTTTTCATGATACAACGTGTTATGTTGAAGGTATGGAAAGAGAGATGTCTCTTGATATTAGTGACTCATTTTTGGGTTTTTAAGGCATGGTTTCCAGCAATGCTGGAGTTGATTTGTGAGAAATCTCTTATGACATCAACAAGGGAAGGTTTGCTAATAAACGGAGAAGGAGAGAAGCATCCGTTGGTGCAGAGCAAGGTACTGAACATTATTGTTTGGAAGGGTTCCAGAGATGGGATTGTGTCAAGGAGCTTTCGAGTAAGGTGTTGAGCTATTTGAAAAGTCTTGGGCACCAAGGGCTGGACACAGGTATAGAGGAATTTAGAGAGTATGGGTATGTAGGTGCATGGAAAGGAGTCTGGTATGTTGTAGAGGTTGTACATCTTTTGGTGAAACAATTTGAAAAGGGTCTAAGTTACAGGACAATGAATTGCTATAGATTTACGAATACAGCTGGTTATGCTCAGGTTGGTGGAAGATCAGTGGGTTGAGATATTATGGTTGAGATGTTATGGTTTGCATGGTTACGAAATGTATGAGACTGAGAACACTGTATAGGGCAAGGTATGAAAGCATGTGGGATGTTAATATAATGACAATATAATAATAACTTATTTCAAAACATTATCACCAAGAAATAAGGATTTAGGTTTGAAGAGACTTTCAGTAACGTCGTCAACTTTATTATGTCTAGTATCATGTAGGAGAGTATTGGATGTGAAAGCCTTCGAGGTAAGTAATAGGATATATTTTGATATTTAGATAAGAACAACATCGATGTCAGAATTTTTTATTCAAGGTTTGATATTTGTAAGATGTTGTGTGTGGTAGATTGCTTATTGCCTTATGAGAGTCAAATTCTGAAACATAGAAGGGATGGTTGTTTTATATAACACCTTTTGAAGTGATAAATATTGCTACTATCACAAGATGGATCAAATGGGTTATGGGACAAGCAGGTATTAATGTGGAAAAATGTAAAACACATTCAACAAGGGGTGCTTTGGAAAGTAAAACTTTCTTGTCCAGCAGAAGGTTTGAAAAAATAATGAAGGCTGCAAATTGGTCAAATGCAAGTATCTTTGCAAGGCATTATTTCAGACCAATAGAGCATATGTCGAATGTGGTGTTGAAGCACTTTCAACATGCATATTGGTAGCCTCCGGTCTTGTAATAAAATGGTGATTCTCCCAAAAAAATGAAATAAGACTCAACTTTTCATTAAAGACACCAGGGCAGATTTACAATAACTGGCGCATCCCTGCATATCAGCAGGGATGGGCCAGTTATTGTGCACCACGGCTCCACCACCATGGATGCGCCTCATTTACAATGCGGCGCACCATGGGGCAAAAGCGGCACAGATGTGTGACACATCTGTACCGAAGCGTGACGCATCTGTGCCGTATGGCGGTGCATTGCTGGAGTTGCTTCGCAAGGGTGACGCAGCTCCAGCAATGCTCTGAATGGCCCCATCTGTACAATGCTGCGTCAATCCTTACGCCTGCTTCACTCAGCCACTTTTAGGAGAAGTTCCTGCCCTGGAATGCCCCCCTGTGATGGAACGCCTACTTCTGGCGCAGGGATTTAAAACGTGACGCATCTCCCAGATGCGTCACGTTGTAAATACCCCGCAGCATGGCACTGGTTTTGTGCCGCCGCTGCGTCACAAAAGTGAAGCAACGGCGGCGTAAAAGAGGCGCAAGGGGCTTGTAAATCTGCCCAAAAGAGGCTAACACTATCCCACCCTCCAGAGAGGGAGAGAGGGAAAGCATGCTTTTTTTCTTCTGTTACAGGTTTTACTTTACCAATTTGTATTTTATGGCTTATTTCAATAAATTAGGTCTGATTTATTACTTCTAGGTTCACATTAAGAAAAGTATAGAGAAGGCAGATACATGGAAAGTTTGGAGATTAAGAAGAAAATAGTGGGAAGAAGTACTGGATTTTTCTTAAATGCGTTTGAAAGATGAAGGACATTCTTAGCACTGGTGGCACCCTGTAAGACAATGTTGTTGGCGACCCCCCCCCCAATGACCACCTCCACCACAGATTCCCTCACTACCACCATCCACCATTTGACAGTGCCCCTCAAGTCTCCATAACCACTGTCTCTTAGATTTATTTTGTTTAATAACACCACTCATACAAGTTTAGGAAGTCAGAACACTTTACATCACACGCGCATTGCATAGAGACAATCATGCATTGGTGTGTAAATCAGTATATAAGAAATGTTATATAAGACATTGGATTACATGGAGTAGGAGTCACATTTCATCCATACTGGTAGGCAGTATAGTTTAAAAAATCCTTGGACTGGAAAAAGCATAAATCCAGAATTTAAAGTGTAACACCATTGTTAGGGGCTTTCTTTAATAATAAGAATTGATTTCTACCCAAATGAACCCTTTTTGTAATATTAGGACAACGAAAGACTGGGCAACAAATATATAGCTCTAAAAATTTTCTTGCATGCAGCTCGTTGATGGGAGTTAATAGCTCACTCCTCTATATTTGGATTTTAATTTATAAACTCTGATTAACAAAACTAAAGGATCTCTGACAAAAGTGGTAACCCATTGACCTAGTTATATTGTATGCACTTATTGATGTGAATGGGACACATTCTATGCAGCAGGCATATTAGCCCTCTGCGCTACCTTTCCATAAGTCAAAACTTTCACGAGACAAAGTTCCATTCTCTCTCCAGGAAGAACATTAATCACTGGATTTGTCATTTTTAGTGATGCCGGAAAATTGCTGGGACGATGGACATGGCATCAGGTGCGTCTAAAACAATGAACATGATACCCCCACCCCAAGTCAGCGCCCGGTGAAGTGGCACCGATCGCACCGCCCTAGAGCTGGCCCTGATTCTATGCAGGACATATTTATAGTATTCTATTTCAAGATTTTGTTTTTAAAGGTGGTGCTTGGAGTGGCATTAAAAGATGGTATGCATAATGATAGCCTCCATGTCTTCAATTACATCTTGATTCTCTATTCATTTGAAGAATCACCAATAGCTGCTTGCTGGAACTCTCAGCAACTTCTCATAATGTGGACCAACAACTACTGCTCTGCAGACTCACAGATTTGTGCCCATCTCTTCAAGATATCCCTGTCTCAACTCCCTGAGCTTTTCAAGCTCCTCAAACTCATAAGTTACAACTACTCCGGAGATACACATTTTTTCTTAAATTAGGAAACCTGGCAGACATTGAAACATCTGGACTCTCCAAATGCTTCAGTTAGTAGACATTTGAACACTAAAAAATCATGTAAATCTAAAGCCACCTAGAACCGAGATCCTAAATTGCGTGCTATTGAAAACCTACACACCCATCTCAGCGAGCCTCAAGAGATTGGAATCTACCCTCTAAACCGACTGGAGGAAATAACTAGGATGTGATTATCGGCTCTAAAGTCTTACTCCGCAATAATGTCAGCAATGAGACAAAACGTGCTTTCAATACTGTGAGAACATTCCAACTCATCTTTCCTTACATAGGCTATCGCCCAAAGGTGCAAACAGCAACAGCTATATTATTATCTTGCCTTGGCTATTTTAATGGACGACCTATAAGACGTCCAAAGAGTTTAATCATAAAGAATCAATAAATTCAGAGTTCAGCAACCAGGCAAGTTATCTTCCCAAACTGAACAGGAAAAAGAATGTGAATTCGATTTTACAGATTTACTTTATTTGATACAGGCAACAGTAACTGGGATTGTTCAGATTTATAGATAAATTGTTCAAATGCAGACTGTGAAAATTGTATCCTGTAATGTTAATTTTTTTTTTTTTTGATTTTTAATGGGTTACTTAATCTACGTAAAAGAGCTGCTTTTTTAAACCGGGTTACGTCTCTTTCTCCTGAGATTGCTTTTTTACAGGAAACTCATTTTAGATCTGATAACCCAAAGATAGTATTTCCCAAAAGGTATTCACAGGCATTTTTTTCTTCTGCCAATTTAGCCGTTCGAGGGGTTGGGATTCAACTTACAAATACATTTGACTGGCAAGATAAGGATGTCCAGCGAGATGGGAAAGGCAGATGTTGTGGGTGAAGGTTAAACTGCAGGAAACATTGCTGAATTTGGTTGATTATTATCGTCCTATTGAGAACGATACTTCAGCCCTGGTCCAAATTTACCAATTAGTCCTAAGAATGGAAGGTCTTGTAGTTCTGGGTGGTGATTTTATTTAATTCAGAATCTAGCCCTGGATTCATCAAATAAAGCGAAGCGCCAACTGAAACCTAAAACTGAAAAAATAATTACCAGCCTAACAAAAGATTTTTCATTAGTGATTCCTTGAGATTAGCCAATCCCACTCTCTCACAATACACCTGCTATTCTGGGAGATTCAGATCAGCCTCACGTTTGGATTATTTTTTAGTGGAGAAATCAGCTGTTAGTGGTCTGGCAGAAATAGTAACCAGCTCATTTTCAGACCACTCTCTAGTCTCCTTTTCTTTATTATTAAATAGGAGTGTGAAAAACAGACCTAGATATCAATTTGATAAAACCCTTTTACAAGATACGAGCTGGTTAATAGAAACCAGACTGTTTATTAAGGAGTTTTTCAAAATAATGTAAATACGGCCCCTTTATTCTCGGTATGGGAAGCTTTTAAATCCACTTTTAGAGGCCAGGTTATTTCTTATAAAACAAGAAGTAATTAACCTAGGGAGACATAAGATTGCCACACTTCAAACTGCTGTGGAGGAGACTAAACAAAAGATAACTCTTACAGATTCCACAACCCCCATAATAAAGGCACAGCAAGAAGAGTTAGCTACGGCAATGGAGAATCTGAAAGATTTTTTCTTAACAGAAGAAATTGCAGGAAGTAAGACCTACCAACAAAAATTATATGAGGAGAGTCAGCAGATTGGTAGATTTCTGGCTCGGTCCACGAAATCACAAGCTGCACAATTAATCTCTCAAATAAAAAATCCAGCAACCGGTCTCTTAGTAGAGGATAAGCGGGAAATTGGTGAGATGTTTAGTACACACTTTAATCATATCTATGGAGAAACGCAGAGGGTGGATGAGGCAGATCTTGAGAGATACTTTGACTCACTGGAGCTACCTTTGTTATCACATTAATTTTCAGAAGCACTGAGCTTGCAAATTTTAATCCCTGAAACACAGGCAATATTTAAGAGAATGGCGAATGCCAAAGCTAGTGAAGAAGACGGGATTCCTGTAGAAATGTATAAGATATTTCAGACGGAATTGCTTCCTTTTTTAGTTAAATTGTTTAATGAAATTAAGGATGGTATAGATACCCCTACATTTTTTATGGAATCACTGGTAATAGTTTTTCTTAAAAAGGATAAGGACCCTGCCGATCCAAGTTCCTACCATCCTATCAGTCTGTTAAATACAGATTATAAATTTAATTTGAAAATTTGGGCAAAAAGCATAGCTCCCTGTGCACAACAGCTGGTTCAGAGCGATCAAAAAGGTTTTATTCCTGGACGTTTAATGGCATCAAGTATTTATTTTTTAATGCAAGCTATTGATTACTTTTCTGTTAATCAGATTGATGCTGTGATTATGATGATGGATGCTGAAAAAGCTTTCGATTTGGTAGACTGAAGTGCGCTGTTTTTTATTTGATCAAAGTTTGGGTTTCTACAACAACTTATATAGATGTTAATAAAAATATGTAGAGGGGCAGAAGCTACAATCATGACCAGTGGCTTAGTAAATGGTAAGGTTACTATCAAACAAGGCACCCCGTCAGGGATGCCCGTTGTCTCCCTTCCTGTTTTCATTGTTTATTGAACCCCTAGCCGAGAAGATCCGTAAGAGCATAAGTATTGTCCCTCCTATAAAGGGTATGGAAAAAATTAAGCCTATGCAGACGATATCATTTTATATCTGAAGTCAGGGGCAGACAACCTACAGAATGTATTGGATGAAATTCTAAATTTTACACAAGTTGGATGATCTAAAGTCACCCAGGAAAAAAACGAAATGTTAGCATTTAATACGACTCCTTTGGACTTCCCATCTGCCATCCATCTAAAACCTCCGCACCCAATTAGATATCTGGGAATTCATGTCACTAATGATTTTGGGCAGTTATTTGGTATGTATTATGCTAGATTGCTCACGAAAGTCAAAAAGTTAATTGATAATTGGTCTTTGTTGCAACTGTCCTTAGTGGGAAGGGTTTCAATGGTTAAAATGACGGTACGTCCACTGTTTTTGTTTTTATTTATTAATCTGCCCATGAAAATCCAGAGTTAATAATTTAAGGAGCTGGATTAATTAATAAGGAAGTTTGTTTGGAATAATAAACAACCTAGGGTTAAGTTCTCTATATTGCACGCTTGATGTAACTTCAGGAGGACTTGCACTCCCACATTTTTTAACATATTATCAGGCATCTTTACTTAATCTGTTTTCCCAATTGGGTAAGGAACATTTTTTTTATACATATGCTGAACAAAAGTGCCATCGGACTTCCAGGTTTTCTACGTTTGGTGAAACTTCCTAAAAAAACGCGTTATAAGGTTATCTTCACTCTGGCTGACAGAATGCAGTTATTTTTCAAATCACGAATATCCCTCTATTTCACGCTTACACCCCAATACAGGATGGGGCATTAGGAGGTCTTAAACTTTCCAGAAGGCTTTTTTAGGACTGGCAAGAACTGGGTTATCTCCAGCCTGGGGATTTGTATAACCTTGATTCCTTAATTATATGGGAAACGGTTTGTCTTCAGGCCATTACACCGAATACTGCACTGGCCTTGAGCTTTGTACACATAACTAATTTCCTTAAAACAGCTATGCAATTTTAAATAAGACGAAAAGGCCAATTGTTGAACAGATAGTAAATAAAATGGTAGGGGTTGGCTGCTAGTATCAGCTACTTCATCAAAAAGCCAACTCAGAAGAGGTTCTAACAAAAGAGCTCCAAAAAATATATTCAGAGACAGGCTTCAAGTTTAATACCAAAGAGTGGACTCAGCTTAATGATCTAGCGAATAAAGCTCTTAGATGCGCCAATTTTAAAAAGATTAAATTTTTTATCTAGATGGTTATTATATTTTACCCCTCTGAAATATTCCAAAATGTTTTTAACTTGCCTAAATAAATGTTTTCGCTGTAACAGAGAGGGGGAATGCCTACATATATTTTTCGAATGTAATGATTTACAATATTTCTGGAAGAGGGTTTTTGAGGAAATTTCTTTGATTTTATCCTTGGAAATCTGTCCGTCAGCCATGTTGGTGTTATATGGTTCTTCAGCAGACGTGAAATGCTTTACAAAAATCAGCAATACTTTATATTAATTGTCATTGCAGTTGCTAGATCACTTGTTCTGCAAAACTGGAGAACCAGTTTACAACCTAGCATTGAACATTGGTTTAATAAAATGACTAGGACTTATAAACTTGAAGAGGCCTATGCCAAACGTACTGGCGCGGTAGCAAGATTTAGAGGTATTTGCCATTCCTTTTTCCCTTATGGGTTCATTGCCAAAGCCTGATGATTATGAATTAGTAAAAATACAAGTCCTATTTGCACGTAGCACTTTGTAGAAGGTAGGGTATTCCCCCCCCCCAAAAAAAATGATTTGCACATGGCGCTTTGCACCTTATCTTTGCACTTTGCACTTTATCTTTTACTGATATTTAATGTTTCTTAATAAATTAAATAGTTTAGTCACGATGTTTTTAGCTGAGAACTGTGGGAGTCTGATTCTTTATCAATTGCTTTTTGAAAATGTAATGTGAAATACTCTTTATAAATTGTTGAACATGCTTGTTTAATTTATTGGCCTTGCTATTTGATATGTAAACTGATATGTGAAATATTTGCTTTACTTATTTTTCACCTGTTCCAATATAAATATATTTTTTAAAAAGTTATCATCCTAAACTGGAGCAACCATATTACTCTAGCATATTACACTATCATCTGAGTCTAGCATTCAAGCTCATCCACTGTCTCTGTTTTGCAAGAAGAATTAATATGTGCAGCTAATAATAAACAAAATAACTAGTTTGTATGTAATGTAAGTAATGTCACAAAAAGTATGTATCTGGCTTCTATGTTGAAATAAACAATTTTTCTCTGTAAACAAAGTTACCAAATAGCTGAAGAGAGAGGCTGATCACAAACACTCGTCTTCGATTCACCGCTTGAAAACCAAAGCCATTTACGTTTTGTTTGTTGCAGTTTTTTATAGCACAAACCCGACCCGAAGGTATCAGAGTGCTTTACATGAGCACCAATTGCTTTACAGACGGAACCAAACCTTTTAGGCATGGGGAGATTAACCCCCAGATGCATCAAGCATCCATTTTGCGATTCCTTATTAGCGAAAAATAAGGAATCGCTATTAAGGAATAGCAAAATGCTATGCAAGAAGAACTCGCTCAAAAAATAGCGATTTCTTAAAATACCTTAACTGCGACTCGCAAATTGCGAGTCGCAATTAAGGCATACCTCCCCATTCATTCCTAGGAATGAATGTTAGCGAATGTTAGCAAATCGCAAATTGAGAATGCGATTTCAAGGGTGCAGGGATACCCTGTTGCACCCCTGAAATTGATCTGTGCACATATGTTGCGCACACACATGCCTTGTGAGCAACATGAAACTTTGAAAAATGCACAAAAGTGCATTTTTCTAAGTTTTTGCAAATTACCATGAAGTTGAACTTCGTGGTAATTTGCTACTCCTATTAGCGAAATCGCTATTTTTTTTTAAATTTGATGCATTGCATTGAAGGAATCTCAATTTGAGATTCCTTAAATGCAAGTAATGGCAATTTTGCGAATTCTTAATTTGCGATTTTTGCATTTGGGATGATGCATCCCAAATGCAAAAATACTGGTCGCAGAGGGGCAGATTCTGAGAATCTGCCCCTTTGCGAAAGGTTTTTGGCTTGATGCATCTGGGCTAAAGTAATTTGCCCAGAATCACAGGATGCTTGAGCCTTCAGCCAGACTTGAACCTAGTTCCCCATCTTCAACGATGCTGCTAAATGGTTTATCTCTAATTCACACATTAGTCAGATCTCTTTCCTCTGTCTGGGTTTTCAAATAGCTTTGACTGCTAATGATAACTCTCCTTTTAGGCCTTGTTTGGTGATTTCTCTGACGCTTATTTCATAAACTTATTTATTTTAAAGTCATAGTATTCCTCTCAAGCATCTGAAGTTTGAGGCAAATGATGAATTGCCTCCCTATCTTCAAGATGTTCCTCCCAGGCTGGTTCTCCAGACATGCTCTCTTTTGTAACTCATGCACAGATAGATTTCATGTGATTTGTGCACAATCACAATTGCAATTTTATATTCAATTCAAAAGCAGTTGTGTGCAATATATGCACAGAGATGTATGGTATAAAGTACCGAATGACCAAGAATACCAAATGGCTTTAATGATTTGCTACTTTGCAATTTGTTAAAAAATCACAATTTTAGTGATTTCAGATTAATGTGCCCCGGTGTTCTTTTGGCCCGGAGGAAATGTCTGTTATGCTGGCAAAATCTCATATAATTTAGGTAATTTTGCATTCTGCTTGATATGCAATATTCCTTAGTTTACACTATTAATCTACATGATATATTTAGGTGTTGTTCACTGTAAAAATGTAGCACTGGTGCAAGAATGACTAGATCGCAAGTGGTTGCTGTTTGTGTTTTTTCATGCAAAATGTGACATTGCATCCACGATGAATCATATTTATTCAGGTCCTGGATGAAACATTCTGTAGTATGTAGGATGCCGAAAGTGGTATCAGTGGGAGTCTAGGAGGCCACAGAGCAGGGTATTACCACCATCCAGATGTGAGTGTACAAGAGCTTGTACAGCAGTTCTTAAGTCGCTTTCTAGAATACTATAGAGAGTTATATGACCGTTTTGCAAATTACAATTATTTAATTTATTACACCCAATTGTGGTGTCTATTCTATGTTGGTCCTATGGTCCATTCTATTGTTTCTGCATCATTAATACTACCTCAATCATCGTCCTTGGCTGCTATAAGTTACACTTGTTGATCCTTAAAAGCTATGTTAATTCAAACAATTGTCAGGATCTCACCCACTTTTTGTCTACCACACCCATATCATCATAAAATAAACTTTATACGATTTTTGCATAAAAAAAAATAAAGGGGTACAATTTAAAAACACATAGACAGTACATAATTAAGGTTGCTTGGAAGATGTTCAATTATACAGGATTTGGTTAAAAAGCAATTAATACAATTGCAGCCTGTATGCTTCACACAATTCATATACAGATAGCTTTTCTGCATTTGATTGTGCTTTTTAAGAATAATGCAATTGATCTTGAGAAACATTCATTTGCTAAAAGATGCAGTGCTAAAAATGCTGGTCGACATTGTCTCAGTCTCCCCAGTTTTAAAATAGGCAAAATCCATCTCCTCCTTTGTGTAATGTAAAATTTGCAGAATAAAACTACATGCATTGATGATTGCTGAGACGTTTGGTCACACGGACAGTTACTCAGTATTTTTGACTAGTCATTTATTGTGGGGAAGCTTAACAATCGATGAAAGACACCAAGTCTAAGGCGAGTCAGTACAAATCTATCATACCCACTCGGTATAATAAACAGATATGGTTGAACACCGGGAGTTCTTAGTATCATTTGATTAGATTGTACTGATGATCATGATGCCTCAGTAGCGAATCTGATTGCCTCCAAATGTGACGTACAATATCTTTAAAAAACCTTTCTGGAGATGGAACACATAGAGGCTGGGTCGTCGTAGTATTCGGGATGGCCCAGATCAGTCATAAAATCTTTTATATATTTTAACCAGGGAATCTCTAATACACGATCAAGTTTAAGGCTATCTTTTATAATGTTGCAGTTAAAAGAAGTTTTTATTGCGATCCAGAACCGGTGCCATAGGAGAACCGGTTGGGCTTTAATTAGGTCTGAAATGTACGGGATCCCTGATTCACCGTGGCATATATACGTTGAAGTGCTACATGGAACTGCCAGCAGCAATTTTAAAAAGGCGTTCTCAAGCTGCTGGATAGGTTTTACATCACAGTATCCTCACACGCTGGCACCATATATGGCCATGCTGACACATTTAGCTCGATAAATGTGCAGCACCTCAACTGGGGGTCTTCATCTTTATTTCTTCGCAAAATTAACTAGAGCTGCCCTGATATTCATAAAAAGCAATTTTCTAGTCTTGACAGCCTGGCATCATGATCCCTTGTGGTCGAATAATATGCCTAAGTAGGGGTATGTGGTAGTAGTTTACACCTTTGTACTGTCAATAAACATGTCCTTACATTTTGCCTTGCCTTTCCCGCATTTCATTATGAAAGTTTGCGATCGGGACATTAGTACTGTGTCGTCCGCGTACAGAAGGGCAGGAAGAGGGTGGTTATTTATTTGTGGCAAGTCCTGGCACTACTCTACCATAGTTTGCCCCAAACCATTAGTGTAGAGTGTGAATACAAAAAGGTGCCAGAACACAGCCCGTCTAACCCCTTCTCCACATTGAACAACGCAGTACATTCGCCCATGGCTCTATACCGAACCCTAGCTTTCGCATTACTTAAGAGCTGCCTCAAAAAGTGTAGTAGTGGAGCTTCCACCCCATATCGGCTAGAAAGTTCCATAATTTACCATGGACTACACAGTCGAAGGCTGCCGTAAGGTCTACGAAAGCCAACTATAATCTATCCTTCTTTGACAACGTGTACTTTCCCGGTAAGATATTAAGGTTTAGTCCTCGTTCAATTGTGCTCAAGCCCTTGCGGAATCCAAACTCTAAATCTGATAAAATATTATTATCTTCCCCCCAATCCTTGAGCTGGTTGAGCATTATTTGCACAGCCACTTTAACCAAGGAAACCAGCAGCGATATTGGGCGGTAACGTGCTGGATTCGGTCAGCCTTTTTTGTATATTGGTACCACAATTGATTCCTACCAGGTCTTTATTAATCCAGTTGAACAGCAGGTTGCTAAAACCTGCTTTAAGAGTGGGCCCAATAGAGGGGGAGGAGCCTAGCTCGCGGACGTAATGGCCGCCTTTTAGCTCGGCTCCGTCGACCCTCCGGCTAACTTCGACTATCCTGTCATATATCCTGCACTGCGACGCTACTTCCATACAGAATTCGAACTTTGAACACCCACTCTTACTCACCGTCTGATCCGGAGGTCCCTGGGTGCTGTGGATCCGCAGCTGTGCTCTCGGTGAGATTGGGGCCTCTGGGCGCTCGAGACCGGGACCTCGCCTGCAGGACCCGACCGGCGGAGGCGTGATTCCTGCGGGACCCGACTGGCGGAGAAGAGTTTGCCGGCCCCGGCCGCGACAGTGAGCCACTGGTGGGAACTGTTGTGCGTGTGCCCCGGAGATCCTGAACCGGCCCGATGACTGGGCCGTGCGGCTGGAGGGGGACGAGCTGTGTTGGGGGCTGACCGTGTGAAGGGGTCCCTTCGCCTTTGTCCTGTCCGGCGGTCCTGGACCCCGCGCCTGGCTCTCGCCTGTGGGGCCTGCCGCTGTTCGGAGAAGATCCCCCCCCATCGGACGCTCTCCCATCCTGTGCCGGTGAGGCCGTTGTTGGGAGCCTCCGGGGGTCTGTAAAGTCCTACATTTGGGAACTGTTTGGGGGCCCACGGTGGAGTGTGGGGCGGCGAAACTCACAAGATGGCTGCCGACAACGTGGGGGACACTCCGCTCTGCACCGATGCTCCTTGCCGGCCGGATTGTGCAGAGGCCTGGGTGTGTACTCGAGCGCCCACGCCCGGAGATGTCCTGGACGCCTTGATGTCATTGTATGCTGTCTTGGCCCCCGGTGCCTCTGCTGACCCCGTGCGGCTCGCCGCCATTTTGGGCCGCCGCTCTTTCATGCACCCCTATCGTCCTGATGCCGCCATTGCTTCGCCCCCTTCGGCTGCGCCAGGAGTTGCTGTTGTTGTTCTTTGGCCGCTGGATGGGCCGGTGACTTTTGACCCTCTGCTTCCTCGTCGCCTGGATTCCGAGGACTTCCACACGCCGCGGAGATCTGCTTCTTCTCGGGTGCCTGGGACTCATGGTGGGCCGCTGTTTGCTCCCGCTTTGTTGGATTCGAACTTTTGTTCTGGAGGGATACCTTTGTACTGTCGAACTGCGCACCTGGACTCCGGCTTGCCTTTGCTTGCCTTGTCGTTATTGCTACAATTGATTTGCTTAATTGACTTTTTGTATTCCCTCCGTACGAAAACTCTACCTGATTTATATCATTATCGTGACTCTGGACTACGTTATGATTATTTTTTGCTGGGTGGTCCGCTCCACATTATCCTTGATTGGGTTGGTTTCGTGATCAGGAAGGGTTGGGGGTGAGTTGCACGACATGATAGTTTGCTGGTCCACCGGCCCGTTGCTTTGATGTCTGTATTCCCGACACGGGGAAACGTTACGATCTCTCCCTCCTCCCCCTCCCTGTGGTTCTTGTTGTACGTGAAGGTGTAGTACTGATTTGACATTTATTCATTTGTTGGCCGGGGAGGGTCGTGGCCGAATGTGTTTGTTCATATCCTCTGGCTCCTCCCTCACACTTTATTTTTTGTTTTGTATTTTATCCCCTTCTCTTTTTGTCTTCTTCCTTTACTTTTCTTTCACTATATTTCGGGTTTCGGATTAGGGCGACAGGCACGCTGTTTGGAGGGTAGGCCGTAGCCTTCTGCAGGGGTGCGGGGTGGGACGGGTGGGTGGGGTCTTTTGGATGTTTTCTTTTGGTTCTATGGCAACTTTTCTATCCCTTTATAGTGGTGCCGCTTCTGTCCTCGCTTCTCAGGCTTGGGTGGGTTGGGGTCTATTGCTTTGCCGCTTTTCTCGATTTCGATGCTTCGTTGCGATTGCCATACCCTTCTTTTCGCCAGCTACCACTTTCTTCTGTACTATTAGCCACGGGTCGCTTGGCCCGGGGTGGCGCCCGTCTCGCACGATTGTGTTTCACTTTTATTTTCTTTATTTTGTTCTTCTCCCTTCCTTTACCTCCCCTTTTTCTGTCCCTTTTTTGGTTTCCTCCCCCTAGTTTCCTTCCTATTTTTTCCCCCCTTCCCTTCTTCCCCCCCCTTTCCCCCCCCCCTTCCCCCTTTTTCCCAGGCTCGTATTGTGAGACGTGGGCTTGATTCGTACATTTTTCCGTTCCCCTTGCCTCCGTTAGCGTGTTATTGGGTGGGGGTCATTCGATCTTGGTAGCACTTGTATGCTTCTCCACTACATTTTGCGTCTGTTTGTGCTATGGTCGTATCATGCCCTTACATCCTCCTCCCCCCCACCCCCCCCTCCTCCTCTCGTTCTGGCATGGGTATAATCCTGTTTCTGGGTTTTTCCGTATCTGTGAGTCAGCCATGAGCCTTGTCCCCTCATTATAAAATAGACCTCATTGATCCTGATGTTGGGCCGTCATTGCTGCTTCTCCCATTTCGAGCATTGTTCGATTATGTTTGCTTGCCTGCCACATGGCCTCTTGTTGCTTCTTTTGCTTCTTGATTGTCTTTGATTTGTGGCCGGCCGGAATGGTTGTAGGCCCGTACATGTTTATCCTAATGATGCAAATAAAGGTCTTCTTAAAAAAAAAAAAAAAAAGAGTGGGCCCAATAAATCTAGATTGGATTTAAAAAGATCTATTGGTACTTCATCCAGGCCAGGTACCTTTCCTCCTTTGCTAGCTTTTATAGCACGGTTTACCTCATCTAGGGTAAAGACTAGGGCTATGGGGTAGGTTGCCGGAGGGATTGTTCCCTGCGGCATTAAGGAGGAGTCCGTGCCACTCGCCACCAGTTCTGGTCTATACATGTTAGAAAAATACCCCAATCATTGCCTTTCGTCTATAGCGATCTCTATAGTAGGTGTATCTTGGGCTATAAGGAAAGGAGCTTTTACTGCATGCCAACATGCTGTGCTATCTCTCTTCAGGCTAGCTTCGTGTAGATTGGTCCAAGCCTTATCTTTTAATTCACCTTTATGAAGTTACAAAGCACGGTTATATTCCTTCCTACACTCCATGATTTCAATTCTGTTCCTTACTAGCCTATGTAACACATGTTTTAATGTTGAATAAGCTTTTGTACATCTGGAATCGAACCACCCTTGATTGTTTGCATGTGCTTTATTAGACTCCACCCCTAGAGCGTTCCTTATTTCACCTGTAATCTGTGCATAGGCTTCAAGAATACCGACATGTGGCGTAGTCTCATCCAAACAGGTTAAGAGAGAGTTATAACTGTTTACCACGACTTTCTTGGTAAATTTGTTCGGATCTAACTTGTCCCAACTTAGAGAGTAGCCATTTATTTTATCAACTACTATATTCTGCGCCGCGTGTACTAGTGTGCAATTAGGTTTTTGCACTTTATTGTGGAGGGATGAAATCACGCTCAGTGGGAAATGGTTGCTCATGGCATTCTTGTGTGTTCTGTAGCCCTTAAGTCTTGTTGAGTATCTAATAGATAGAATTATAAAATCTATAATTGTGTTCTAACCTCTCCTGTTAAACGCCTGAGTTAAGGGGATTGGTGGGGAACATAAATCATTAGCAAAACCTAGATCAAATGCAAAAAAGATCTCATTTAAAGAGTCCCCATAGATTGAGTGAGGAAAGTGGGGGAAAATATTGTTATCGTCATCGTCACAAGTTCCATCTCCACTTAATGGGCACAATGCAGTGTTAAAATCCCGCCCCATACATTTTCATTCTGTACTTTGTTCAAATCATTCATTAGTTTTTCCAGAATTACCACCACATGGTCCTTCGGGGCATTATTATAGAAGTTTATCAGTACAATAAGTGTTGTTTGTCCATGTACATGGTCACGATTAGATAATAGGTCTCTGTTATCATCAAGGATATTTTATATACATTCACCATGTTGACACATATATACTGATACCCCCCTTGGGCCTCCCATGTACAGACAGAACTGTGCCAGTGTGAAAGGCCTTAAAGCGGTTGATATGAGTTGAGTCCACCACCCAGGTTTCTTGCAAACAAAATATATTACATTTCCCAACAAATTCATGCCAGAGGGGATTTGTCAGCTTAGATTGTAGCCCTGCGATGTTCCAAAATAATACTGAGATGTTGTTCACCTTGTTGAAACATTCATTTGTTCTGTCAGTAATTCAGTATTGGTCAGGGATGCCTATGTCAAATAGGTCCTGCCTCCAGCCTATAAATAGGGGTATTGGATCTGGTGGGGGTGGTTTCTGCTGGACTATCTCTATGATCCATATATGTGCCCCTATTCATATAAAGTTCCTGTTTAGACTTGGGGTCAATGACATCGGGGGCTATTAATGGGTAATCTATTTCTCTGTTTGTTTCACTTGTGGCAAGTATGTTTAGTCAATCTACCTTGTCTAGGGCGGGGAGGGGATTGAATCGATTTTTCACTGTAACATAGTATATGTAGTGATTTTTTTCATTTGTATCCCTCCTTTTGGTTCTCAATCCCAGATTAGAGGGTGGCTAATAAAAAAAGCCCAGGGGTAGTATGTTAATACTGTGTGTCGTTATGGTGTTATTACCTGCTCTCCAAAAATGTTTTCCACTAGCTGGGGTGTCTTGAACGTTAATACCACACAGTCCTCCGGTATCATTTTGCAATCTCTACTGAGCCAGATGACTCTTCGGGCCATCTTAAACTCCATGGAGAGTGCTTCCATTAACCCTGTCTTAGTACCCAACCAGTGCAGTGACTTCTCTCAGTGAATCCCAAGATTCAGTTTCCTGTGCCCTCAGTCTAGGTACATTTGCGAGAATAACTGTATTTGGGGTAACGGCTGGTGGTAAGTCTAAGCAGTTCGATTCAGGTGGAGCTGTCATGGTGGATAATGACGCGTTACAATAATTGTTGTTTGTCTGATTGGAGCTGACTGATCGTATATTAGTACAGTTGCTGCCCCTGCCTGTCTTAGCGTTGGATTGGTTGTGGGCCAGAGAAGTCATAAGGGGATCTATAGAGGTACCTAGCATTGTCTGTGTATAAAACCTAGTGGGTTAGATCCCTATGTCAATTCTGTTCAGTATAGCAATTGACTGATCATTGTGGTTTAATATTTCCTCTGACCTGTTGGCTTCTCCTGAACCCTCTTGACTACTGGGCTTGATTTTATGATTAACTGGCCCCTCCATTGCCTGGGAGTTATTCAGTCTTGCTTCAATCTAGGCGACTCTTTCAGCTAGTGCAGCCAGTGAGTTTCTTAGGAATGTATCTAGTTTTTACCACCAGTGAAGTAAGATTCCCAAGTTCATTAGAGGTGTTAATGGGTTGTATTTTAGAATAAGACTTAGCCTTAACCCAGCTTCCTACGTCTAGTGGGGCTGTTGTTTTAATACATTTGGTCATTTTTTGATGAGGTTTTAGTGGCGTGCACCTAATTTCCGTATACATTTTTTCACTTTCGACGGCACCTGGCTTTAACTTACTCACTACTGTTGGATTTCTCAGGTGTTTCAATGGGGGCTGGGTGTCAGGTTCCTGATCACTAAGTGTTATATGATCTGACATGTTTTGCATGCAGCCATTCCGGGATGGGATTTCCCTTGGGAGCCCAGAAGGGGCACCAGCCAATACAAATGTTAACTCATTTGGTCTGGCTGATACCCCAATTTTTCTGAGTTCAATGTCTCTTCAACTGTAGAAATCTGCTTTTCAATGGCCCCCATTGCCCCTGTAAGATAACTCATAAGCATTAGGGGTGTTTTCCCAGCCGCCTTTGTTGAGGGAGGAGGCTGATTAGTTGAGCCTTTCTCTTCCCCATCGTGTAATAACAAGTGTTCACAACAAGGTCCACAGGTGTAAAATCAAAGTGATAGGGCGTTTATGTGTTGTAAAAGGCTACCCTACGTGAAAGTCAGTGAGGAGAGAAATTGGAAAATATAAGTTGCAGATCATTCCCACCCCAGAGGGAGTCAATCTTTGCTTGCGTAGTGGAACTATGAAAGCTGACGTATGTCTATTCTCTGAGATTAAAGGGATACACCCTGCATACAGATCCTGCAGGTCCTCACTCACCTCAGCTCTGTGCTGCCTTCATGCTACAGTCCCTTGCATGTCTCTATAGCCGCATTCTCTTAGAACGAATGAAGTAGGGTCAGCAAGGTCTGCTAGGGAGCCCAAGTTCCATAGAACCAAGAGAGGGGGTCTAGCCCAGCCTCCTCCGGACTCTGACGAGCTAAGACGGGCCCGTCTTGGCCCGGTCTCTGCCCGAGCTGAGCCCAGGCCAGCCCCACTTGAGTCCCATGCTGTGGGACGCCTTTGACCATGAAGAAGCGCCCCTGTGCTGATCCTGCCTCTCACCAGGGCTCGGTCAAAAGTGCTACGTGCTGTCAAAGGTTGCTCCGAGGGTCCCTATATCTTTTCTGCACAGTGTCAAGGAGCAATCTTCCACTCCACTTTCCCTTATGACCCCTGAGTCAGCCATCTTGTAAACATCTGAGCCAAACGCTTTGCTCATTAAAGCATATCTTCAATGATTCTTTTTATTTGGATTCAATTTGTGTAAATATACAATTAAAAATAAATTCTACCGCTTGAAGATTGTTTTTTAAATGAGGTAAACATACACAAGGTAATAGGAAAAGGTGATTATGCCTAATAAATGTTTTCAGTTGTCTACAAATAAAATGAGGTTCCATATTCAGAGTTGCTGGAAGCACAGTCCTCTTGTCCTTGAGAAATAACAAAGACATCCAGCAAAATTGCCTTATATAGTATAAACATGCCAGAGACCTATTCATGTACTAAGTGAGAAAAAACAGCCTTCAGTGCTCTTGCATCTAATTAAAATGCTAAAGTGTTTCTGAAATCAATTTACCTTGAACGTGTATAGTGTCTGTATTTCAATGTGAGATATGCAAAATATTTCAGCACTGGACACAGGCCACACGAGCAGGCTGTGCAGCTGAATGTTGATCGCCTAACACATTCTAGACTGTAAATTTGGGTAGAATTAATTAAGGTTCAGACTGCTTTATTTTCTTTGCTTGGTGGTGATGTATGTACAGCGTTGAAATTGCTGTTGTGACATTTATTTCTGAATGGTCCATTTAATCAATGCAAAGCGGATGTAAAAATAATGGGAATGTAGGTGATTTGTATCTCCCTGGACCCTAAGAGGGGTTATGTCCAAATCCAGGTTCTGGCAGTAAACAGTGGAAGAAAGGCCCAGAGGCCCAGAGACACATGCTTCATGATGAACACAGTGATTGTATTAGAAGTATGCTAAATCCAGGCTTTGGGGGGATTTAGTCAAGTGTATGTGTGCTTCAGATCCTGCTTGTGCTCCGATTACATCTTAATCAGAGGTGCGCCTTGGGACGCAGTGTTCTCAGGGATCGTCCAAATCAACTTTCAACATCACATATTTCCTGATAAGATATTGAGTGTATTTTTAAGTGGAGCTAATGGTAAAAACATCAGATGGAAATTACAAACCATGACACAGTAATTCAAATTCACTGTGTATTTGACATTGATCTGCACTGAATATCTCTCTCTCTGCCTCATATATATGTATATATATATATATATATATATATATATATATATATATATATATATATATATATATATATATATATATATATATATATATATATATATATATATATATATATATATATATATATATGTGTGTGTGTATATATATATATGTATATACATATACATATACGGAGCGCTGATTCCGCTTCTTCGAGAATGGAGGCATTTTGCATATATATATTTATATATATATATATATATATATATATATATATATATATATATATATATATATATATATATATATATATTCCCTGAAAAAACCATAGGTTTCACACACGTTATAGTTAGGAATTAGCATTTAAAAAACCTTGCAAATTCACTTAAAAAACCATAGGTTTCACACCAGTTATAGTTAGCTGTACATTTTACTCATACAAAACCATTGAAATTCCCCCGTTATAGTTAGTTGTACTCACTATAACTCGAGCGCCCGCAATGCACTGCTGATGATGTCACATATTACATCATTTATAAGATGGTCAGTGACATCATTGATGACATCTCAAATGACATCACTGATGACATCATCCATGTGACAATGAAATACACCTCATCACACACTAGTATAATATGTTCCACTAACTGTAAAATAGAAAGTGCCATATTTCAAACCATTGACAGACCAATACTATTTTCAAAACACCCACTCAGTGAATCATAGAACTATACGCACAACTAATCACATACCTATAGATTCAGTGTTATATGCAGTGAATAATCAACAGAACACTATCAAATATACTTTATACGCCTATATCAACATTACACAGCAGCACACATTGTATTCACTTATAAGGACATCCTTCTGATTTATGCAAACAATTGATTATGCTTACATTTACTCACCTACACACTTATACAAACACCACTTCATCTATTTATATAGATAATAACTCACACTTAGTGTGTTATAAATTCACTATTACAAGAATACAGTTATCCATATAGTGACTCATACAATCACTAAGTCTTAGGCACACTTAATTAGATATAACTGTCACATACACTGCCTTTTTTTCAAGTTTAATGGAGATGTACCATTGAGAGAAATATTTCATCACCACCACACCCATAAACATATACGCTCACTGAAACAACTGTTATATCATGTAGCTTTAACCTCATATACCTACTGAATGAACTATTCACACATTTTTTAGCAATCACACACCCCCCACCAAACCACATAGACATTCATTTACCCATACAAATACTCAGTTAAGAAAGCAATAACAAATATAGTCTTTAATATAGCAATTAAGACAAAGCAATAAAGAATTTCACACAGTTTAGTAACTAGACATTATATATAGTGAGACTCTACAAATTAGTCAAGGAAACAATCAATCACACTGTTACTAAATCCGCCATCCACACATTTATATTTATATATCCACTCATTCTTCAAAAAAAGTAGTGTATTTATAATACATATTTAAATATCTAAGCAAACCACATTCACTGGATGATGTCATCAGTGATGTCATCAGTGATGTCATTTGAGATGTCATCAGTGATGTCACCAGTGATGTCACTGACCATGTTAGGAATGGTGTAATATGTGACATCATCAGCAGTGGATTGCGGGCGCGCGAGTTATAGTGAGTACAACTTACTATAACGGGGGAATATCAATGGTTTTGTATGAGTAAAATGTAAAGCTAAAGATAACTGGTGTGAAACCTATGGTTTTTTCAGTGAATTTGCAAGGTTTTTTAAATGCTAATTCCTAACTATAACGTGTGTGAAACCTATGGTTTTTTCACTGAATTTGCAAGGTTTTTTAAATGCTAATTCCTAACTATAACGGGTGTGAAACCTATGGTTTTTTCAGTGAATTTGCAAGGTTTTTTAAATGCTAATTCCTAAATATAAGGTGTGTGAAACCTATGATTTTTTACATGAATATACATATAACACAACAGCTAAACACTCAAACCAGTTATTTCTTTCTTTTTTGTTTTTTTTTTACGTGCGCACAACGTGTGCACACCTCGCCAATTTTTTTAAAATATATATATATTCTCAGGGTTCCTCAGGGACTCCCTGAGAAGGCCTAGGGGGTCAAGGAGTCTCTACCCTGCCCCCTTTTCACATTCTCCACTTTTGTTTTAAACTCACCTCTGTCTCGAGGGTGTGCCCAAGGTGCGCGCACCTCGCGATTTTTTTAATGTATTTTTTTTTTAAAAATTTGCCCTTTGGGGTCTTTCAGAGACCCCATGAGAAAGTCTAGGGGTCAAGGAGTCTCTTCCCCACCTCCTTTTCACATTTTTATTACGTTATTTACCTGCCTTTTTTTGCTGGGTTTTTTCCACCGTGCGCGCACCGTGCGCGCACCTCGCGATTTAAAAAAAAAAAGAAAAAAGTTTTTTTTTGCCCTTTGGGGTCCTTTAGGGACCCCATGAGAAGGCCTAGGGGGTCAGGGAGACTCTACCCTGCCCCCTTTTCACGTTCTCCACTTTCATTTTTTACTCTCTTCTGAAACTACACAAAATGGCGGCTAAAGGGTGCACGCAACGTGCGCGCACCTCGCGATTTAAAAAAAAATATTAATAATTTTTTTGCCCTCCAGGGTCCTTCAGGGAACCCCTGAGAAGACCTAGGGGGTCAGGAAGTCTCTACCCTGCCTCCTTTTCACGTTCTCCACTTTTGATTTTGACTCTCTTCTGCCTCGAGGGTGCGTGAACCGTGCGCGCACCTCGTGATTTTTTTTAAAAAAAAAGGCTTTTTTGCCCTTCGGGGTCCTTCAGGGACCCCCTGAGAAGACCTAGGGGGTCAGGAAGTCTCTACCCTGCCCCCTTTTCACGTTCTCCACTTTTGATTTTGACTCTCTTCTGCCTTTGACACAAAATGGGGGCCAACACTTCCTGATTTTGACCGATTGGAATGTTGACAGACGTCTAACAGCAAATCAGAATTCCGCTCGCGCACACCCGATTCGCGCACCGTGCACGCTTATAGATATATACATTTTTTCACATTTGATTTTCTCAACAACTACTGGAGGGATTTACACCATTTAAACAAAAGGGCGTTCTGCGAATCAAACTCTACCATTTTGCCAAATATCTTGTAATTCCGTTCAGCTGTTCGGGCTGTAGCCGTATCTAATCGTCCTATGGAAAATAACATGGGGATAACACGTTTTGGGACCCCCCTTTTATCTCAGCCCCCACCTTACGAATCCCCCCAAAACTTTCAGGGAATGAGCAGAGCGGAGCGGGCCATCTTCTTTGAGAAATTCACAAAGATTCAGCAACCGGCGCCAAAGTTATTCCCAATAGAATGTTGCGGATTTCCTATGGAAACTAGGTCCTAACTATAACTACTTACTGGCGACCGCCAGTAGGTTATATATATATATATATATATATATATATATATATATATATATATATATATATATATATATATATATATATATATATATATATATATATATATTCACTGAAAAAACCATAGGTTATAGACCATATATAGTTAGGAATTAGCATTTAAAAACCTTATTTTACTCACACAAAACCATTGAAATTCCATATATAGTTAGTTGCACTAACTATATATCGCGCACCCGCAATCCACTGCTGATCATGTCACATATTACATCATTCATGACATGGTCAGTGACATCACTGATGACATCACTGATGACATCTCAAATGACATCACTGATGAGATCACTGATGACATCTCATTTGACATCAATGACCACATCACTGATGATATCATTCATGTGACAATACAATGCATCTCCTCACATTTTAATATAACCTCTGTTTCACCCAGTGTTAAATACAGAGTATAATTTTTGAAACCATTGACACACCAATACTAGTTACTACATACGTACTCACTGATTCCTACGTCTACACACACATTCACTCATTCACCCATACAATCATTCATACATACAATCACTCATCTTTACAACACTATCATATGCACTCATACACCTATACAGACACTCAGACTCTGCCACTCATCCATGGAGTTACTCACACACCTAGTCAGTCCTGTAAAGAATCAATCACACTTCCATGTTCTTGTCTATACAGTTAAACATAGAGCACCTTACATTTTCAAACATATACTAACACATACTTACTTTCTTATACAATCATTGATACAAGTACACATTGATCTGCACAGAGTCACAGACCTCCCAGCCAGCCACACACACACTCAGTCTCCCATACAAATACTTGGACAATCAATCAATAACCCATATAGTTAATCATATAGCTACTGATCAACACATGCAGCAGTTTACAGAACAACAGACATAATGATGCACAAATTAAGACAGTTTAGTCACTAACCCATGCACTCAGTGAGACACATTTAATCACTCACTCATACATTCAGTCATGCACCTACTAAATCCTTCGTCCAGACACTTATACATCTACTCATTCTTCAATATGTAAAACATATTTAAACTTTACAGAAACACACAGTCACTGGATGATGTCATCAGTGATCTCATCAGTGATGTCATTTGAGATGTCATCAGTGATGTCATCAGTGATGTCACTGACCATGTCATGAATGATGTAATATGTGACATGATCAGCAGTGGATTGCGGGTGCGTGATATATAGTTAGTGCAACTAACTATATATGGAATTTCAATGGTTTTGTGTGAGTAAAATAAGGTTTTTTAAATGCTAATTCCTAACTATATATGGTCTATAACCTATGGTTTTTTCAGTGAATTTTCAAGGTTTTGTAAATGCTAATTCCTAACTATATATGGTCTATAACCTATGGTTTTTTCAGTGAATTTCAATGGTTTTTTAATAGCAAATATCATAAGCTGTCGAATGTCAAGTACGTGGTAAGTGAAAACATTTTCGTGTTTATGCACACTGATCTGCTTTGAATGGTGCCCCCCCCCCTCATTTCTATTAGGAGTACTCTCTCTTTGCACATAGTGAAGGGTAGTTAACGCAGGCCTTTGCCCCCGTTGTAATACGTCGTGCCTGCTTCTCTCTCCATTTGATTGATTGTTATCCAAGTATTTACTGTTTTAGAATTGGTTCTCTTTGGTTCATTCTCTATTTACAAACAAACACAGAGTCGCAATACTCTGTTTAGTCTTCGCAGATAACGAAAAATCGTGTAAAAAAAAAAAGAAAAGGAATCGAGCAAAATCAGTAGGCCACTAATGGGATCTCTTTTTGACCTCGCTAAAATAGAAACATTAGGAACAACCCCTCATGACAAATACAAAACTAGTGAGATGAACTGAACTCCACACAATGATGGCTGCAAAACAGCTTGGCTCCGCCACCCACCCCGCCCAAAATAACGATAAAGAGCGGCTGCCATGATTGGTTGCGGAATGGCCACGACGGAGCTACGAAATGGTGCTGCTCTCATGCTAACCCCAGCTTCAGTCTGAATATCCAGAAACACTGTAGACTACCAATTCGATCAGTTCCGGTAGCGCCCCAATGTAACCCGGTAGAGAAGAACTAGCCCTCCCCTCTTTGACTGATGGTTCTTGTTGCCTGTCCCTTCTGTTGTCATTTAACAGAACTATTTAGCCTGCTGAAAGGGGTTGTGTTCCAACCGCTGGTTGGTGGAGACATTTTGACTATATTCTGGACCTGCGTTGTCGCGTAATGCGTCATATGACGCGCCGCGTTAGCGCATGCGGAAGTCATCCGGGGCGCGCAGCGCGTAACGTAAGCATAACAAGTCATGTGACTTGTTAATAAAACTTTTCATTGGTTCATTTTACTTTTCTTATTCTAATGATGAAAGGCTTGGTCATATGACCTAAAAATTACGCTTTTTATTACTTCCGAACATTATTTTTTCTTAAATATATGTTATAATGTTCCAGGCTAATGTACTTTCCCGGAAAATTTACAACTGTCCTGCAAGTAAAATATATTCTTTTTTCGAGAAAAAGAGCGTTTCTTCGTCCCATGACGGAGCCGTTGAGCAAAAGAGGGTCGACCTGCTGTCTTAGTCGCCGATACGCCTGAATATGAGATTCTTATCGATCACTTTATGTTGCAGGAGTAGAAAACACAACAGCCCTTGACCATTTATCTTTACTGCGTTCCTTCGAATTATACCTTTTACCCTTCATGTAATTGGTCTGCTTTATTTCACTTGCCTTTTACTGATTCTAAAACAGTGACTATTATTAAAAACTTTACCAATGTATATACTACTACCATGTTTTCTTTTAAAAACCTTTATTGTGAAAATTTCATTATACAAATACGAGCCTATAACCACGTGGGCCGGCCACGGAGCAAACTGTAATCGTATATGATGAGTAGACATTTACACTGTAGAGGAACGTAACGGGCGGGCCATTAGGTTGCAAGAACTAAGGTGTCTAACAGTTACGGAATCGGTGGACGTACATTTTATAATTAAAATACGACAGGGCCAGTTACAATAAAATTATCTAGATATACATTTGCGGGCAAGTACCATGGGTGACATTGATTCGAACTTTCAATAGTACAGTAATCAATAACACATCAGAACTTAATATCAATAGGGATGTCGAAATATTCAATCAATTCTCGTCCCCGCCCGCCATGTGCTTCAAAACTGCATACGTATCTCGTGATTTCAAGGTTCTGCAACCAGTACACAACAAGGAGTTACGAGTCCCATTTATTCCGGCGCCATTTTGGGCGAGGACGGGCAGGTCCAGGATATAGTCAAAATGTCTCTACCAACCATCGACTATGATGATGTTCATATGCTGTATTTATTAGAGTAACACTCATCTGTCCACATGAAATTAATTTGCCACAATCTAAACATGTCATTTTAATCTTTCCAAAGTTCTTCTAAATATTTGGGACCGTTTCCCTTGCCTCTGATGCTGTCAGTGCCACTTCTTTGATGAATGTACTAGCAGGTCAGGGGTTCTCCTCCAAATCTCTCTTTTATGCAGCACTATAATTAATTGGTGCCACCTCTCCATATGACGATGCATGGTATAGTTACCATAACTATATTTTTTTTTGGTTCCTCTGGAGAGTTCATCGTGGCAGATGAAGCGTGTAACGTACCGGGCATTTACCTTTTTTTGCATGTACAGGAAAGGAAAAAAAAAATCGAGCGTCCGAGTTCTAAGGTGTCCCAGGGCCATTTTAGTGGACCAGGCCCAAATCCAAAGAACAGGCCGCCATTTTGAGAGTCCTGTTGCAGCCGCCTGTCGCTGTAGCATCAAGAGCAGCCGAAACTCAGCTGAATGGCAACTGAAACGGTAAAGGGGCGCCCCACTACAGCAGACGAGCCTCCACCTAGGAAGGCCCGTTCACGCCGCCTCCCCCCCCCCTTCGGGCACCCCACGCCGTTATTCGGAGCAGTATTGTAGGATGGCCACACCAGTGCGGCAACTTGCTAGACATCACCTCGGTGGTAACCGAATCTCAACGCCTTGTGGTGTCTTCTATTCAGAAAACATTGTTATGCTGCCTTCGACCTATTCGCCGCAAGTGCGCACACAACTCAACTGCATAGCTTGCTAGACACCACCTCGGTGCCATCCGGATCTTGGAATCTCAGCGCCTTTTGGTGTCTTCTCTTCAGAAAATATTGTTGCGCTGCCTTTGGCCCCATTCGCACATCGGTCCGCTACTGACGCCATCTCACAGGCTAATGGGGCGCCCCACGCCGACTTTCAGCATTGTAGGATGACCACACCAGTACAGCAACTTGCTAGACATCACCTCGGTGCCATTCGGATCTCGGCGCCCCACTGCAGATGAAGTGCCTCTCAACTATGAAACCACCACGGTGACATCCGGATCTTGGCGCGTTGTGCTGCCTTCGGCCTGTTCGCACATCGGTCCGCTACTGACGCCATCTCACAGGCTAATGGGGCGCCCCACGCCGACTTTCAGCATTGTAGGATGACCACACCAGTACAGCAACTTGCTAGACATCACCTCGGTGCCATCCGGATCTTGGTATCTCAACGCCTAGTGGTATCTTCCATACAGAAAATATTGTTGCGCTGCCTTTGACCCCATTCGCACATCGGTCCGCAACTTAGACATCACCTCGGTGCCATCCGGATCTTGGCATCTCAGCGCCTTGTGGTGTCAGTCAGAAAATATTGTTGCGCTGCCTTTGGCCCCATTCGCACATCAGTCCGCTACTGACACCATCTCACAGGCCAACAGGGCGCCCCACGACGACTTTTACCATTGTAGGATGGCCACACCAGTGCCACAACTTGCTAGACACCACCTCGGTGCCATCCGGATCTTGGCATCTCAGCGCCTTGTGGTGTCTTCTATTCCGAAAATATTGTTGCGCTGCCTTTGGCCCCATTCGCACATCGGTCCGCTACTGCCGCCATCTCACAGGCCAACGGGGCGCCCCACGCCGACTTTCAACATTGTAGGATGGCCACACCAGTGCGGCAACTTACTAGACACCACCTCTGTGCCATCCGGATCTTGGCGCGTTGTGCTGCCTTCGGCCTATTCGCACATCGGTCCGCTACTGACGCAAACTCACAGGCCAACGGGGCGCCCCACGCCGACTTTCAGCATTGTAGGATGGCCACACCAGTGCTGCAACTTGCTGGACACCACCTCGGTGCCATCCGGATCTTGGCGCGTTGTGTTGCCTTCGGCCTATTCGCACATCGGTCCGCTACTGACGCCGCCTCACGTGCCAACGTATTTTCTCCGCATTTTATACCCTATGCCGCATAACAGGTCATGTGACTTGTTTATAAAACTTTTCATTGGTTCATTTTACTTTTGGTTTCCTAATGATGGAAGGCTTGATCATATGACCTAAAAACAACACTTTTCATTGGATGAAAACTTTTTTTTTTTCCCAAACGATGAAAGCCCCACCTTGTTTCTGGATGTTTCAGACTGAAGCTGGCTTCAGCATGAGAGCACCACCATCTCGTAGCTCCGTCGTGGTCATTCCGCGAGCAATCATGGCAACCGCTCCCCACCAGAAGCCTACAGGAGTCGGGGGCCCCCAAAACTTTTGATAAATCCTCAAGGCGGAGGGGACGCTTTCGAGAATGGGGTCCAAGACCTAGCAGACAAGCGTCCGATTTCCAAGGTGTCCCAGGGCCATTTCAGTGGACCAGGCCCAAAAAGTAAACAGCCTGCCGCCATTTTGAGAGTCCTGTGACAGCCGCCTATCGCTGCACCGCAAGAGTGGGTGCAACTCAGCTGAATTGCGGCTTTTGACACAGTGGACCAAAAACGGACGGAATGGCAACTGAAACGGTAAAGGGGCGCCCCACTACAACAGATGACACTCCACCTGGAGAGGCCCGTTCACGCCGCCTCCCCCGGGGCGCCCCACGCCGTTATTCGGAGCAGCATTGTAGGATACCAAAACCAGTGCGGCAACTTACTGGACATCACCTTGGTGCCATCGTTCTGCTGCCTTGGAACTATTCGCACAACAGTTTGCTACTGATGACCCACCCCCCGCGACGCCCCACGCCAGAAATCTGGACGTTGTGCTGCGTTGGGACTATTCGCACAGCCGACCGCTACTTCGTTGTTTTTCCCTAAAAATGTTTATATGTTATTACTGTTTTTGTTTTCTTGTATATATTTATAAGTTATTAAAGTTTTATAATCTTACAACTTTGTTGGAGTGCTATATATTTTTAATGTGACACATAATTGTAAAAACTTTGATGTACAAAGAGTCATCCCTGGAATCTTCCGCTTCAGGCTCGGTCCCCTCCCCAATCACAATACAGGATGGTTTTCAGATAATAGGAACGCGTCTGCTGTGACGGATCTCATCGAGTGTGGGCCTTGATCTACTATAACTCCTTTGAAGAGGGGTGATTCTTTACAGCTGGGGCCATAAACTACATCTGCAGGGCTAGCTGATACCCTAGGACCGGCCTGGACAATCGGACACAGAGGAAAAGGAGTGTCAGAGGGTGCGGTAGTGAATAGGGCGAAAGGGAGGTGTCGGGCGGGCACAGGGTGTGATTCTCAGGGAAGAGCAGCGCAGATGGGGGGTGGTTTATTACCCATGCATAAGACAGAGAGCGGGGGTGACCACTGCCTGGGGGAGATGCTTGCGAGGGTGGGGAGTCATGCTAAGGATCGACAGCGTGCACAGAGTGGGTCTGGTCAAGGCATCTAAAATGACTGCCGTGCACGACAAAAGTGTGGCATTTGAAAAAAGGCAAGATGGCGCAGACAATGTTTTTCAACACTTCCTGATTTCCTTCGAATCGAACGTTAACAGACGTTGGGGCATATTACCAAAGTTAAGCGATATTTATCCCTAACGATGCTTAGCAACGATTTTTTTACCGCTAAGCATCGTCAGAAATTATCGCAGATAAACCTTGCTATTATCAAGGTTTATCGCAAATACGATAAAAAACGACCGCAATGCATTAATATCGCTGAAAACTCAGCGATATTCATGCATTACCGAGCTAATGCTCTTAGCCATGTTATCCACCTCCCATTGGATAACATGCCTTAGAACTGCTCAGGGCAGGTGCTAGCTTTTGGAGATATTCGCGCTTATCGCGAATATTTCCAAAAGTTGATAATAGGAGATAGCGATGTTAGCGACTGTTTCCAGTCGCTAACATCTTGGCATGCCCACTTTGCATGTCATTAGTGATAAATATCACTCACATGCAAAGTGGGGCCCAAGATGGTCGCTATCTCCTACTAGCCGTCGCTAACTGGTGTTAGCAACAGCTAGGTAATACAGATATAATTTTATCTCCGCGAAGCGGAGCGCTGTTACAGATATATATCTTTTTTTGAACGTTAATTTCTCAAAATCCACTGGAGCACATATATTGAGACCTAGCAAAGGCACATCGGACTACCAGTCCCTACAATTTTGCCAAGTTTCGTGCAAATCCATTCAGCCGTTCGATTATTATTATTATTTTTTTTTTTGCCTCGCGGGGCCCTTTGAAAACCTCCACATCAAACCTAAGAGGTCAAGGAGGATCTACTATGCCCCCTTATGGTCATTTGCCCCTTCGCTTTGGCCTCCTCTTGTCTCTCGATCCTACCGAGAGACAAGATGGCGGCCGCTACGGACTGTTTGGAATGTTTGCAGACGCCGGAGAACCAATCAGCTTCGCAAACCTCCGTTACGCGAAGCGGAGCGCTGTTACAGATATATATCTTTTTTTGAACGTTAATTTCTCAAAATCCACTGGAGCACATATATTGAGACCTAGCAAAGGCACATCAGGCTACCAGTCCCTAATATTTTACCAAGTTTCGTGCAAATCCATTCAGCCGTTCGATTATTATTATTTTTTATTTTTTTTTCCCCGCTGGGCCCTTTTAAAACCTCCACATCAAACCTAGGGGGTCAGCGAGGATCTACTATGCCCCCTTATGGTCATTTGCCCCTTCGCTTTGGCCTCCTCTTGTCTCTCGATCCTACCGAGAGACAAGATAGCGGCCGCTACGGACTGTTTGGAATGTTTACAGACGCCGGAGAACCAATCAGCTTTGCTTCACAAAGCTCCGTTGCGCGAAAAGTACGAGAACTGGAGCGCTGCCCGGTCCGCTGTTACAGATATATATCTTTTTTTGAACGTTAATTTCTCAAAATCCACTGAAGCACATATATTGAGACCTACAAAAGGCACATCGGGCTACCAGTCCCTACAATTTTGCCAAGTTTCGTGCAAATCCATTCAGCCGTTCGGGCTAAAAGTGAGGCCAACCGCCCTATGGAAAACTCAATGTTAAAAACACGTTTTGGGACCCCCCTTTTTTCTCGGCCCCCCCTTGACGAACCCCCCCCAAATTTTCAAGGGCTGATCAGAAACAAAATGTGCCATTTTCCTGAAAATTTCAGCCAATTCCGTCCACAAACGCCAAAGTTATTAGACATAGAATTTTCAAAAATCCCATAGGGAAAAAATCCTAACTATATATACCTACTGGCGACCGCCAGTAGGTAATATATATATATATATATATATATATATATATATATATATATATATATCAATAAAGTTCAGAACTCAATCAGGAAGAAGGCGTCACACCAATTCAACCACTGGTATATTTGTTGGAGTGAGAACAACGCGTTCCAGCCGAAACGCGTTGTTCCTATTCCAATAAATATACCAGTGGTTGAATTGGTGTGACGCCTTCTTCCCATTTGGGATCTGACCTTTATTGACATTTGTGGCTCCTGCCACCACGGCTGGCACCGACGAGTCATTGGCAGGTGTACAACGTGACTGGGCGATTCTTTCAAGTTGTGTATATATATACATATATATATATATATATATATATATATATATATATATATATATATATATATATATATATAATATATATATTATATATATTATATATATTATATATACATATATATATATATATATATATATATATATATATATATATATATATATATATATATATATATATATATAATATAACGGGGTGGTGTTCTCTCCGCCGAAAGAGCACCACCCCGTTATCTCTGGGGGCTCCATGTTTGGAATTCACCTGAACTGTTTATGGATTGGCTAAGCCGGATTGAGAAGGGCATGCTGAGGCCCATTTGAAGGCTTTTATATTCTTTGCCAGTAACATTTGCACATTAATTGACTGCAAGTCTCAACATGCACAGGACTCAATTGAGCAGCCCACCTGAGGGTGTATTATCATGAATAAAAGGACTGAGGTCAGACTGTGCACTAATTTCACCGTTGTTAGCCTCTGAGAAAGGAATATCGAAATGCGTCAGGCATTGAATGATGAGTGAGCTGGAATATGTATCAGCATGCCTGGAGCCATTCATACCAATAAAGGCTTGCAGCTGAAGGCTAGCTTCTGAGTTCTTTCTCGCCTTTAGGCATTTTGGGGCAGCATATATCTATAAATACACACACATTACCTACTAGTTATAATTAGGATGTAGTTTCCATTGGAAGGAAGTTTTTGATTTGCCAATAACTTTGGCATCATTTGACTAATCATCGCAACATTTTCAAAGCTTGTATAATGCTCACTCCAGCTACTGTCTTGAAAGCTTTGTGGCGATCTATTAAGAAGGGGGACGAGAAAAAAGGGGAGTCCCAAAACATGTTTTCTCCATGTTAATTCCATTCGGAAATTTAGACACGGCTACAGACCGAACTGCTGAACGGAATTACACCCCATGCCATTCCAGTTTAAACCCAGTCATATGCAAATCAGTCGTGACCCGGAGCCTAATGGCAACTGTCCAACCCAAACTGCAAGGCCAGGTCCTCCCGGGACTGGAAACAAGCATCCTATGACCGATTTTGAGGTTTCACCCATCATCAGCTAGGATACTTGGACTCCAGTGGCATGGAGAGCACGGGACCCATGACTGGGCATAGCCGTCCCACTCGGGTGACAATTGCAAAAAGAATAAGTGATGGACAGAATGTAGAACAATGTCATACATTCACTCCAGTACAGCGATCTGGGCCTAAATCAATAGTTTTTTTGCTCCCCATCCCATTCCAGTTTGAACCCAGCCATATGCAAATTAGTCTTGACCTTGTACCCAATGGGAACAGTCCAGCCCGAACTGCCAGGCCAGGTCCTCTCTGGACTGGAAACAAGCAACCTAGGACCGGTTTTGGGGTTTCACTCCTCATCAGTCAGGATAGCTTGACTCCAGTGGCATGGAGAGCACAGGACCCACGTTTGGGTATACCCGTCCCACTTGGGGTGACAAATGCAAAAAGAACAATTGATGGACAGAATGTAGAACAACATCATACATTCACCCCAGTACAGAGATCTGGGCCTAAATCCATAGTTTATTTCTTCCCCATCCCATTCCAGTATGAACCCAGCCATAAGCAAATCAGTCTTGACCTTGCACCCAATGGGAACAGTACAGCCCGAACTGCCGGGCCAGGTCCTCGCTGGACTGGAAACAAGCATCCTAGGACCGTTTCGGGGTTTCACCCCTCATCAGCCAGGATAGCTTGACTCCAGTGACATGGAGATCATGAGACCCAAGTCTGGGGATACCCGTCCCACTTGGGGTGACAAACGGAGAAAGAAATATTGATGAACAGAATGTAGAACAATGTCATGCATTCATCCAAGTACAGAGGTCTGGGCCTAAATCCATCGTTTTTTTGCTCCCCATCCAATTCCAGTATGAACCCAGCCATAAGCAAATCAGTCTTGACCTTGCACCCAATGGGAACAGTCCAGCCCGAACTACCGGGCCAGGTCCTCCTTGGACTGGAAACAAGCATCCTAGGACCGTTTCAACGTTTCACCCCTCATCCGCCAGGATGACTCCAGTGGCATGGAGATCATGAGACCAAAGTCTGGGCATACCCGTCCCACTCTGGGTGAGAAATGCAAAAAGAATAATTGATTGACAGAATGTAGAACAATGTGATACATTCACCCCAGTACAGTGGCCGAGCCTAAATCCATTGTTTTTTTGCTCCCCATGTCATTCCAGTTTGAACCCAGCCATATGCAAATCAGTCTTGCCCTTGCGCCCAATTGGAACAGTCCAGCGCGAACTGCCAGGCCAGGTCCTCCCTGGACTGAAAATAAGCATCCTAGGACCGGTTTTGGGGCTTACCCCTCATCAGTCAGGATATTTTGACTCCAGTGGCATGGAGAGCAGGGAACCCATGTCTGGGCATACCCGTCCCACTCAGTGGCAAATGGAAAAAGAACAATTGATGAACAGAATATAGAACAATGTCATACATTCACCCCAGTACAGAGATCTGGGCTTAAATCAATAGTTGTATTGTTCCCCATCCCATTCCAGTTTGAACCGAGCCATATGCAAATTAATCTTGACCTTGTACCCAATAGGAACAGTCCAGCCCAAATTGCCAGGCCAGGTACTTCCTGGACTGGAAACAAGCATCCTAGGACCGGTTTCGGGGTTTCACTCTTCATCAGCCAGGATAGCTTGACTCCAGTGGCATGGAGAGCACAGGACCCACGTCTGGGCATACCCGTCCCACTCGGGGGGACAAATGCAAAAAGAACAATTGATGGACAGATGTACAACAATGTCATACATTCACCCCAGTTTAGAGATCTGGGCCTAAATCCATTGTTTATTTGCTCCCCATGCAATTCCAGCTTGAACCCAGCCATATGCAAATCAGTCTTGACCCTGCAGCCAATGGGAACAGTCCAGCCCGAACTGCCAGACCAGCTCGTCCCAGGACTGGAAACAAGCATCCTAGGACCGGTTTCGGGGTTTCACCCTTCATCGACCAGGATAGGTTGAATCTAGTGGCATGGAGAGCACAGGACCCACGTCTGGGTATACCTGTCCCACTTGGGGTGACAAATGCAAAAAGAGCAATTGATGGACAGAATGTAGAACAATGTCATACATTCACCCCAGTACAGAGATCTGGGCCTAAATCCAGAGTCGTATAAAATCAAAGAAATTCGGCAGTTATAGTTACCTGAGCTAGCTATAATTCACACCCCTGCAATGCACTGCTTAAAACCTCACATATTACAATAGTCATGACATGATCAGAGACATCACTGATGACATCACTGAGTAGCACATCTACTCACAGACCCAAACAGTCACATACATACTCACTTACCGACCCACACAGCCACTCACATACCCACAAAACCACTCATACACCCACTCACAGTCCTATGCAACCACTCACACACCCACTCACTGACCTATACAGCCACTCACACACCCACTCTCAAAGGTTACAGGTGACAGTTAGGAAATACAATTTTAAAAAGCCTTAGGAATTCAGAAAAAAATCCAAAGGTTACAGGGTTCATTGAAGTTAGGAAATAACATTTAAAAACCAGTAGAAATTCACCGAAAAGAACAAAAGTTACAGGGACATTATAGCTAGGAAATAAAGTGTTAAAAACCTTAGAAATTCACTTAAAAATCTAAAGGTTATAAGGACGTTATAGTTAGGCTTAGATTTCTCTCATACAAAACCTGTGAAATGCAGCAGTTATAGTTACCTAGGCTAGCTATAACTTATACCCCTGCAATTTACTCCTCATGACCTCACAAATTATATCAATCATGACAAGGTGAGTGACAACACTGATGACAACTCAAATGACGTCACTGATGACCTCACTGATTACATCATCCACAGAACCACTCGTACACCCACTCACACCCCCACACAACTTCTCATACACCCACTCACACCTCCACAGAAGCACTCACATACCCATTCACAGACCCATACAACTACTCACACAACTACTCAAACAACTATAGAGCCGCTGACACACTCACTCACCTATGCACTCAGGCACTCACACAGATACTCACTCACCCATATAGCAACTCACATAATCACTCACTCGTGCAGTGACACACACACACACACACACACACACACACACTTATTCAACCATAGAACCACTAACACAGCTATTCACTATGGCATAAAACCTTTGAACATGGCCATACACTCATGCATGTGGGCACTCACACAAATATGACATTCCAATATAGCCACTTACACTGCAACTCACTTAACCAAACACCCACTCCAACAGCCAAACACTCACCCATACAGTCAGTCATACACTCACTCACTTACTCACTCACTCACCTACATAGTCACTCATGCACCCGCTCACCCACCCATACAGCCACTCAGTCACTGATTCAGCCACTCACACACCTACTAAAACCCACATGCAGCGCCATCTACACAATCCCCAAGATCCATAAAGGCAAAATTGCACCACCAGGCAGGCCCATTGTCTCTGGCATTGGGTCACTCTTGGAGCCATTATCAAAATACACAGATTGGTTCCTACGTCCTTTAGTAACACGCATTAGGTCATACGTACAGGACACCAAACATCTGTTCAATCTACTAAAACATGTAGAGTACAACCCTGATGAAGACATCCTAGTTTGTATGGATGTAGAGGCATTATACACTAATATACCTCAAGAAGAGAGTATCAGAGCAATTGAAGAAATCCTGAAAACAGACGAATGGATGTGGGCAGCGCCAATACAGTGGATCATCAATCTGATACATCTGGTACTCACAGAAACTTTTTTAAGTTTGAAGATCAACTTTACCTCCAGATCCATGGCACCACAATGGGCAGTACATTTGCCCCAAGCTTAGCTTGTCTTTATGTGAGCTACTTTGAAGACCAGCACATTTGGACCCAGAATCCATACACCTCAAATATCTACAAATGGTTTAGATATATTGATAATATCATTATGATATGGAAAGGTGACATGGTGAGCCTCATGGAATTTAAAAATTGAGTTAACAATCTGAATCCCCACCTCCACTTTACCATGAACACACACCAAGAACAAATTTATTTCCTAGATGTCACTTTTACAGCCAAAGAGGGCACTCTAGCTAGCTCGCTCTACACTAAACCAACAGACAAGAATAGTCTACTTAGGTTTGATAGTGCACATCCTTGCTCATTACGGGAAAGCCTGCCAGTTGGCCAGTTTTTGAGGGTACGCAGGAATTGCTCTGACCTCCAGACTTACAAAAAGGAGGCTATACACTTTTCTAACAAATTACAACACAAGAAGTATCCAATCAAAATTATTGAGAAAGCTCACAAAAGGGCACGCAATACTCCTAGAGAAGCCCTTTTGGAGACACATTCAAAGCCACAACATGAACAACTCATATGTGTTACCACATATAATTCATAGTCCAATGACATAAAAAATATCATTAACAGGAAGTGGCAGATCCTCACATCGAATAAACTCACCTTCGAGAAACCTATGTTCTCTTTTAAGAGAAACACCAGTCTTAGGGACTCGCTGGTACACAGTGACACACGAGTACCATCATGCAAAAATCAATCAACATTGTGGAATACTCCTTCAGTGATCGCACATTATCCCTGTGGGAATTGTGTGGCGTGCCCCTTCACAGAACACACCAAACATCTAGATCTGGGGCTAAACTCACCTTGGGAACAAAGGTTCCACACTAATTGCAACTCTGAGGCAGTTGTATACCTGATAAAGTGCCCGTGCGATCTGATTTATGTTGGCATGACAAGCCGCAAAATTAAGACTCATATTAGCGAATACAGGAGCACAATACGCCGTGCCATAACAGCTACTTAACACTTACGGCACATTACAGGGAAAAAGGTCACAAAGACACTGAAATTAGGTGGACCATCATAGAGAAGCTAAAAGACACAGCCAATTTACAGCATAGGCTCCTTGAGCGCGAACAAAGATGGGTGTATCGGCTCAAGACCTATGAAACAGGCTTGAACGATTACATACCATGGAACCAACTTAATAGGTAAATTTATCCCTGACATATACTGGGTAGTACTATTGATTTGGGATCTGATACACCACTGATACCACCCTTGTTCGCATTGAATCTAAGTGCACCCTCCACACTGACGCCAGTAACAAGATTGTGGCTGTCCTACTTGGTTTGCCATTCATCACAAAGTACGTTAAAGAAACTGTACTAACTGATAGGGGTCCTCTATCACACAATGTCGGGACACAGTGTTGGGACACTTCTAAAAATACTGTTATACGGCCTGTCTCCATTTCAAGGAACTACCTACTGTATTTACATGCCACAGAAATTATGAATATATTTTTATAAACTGCTTAGTAAGAGGCCTATGAGAGTATGCCACTGGCTCTCCCCAATATGTCAGACTGCATTCTCACGTAGAAATATATACGCAAATACGGCCAAAACCACATGTCCCATGATCCTCCAAGCTCCAACTACACTACGCAACGCGTACGTTGGTACGTCATACGCAGTTCGACGCCGGTAAACAATGGCGTCTTTCACGGGAGCTAACCTCTTACAAATACGCCGATACTCGGGTAAATCATGCAAAACCGGGGACCTGGACCAGATAGGCAGAATGGCGGGGCAGGACTCTTGATGAAGTAAGTGAGTGCGTGTGTGTGGGAGGGGAGTCACCCGGGATCACTCTGACCCCTCTATCTTCACGATGCCACGGGTATTTCACACCCGGTCCCATCGCAACTCACAGGCACAAAAACACCTTTTATGAGCTAAGAGTCTTTTCCCTGTCGGGGCATTCTTTAGGGTTTGACTACAGAGCTACCCCAACGAGGCCATACGGTCCCCAGAGAAGTAAAGCCTCCACAGAATTTGGGTAAGAGTGTATGAGTGGAATACAGCATGGCACGCTGAATAATTGTTTCAAAATGTTATGAATGAAAAGATATACGATCATGGACGCCACTAGAATGATGAGAGAGATTTTAAATGTGTTTTGATGCATTGATAGTACGCACAATCTAGCATGCTGAAAATGTCAGTTTACGAGCAAAGCTCGCCACTCCACTATATTCTGTCACGAAGCCTGAGAATGCACAGACCTTAGTATGAATGGCTTGGGATGTTGACCACTTCCTAGTTGTTTAACCATTACACTGGTGTGTTCAATCCTTTTTAATATGCATATTCTTGGGAAGTATAAACGTGTATAGTTACATGCATAATCAAACAAGGCTGTATGTTGCTTTCTTCCCTTCTCTGATTTTTTACTGATGGAGATTCACAAGTGATATAAATAGTTGTTTCATATCACACATATAAGGAGCAGCTACTCTGCCCTTTCTCTACTGACAGGACAGGGAATCCCCTTTACTGCACCCCAGGGAGGCCAACCCGAGCCCTGAAGAAAGTCCAGGACCTTTAAGGCCACATATGGACTGAAACATGTTGGCACTAGGGTCTTAGGACCATAATATTCCAATCTTGACCCGTTTTTAGTTAGTTTCTAATAACCCCGACCGACCCAAATATAAAAGGAAGTCTCTGTCTCAGGTACACAGGGCCCCTACCCCTGGAAGCTCTCTAGGCGATGGTAAGCGCCTTAAACTCTATCCTCCTTTGGACAGGCAGCCAATGGAGGCAAAGCAGATGGGGAGAGATGTGTTGATGAAACAGCACATTTCTAATGAGTCTGGCTGCAGCATTCTGAATAACTTGCCGTCTTTGAGTCAGATAGGCTGGAAGCCCCAAGTATAGGCTATTGGCGTAATATAACTCTGATGTTACCATAGTATGGACCACAGTCTTCCTACAGTCCATAGATAGGAGATGGGTGGGTGGTGTAAGTGAGTTTGTGTGTGCCTGTATTGGTGAACAAGTGGGTGTGTGAATAGCTGTATGGTTGAATAAGTGGGTGTGTGAGTAGCTGCATGGGTGAATAAGTGGGTATGTGAGTAGCTGTATGGGTCACTAAGTGGCTGTCAGAGTGGCCGTATTGGTTTGTGAGTCGCTGTGTAGATGGCTCTGAACCACAAAAATTACTCCAACTGATCGTATGACGAGCAATTTGAAAAGCACTCCAAATTGTGTAGCTTCACCAATAGGTGAGGAAGGAAAGGATTCCTTTTAGTTTATTTACCCTCACACACCCTGGTGGTGTCATGCTTCATCATGGGTCATCCCGAAACCTAGAAGTCGTGGTGGGCTCAACCACAGTGTTGGGAGCTCTTTGAAGTTTGTAGAAGACCAGGGGGACTATAGATGTTATAAGTTTGGAATTCTTTTTCAGTGCATCACTCTGTATGATTGTTGTTTTTTCTATGAAAATGTACTGATGATTATTTTTTGCATTTTGTAACAGCCCAGAAGAAGTGTACTGTGAATGAAACGTGTTGGCTGTAGGCTGTACTTGCTGTATAAAGAGACACAACAAGTGATCCAATAAAGAAAGAATAAAAGAAAAACTATGAAATAATGTACATTGTGTAATTTTGGCAATACCTCAGTAGCTATTTTTGTAAATATATATCTACGGATATATATATATATATATATATATATATATATATATATATATATATATATATATATATTGCTGAAGATTCCCCGAGGGGAAATAAAAACGCACTCTCCCGTCTCAGTTTTGTGACAGCGGTTTAATCCGCTGTCAGAAAACTGAGACGGGAGAGTGCGTTTTTATTTCCCCTCGGGAATCTTAAGCAATATTAAAACGACGAGCCCAGTCGTAAAAAACTGCACCACGCTTGAAAAAACGAGCGCCGACACCAACTTGGGCGACAACTGCTTCTCATATATATATATATATATATATATATATATATATATATATATATATATATATTACCTACTGGCGGTCGCCAGTAGGTAGTTATAGTTAGGATCGTTTTCCATAGGGATCTGCCTGTAATTTTCCTTAACTTTGCCACGCTGCGCTCCGCTCCTTCCCTGAAAGTTTTGGGGGGATCCGTCAAGCGGGGGCCGAGATAAAAGGGGGGTCCCAAAACGTGTTTTCCCCATGTTAATTTCCATAGGGCGGTTGGACTCACTTTTAGCCCGAACGGCTGAATGGATTTCCACCAAACTTGGCAAAATTGTAGGGACTGGTGCCCCGATGTGCCTTTGCTATGTCTCAAGATATATGCTCCAGTGGTTTTTACGAAAATTTACTTCGAAAAAATATATATTGGGCTACATTGGGCTATATATATGTTAGAGCCCAAATGTAGCCCAATGTAGCCCAATGTAGCCCAATGTAGCCCAAAGATGGCCACCAGAGACAAAAAAAACAAACGTAGCCCAAATATCAGCCAGATGTAGCCCAACTATAGCCCAATGACAGAATGTCCCAGAGTGTTCTAAAGAACAACTAGAGCGCTAACAGTCTTACTTATGACAAAAGTATGGCACACCTGAAGTCATTTTGATTGGAATAAAGTGTTAACACTTAAAACATTTAATTTGCAAAGGAACAAAATGAGGGGGTTCTTTTTGCCATAGAAATTATGATTAGTGCTGAAGAAAGAAAAATTAGGGCATATTTTGAGTGACTTCTCAAATCCTCTTATATTTCATTAAAAAAATTCTGATATGCAGTCTCCCAAGATGGCCACCAGAGACAAAAGAGCCCAAATGTAGCCCAAATATCAGCCAGATGTAGCCCAACTATAGCCCAATGACAGAATGTCCCAGAGTGTTCTAAAGAACAGCTAGAACGCTAACAGTCTTACTTATGACAAAAGTATGGCACAGCTGAAGTCATCTTGATTGGAATAAAGTGGTAACACTTAATACATTTAATTTGAAAAGGAACAAAATGAGGGGTTTCATTTTGCCATAGAAATTATATATATATATATATATACCATAGGTTTCACACCAGTTATAGTTAGGAATTAGCATTTAAAAAACCTATTAAATTCACTGAAAAAACCATAGGTTTCACACCAGTTATAGTTAGGTGGAAATTTTACTCGCATAAAACCATTGAAATTCCCACGTTATAGTTAGTTGGACTCACTATAACTTGCACGTGCTGATGACGTCACATATTACATCACTCATGACATGGTCAGTGACATCACTCATGACATCACTGATGACATCTCAAATGACATCACTGATGACATCATCCAGTGAATGTGTATCTTTCTGAAAAATAAATATTTTTTATATATGTATATCTAAAGGTTGATGGAAGAATAAATGGGTAAATAAGTGTCTAAATGGATGTTTTTTTGTGTAAAATTGATTGGTTAACTGACTTATTAAATGTATCTTAGTGAATACATATATTAGCGAGTAATGTTTAAATATTTAAATATCTGTATCTGTGTCTCACTTTGTGTATAAGTGGCTGCATGGGTTGGTGAGTAGCTACATGAGTGTGTATATGGGTTATTAGTTGTTTATTTGAGTATCAGTATCAGTGTCTGTATGGTTCGGTGGGGGATATTACTTAGAGCACAGATGCATGAATGAGTGACTCACTATTTGTATGTATTTTGAAGACAGCATGTGTGCAAGACTGTATGGGTGGATGATTGTGTGTATGGGTGGGTTAGTGAGTATGTGTTTTTATAATTGATTGTTTAAGAGAGTAAATATGTTTCCGTTTCTGTAGAAGTATGTGTAGTGGTGTGTGTATAGCAGTATAATCAAGTAAATGGTTTTTTGATAGTTTATTTGCATGTGTGAATTTGTGTGTGAGTAACTATATGGATGAGTATTAGTGTGTAACAGGATGTATAGGCGTATGAGTACATATGATGAGTAAGTACATGCATGAGTGACTATATAGAACTGTTGGTGAATGAGTGGATGTGTATGTAGATGTTGGAATTACCTAATAAGTTGTTGTAATTGGTATTGGTTTCTCCTTTTTTAAGAAAATGTTAGTTTCTATTTTTGAATGTGTGTGTCAAAGGTTATTTTATGCTGATAGGAGGTCTGCCACTTTGTCACAAGGATGTTGTCATCAGTGATGTCATTTGAGATCTCATCAGTGATGTCATGAGTGATGTCACTGACCATGTTATGAGTGATGTAATATGTGACGTCATCAGCACGCGCAAGTTATAGTGAGTCCAACTAACTATAACGTGGGAATTTCAATGGTTTTATGCGAGTAAAATTTCCACCTAACCATAACTGGTGTGAAACCTATGGTTTTTTCAGTGAATATATATATATATATATATATATATAAAAAAAAACATAGGTTATAGACTATATATAGTTAGGAATTAGCATTTACAAAACCTTGAAAATTCACTGAAAAAACCATAGGTTATAGACCAAATATAGTTAGGAATTAGCATTTAAAAAACCTTATTTTACTCACACAAAACCATTGAAATTCCATATATAGTTAGTTGCACTAACTATATATCGCGCACCCGCAATCCACTGCTGATGATGTCACATATTACATCATTCATGACATGGTCAGTGACATCACTAATGACATCACTGATGACATCTCAAATGACATCACTCGTGTTTATGCACACTGATCTGCTTTGAATGCTGCCCCCCCCCCTCATTTCTATTAGGAGTACTCTCTCTTTGCAGATAGTGAAGGGTAGTTAACGCAGGCCTTTGCCCCCGTTGTAATCCGTCGTGCCTGCTTCTCTCTCCATTTGATTGATTGTTATCCAAGCATTTACTGTTTTAGAATTGGTTCTCTTTGGTTCATTCTCTATTTACAAACAAGCACAGAGTTGCAATACTCTGTTTAGTCTTTGCACATAGTGAAAAATTGTGTAAAAAAACAAAAGGAATCAAGCAAAATCAGTAGGCCACTAATGGGATCTCTTGACCTCGCTAAAATAGAAACATTAGGAACAACCCCTCATGAGAAATACGAAACTAGTGAGATGAACTGAGCTCCACACCATGATGGCTGCAAGACAGCTCGGCTCCGCCACCCACCCCGCCCAAAATAACGATAAACTCTATGCAAATATTACAAATATATACAACACACCAGCAAAGTAACAGAGTAAAACATTTTATTAAATAACTATTTACATAACTATTTTATACTTTTTGTTGCCCGATCCGGCTAGCTCAATCGATCGAGCATGAAACTCATGCACTCTGATAGTTCAAAGTTTTGAGGAGTGCTTGTTAGACTGTCTGAAGCTTATTTGCACCTGCTACAGCTTCACTATTCTCAATGTAAGTGGGGGCTGTTTGAGGACGTGACTGCATTTGAAAACAATGTGATGCGGTGCCTCCCTGAACCGCTTGACGGAGGCCCCCGAGGGACGGTGTGATGGCGCGGACTCGGAGGGGGCGCTTGGCTCCGGCCCCCTCCCCAAGTCGTGTTGCCCTGGTGTGGCCTGAGATCGCCCCCGACATAGGTGGCCGGCTCCCGGGGTCAAGCGGAACTTTTTGCCTTTTGGTGACTCTTCCATTCTTGTCCCACAATCCGTTTGACCTAAAGACACGCTGTAGTGGGGCGCCCCTTTACCGTTTCACTTGCCATTCCGCCCGCTTTTGCTACACTGTGCCTCTTCCGCTATTCAGCTGTTTACCGCCCGCTCTTGCGACTACAGCGTCTCGCTCACCATGTAGTTGAGTTGCTCCCGCTCTTGCGGTGCAGCGATAGGCGGCTGCCACAGGACTCGCAAAATGGCGGCCGGCTCTTCAGATTTGGGCGTGGTCCACTAAAATGGCCCTGCGACACCTTGGAACTCGGACGCTTGTCTGCTAGGGCTTGGGCTCCATTCTCGAAAGCGTCCCCTCAGCCTTGAAGATTCTACAAAAGTCTTGGGGGCCCCCGACTCCCGCAGGCTTCTGGTGGGGAGCGGCTGCCATCATTGCTCGTGGAATGGCCACGACGGAGCAACGAGATGGTGGTGCTCTCATGCTGACGCCAGCTTCAGTCTGAAACATCCAGAAACACTGTAGACTACCAATTCGATCAGTTCCGGTAGCGCCCCAACGTGACCCGGTAGAGAAGAACTTGCCCTCCCCTCTTTGACTGATGGTTCTTGTTGCCTGTCCCTTCTGTTGTCATTTAACAGAACTATTTAGCCTGCTGAAATGGGTTGTGTTCCGACCGCTGGTTGGTGGAGACATTTTGACTATATTCTGGACCTGCGTTGTCGCGTAATGCGTCATATGACGCGCCGCGTTAGCGCATCCGGAAGTGCTCCGGTGCACGAAGCGCAGCTTCCCGGAAGCGATCCGGGGCGCGGCGCACAGCGCGTAACGTAAGCATAACAGGTCATGTGACTTGTTAATAAAACTTTTCATTGGTTCATTTTACTTTTCTTATTCTAATGATGAAAGGCTTGGTCATATGACCTAAAAATTTCACTTTTTATTACTTTCGAACATTATTTTTTCTTAAACATATATGTTATAATGTTCCAAGCTAATGTACTTTCCCGGAAAATTTACAACTGTCCTGCAAGTAAAATATATTCCTTTTTCGAGAAAAAGGGCGTTTCTTCGTCCCATGACGGAGCCGTTGAGCAAAAGAGGCTCGGCCTGCTGTCTTGGTCGCCAATACGCCTGAATATCAGATTCTTATCGATCACTTTATGTTGCAGGAGTAGAAAACACAACAGCCCTTGACCATTTATCTTTACTGCGTTCCTGAGAATTATACCTTTTACCCTTCATGTAATTGGACTGCTTTATTTCACTTGCCCTTTACTGATTCGAAAACAGTGACTATTATTAAAAACTTTACCAATGTAAATACTACTACCATGTTTTCTTTTAAAAACCTTTATTGTGAAAATGTCAGTATACAAATACGGGCCTATAACCACGTGGGCCGGCCACGGAGCAAACTGTAATCGTATATGATGAGGAGACATTTACACTGTAGAGGAACGTAACGGGCGGGCCATTAGGTGGCAAGAACTAAGGTGTCTAACAGTTGCGGAATCGGTGGACGTACATTTTATAATTAAAATACGACAGGGCCAGTTACAATAAAATTATCTAGATATACATTTGCGGGCAAGTACCATGGGTGACGTTAATTCGAACTTTCAATAGTACAGTAATCAATAACACATCAGAACTTAATATCAATAGGGATGTCGAAATATTCAATCAATTCGCGTCCCCGCCCGCCATGTGCTTCAAAACTGCATACGTATCTCGTGATATCAAGGTTGTGCAACCAGTACACAACAAGTAGTTACGAGTCCCATTTATTCCGGCGCCATTTTGGGCGAGGACGGGCAGGTCCAGGATATAGTCAAAATGTCTCCACCAACCATCGACTATGATGATGTTCATATGCTGTATTTGTTAGAGTAACACTCATCTGTCCACATGAAATTAATTTGCCACAATTACCATAACTATATTTTTTTTCGGTTCCTCTGGAGAGTACATCGTGGCAGATGAGGCAGGTAACGTACCGGGCATTTACCTTTTTTGCATGTAGAGGAAAGGAAAAAAAATTCGAGCGTCCGAGTTCTAAGGTGTCCCAGGGCCATTTTAGTGGACCAGGCCCAAATCCAAAGAACAGGCCGCCATTTTGAGAGTCCTGTTGCAGCTGCCTGTCGCTGTAGCAGCAAGAGCGGGCGAAACTCAGCTAGACGGCGCTCCACTGAAGGAACATAGACTTGCTGTGGACCTTTCATCTTTTCAACACACACCAGTGCGGCAACTTGCTAGACACCACCTCGGTGCCATCCGGATCTCGGCGCCCCACTGCAGATGAAGTGCCTCCACATGGAGGGAGAGACTCGTTTGCGCCGCCTCCCCCCCGCTTCTCAGAACTCTCAACTATGACACCACCTCGGTGCCATCCGGATCTTGGCGCCTTGTGCTGGTTCCGGCCTATTCACACATCGGTCCGCTACTGACGCCACCTCACAGGCCAACGGGGCACCCCACGCCGACTTTCGGCGCAGCATTGTAGGATGGCCACACCAGTGCGGCAACTTGCTGGACACCACCTCGGTGCCATCCGGATCTCGGCACGTTGTGCTGCCTTCGACCTATTCGCCGCAAGTGCGCACGCAACTCAGCTGCATAACGAGTGAAACACCAAGGGGCGCCCCACTGCAGCCGAGGAACCTCCATCTTGGGGGCGACGCACAGCATCACATTGCTTTCCAATGCAGTCAGATCCTCAAACAGCCCCCACTGACTGACGCGAACTCACAGGCCAACGGGGCGCCCCACGCCGACTTTCGGCGCAGCATTGTAGGATGGCCACACCAGTGCGGCAACTTGCTGGACACCTCCTCGGTGCCATCCGGATCTTGGCGCGTTGTGCTGCCTTCGGCCTATTCGCACATCGGTCCGCTACTGACGCCACCTCACAGGCCAACGGGGCACCCCACGCCGACTTTCGGCGCAGCATTGTAGGATGGCCACACCAGTGCGGCAACTTGCTGGACACCACCTCGGTGCCATCCGGATCTCGGCGCGTTGTGCTGCCTTCGGCCTATTCGCCGCAAGTACGCACGCAACTCAGCTGCATAGCGAGTGAAACACCAAGGGGCGCCCCACTGCAGCCGAGGAACCTCCATCTTGGGGGCGACGCACAGCATCACATTGCTTTCCAATGCAGTCAGATCCTCAAACAGCCCCCACTGACTGACGCGAACTCACAGGCCAACGGGGCGCCCCACGCCGACTTTCGGCGCAGCATTGTAGGATGGCCACACCAGTGCGGCAACTTGCTGGACACCACCTCGGTGCCATCCGGATCTTGGCGCGTTGTGCTGCCTTCGGCCTATTCGCACATCGGTCGGCTACTGACGCCGCCTCACGTGCCAACGGATTTTCTACGCTTTTTATAGCCCTATGCCGCATAACAGGTCATGTGACTTGTTTATAAAACTTTTCATTGGTTCATTTTACTTTTGGTTTCCTAATGATGGCAGGCTTGATCATATGACCTAAAAATAACACTTTTCATTGGATTAAAACATTTTTTTTTCCCCAAACGATGAAAGCCCCACCTTGTTTCTGGATGTTTCAGACTGAAGCTGGCGTCAGCATGAAAGCACCACCATCTCGTGGCTCCGTCGTGGTCATTCCGCGAGCAATCATGGCAGCCGCTCCCCACCGGAAGCTTGCAGGAGTCGGGGGCCCCCAAGACTTTTGTAGAATCTTCAAGGCTGAGGGGACGCTTTCGAGAATGGGGTCCAAGACCTAGCAGACAAGCGTCCGAGTTCCAAGGTGTCCCAGGGCCATTTCAGTGGACCAGGCCCAAAAAGGAAAAAGCCTGCCGCCATTTTGAGAGTCCTGTGGCAGCCGCCTATCGCTGCACCGCAAGAGTGGGCGCAACTCAGCTGAATGGCGGATTTTGGCACAGTGTACCAAAAGCGGGCGGAATGGCAACTGAAACGGTAAAGGGGCGCCCCACTACAGCAGACGAGCCTCCACCTGGGGAGGCCCGTTCATGCCGCCTCCCCCCCCCCCCCCGGGGCGCCCCACGCCGTTATTCGGAGCAGCATTGTAGGATACCAAAACCAGTGCGGCAACTTACTGGACATCACCTGGGTGCCATCCACATCTCAGCGCGTTCTGCTGCCTTGGGACTATTCGCACAACAGACCGCTACTGACGAGGCCTCCCCCCGCACCCCCCGGGACGCCCCACGCCGTTTTTCGGAGATGCATTGTAGGATACCCAAAACCAGTGCGGCACCCAGGTAACATCACCTGGGTGCCGTCCAGAACTCAGCACGTTGTGCTGCCTTGGGACTATTCGCACAAAACACAGCTACTGACCATTGTTGCTTCTTTTTCAAAAAAATGTTTAAATGTATTTACTGTTTTTGTTGCGTTGTATATATTTATAAGTTATTAAAGTTTTATAATCCTACTACTTTGTTGGAGTGCTATATATTTTTAAAAAATGTGACACATAATTGTAAAAACTTTGATGTACAAAGAGGCATCCCTGGAATCTTCCGCTTCAGGCTCGGTCCCCTCCCCAATCACAATACAGGATGGTTTTCAGATAGTAGAAACGCGTGTGGTGTGACGGATCTCATCGGGTGGGGGCCTTGATCTACTGTAACTCCTTTGAAGAGAGGTGATTCTTTACAGCTGGGGCCATAAACTACATCTGCAGGGCTAGGTGATAGCCTGGGACCGGCCTGGACAATCGGACACAGAGGAAGAGGAGTGTCAGAGGGTGCGGTAGTGAATAGGGCGAAAGGGAGGTGTCGGGCGGGCACAGGGTGTTATTCTCAAGGAAGAGCAGCGCAGATGGGGGGAGGTTTATTGCCCATGCATAAGACAGAGAACAGAGAGCGGGGGTGACCAGTGCCTGGGGGAGATGCTTGCGAGGGTGGGAAGCCATGCTAAGGATCGACAGCGTGCAGAGAGTGGGTCTGGTCAAGGCATCTAAAATGGCTGCCGTGCACGACAAAAGTGTGGCATTTGAAAAAAGGCAAGATGGCGCAGACAATGTTTTTCAACACTTCCTGATTTCCTTCGAATCGAACGTTAACAGACGTTATCTCTCCCACACTACCGGTCCCCCTGGGCTTAAACGCCGAGATGGTAGGGACTGCATCCCGTGGAGATAGGCCGAGACGTCACTCAGCAGAAAAAAAAAAAAATCTAAAAAAGTCTATAAACATACAATAAGTTAAAAGTCAATCATTCTTGTTTCCTTGTAGTACGCTCCCCAGTCCGCTTTCCGTTACGCGTACCGGGCGCACCCCACGAAAAAAAACGATTTTTAAAGCCTCCACATCACACCTAGGGGGTCACGGAGGATCTACTATGCCCCCTTATGGTCATTTGCCCCTTCGCTTTGGCCTCCTCTTGTCTCTCGATCCTACCGAGAGACAAGATGGCGGCCGTTACGGACTGTTTGGAATGTTTACAGACACCGGAGAGCCAATCAGCTTCGCTTCGCAAAGCTCCGTAACGCGAAAAGTACGCGAAACGGATCGCTGCCCGGAGCGCTGTTACAGATATATATCTTTTTTTGAACGTTAATTTCTCAAAATCCACTGGAGCACATATATTGAGACCTAGCAAAGGCACATCGGGCTACCAGTCCCTACAATTTTGCCAAGTTTCGTGCAAATCCATTCAGCCGTTCGGGCTAAAAGTGAGGCCAACCGCCCTATGGAAATTAACATGGGAAAAACGCGTTTTGGGACCCCCCTTTTTTCTCGGCCCCCCCTTGACGAACCCCCCCCAAATTTTCAGGGGCTGCTCAGAAACAAAATGTTCCATTTTCCTGAAAATTTCAGCCAATTCCGTCCACAAACGCCAACGTTATTAGACATAGAATTTTCAAAAATCCCATAGAGAAAAAATCCTAACTATATATACCTACTGGCGACCGCCAGTAGGTAATATATATGTATATATATATATATATATATATATATATATATATATATATATATATATATATATATATATCAGTTCACAAAACTGAAGGATTCGGCACTCCGCTTGGTAGGAAGATTGGATTTATTTAGCACACTGTGATCGCCTGTCCTAAATAAATCCAATCTTCCTACCAAGCGGAGTGCCGAATCCTTCATTTTTGTGAACTGATTAAATACGAGACCCTGTCCTGGTCTCGACTTCGGCATCAACTTGCGAAGCGCTCCCTCTGCGACAGGATAGCTCGTGGTTGATATATATATATATGTATATATTACCTACTGGCGGTCGCCAGTAGGTAGTTATAGTTAGGATCGTTTTCCATAGGAAATCCGCAACATTCTATTGGGAATAACTTTGGCGTTGATGGACGGAATTGGTTGAATTTCTTCAAGGAAATGTCCAGCTCCGCTCCGCTCCTTCCCTGGAAGTTTAGGGGGGATTCGTTGAGCGGGGGCCGAGATAAAAGGGGGTCCCAAAACGTGTTTTTCCCATGTTAATTTCCATAGGGCGGTTGGACTCACTTTTAGCCCGAACGGCTGAATGGATTTCCACCAAACTTGGCAAAATTGTATGGACTGGTAGCCTGATGTGCCTTTGCTATGTCTCAAGATATGTGCTCCAGTGGATTTGGAGTAATTAAGGTTCAAAAAACATATATATATCATTATGCGCGCCCCGGTACGCGCACCGGGGCGCGTTCCAGGGCGCTACGCGAGTTCGCGAGCGGAAAGCTGATTGGCTCTCGGGTGTCTGTCAACATTCCAAACAGTCCGGAGTGGCCGCCATATTGTGTCTCGGTAGGATCGAGACACAAGAGGTGGCAAAAACAAAGGGGGAAATGAACAAAAGGGGGCAGGGTAGACCCCCCCTGACCCCCTAGGTTTGATGTGGGGGCCATAAAAGGGCCCCGCGGGGCAAAAAAAAGTTTATTTTTTTTATCGATTTTCGCGGGGGGGGAGCACCCGGTACGTGCACCGGGGAGCGTACCATGGGGAAAAAAGAATGACAGAGTTTTTAGAAAATGTAGCATTTTTTTATAAATTGGAGGTAGTTCTAAAAAGAACTGTTTTTTTATTCTTTTTGTTGTTTTATATTTTTTTATTGTTTTTTTAAACATTTTGTACTTTTTTTGGCTTTTATGAACAATTTTATATTTTTTTGTAATTTTTATGGGGACAAACAAAAAACAGGGAATTGTAAACGGCTCAACTGGAGCAAAAAAAATCAGGAAAAAATTAAGGTTTCTTTTTGCAGTTGTGGTTGTCTCCAGCACGGTTGATCAGTTTGATACTTTGCTCTCCATAGCAAATTGTAGTCCCGCAAAATTTACAAAGTATTTTATAATCTCCAAACTGGGGTTGGATATTTGGGACCATCTCCCTTGTCTCTGGACCCGATGGAGTGGGTTGTTTTGTTTTGGAGGTGCTGGGAGAAGATTGGGGAGGGTTTCTTGTCAGTTCTCTGACCTCTGCCGCATCATAGTTGTTTGGGTGCTTGCGTTGCATATGGCGAATCATTGTATTGTTTCCAAATGAATACTTTTTTGCAGGGTTCCCCCTGGAAAGTACAGTGCCACAGATGAGACATGTGACTTTTGCAGCATTTAATTTATTTTGTCCCCTTGGGATTTTAAAAAACTCCCACACAAAGTGCTCCTTGGGTTTATAGGGGGTATTATCTTCAGGCAGGAACTGCCTCTCCTCCTCCTTCTCCTCCTCCTCCTCTTCTTCTTCACCACCACTGTGGTGTTGTGGTGGTCCTTGTGGTGGTGGTGGTGGTGGTGGTTGAGATGCTCCTGCTGCTGCTGCTACTGTAGCCATTTCTCACTTACTACAAACAGGTCTGCAAACAGGTCTTCCTCAGTCAAAGTACAAAGTGAGAATGAGGAAAAAAGGTGGGGTCTTTCATCATTTGGAAAAAAAAACTGTTCTGAACCAATGAAAAGTGTTATTTTCAGGTAACATGACCCGACGCGCTTACGCTACGCACCCCGGGGCGTGCCCGGGGGCGCTTACGTGGCGCGATCGTATGCGCTCGGGCGCTTCCGGGTGCGCTTACGCCGTGCGTCATAAGACGCATCACGCGGCTACGCGATACGTCACGATGATGTTTTCGTTTGCGGCAATAGCGCTAATGGGACGCTCACCGGTACGCGCACCGGGGCGCGCTCCAGGGCAAAAAAAAAAACATAAACAATATACATTAAAAAATAGTATTACATAAATATACAATATAGGATTAATTATAAAAAATATTATATTTCATAGCTATAGAAATTTGCTATTAATAAACCTTTGAAATTCACTGAAAAAAACATAGGTTTGAGGCCCTATATATATAGTTAGGAATTAGCATTTACAAAACCTATGAAATTCACTGAAAAAACCATAGGTTTCACACCAGCTATAGTTAGGAATTAGCATTTAAAAAAACCTATTAAATTCACTGAAAAACCATAGGTTTGACACCAGTTATAGTTAGCTGGAAATTTTACTGACAAAAAACCATTGAAATTCCCACGTTATAGTTAGTTGGACTCACTATAACTTGCGCGCCTGCAATGCACTGCTGATGATGTCACATATTACATCACTCATGACATGGTCAGTGACATCACTCATGACATCACTGATGACACCATCCAGTGAATGTGTGTCTTTCTGAAAAATAAATATGTTTTATATATGTATATGTAAAGGTCGATGGAAGAATAAATGTTTAAATAAGTGTCTAAATGGATTTTTTACATCCCTGAGAAAGGGTTTCAGGAAGAAATCTACATATTTAACGATAGGTTCGAGGCATTGCCCAAATTGCCCAAATATTGCAACTAGGCAAAGACGGAGGGTTTCTAGGTGAAAAGGAATATGATTATCTTCTTAAAAAATTCCCTAGGACCCCAGTTCTATATTTTCCACCGAAGATTCATAAAGATCTAAAGGAGCATCCTGGCCGCCCGATAGTTTCGGGTTGCGATTCATGCCTCAAAGCTATCGCTAAATATGTAGATTTCTTCCTGAAACCCTTTCTGAGGGATGTAAAATCTTACCTTAGGGACACAACAGATTTTCTGTTGAAAGTAGAGGGTTCTGAGTTTGACCCTGAGACACAGATAATGGTAACGATGGACGTTACATCCCTCTACACGCAGATACCACAAGAAGAAGCGCTGGAGGTGATGGAGTTGTATTTGGACAAAAGAGAGAGACCACATAGGGTGCCAACATCTTTCATCCCTAATCTAGTTGAAATCGCATTAAAAAAGAATTATTTCACCTTTAACGGTGATTTCTTCATGCAAGTGAAGAGGACTGCCATGAGTTGTCCTTATGCCCCAGAGATGGCAGTCCTCTTCATGGCACAATATGAAGAACAATTTGTGGAGACCAATAATCCATACAAAAAAAACATCTTGCAGTGGTATCGCTATATAGCTGACGTCTGGCTCCTGTGGCAGGGGAGTCAGACCGATTTGTTGGCTTTCCACGAATGGCTTAAAGCCAGACATGGAGATATAACATTTTCCATTGAACATAGTAATACCAGAATGACATTTCTGGATGTAGAACTTACATGTGTCCAGGGACAATTGAAAACACCCCTGTACAAAAAGAGTACTGATAGAAACACTATTTTACACCACAGAAGTTCACATCCAAGGAATTTAAAAGCAAACCTCCCATATGGGCAACTACTACGAATTAGGAGGAATTGCTCCGATGTGAGAGATTATGAGGTTCATGCCCACAATTTCTGCAATGACATGAAACAGAGGGGTTACCCCAAAAAACTTTTGAAACATTCATTCAAGAGAGCGCAGTTCACACCCCGTAAATGCCTTCTTCAAGTGAAAAAAAGACCAACACTGGAACCACTGGTGTGTGTAACAACTTTTGGGCCTGACACACACAAAATGAGACAGGCAGTTTTGAAGAATTGGCATCTTTTGGAGGGCTTGGACTGCCCCTTTCCAAAGCCAATATTTGCCTATAGGAAGAACCAGAGTATAGGCCAACAGATCATCAGGGCAGATGTGGCATTGCCAAGGTCAAAGAGTGATTTGTTATCCCAGTGGAATATGAAACCGGTTGACGGCCACCATAAATGTGGGAATTGTGTGGCGTGTCCCAACACCATTGAAGGGAAAGAATTTTGTCACTCAGCTATAAAATGGAAACACTTGAATTTCTCAAATTGTAGGACTAAAAATGTAGTCTATGTGATACTGTGCCAGTGTAACATGATTTATATTGGTAAAACGAGCCAACAAGTCAACTTGCGAATCAGTCAACATAAATCTCGGATTAAAAAGAAAGTAATGACAGCCCCAATGGTCGAGCATTTCGTCAAAAAAGGACATGACGAGCATGAGTTCAAATGGTCCATTCTGTTCACAGTGAACCAAATGAATCGTTCCTTAGATGTAGAACGAATGCTACTGCAAAAGGAGGCATATCTGATTTTGAAATTCAATAGTGCACAGACAGGATTAAACAACCTATCTGAGGTAGCGAGATTGTAAATCCCCAAAGATTAAAATCTTGTGAATTAAACTGTATTAGACATGAAAGCCATCAACAACTAGGGCAGATATTTTTCGGTTTTCTCGGAGTGACTGGATTGCCGGTACACATACTTGGCAATTTGTATAATCGATCCAGATTAAAATTATAGGAATGATCCTTACTATCACATCCACAAGCGCAAATAAGAATTTTAACTATATTACTTACATTGTGTTTTACAAATAATAGGTGCGTGTAGTGAACACGCCCATGTTGCTGAATAAAAATAAAGAAGCCCTATAATGCTTAGCGTCCTGAGTATAGGTGCGCATTGAGATTATGTATGAATCGGGTGACTACATGTCCCACAACCTCTACCTGTTATAATACGAACAATAAATATCAAATAGCCCACTTGGGATGATGCCTAAGAAAGAATTAGTTCGCTTCCTGCTTTAAAGAGATCCATGCTGCTTAATAGACACGATCAAGGAGAAGGGCATAATGTATTAAATGAGCAAAACCACATAGGAGTGCGCTAGGTTTTACATACTAAATGGAGGACTACATGTCCCATAATCCCTATGAACAGCGCTTTGTAAATAAAACGAGCAAAAAACTAAGCCGCCATCTTGATTTGATTGGGATCCTGCAGGCGGCTACATTCACGCAATAGGTAAGGTGGAAGTAGAACGATTAGGTAGATTTGAAAGATCAGTCCCTATGAAGATCGTTTTAAAATATTGGTGTATACTTCTTTCATAGTACTCGAGCGTACCTTCAATATCAAACTGAGGGAATACACGAAAGAAGACAGGTATGTCCCCCTTTTCCCTGCACGAGCGTTGGGATACAATGTTGCAATGTGAGGAATGCTGATAATTTACAAACGTTGCCTCGCTTCTCACTCCTTTTAGATACAGTTACCACATGAGAAGCAGCATGTTGGACCAAATGGCTCGTTTACCAGTGTGTAAACGAACACAAGAGCGCTAAGCACTGAAAGATAAAATATCTAAAGAACAAGCACCACGAGAAAGGTATGTTGAAGTGCGGAAGCTTCCTTTAAATTAAGTAACAACACAAAATGTATAAATGACTAATGCTAGTCATTTGTTTGGTTAGAGTTGTGTGGCTTTTACAACAAGAAGTCGGCGCTTACTGCATGTGAATGTAAGAGAGAAGGCCCTGTTTGAGAACAAGGAAAACTTCCCCACAGTCCCCCGCCTCAAAATAATTCGGTATGTAGATACAGCCTGAGCCAGATATAACCTGAAAAACACGTTGTGTAGCTTAAATGGAGACGAGCACCGAATTTTGTAAATAAAACTTCATTGTTTTCTTTATATTACCTACAGGCAAAAGAAAAAGCCCTGATGAGATTCCAGGAACTGGTTTCCTGCTCTCGAAACGCGTCGGCAAACTCGGAGGAATAAATGGTTTATCTACAGTAGAAATCAGCAGTTGCTAGTTTAGAGAGTATTGATTAATCCCATTCATTTGACTGTATTCCTCGTCTTTTGATTTTGTCTTTCATTTCCTGATATCAAAAAATAATCATGTACATAATACGTTTTTTTTGTATAAAAAAAATTGGGGTGTAAGAATTGTTTTTGGAATGGATGATGTCATTGATGATTTTGTTTGAGTGTATATATTGATTTTTAGATTTTTGTTTGTAAAGTATCATGTACAATACTGTAAATATATGAATGTACAGTTGTTCTCTTTTTTGCAAATTAACCTTTATAAAAGTCTTGAAAGAAAAAGAAAAAATTGAACAGTATAAAATAAAAATACCAGGTCGAAATTCAATAAATAGTTTTTGACCTATACAAACTGTGTTCTGCAAAAATAAGGGTGGTGTAGGCACGTTTTGTGTTGTGTATGTTTGTGGAAACAGCAAAAAATTCACCACAAATGTTTTCCCACTTTTATCAATAAAACAGTTCCTCACATATGTCAGCCTTTAAAAACTGACATGAACAGGCCAAATCTGTGATCGTATTTAGGCAATACTGTGTCAATGCTGTCTTCACATGGTCAAAATGTTGGCCTATTCCTACCTTGGCAATGAGCCCACATACATGTGTGATACCATTTCTATTGTATAGTAGGGGTTCTGCCATTTCCCTGAAGTTATGACATTTTTGTTTACAGAAAAGGAAAGAAATGTAGATTTTATTTTTTCCTCCATGTTTTAATATTTGCAAGCTATTCTGGATAATAAAGCATGTGGGTATTAATTCCAACCTCACCACTATGGGTTCTCTGGTGTATCCAGTTTTCAGAAAGTCTGGGTTGGTAGTTCCTTCTAGTTCCAATCAACCCTGTGCCCAATGCTAGTGTGTACACAGACTCAAAACCATAGAAAATGCACAGATGGCTGATAAACCCACACTCAGATGACCAATGACCAAGGAGAACACATATTTACGGTAAAACCTACCATGTAATGTAATGTAATGTAATGTAAACGGGTACTTATACCGCGCAACTGTCACTCCAGGGAGCATCTAGGTGCCTAAGCTGACCAGAGAGATCTAAAACACTGGTCAGACTTCTATCAAAGGTCTGGCCCTAGATGGTCACACTAGTGCTCTGGCGCCGGCATCAGGGAGATTAAAGATCCAGGTTTTCAGTGCCTTTCGGAACTCGGATTCTCGTTCCATGGCAGGCAGATGAGGGGGGAGTTTGTTCCATGCCTTAGACCCTAGAACAGGCAAGGATTTGCCACCTCTAGAGCTGAGTCTAAAGGCAGGGACCGACAACAGATTGGCATTGGAGGAACTCAAGGTACGCAGAGGATGGTACCGTGAGAACCTCCTTTGTATGTACTTTGGTCCCCGAGAGTGAAAAGCTCTAAAGGTAATTAGTAGGATCTTAAAAAGGACACGTTTAATTACTGGTAGCCAGTGCAAGGTATTTAATGCAGCAGATGCGGACGATTTCTTTGGCCATTTCAGCACCAACCTGGCCGCTGCATGTTGCACCATCTGCAACCTGTACAAGACCACCTTATTGGTTCCCGCATATAGGCTGTTACAATAGTCAAGTCTCGAAGTTACGAGAGCGACTGCTACCATTTTCCTGGATGACAAAGGAAGTAGATCAAAAAATGTTCTTAGTCCCTTGATGACATTAAAGCAGGTGCCTGCTACGGCTAGTGCCTGTTGTTTGAAGGACAGAGCGGCATCAAACTTGATACCTAGGTGAAGAAGACAGCAGAAATCTACTAGGGCCAGGAGAAATTTTAATTCTCCGCTTAGAGTTGTCAAAATTCAGTAACTTTGCGCTATGTTTGTAATACGGAGTTACAGCTAAATTCTGCCTTCCGGGGCAAGGCGGAATTATATAATTCTGCTGCCACATGCAAGACTTATTTTAGCGAGCGCTGGTGAGCATAATGAGATTTTTTAGCCTCAACTAAGCGCACATGAGATTAGTGGGCTGCTAGCATGGCTTCTGGTTGCCACGGAGCCTTCCAGTGGCATTTTCGTGATGCTGGTGACCGTGAGCAACTGCTTCTCTTGCAGATTCTCTACTCGAGAAGCAGCTAAATCAACTCAAACATTTTTGGGGAGTGAATATTCTGCTCCAACAGACTGTTCAGGTTGTTTTGGTTTTTAGCTTGAAAAGCATGAGGTTTGTTGTTCAGTAAGAAGGGAGTTCAGCAGAGACACCAACTTCTTCTTCCTGTTCTGCAGACTCCTCCCAGTGCTTTGTTCATCTGCTGGTCACTTTTGAGTTGGATTTCGAGGTGGAAGGATGCATCGCTTTGTCTGCAATTCATGCTGCATGTATACAAATGGATTTTAAGTACTTTGTTTTCGTGATATCACAAGTAAGTTCAGAACATTTTGTATAAGGGTGTTGTTTCTTTGACAGAGGGCATGCACCATTATCTATTGTACTTTTATTCGATTTTTAAATTTGATTGAGTTTGTGGTGGGTGCCCTGGAGTTTCAGTAGGGGCCTAGTTCTTTTTTGCATTTCATTTTTTATCTTTTGTAAGTGAAAAAGTTTGCACAGTTCAATAAATTTTCTCCATTTTTGTTAAATTTTCACTATTCATTTTTTTAATGTAGTCTAGTCTGCCTACCAGCCAGCCAGCCACTACTAGTCATTGGGTACATGAAATAACTGTTTCTGTGGAATATGCTGTTGGAACCGCTTAACAGCGGCAGCAATTCCGCCGTGGCGGTTTAGCGCAGTGGGCGGGGCCGCGTCGGCCAACGGACGTGCGCAGCACAACGGAGGTAGTGCTCACGACGGGCATTGGCCGACAAATGCACGGAAAGGGTTAAAATATAATTTGGGCCAGGGTTGGCAGTGGATTAAATTAGAAATGTGGGTTTCCTTTTTTTTAATGCATTTTATGGTTTTGTCTGCAAAAAGTGTAGCTTACTGGGGTCCTATTTGATGCCTTGGGAGGATGTGTGTTATTGTAAAATATTTATAGTTCACTTAATTTTCTTTTCTGGCATTGCTAAATTAATGACAGTGTGTTCTTCATTGTTTACCATGTCCACCATTTGTCTTGGTGCCCAGAGGTCATTTTGTGTAGTCAATTTCCTTAGGTCTGTATCTGTTCTTTGTTTTCCATGCTTCCTTGCTTGTTGTTTGACCCTATGGCCGAAGATAATTTTGTGCAGCCAGCCAGTGTGCTTTTGCAATAGGCAGGCATGTGTTCTTCGTTGTATTCATGGCTCCTTGCTTGTTGTTGTTGTTTGACCATGTGGTCAGTGGCCAGTGACCATTTTGTACTTCCAGCCAGTGTGCTTTTGCCATAGGCATGCATGTGTTATTTGTTGCCCATGCCTCCTAGCTTGTTATTGTTTGACCATGTGGACGTTGGCCATTTTGTATACCATAGCCAACCAGTGTGATTGTACCGTAGGCCTGCATGTGGTTTGTGTTGTGCCATGCCTCCTTGCTTGCTTCTGTTGGTTGACCATGTGCCCGGTGGCCATTTTGTGCAGCCAGCCAGTGTGTAATCATTTTTTTCCAGTTTTCAAAGCCATTTTCTAGGGAAATTGATAGGAGAGGGCTATGCCTTTTCATTTTAGTTCATTTTTTTGATTTTTACTTTTTCCAGATATAAGTTAAATATGATTGTGAATCATTATAGTCCATGTATATTTGAACAGTGTTTAATATTATATGCATGTTTCCCATTTTTCCCCAGCACCATCTTGTCACCTAATGGGTTACTCATAGTACCCTAGGACACCAGAAATCATAATGTTTTTATTTTTATTTATTTTATTTATTTTTTACTTTTTTTTTTACATTCCCCCTGCGTGCCATAGGCACCTGCCAAACATCAGCATTCATTTGCATGCTGAGGTGTGCATATGGCAGGCAAAGAGTCCAGTGGAAAATGAGTATTGATACTCATTTTCCCCTGGACTCCTTGCCTGCCAAAGGCACACCTCAGCATTAATTGTTTGAGGATTATTCCATTTTACCAGGGACATCCTGCCTGCCATATGCGCACACCAGCATTTATTTTTTAAGGATTATTCAATTTTTCCCTGCACCTTCATGCTTTCCATAGGTGTCTCCCCATAGATGCACATAACGCAAGCAATTACATCTGTATTTTGTTGTTATTCTGATTGAAATATAATGTTATGGTGGTGTGGTTTGGCTTTGGAATGGATACACGCAAAAAATATTGTCTGTCCTATAAATAATTCAAACTGCAAAAATACCACATTTGACCAAATGCTTTCCTTGCTTGTTTGCTTTTAGGAACACAAGATACTTCACCCACAGTACTGCCAGACCCCAGCGCAAAATGACGTGACCACAACATGTGAGAACTCCTTTCCTCTGCTTGTGCAGCTAAGTGCCAACTAACAGAGCCAAAGAAAAGTGCTGCTAAGAAAATGCCATTGAGGATAAGAAGAGGCAGATTTCCATCACTGGCTTGCCCCCTTCTCCTTTTTCAGAAGACTTCATGTGCCTGCCGCACTGTCCTCCGAGCTGCAAGCTGGAAACAGCACTCACGCTTCAATGACAGCATCTACCTTTTCTTTAAAAGAATTTGTAAAATGAGGCAAATAATATAGTCCATTTAACATTGCATTTGCAAAGCAGATCACTCTAGATTCATTATCAATGTGATAGCCTTCTATTTCCTCATTGTGCTGTAGTTTTCTTTTCTTAGGTCCTTGTTGTTTTTATTTTTGTTCAACTTTCTGTTAAGCTCTGATAGACTGCTTTCATATTTTCCGCTTTGGACACATTATTGGTTTTCAAGCACAGGATACTGGCCTACATGAGGATCATATTGAGCTCTTAACTGATTATACTCCCTTACACAGCTCACAGCAGCACTTACTTTCTTCTCCTCAAAATCAATCATAAATAAACCAGACAATGTTCTAATTTGTGACAAAGCTACATAAGACATTCCTTTTTTGATTACACTACTAGCAATATTAACAAGAGCTGTATATACACTTAAATCTTGAAATGTGTGGATAGTATTAGTTACTGCATACACTAAGGATACTGGGACCTGCTTTCGCTGGACATACAAGTCTTTCACGATAACGAAACGTACAAGAATCTACCAATCTGCTTAACTTCACCAACATCATCACATTTTATGGCTAAGTATTCCACATCATTTCTGTTTGGATAATTTTTACATTTCATAACTTTACTGATTGCACCATTCACTAGTCCTTCTTCAACATTTAAATTATGATGTAAGATTACGAGACAATTTTTACAGATAAATAGCTGTTTTCTAATAATGCAGTTTTTGACACAGACTTTTCTAAACTATCCAATTTTGATTGCAGTTTTTCTGTTAGTAGCACTGTACCTCTTTAATGTTCCATTTTCAAATTTGTTCTAATTTGAATGATCTCTTCTTCTTCGAGATGCAATAATTGTTCATTGAATTTTCTAGACACCTCAAGAGTTGGCATCAAACAAACATTAAGCTTCTCACCCTTCACAAAACTATACATTAATTCTGCAGCTGAAACATTAGTGTGAAACAGATTTTTGATAATTCTTGAGAATTCCCACTCTAATATCCTTTAGTATATCTCCATATTGCATATCCGATGCTTGGAGCATATTTCTGATTAACTCTTTGTATTCAAAGCTTTCCCAAACGTTTAATTTTCCAAAACTTCCTAGTGAATTCCTAGTTTCATTATATAGAAGTGTCTTGACGACAGGTTGTCCTTTGACTGGAGTTAGTTGTAGCAGGTCTCCAAAGATTATTAAGTGTTCATCTCCAAAAAGCACGTCATAGTCTGTTTTTAATATTTCCTGTATTCTTATATGTATAAAAGCTAACATTAGGTTAGATACCATCCTGAATTCATCAATAATTAGTAGCTTAAATTTCTTTATTACTCTTCCCTTTTCATGACAAGCAGGTAATTTGTTGATCCTAATTTGTTATTGTGTTCAACAGGCAGCATTAATAATTGATGAAGGGTAACTCCTTTAATATCATGTGCAGCTAACCCTGTTGGTTCTGTAACTACACATGACAAATTGGAATGTGTTGTCTTCTGTAGAAAACGTGTCAGCACTTTAATCAATAAGCTTTTTCCAGTTCCAGCTTGACCACTTATGTACAATAGAACTGGTGTATATGTCAGCCGCCGGGGCGGATCCAGTCACTTGCACGCTACCATTCTGAGGAGCTTCCTCGGATACTTGCTGGGCAGCCGAACCTTCAGCACCTTCTTCTATACCGACTAGATTGATGGGTAATGCATCATGGCCCCCAGTATCCTGCGTTGCCCCATCTACTGCCTGGGGTGGGATCTCCTTTGCTCCTTTTACCTTACTGTTTTTAGAAAACATTTCTGCAATTGAGGCAGTTGCCTGACGTGTCTTAACTGCCAGCTGCTGATGTTTCCTTGCAGTAGGTGATTGCTGTTTCAGCCGGGGGTCTCCTTCATCCTGCGCAGCCAACACCGCTATTCCCCCCTCAGCCCCTCCTTTTTTCTTGGATATTGCCGCTTTAGAGTTGTTAGGTTTGGGGGCCATAGCTCCTGAGTTCAGCGGGCAGCCTCCTCTCCTAATCCTTCTCAGGCTCGTCGGGCACGTCTGGCTCCAGGAATTGCCGACACCCAAATCCCAGCCGTGGCTCCTGACTCCGCTCCTGTGCTTCATCTCCGCACGGAGCTCCGCTGCCTCACTCGCACGCCCTGCCCACCGATGCTCAAGGAACGCCAGTGGCAGGGAGAGAGAGCCGTAGCAACCTGCGCCAGAGCCCAGAACAAGAATCTCCCAGAGCCGCTGCACACAAGTACGGTAATCATTCTTTATCGCCGGTAACTTAGTTCACAAGGTCCTGGCCACAGGTTGCCGTAATCCCTGCAAAACATCATCCTGGGGCTAAAAAACGCATCCTCATCGCGGCCCACTGCTCACGGCCGCAGCTAGGCGGCCGCCATCTTGCCTCCCACACGTCTGGGTACTCTGTAGTGGGAAAGACATCAAAGAACCGAGAGATTCTGGACAACATGGCAGGCACCTCTCCCAAAGCAGGCCAATATACCAGCAGTGGTCCTCCCCAGGGGTGACTGGGCGAGCAGTGTGAGCAGCGAGAGGTGGGTATAGCCCCGGGTCCCTGCAATCTTGACCCAGCATCTTTTGAGGCCACCATTGAGGCTACCCCTGGTGGTGCATTGGGGGGTCTGATGGAGAAAGTCCCAAGTGAGTGTTTTTTCTCGGTGTCCGAAAATGCAGAATGGTCAGACGAGGATGAGCATAGCTCCTACCTGGAAGGTAGTATTCAGGACTCAGAAAGTGATCTGGAGCAAGAACCCCCTACTATAGCTGTCAGGCCAGGGGCAGCATTGAAGGGGCAAGAACACTATGAGCTAAGTTGGGATCATTCATCGGCCATGCCACTACAAGGTAGTCCAAATACGGAGGTATCCCAGATGTCGCTCCTGGAACTGATTCATCAGGAAATTATCGCCCATCGTGAGGAGACTCGCCAAGAGAGTAAAAAATCACAAGCCGCAGTGAGGAAGATGCAGGGGGTGGTGAGGAAGTTGACTAAAGCTTGCACGAATCTCGGGGACAGAGTCACAAATTTGGAGGAGCGAGTTGTCTCAACTGAGGCCGAGGCAGCAGCTGCTGTAACTAAAGTCGATGCCCACTGTGCACAAGTGGTAGATATTCAATGGAAACTCGAGGACATGGAAAATAGGCTGAGACGTAACAATCTTAGGGTCCTCGGGATTCCAGAAGGGGTCGAAGGATCTGACATCAGAGCGTATACCATCAAGCTATTCGATCAAGCATTTCCGGAGCTCTCCAGCTGGAACTGGCCCTCCGAAATTCAGAGGGTACATCGCACCCCTTTCAAAGTTCGGAAAAACGCAAGGGAAGGGGACAAGCCAAGGGCCATTCTAATCTTCCTTGGCAATTTTGTACTGAGGCAATTAATTGCAGAGAAGGCAAGACTGGATGCAAGGAGGACTAGTGATGGGATTTCATTCTTCGTTCGGCCGGATTTCTGCCATGTGATGGTGGAAAGGAGATGGAGGTTGAGGCAGCTCATTAAACCATTTCAGGAAAAAAAACTACAGGCCTTTTTGATAAACCCAGCCCAGCTAAAGGTTATTAATGAAGGGAGGACCCATTACTTTGCCTCTGAGATAAGGGCGAAGGACTACCTTGACTCTTTGGGCAATTAGGTTTTAGTTGAAAGTGCATGAGTTGGGCATTGTGTTTGTTAAGGATATTTTTCAGGATGCCGCACTTCCCTCTCTTTTGATTTTCTAGGTTTTCAGGTTGTGTACTGGATCTCACAGTGATTATGGGTGTTTATTCCCTGGGGTGGGATGGTAGGTTGTAGTTATTTTGTATCTTTTTCTATTCCTCATTGCGACCACTGCTTTACATCACACGCACAGACAAAGTCTGATCGCCTCAACTGAGGGAGCGCAGGGGGGGGGGTGGTTCAGGGGGGGTTGTGGGGGGGGGGGGGCAGAGGGAGGGGTGGGGGTTGGGGGGCTGAGGGGGGACTGGGGAGGGGCAATGGGGTGAGGGGGGAAAACGGAAAAAATGAGATAATCTGGTGTTGTGTTGAGATTGGTGTTTACGAGCCCGGTTCTTTTAATGATATAACTGTGTTGGTTGAAATAATGCTATTGGATACTTGGAGAAGAGTAGAGCAGATAGTGGTAAGGATGGTCAGTAAACTACTTAATGCTGAACATTAGGATTTGCACAGTAAACGTCAGCGGCCTGAATGACTGGAAGAAACGCCAGAAGTTGGATTATTTCGTTAAATACAACGGGATTGATATACTTTGTCTACAAGAGACTCACCTTCCTTGGGCCAAACGGAATCTATTATTTATCAAGGGTTTCGACCTGATAGCTTGCACATCACAGACATCTACAACTAGGGGGGTTGCAATTTTAGGTAAATCATGTTTAGGGGGGGCGAAGCGGGTTAAAAGCGATAGCTTGGGAAGGTGGGTCATTGCAGAGCTATACTTAGGATATAGAATCTGTTCAATCTACGGGTCAAACTGTGATGATCCTGATGTTTTTGATTTTCTGGAAGAGGAGTTAGCAGGCTGGCCAACCCCAATGATAGTTTGCGGAGATTGAAATATATTTACCGATTGGCATAATGTGCATAAATATTCAGGGCGGAAACCCAGGCTATTCCGGGCTATTTCCTCTTTAATGAGCTCACACGGGCTAAAGGATGTTTGGGGGGGAAAGGAGCCTCAGAATCCCGGGTTTACTTACTTTTCGCACCCATTTCAAAAATATTCTAAATTAGATTACTTTTTTATTTCATCTCCTGAATTGAATAGAGTCAGTATCAGGAAAATACCTAGAATAATCTCGGATCATAATCCGCTGATTTTAACCTGTGAAGTAATTAAAGTAGAGAAACGGCATTCCAGCTGGACCTTTGAAAGGAGGCTATTATCGGATCAAAGATTTTTAGAACATATTAATAAATGGACAGGGGAGTTCTTTGACGCAAACCGCTATAGCACATCTAGGAATGGCGTCTGGGATACGTTTAAGGCGGCTCTCAGGGGGGAAACCATTAGCTGTTTGGCGAGACTTAGGAAAGCGGATAGGGGAGAACTAGACAGACTTTTGGGCACATTAGCGAAGGCGGAGGAACTGCATATTAGTGATATTGGTAGGGATGCAGACGGGACAGAGAGCCAAATAGGCCTGGCAATTATCAAAGCGGAGCTCCAAAAATTGGTTACGCAGAAGGCTGTAGGGGATTATCAGGCATCTAGGGCTAAGAGGTATGAGACAGGGGAACAGGCAGGCAGGGTGCTGGCGCTCCGTATTAGGCAGGATAGAACCAGGAATATCATAGAGTGCATACAAGAGGATGGTAAGAACTACACAGAGTCAAAGGAAATGTTAAAGGTCTTCAAAGATTTCTACCAAAAATTGTATGATGAAGAGAGCCGTCAAGAACAGCAAGTGGAGGAGAGTGAGGACAGGGGCCCAATGCTGGACGCACTATCTAGAGAGGAGTTGGAAAGGGACATAACTAGAAGTGAGATTCAGGCTGCCCTAAGGGATCTTGCTGCCGGAAAGGCAGCAGGTCCGGACGGAATTCCCCTGGAAGTTTATAAAAACATTGATTCTGAGATAGTCCCAATTTTACAAGATCTTTTTAATGGGATACTGTGCACAGGGGAAATTCCCGATTCTTGGAAAGAGACCAATATTATTATCTTTCACAAGAAGGGCAAACCCAAGGAGAACCCGGTCTTTTTCTGCCCTATTTCGCTCATTAGGGCGGATACCAAGCTATACTCGAAAATCTGGGCCAAAAGGTTGGGGAGGATCATTGGCGGTCTTGTCTCTCCCTGGCAGCATGGGTTCGTGCCTGGTCGAGGCACAACTGATCATACTCGACGAGCTATAACGCTGTTTGATGCCCATGCCGCCAGGGGGAGGAGGGATGGCCATGATCCTCCTCGACGCGGAGAATGCATTTGACCGCGTGGTCTGAGAGTACTTGTGGGGAATCCTTGTAGGTAGGGGTTTTGGCCCTAAGACCATCAGAGCTGTTAGAGCAATGTATAAAGACCCGGTGGCACGGGTGTCAGTAATGGGAGAGAGCTCGGAGAAAATTGTGATCAAGAGAGGAACTCGCGAGGGATGCCCCTGTTCTCCGATCCTCTTCTCATTATATATAGACCCCCTGATCCAAAAAATCTTGGGATGCCCACAGATTCATCATGTGATGCTGAATAGGTTCACAAATAAACTGCTAGCATACGCTGACGATCTGGCGGTTCTCACTACCGATCCACAGCAGGCGATGCCGGTATTTGCTGAGCTGGCGAAGGATTTTGGAAGTAGGTCTGGGTATCTGCTAAATGAGGGGAAACCCACATTATTTGCACCCAGAACATCTGTAAGTCAGACAGCAGATACACAGATTCAGCAGTGTATTTGGGGGTAAGAATTAATGCCTCTGTGGATAAGATCATCACTGATAACTACTGCCCCCTTATGGGATCGATTGAAACAGAATTAAAAAGGCTGGATGTATTGCACCTCTCTCTAGTAGGGAGGGTTAATGTCCTCAAAATGTCAATATACCCTAAGGTCCTATACCTGTTTCGAGCCATTCCATTATTGCTGGATGAAAAACTAATAAAAAATCTGGAATCAATCTTTAACAAGTTTATCTGGCAATATGGGAAGACTAGGCGTTCCATGAAGCTTATGTCGCTCCCATTCGAAAGGGGGGGCATGGCCCTACTAAACCTCCGATTATACCATATGTCTTGCCTTTTGGCTCAAATGTCTATACTGTTTCAATTGGTCCCAAGCCCGCAAGAGGCTCGGGGAGATAGGCAGGATCCCCCTTCCATTTTTGTGCTTTTACTAGGGAAGAAGGCTGTTGGACTACTTGTGAGTGAGGTAGATCGGAGATACTTTAAGAAGGCCCGGTATAAGATTCTGGATGGGGTTTGGGGGACGTGGAAAGCTACCCAACAAATGTTGGAAATCCCTAAGATCAATGCGCATCACCTCCTCTGGAATTCTAACGTGTTCCCCTATTTGGGTACGGACAGGAATTGCCTGTTCTGGAAAGAACATGGAATAAGGACCATAGGGGACAATACGGCCGGAGGGGAGGTACTTAGGTTTGAAAGATTCAGCACAAGTTTGGGATCCCCCCTAACCACTGGTTTCTCTACAGACAACTGGTTCAAACAGTGATGGCATTTAGACCGAGGATCTTAATACCGAATCGTATTCCACTAATTGATTATTCATGGAATGGGGGCAACAAAAGTAAACTAGTTTATAACCATCTAATGGTGGGCATCCAGGACGATTTGGAAAAAATAGAATCTGCAATCGCAGTGAAGTTAGGCGATCCATATGTTGATTTAGATCTAGCACTTGCACTAAATAAGACATTATTTCGATCCTCTAACCTACGGGCTCAGCACTATAAAACGCTGTTTAACTTGTATCATACTCCGGCGAAGCTGTATGCCTGGGGCTTGGTGGAGAACGATAAGTGCCCTAGATGCGATAAGGGCCCAGCTGACCTAATTCACATGTTCCATCAGTGTGATCAGCTATCTCTGACATTAAGGGAAATTGAAAATTTCTTGGAGGGGCTGCTAGAATGTAGGATTGTTCTATCCCCTTCACTAATGCTATTAGATGTAGATAAGAAATTGAAGTTGGGAAGTGCTGCCAAAGCCTTGGTTTTTATTTCTACTGCTGAATTTCGCATCCTTATTTCAGCAGGCTGGAAAGATTCCTCCCCCCCACCTTTCAAATGTGGATTGCAAGGCTGCTAGGACTGCATAATATTGAGTCTTGCCTCTATGAGCTAAAAGGCAAAAAATTCAGGGAATTAGGAAGAAATATCTGGGCACCACTTGCTAGTTGGAGAAGTTTGAGTGGCTAAGTACGGTTTTAATATGTATCCAGTTCATGTATTGTTTGTTGAACTACTGTCTGAATATTTTAATAGTATTTTAATAGCACAGTTTTTGATAACATATATTTACTACTAAATTGTTATTAACCTGCATCATGAACTTTTTTTCTTAAGGTCTAAATGGAATATGGATATAATGAATTTGTATATACCTCTCTTTTGTATGACATCAATTATCTTAATTAAAAAAAAAAAAAAAAAAAGGGGAGGTGGACGTGTATTCAATAAATCCTCCATCTTATCCTCCGCCTCAGTCCTGGCTACATAGGTCTAATCCACTTGCAACCTAAACTGTCTGTCTGCACAATCACTTGCCTTTTCGGTTTGAGCTTTATCGTAAGCTATGGCTTTCTGTGTAATCGTTTGACCCCCCTTTATTTTACATAATTTCTCCTCCCGTATACGTCTACGCTTTGCTTCCGTCTGCCACATGTTTAGAGAATCAAACATTGCCTGTCGACTACGCTTAGAGAACAATCGATCCTGCAGGTAATGTATCTTTTTCTCATCAAAAGACCCAGTTAAGGGCCATTGCAATTCAACATTATCCTTTGTGTATTTGTGCCACAGGGTATTAAACAAAATAGGGGTAATACCATGTTTTACATACATATCATAAATCGGGCTGCCCTCGGGCTGGGCAGGTTGACTTTCAGACAAGTGCGTGTCTTTTCGCCTGCAACAACATCCAAAACACAATTTGCTAATGCACAGCATAATAATTATTGACAGACATACTACCGAAATAGACCGAAGCCATGGGCCCCGTGTGCCCAATGCCTCCCTCCCAACCTGTGCCTAGCTATGCGGGTGACATGCATATCTAACTGACGACAGACGGAAGGGAATACAGCAACTTATGATTATGAGCCTAACACGCACAGACGTGGATGCTTCCCAGAAGCGCGGAACCGGCTGCGCTGTCTCTCCCCCTCTCTCCTCTTCCCCCCCCACGGGTGGCCACCCTGTCCCACGGGCTGGACGTGGCCAACATCTCTGCGCTGACTGCTGACCCCCTCTGCACTCGCATACAGACATTCCCCATGCACAACTACAACTGGCACTAGCGAACGCACCTCATTTTAATTGTTTTCTGGACCCCTCTCTAGTTTACATTTACCTCTTCCCCGCCTACTCTGCCTATAGAACAACATATCTCACCCTTCCCCCCCTTCTCCACGGAATCATCCCACCCTACTGTTTGCATTATGGTTCCGTAGTTGAAACCAGAGCGCTATCACTGTTGATAAGGCTCCTTTTATTACATATGAGATATTGGTCACTGCGCTTCTACTGGCACCCAGTACCCTCACAACTGCTACAGGAAGGTATATAACAAAGTGTATGGGCAGTAAGATATGCCCGGGAGGCGCGTCACACTGAAACACAAAAACAGACCCACTTTCCAGTTCTTTATTATACCCTTCGAAATGCTGCCCCCGACCACAGATATCGCCACATGCATACAATGATGGGAGACAGGCCACACGCGGCCTCATTAGATTATCTGTAGCACCTATATGACACACACTCAATCTCCTGAAATTTATGGGCAACTCATTGCTGGATGACACACTCATAATACCAGTGTGAAGTGATTATAACTGATAACTAATTTCTAATTGACATTCTTCAACTGCTTTTTATCACTCTGTGTACTGTATACAATTGCCATTGATTAAGAAATGTTAATAAAAAATATTCAAACAAAAAAAAGAACTGGTGTATATGTAAAACAAGCACACTCTTTTTCTTAGGCAGAAATCCATGTTCTATTTTACCTTTTACTTCATCAAAAATGTCTTTCAGATCTGTATTCAATTGCTGTATTAGTTGTTCTACATCCAGAGTTTCCTGTCTTGCTTGCTGCATTGCATTCTCCACTTCATTCATGGCTATTGCAGTTTAATTTTGAATAATTAGCTGTCCAAGAGGATCTTGAATTCTCTGTTTTCACTGACATTATTTCTATATGTATAATGTTGATGTATTTCATAGAGACACATCCTTCCTAGATGAGGACTACTTCTTGGATAGTACGTATCCAGCATGTTAGTCTTCAGAATATCTATATTGTGTGACTCACATTCTGCATGATATTGGATTTCAGGAAAATACTTCAGTACTCTGTTACGAGGATTAGCAAGCCATAAACTCACCCATAGAACTCCTCTAGATTTAGAAAACAAGCTATCTGAGCTTAACCGGTCTGCATATTCATAAGAGCTGATCACTCTGTGAGAAAGTATTTTCAAACTAAAACTGTGTAATTTCTTTGAATGACTCCTTTCTGCTGAAATATCCTCCCACATCTCCTTCAACTTGGTTTTCCCTGACTTTGTTATATAAGAGGAGATGTACCGAGTAATAGCCATTGAGTTATCTGCAACAAACTGTAGATCCATATTCGCATTTCACATCTTTAAAATCACAGGATTGTAGTCATTGTTGAATTTTGAGGCTTCTGTTCTTCTGAGGTTGTATGTGTTCTCTGGTGATTTCCATGTGATAGTGTATCTGACTGCAGACAAAAAGCTATTAACTCTTCCTTCTGAGATAACAGGTCGTGAAAATCCAAAACGACTTTTTGAATAAAATGTTCCTTTAGATCTTTATTTTCTACCACAGTCTTTTAAACACCTATGGTTTAGGAATCGTAGAACTTGTTGTCTTAACATTTTATCATCACTCTCCTTTGGGATGATGCAAGTGACATACTGCTCTATGAAAAACAACACAGACTCATCAGTATCTGTTCCAAACTTTGGGGCATCCTTTACCCATAATAGCACATTTGGGTTGGTATTTTTTGTGGCAAAAGAAATCAGTCACTTCATTTTCTATTATCTTTAATGTTCATCAACTTTATTATTTCAACAAAGATTTCATATAAACTTCAGAAAGTTGGACAATACCAAGATGGCCAAATTGGCACAATTTTCATGTTTGATAAAACAGTGGTATTATATCAACCCTAAAATATATTTCACTCTTTTTTAAGCACTAAATATGTCTTTCTAATACTTAATCTCTGCTAGAACTGTAATCGAGGACATGGTTTATCCAGTAGCCTGCAAGCATGTCTATTTCTCACAGACTATGTTCTTATGCAGTTCTATGAGTTGTTGTCCTCCTAAAACCTGTTGTTTTCTCTCTTTGGGATTTTCCCATACCCTATCCCTCTTTGATGATGTTGATTTTTTTTTTACATCTTGCCTTGATTACTGTAAAGTGATCTGATACCTGCAAGGGTCATGTTTGCACTGTTTACAACTTTATAAATAAATACATTGTTGACAGTCTTAATTTCGGAAGTATTCATATTCTTTATCCGGCATTACAAAACACCATAAAAATACAGTATAAAAGAGAATACAAACATTTTAAAAAGAAACATCCACTAAAATACAATGCCACCAATTTGTCAAGTCATATGTAAAAGCACTATTTTCCTCTCCGCCCTACAATCTAAATAATTATGGTGTCGCTCCACAAATTCCTATGGTAGCCCTTAATTTAACTGAGGTTCTTAAAAAGTTTATCACACAAAGTATAGTCAGAGGATCTGGTGCCATTTGTAAAAATACGAGAGCTTCTTTCACAAGTCTAAGGTTGGCCTTTTTAAACAAATCTATTAAAAAACGACGCCTAGGCATTTGATAAAATGGGCATAATAATACAAAATGAAGGGTATCCTGTGGAGATCGATGATCGCAGCCGCAGGGACCTTGTGACTCAACTGACGTAGTGAAACCCGCAGGCTCAGCTAATAAATGATGGAAAAGGTTGAGCCTAAAATGTGTTAATAAAAATCTGTCTTGAGGATTATGTACATAGGCGAGGTAGGGCTCCAAACCTCTACAGGACCTCACCACAGCGTGTGTCTGAACTGTCTGTTTGTTTCTCACTTCCACATCACGTGCTGTGGCGTTATATTTAGAGAGCATCTCCTTTACTCTAGCTTGGTCTCGTTTGGTAATACATGATGGTGTTAAAAAAAGATCTACACACCCAATACTCTCTAGGTCACCCTTCACATATTTCAGCCAGGGAATGGACATTCCTTTCTCCCTCCCCATGCAGTCTATAATTATCTGTTGAGTCAGACTGGCTTCTTGGTTGACCCAGATCTTTAACCAAGCGGCAAGGGGCCTACTCCTCACCCTGTCCTCTAGGTCCTCGCTGCCCAATTCCTCATGTACAATACGGGATGATACACATTGGGGGACTTTAAGGAGCCTTCTCAGGTATTTATTTTCCTCTATTTGTAGTTTGGATACCCCCGCCATCCCCCATAGTTCTGACCCATATGCTACTTTAGCGCAGGTGATCGAGTTATGCAAAGTCAGCATCTGCTCCGGGGACCATCGTCCCAATCTACCACCAAAGTTCATTATAGCCCCTGAGCTTGATACTAACTTGTTACAGCGCTCCTCGACAATGGTTTAAAACTTAAACCCCCTATCAAATAAAATGCCCAAATATAAAAAGGTCTGTACCTTTGCCAGGCTTGTTGAACCTATTTTATAATTAAAATGTTTCCCTAAATGTTTAGGGCCCACCTCCATGACATATGATTTAGTCAGGTTAGCAGATAAATTTAAACTGTTCATAAACTCTACAAACCCATCTATCAGGCGTTGCAGTCCCAATGGGGTGCGTGCCAGCAGGTCCGCATCGTCTGCGTAGAGCAAGACAGGGACTGATCTGCTTCCTATTCTTGGTGAGTCCACTTTTAAATTAATTTAAAAGTTTTCTAGGCCGTTAATGTAAATGGAGAACAGGAAGGGTGCCAAAATGCATCCTTGCCGGACCCCACTAGTACACTTAAAAGACTCCGTGAGCCCTCCTTCCAGATTATACCTCACTTTTGCAGTTGTATTCTGATGAAGGGCTCTCAAGATATTAATGAGACCAACATCAGCCCCTAGATTGGACATTATGGCCCACAGCTTTTCCCTATTCACGCAATCAAAGGCTGCTGCCAGATCCATGAAAGCTAAGTATACCTTTTCCTTGTTAGCTACTGTGTATTTCGTTACAAGTAGGTATAGATTTAAACATTGGTCTGTCGTGGATCTGCCGGCCCAGAAACCATACTGGACGTCAGTGAGGATATGGTGTCCTTCTTCCGAGCTCATGAGACGATTCAGGATAACCCTGCCCATTACTTTAGCTGTTACATCTATCAGAGAAATAGGCCTATAACACTGGGGGCTATCCCTACTACCCTTTTTAAAAATAGGCACTATTGTGGCCATTGACCATGAGTGGGGTAGGCCAGAAGCTATGGCCGCAATAATCACTCTAGTTAACACTGGTCCCCACAATTCCACATTGCTTAGAAAGAGATCCGGTGGAATCCCGTCCGGGCCTGGGGCTTTATTTCGAGTGAGGCCCTTAATGCCCCCCACAATCTCTTTTAATGTGAATACTGGCACCTCTGACCCACTCTCATTGATTTCCTCGTACTCCCCAGTCACCGGGGTCCCTCTGTTATAAAGACCACTGAAGTGTTCCACCCACCGTTCAGGGAGCACGTTGGACGCTAACTGAGGACTATTTCCATCTTGGAAACAAGGTCTATTAATTTTTGACCAAAAGGTGGAAAGATCTCTTCTTTCTGCTGCCCCTCTTAAGTCTTCCCACGTTTGAGTTTGGAGCATGTTCTTCCGGCACCTTACTGCCTGTTTATAGAGTAGTCTACAGTGTATGACCCTTAAACCACCATCTCTAGGCTTATGTTTCAGGGCTGCTCTTAAATTCTTTTGTGCTAGGGTACACCCTCTATCAAACCATTTGGGCTTGGTTGTTATTTTTCCTCTCCCTGTCGTACGCATTAGGCTGTCTACTAGCCGTCCTATCTCTTCAAATGCCTCGACCAACGGGGGCCCATTAATCTCTAGGTTTAAGCGCACCTCTAGGTGCTGTTTCCCCTCTTCCAAAAGTGTTTTATAAAAATTACCTCCATCCAGTTTGGCCCATTTTAGGAGGCGCCCCTGGTCCGCAACCGTCTCCCTAACATCTCCTGTTCTCCTCCTTGTTTCTCTACTAACCGTGACACTGCCACTGTCACTGTTAGAGGATTATGGTCGCTAAAACCACTACAATCAATGTTAAAACCCACAATTTGTTGTTTTAACAAGTGGGATACAATCACAAAATCAATATAGGAACAGTGTCCTCTTCCCTTAAAAGTAGGTTTGACCTGTCTGTTAGGTTTAATGGATACCAGATCCATTGAATGTTCCATTCCATGGTTTTTCATCATCCTACTTAGTTCCCTCCCTGCTACCGTATGGTCGAAGTGGGCTCCCTCTTCTATGTTACAAGATTTCCAATTTTCCGTACAAGGTATCAAATTTGGGCACATGTGGCAAATAAAATCCCCTGCTATTAAAATCAATGGGGCCGTGGCGTCCTTTACCCTCTCTCTCTCTGTCCATAGTCTTTCTTCCAGCTCTCCCACTCTACGTCCTCCCGCATTATAGAAATTGACTATAATTAAGTTAAGATCCTCAGGTTTTGTACTGCACCGCTAGCATACAGTCTGATTTCCAGTTTAGGTCCCTCCAGGTCCCATCCAGACTCAGATGGACCCATAAAAGGAGAGCCCCCTTAGCTCTGCCTGCCATTGATCTATCAGCTGGGACTCCAAATGCTTTATATCCGTCCAAATTGAAATTAGTCGGTTCAACTTCCCAGGTTTCTAGGGCATAAATTACATTGAATTTCTTTACGTATTCCAGCCACTCAGTATTTTGACATTTGGCTGAAAGCCCCGCCACATTCCAGGACAGTAGTTCTGGAGTGCTCCAATGGCTCTTGGGGAAGGATCCAGGGGTCGAAGAGGACCCATTAGATATATTAGTATTAGTATCCGTGGCTCTAGATCAAGATACGTTACATGGTGCCACATAATTCTTATTTGGGTGTACTCTCTTTATGATCCCCCCTCCTTGTGTGCTTAGTTGTGAGTTCCTTGACTATCGTATCCTTGGGTAGTCAGTCTACTTCGCTGAGTTGTCTACCCCAGCTCAAGGGTGCATATTTGTTGGATAGCGGAAGAGCACCTCCTTCCCTTATTTGGGCTGTCAAACTCTCATGTGTATGTGACAGCTGGGTGCAGTTGACCGGATTCTCATTCCTAGCTCTATGTGTCCATCCCCTTCCTCTATTTGGCTGCTGTGTCCACCCCCCACAATCTTCCCAGTGCTCTCCTGTGGTCCCATTGTGTTCAGGCTTATAGAAGTAACTCAAATCTTGCGCCTGGATGTTTGTTCGCATGCCTTTATGTTGGGCACTGGTAACATGCTGTACTGCCCTAGGGTCATTGAAATTCACCACAATACTGTCCCCTGCTATATTTGTCTGCTTGTGTCCCACCCAGCTCACTCTCCTTACAAACAAAACCTTACATTGAGCTTCTCGGGCAGAGGCCTATTACAATTTCACCAGTGTATTGTTTTGTTTTTCAATTGATCATAGGATTCCTTAACTTCTATTTTAAGCTCGGGAACCCCAGTCAAGACCGCGACATATGGTGCACAGTCTGGGGGTAAATTTAAGTTGGACTGCAATATCTTTGCACCGTTTCCTTCTATCCCTTCATTACCACACCCCTCCTGTGATCTTTCATCTTCAACGTTCAATCCCTTGTCTTCCAGTCCCCCCCTGCTTTTTCTTTCATCGGAGGTTTTGCCGCAGTGAGTGACCCAGGTGTTTCAGTAAGAATTACGTCCATTTGGCCCTCTCTTTCATCCCCCCTTCCTATACTTTTCCGATGGTCACCCCTGTTTATTTTTATCATCTATACTTCCCAGGGTATCCAATAACACCTCCTCAGCCTTCCCAAGTCTGTGTTCGATCGCTTTAAGTCTGTCCTCTAGAGGCTCCAAGTGAGCTATTAAAACGGCCTCCAGCTTCCTCCAAAATGGATCATCAGTTCGCGCCGAGGCCACTGCCAGATCAGGGGCAGTTCCTTCTTCCTGTCTCACTAGCAAATTGTCAACATTTACACTTTCCTCGGTGACAATATCCTTTTGCGTGCTTTGCGGACAGTTTTTCGCCTTCTTCCCTTTCTGTTGGGGACCCACTCGAGTAGCTCCTCGCTTTCTATTCACGGCAGCCCCCCTCAAACGCTCAGCTAATGGGCAGGGCTCTTCAGACATCCCCCCCCCAGCGGAGATTGATTAGCTTCCAAGTTCCGTGAAATTTGGGAAACTTGGACGGTCTGTGTACCTGTGGTCTCCTCCTGCGGGATAGTTATGATGTCACTCTGGCCTTGTTTGTCCGGCGTTCGTGCATTCTCAATGGCCCCCAGGGAGGATCTTTTTGAAAATACTGGGTCCATTGAGAGGCGACATTCTGTCAGCTTTATCTCATGTGCCAAGACTGAAGAGGCTCTTCTAATAAATTGGTCCAGAGTCCCTGCAACATACCCTGCTCCCGCATCTTTCCTTCCAATACCATTACGCAACGGCATGTTTACACAAGAGTTATTTCAGGTAGCAGGGCTTAAATAAAAACCAAACCAAACACAGGTTACCTTTCCGGAATTCATTTTTCAAGCCTTTTGTCCTGATTACATAGTGCTGCAACATTCCAAATACGCCTGACTGCCATTTCAATTACTCTGGTGTATTTCACATAATTTAAGATTTTTCATATTATGTTTCTTACATGGAATTCCTGAAATGACATAATTACGTCACATTGCATAATTAGGCTATTTGTGGTAAAATTGTACTCCAAGGGCTCAGGAATAAGGGAATGTCCAGAACACAAGCAGCTGTTGCTTACACTACCTATGCATTTCACGCTATTTTTTATGGCAGATGGGTCTTTGTGTAATACATTTATATAAGGACATATTTCGGGCTAAATATAGCTAAATGATGGAATTCCATTTCACATATTTTTTCATAACTTTCCAAAGTTTCACTTAATTAAACAAAAACAAATTACACACATTTCATATGCTTTTAATAGTGACACTAAAGACTAAGAAGAAAGTCTACATTTATGCCTTTAGGTATTCACAAAGGGCATTTGTGAGTAGTAAAGTTAGACTTTTGTCTCAGGTTAACTTAAGTTTTGGTCTTACGCTTAACTGAGACCAAAAGTCTAGTCTCAGTTAAACTTATGACCAAAACTTAAGTTAAACTGAGACAAAAGTCTAACTTTACTACACCTAAATGCCATTTGTGAAATCCGAAAGTTGTAAAGTTAGAGTTTTGTCTCAATTTATCCTTGTGAATTGGGTCCATAGTATCTAAAATATGCACTTAAGTTGCTTCAGTGACCCTTTGTTTCGTGTTTTTCATGTTTGTGTGTGTTATTAATGAAGTGGATTCTGTTGACGCTAAGTAAATGCAATATTTTAATCTGCTTCTATGTTTGTGGATTGTCCTGCTTTTTTGGTTTCCAAATCTGGTCACACTAAGTGAGAGTTGGTTATTTAAAATGTTTTGGACGATTCAAGACTATTTTGTTTTCTGTATATGTATGCAATTTTCAATAAAAATAGCATTATTAAAGGAGCAAATGTTAGTGAAGACACAGAAAACTGCTACTTTGTGGTGGTTCACCACATTTCCATTTCCCACTCCCATAAAACCCCATCTGAAAACATATTTCCTCACTCTGACTTCCTATAAATTGCGTGGAAATACTCACAGCTTGCCAATCTCACACATTCACACATGCTTTGTCCTCCTGATTATGATGATCGTGATTTTCTGAATCAGATCCAAGGAGTTTCCTGCAGAGATTCCATTTTTTTGCATGAGATAATCTTATTTGCACAATTGTTTTACGAAAAATTCTGAAGAAGTAAGAACTCAACTCCGAGTTTTAAATCCAACACACCTGAGTTAATAATGTGAAATTAACCTTAGAACTTTGAGCTAGATTGATGAAAATTAACAGAAAAGTTCAGGCAGCTATATATGCTTCTGCATAAGCATGCTTTTTCATTTATTTCCTGTTCACTAACATCTCTGGTTCCAGGAGAAGTCAGGTGACATTTTAATGAGCTTTTAATTCCCCGCTTCTGCAATAGAGAAGTTCAGACAACGAGAATGGGTGCAAGAAAACACTGTGGGGCACATTTACTAGAAACTGGCGGAGCTCAGTATTATGGCACGGTTGATAATGCTGCACTCCATCAGTTTAAAAATGCAGGTATGCGCCATATTTACAATAATGCAGCACACCCCTGTGTTTCTCCTAGCGCTGGTGCCATGTTGCAAGGGTGCCTGTGCTACTGGGACACCTTCCTGCACATAAACAATTTATACAGGCAATTTGCTGTATCTATGTGTGCTGCAAGAGCAAAATATGATGCTCTTAATGACTGCGTTAGACCTGTTATTCACTGGAAATGTTTTTGGCGCTGCCCCATACCATGTAAATATGGGGCAGCATCATAACGCAATGGGTGTTGTGGCAGAACACCCACTGCAACATCCATTACAAGCCCCTTTCACTATAAGTAGTGCATGAATGGGGTACTATTTACAAGGCAGCGTTAAGCCAGTAAACGTAGCTTAAAGCTGCCATGTAAATAAGGCAAAGGACTCAACCCCACTAGAACATCAGAAAAAGCGACATTCTGGAGGTGTTAACTCCTTGTATATATGCCCCTGTGTTTTTTCTTGTCTTCAAAAACATTTTGCTTGCAATCAAAACCCTTCTCCTACACCCCCACCAAAATCTGGGCTTGATCTATTGCCTTTTCCATTCTGCAAATGGAGGTAACCTAGTCTAGGTTGAATGGCGTCAGCAAGAAGTTTGGGAATGGCCATAAACGTACATGTCTGTGGCATTCTCAAAGTTCTGGGAAAAAAACATGACTTGGCCTGTCTTCTTCCCACCACTTCTCTACACTGTGGCATGGAAATCAGCACCATTCACACATGACACATTTACACATGAGAGAATTTTCTTTGTAGGTTCCAAGCAGGTGTTACAAAGGTAAATATCAGTTGGGGGGCGTGGCTTGCGCGCCGCTTTGACATAGCGGGTCGCGCTTAAGCTCCGAGGCGACTGAGGCCGATAGGGAGGCTTACGGTCCCCAAACGCGGACATCCTCTTCAAGAAGCGGCGTTTCCTGCATCGGAATATGCGGTGAGCAGTTTGTGTTATTTTGACTGCTCCCGCTGCCCGGTTTGTGCTTCATTTTCGTTACGTACCCTTCTCTGACAGGTATTCGCGGGCGGCCACCATTTTGTGCTCTTGTGGCGACGCTTGCAATTCACCTCAGCTGCTGCGCTGTGTCCCTGGTAGAATACAGGGCATGTCATGAGAGGACGATAATTGTATCTGCGATGCCCTGGCACATTTAAAGGTGATTTTCATACGTCTTTGCTGTTCAATGGAACTTTAATATTGGGCTATTACCAGTCAAATGACCCTGTGCTGAGTCAGTTTTTCTTTATGCAGCATGTATATTTTGGCAGCTTTTCTTTTGTTTCTTCACTTTTTTAAGTGGTTGCTGCATGTTTAATGTCATTCAAAGCTCCTGTGGTATAGTCGCAATATTTGAGAGTCACTGTTTTACATGCTCCTCATAATGGCGACTTCGGTGCTTTGGGATAGCTATTATTGATGTTTTCTGATACTGGTGCCTGCTGACTCTTTTTTCAATGCGCTGTGCCAGATGTTGTCAATATATTGGCTAATATTTTGTTACTCAATGAGCGCTTGACCCTATATTGCGTTCACTACTGTATTCCAGAGTGCTGTTCTGGTTCCACGACGTGTCTGGCCTTTTTTCAACTGCTTTCATACGAGGTGTGTTTTTTTTTCTTGCATTATTATCTGGTACTCTTCAAGGGATGATAACATGGGCCTTTCTCCAAAACTCAAAGACTCGAAGGGTAACCTTAAGAGATCTAAACAAACATCTCCTACTCCAGAGCTAGCTCCGAAAGATGCAGGCCCCACACTGGACACTATTTTATCTCGTCTAAACGCTGTACATGATATTGCTCAATCGACCAAACCTAACACTGACTTACTCCAAGTTGAAGTTGCAGCTATCAGGAATGATGTTAAGGCCTTATCTCTTTGTGTTTCTGCAGCTGAATCACGAGTAAGTGGTGTGGAGGTTACTGGGCAACAGCATTCTAAGTCATTACAACAGATGGAAAGCTCCATGGCTGCGTTGAGGAGAGATCTTACGGAAGATCGAAACCGCAGGAGCAATTTACGTATTTTTGGTTAGCCAGAGGACGCGGAGAAGTCCACGTCATCACTGATTGACTTCCTATATCAATGGATTCCTTCTGTCTTACAGATTTCCTTTCAGAAAGATTTTGAAATTGAGCATGCACATGGTGTTCCTACATTTCGGCCCAAATCCTCACCTCATCCTAGAGCTGTGATTTTTAAACCTCTGCGTCATCAACATTCTGAGCAAATCCCAACTCAGATGAGGAAGATCAAGTTGGTCACTTGGGAGGGCCACAAGATTGCTATTTCCCAGGACTTTGCTACGGACACTGTTATCAGACGGAAAGGTTTTCTGAATCTACGACGAAGATTACTTGACATGAACATTCCGTTCTCTTTTGCGGGTCCTTTAAGATTCCGTATAACTTTTAGAGGTCGTACTCAGATCTTCTATGAGCCCTCGGATCTCTCCACATTCCTGGATAATCAGACAGAGTCCCAGATGGATTCTTCACCTTCTCCTGGACCCTCTCGTTCTTGAATATTCTTTGCGGGGTTTCTTTTTTGCTATCTGCTTGTTTCGTAAGGATTGAAACTTACTACTAATACGTTTCTCCTTCTTCTTTTTATGCAAATGTTAAATGATGGGTTTCTTTTGGGTGTTATATTCTAATCTCTTGTTATTACAGGTTCTGCTTTTGTGTTTTCTCACGCTAAGCTGTATTTCGTCTCTTCTTCGTTTATTGTCTCTTTATTATGCATTTGTTGTGTCTTTTTGTTATCTTTGTAGGTTATGGATGGAATGTCTACCGTTTTTGTTTTTTGGCATGTTTGGTGATTGTAGTCTGTCGTGGTAGCTTCAGTGTGGCTTGATGTTTTGAGTAAGTTTTTTTTTGTTTTGTGGTTCCTGCTTCTGGAAGTATTCACGTTAATGTGGGTCTCTTACGTTATTGTTTTTCTCCTTTAATCCTTTTGTAAGAGAAGTGTGGCTCACTGGTTAGAGGCGGCAGACCCGTAAGCAGAGAACGGCCCGGGACCAGGGTTCGATTCCCGACGCGGCAGGGTCGTGGACCAGGGTCAGCGGACTCGATAATTCTCGCCTCGGTGCCTACTCTAGTCAGAAACCACACTCGGCAACTCTGGGCATCAGCTTGCCTCATCTTCACAACGGCCCCCCCAGACCGCCAGGGATGCTTGGTCGCACCTTAGAGATACCCATCAGGGACCATCTCTCAGGGTGAGCCAGGACGGGTTCCCCAGCGGTCGAAGCGTGGAGATACTCCTCCGGGAGTCGATTCCTAGCGCTATATAAACCCGCAATTAAATTAAATTAAGTATATTATTTGTTTCCTTGTTTCGTCTATTTTTACTCTCTTGTTTTGGTTTATGTTTATTGTTTTTCGTTTGTTGGCTGTTTTGGTTTAATATATTGATAAAATGAACTATTTATGCCTTGCTCATTGTGCTAGATTTTTAAGATATGAATTATTAAGTTTAAGGTTTTTATGCTGTTTTGAACTGTTTATATTTACTGATTCTACATGCTATATTTCGTTTATGACAACATTTTAGATGTTCTAAATTATGAACTTGCTAATGTTTGTTTTATGCATCTATTTTGTGGTTTCTCCTATTGCTTGACATTCCCTGTCTTTACTAAATGTGTTCTTCTTTTGTATCTTTTTATGACTACAATTTATATAATGTGTTCTATATTGTACTTGCAATTCTCTTTTATTAAGTCCTTTAGCTCTTCCCCTGTACTCCTTTTAGCATATGGGATACTGGTTTTTTCTTTCTGTTTACCTTGTTGGCCTTTTTGTTTGCCTCTCCATGTTCCCCCCACGTATGTATTTGGTATCTAATAGACCTCCTCTGGTGGGTTTCTTTTCTCTTCCCTTTCTGATTTTCTTTTCTCTTTTTCTCTTCTCTATCTCCTCTTCCTTTTTTTCTTTTCCTGGATCTCCTGCTGATGCTTATTATTTGTGGTGTCTTTCCTGTTGCTGTGTCTGTGTTGCTTTGCGTTTTTTTATTTTTGCTTTTGGATTATTTTCTCTACTATCAGTGTTTAGTGGATTTTATGTTTTTATGTTTTTATGCATGGGTTGATTGTATTGTCACCAAATGTGGATGGAATTACCCGGTGAAAAGGGCTAAGATTTTTGATTATTGTAAGCATCTTTCTACAGATTTAGTGTTACTACAGGAAACGAAAATATCTTATAAAGAAGCTTTATTATGGAGGAAAGAGTGGGTCCTTGATGTGGTGTGCTCTGATGCCTCTGGTAAAAAAAATGGAGTGCTAACATTAATTTCTAAAAATTCAGGGTTATCTGTGGTTTCTGCAGAGCATGATTCGGCAGGGCTATGGCTGCTGTCCCGACTTTCTAATGGCTCTCTAGATCTTTACGTTATAAATATTTATGCTCCAAATAGTGACGATCCTTCGTTCTGGCGGTCGATCACCCAAAGATTTTCTGAGGTTCCTCATAAGGGTAATCTGATAGTAGGTGGAGATTTTAGTCTTCCTATGGACCCGATCTTAGATAGACATTCTGCTTTTAAATTCCGTCTCCCTAGGGCTCACAAACAGATGATCAATATGTGTGCTTCTGCTAATCTTCAAGACCTATGGCGTCTACATTACCCTACTGGAAGGGATTTTTCTTTTTTCTCTTCGTCTCATTCTAGCTTTTCTCGTATTGACTATCTTTTAGTTCATTCAGCTCTTTTACAGGTCTCGTTGTCTCCTTACATCCATCCTATTCTTGTCTCTGATCACGCTGCGGTATCCTTTTCTCTCCTCAGTCTTACTGGCAAGAAAGAACCTCGTACCTGGAGGTTAAATACGGAAATTCTGCATGATAGGACTCAGGTTACGGCTTTGAATGAGGAGATCGATCATTATTTTTCTGATAATGAGGGCTCAGTCAGTTCTCCAATAGTTTTGTGGGATGCTTTTAAATGAACGCTTAGAGGACAAGTTATTAAACGTATGGCAAGGAGGAATGCTGATCTTAAGAAAAAACTTTCAGACTTAGCTGATGATATTAAGAGGCAAGAATCTCTCTATCGACATTCTAAAGACAAACAATTACTACAAATCATTAAGAATTTAAAATATACCTACAATACTATTGTCACTAAAAGAGCTCACATTGGGGTTCAAGCTCAGAAATCCAAATGCTTACTTTTAAAAAACCGCGCAGGTAAGATTTTGGCGGCGACATTAAAATTTCAGGAATCTAACCATCAGGTCATCTCAGATATCTTGTATTACTGATAGCTCTGGTACCAAGAAATTTCAAACTAAGGAGATTCTTGAAGTCTTTCGTGACTATTATAGCAAATTGAACACTCCTCTTAATCCATCCTCATTTGATCAATGTCAACAATTTTTAAAGACGATTCCTATTCAGACTGTTTCGGACGAGGACGGTGTGAAGTTAGGTTGTCCGATTACTGCTGAAGAGATTATACATGCAATTAAAGCCACACGCTCGGGGAAGGCTCCGGAACCTGATGGATTTCCCATCATGTTCTATAAGACTTTTCTTACTTCTGTTGTTCCTCGCCTTAAAAATGTCTTTGACACTTTTATATCATCAGGTTCAGTTTCGGGTTCTGCTGCTGATGCTACTATCGTAGTGATACCAAAAAAAGGCAAAGATCATTCAGATCCTAAGAATTTACACCCCATCTCCCTCCTCAATATGGAGGCAAAGATCTTCGCTAAAATCTTGGCCAAACGTTTGGAATCCTACATCCCATTGCTTATTCATCCATCTCAGACGGGCTTTGTTAAAGGTAGATTGGCTAGAGACAATATCCGTACCTTTTGTCACATCATAGGGAAAGCAAAATTGTCTACCCTTCCGGCGGCTGCTCTTGCCCTTCATGACGAGAAGGCTTTTGACAAGGTTTCCTGGCCTTTTTTACATGCAGTGCTTTGTGCCCACAATCTTGGTGATTCTTTTGTTAATATGGTCATGTCCTTATATACACACCCGAGAACGAATATCGGAGTTAATGGTGCTACGTCCTCGTTCTTTAATCTTTGTCAAGGTACCAGACAAAGATGTCCTTTGTCCCTGCTCTTATTTTTATTGTCTATTGATCCACTTCTGCGGTTAATAATCTTCATCAAGATATTAATGGTTTTAATTTTGGTCCACACTGCATCAAAACAGCTGCTTATGCAGATGATGTACTCATTTTCTCTGATGATATCGTTTCTGCAATTCCTGCTATTTCGGATACTATTAATGTCTTTTCTAGTGTCTCTGGGTATTCCCTTAATAAAGACAAAACGGGGGGGGCGTGGCTAACTGCCGTGGAGAATGGTCGTGCTCTGAGGCGACTCCTCAGCCCGTAAGACTAAACGACCTCCACACCTCCGCTAGTGCTGTTGCCTGGCCCGGGGTCGACCAGTCATCCATCGGTGCCCCTTCTGAGGCCCCCGGCTGACCTCTGGCGTCTCCTGGCCCGCCGATATCGCCGTGAGCAAATCCCGACGGCCGGGACCCATCGGCCCAAGATGGCGGCCGCCACTTAAGCTGCAACCGAGTGACAACAACTGTCCTCCCTTCCCAACTGACGGCCTGCCTCTGGCCCAGATCTAGAGGACCACGACGGGAGCTGGTTGCTGCGTCGGAGGGGCCAGCCGGGACGCCATAGGTTGCCTTCCCGGGGCCTAATAGGACGCTCTGCTTCCCCCCACCCCTTCGACTCCTACACATCACGGCTTCGGTGCTCAGCCGCACAGACTACCAGAGACTCCAAAAATATGTGATGCTTGGTCCCCTCGGAGTCCCTCTGATTAGCCCAACCAGGCGCCTGCTGCTGGCCCACATCCAGCTTGCTGACTCCGTGGTGGGAGAGTCCTCCCAGCTCCCTACTCCTCACCGACATCTTGCTCCACGGGGCCACTGCCAATCGGACCTTGAAAGTTACAGCCCCCTCCCCAACCGAAGCTTTGCGAGCGCGGAGCACGCTCCCCCAACTTACCCAGGATTGTCAGTGAGGGGCTCCTCCTCCCCCCTCTTCTCTATCTCCATCGGGATTGCCTCCGTGCTTCCGTCACCACAACCTCAGGCGGGGACCGAATCGGCGATGGCCTCCAATAAAGAAAACCGACCCCCCAACCAAAGGCAAATCAATAAACTGTCGTGGGGCTCCAGGGGGGACCCTAAGAATGTGGATCCGGACGCCACCCTCAAGGCGACAACCCCCCCTCCGCAGGGGAAGTCTTCCCCTACACTGGACGATGTCATGGAGGCAATTGCGGGGGTCCGCGCTTCACTCGAAACCCGTATTGACTCAGTGAACGTGGAGTTAAAGCTGCTGCGTGCCGACCTCCGGAAAATGGACTCCAAGGTAAAGGACATTGAGATTAAAACTCTGGCTCTCGTCGATGACACCTCCACACTGCAGCAACAGGTGACCCAACTACAGAAACAACAACACCAGATGGAGATGCTCCTGGATGACTACGAGGGACACGCCCAACGCAATAACCTCCGCATCCTTGGTGTTCCCGAGCGCCTCGAGGAGCCGGCCACCGACCTCTTTGTGGAAAAATTGGTCCTCCAACACCTTCAACCAAAGAACCTTTCCAATTATTTCTCCATAGAACGGGCCCACAGAGTTCCTGGGGGCCGACCAAAGCTGGGCGCTCCCCCCCGCCCCATCGTGGCCCGTGTCTTCAACTTCCGCGACCGTGATGTCATCCTCCAAACGGTGCGTGCGGGACCACCATTGCGAATAGACAATGCGCAAATCATGATCTTCCCGTATTTCACCGTGAAAGTTCAGGCCCGTTGACGCAGCTTCCTGGAGGTGAAGAAGGCACTCCGTGCACAGTCCATCAAGTACTCTATGTTATTCCCCGCGAAACTCCGCGTCGAGGCGGAGGGTAAGACCTGGTTCTTTGAATCTCCTGCTAATGTTTGGGACTGACTCGAGGGATGGCGACAGTCGAACTCCACCCATAACCGGCGCAGGTAATCCACAGATCGCTCCAACGAGGTGGTGCCACCGGAAAGTCAAGACCTATTCACGGACAATGTGCAGGAAGAGTAACACCGAACAACCCGAGTTGGATTGAACAGTTCAGCTGCTCCACTACGCGTTGATACGCTCTCCACTTTGACAGTCCGACTCTGCTATCAGACAGTAGATGTATACCGGAACATCTTCCTCAGAGACTCACTAGCTTGAAGCACAATCCACCTCCTACCTCATCCACGTTCTGACCTCTGTGTATCCTTTACAGTTTTTCTTCCAGTGTGGGTCATCATACCCGTTGTTGTTGCTCGACCTATTCATATCACTGTTGAACTCATCCTACTTGTGAGGGGAGTCACCTTCTCAGTGCCCACAATGGGGGAAGGTACTCAACCCCAGGTGTCGCTCCACAGGCAATGTGGGGTACTGGTCGATAAGCCTGAAGTCATCGGAACTGGTTATAGATACTGCTTCCCCCTATCAGGTGGATTGTTGAATGTTATAAGATAGACTGAGCGGCGCTCTTTGGTATGGTCCCTCCGCTCGCACTAGTCACCGTGTGACCCCGGGCACAGGACCGGCTTCCGACTAAATCTCATCAATGACTCCTACCATGTGAATGCTTTTGTTGATATTGGTTGTTTTATTTGCACTAGATAACTTCATCCTACTATTGGCCGACGAGGGCACCCTCGGCTCTCCACACTCCTCTCTAATGTTCGGGGGGGGCGACAGGCACTCTGCCTAGTTGGGGAGTGGATAGTTCTAAGTCCGCGGGCAGGGACGCAGGGTGGGGGGATGTTGGGAGGGTAACAGTAGGGGGGGCGGGATTGGGAGGGGCGGGAAGAGTTGGGAAGTTGAAGTCGAGACTTCTATGGTCTCTGTTCTTGTTCTTGCTTATTCATTGCAGCGGCTTCTGGATCGTGGGGCGCGACGCGCAGCGCGCGGCGACCTCACGTGCTACCTTTGGTGAGTTCTCGCCATTGGACCCACCTATATGCTACCTTACACCATCGCGGTATACCTATTGCTCAGACTTCGGCCCTGCTGGGCCCTGCACAGACTCTACGGTGACCCACTCCCTTGGAACCCCTGTTTATGGTCAATATCCTATGCACCACAAACCATTAATCCCTGCACAATCTCACTTATTTAGACCGCCATGACGCCCCCTTCAACAACGTCCCTGACCATTATGATATGGAACGTTAATGGTCTTGGCAATAAGATAAAAAGAGGGGTGGTTATGCAATACCTTAAACGTCGCTCTCCAGACCTGGTTCTCCTCCAGGAGACGCACCTCATGGGTAATGCATGCCAGGCGCTGAACCGAGGTGGTTATAGATTGCTTGTGTATGCCGGTTTCACTTCCGGATCTAGGGGCACCGGTATTCTGGTGCGTAGGAGTGTGGCCCTGACATGCACAAAAGCGCGGGCTGTTCCCCTCGGTCGATATGCAGTGGTGGAGGCCACCTAGGAAGGCAAGCCACTGAATGTTATTTCAGTCTACATCCCTCCAGCCCTAGGTACAGCTGCACTCCAGACCTTACAACACCTAATGCTCGATCTTCCACAGGGACCCCTGCTCATTGGGGGAGACTTCAATATGACAATGAACGATGCCGAAGACAGACACCCCCACCGTCCCTCACACAAGTCAAGTTCAGACTTATCTAACTTTGCACACATGATGGGGCTCGAAGACCTTTGGGCCTGTCCCTCCCTTGCACGTCCTACTATACGCACTACTCCAACGCTCACAATAGCAGCTCTCGTATAGACTATTTATTCTCACCCGCAACTGATTTACAGTTCTTCCGCCATCTAGAGGGGCTCCCCAGAGGGATCTCCGACCACTCCCCCCTCACGGTGCAATTCACCCATCACCGTCAAAAGACACACGGTCCCATAATAATCGCGCCCTGGCTCTTAAAAATCCCTGACATACACGATAGCTTGCTTGAACACACCAAATACTACTTTGCCGAAAATGTGGGGTCTGTACCTTCGGCCACAACAATATGGGAGGCATACACAGCAGTAATCAAGGGTACAGCGCTTGCCCTCAAGAACGGTTACCTTCGCAAACAGAGTGAACAATTGTTACAAATAGAAACAGACCTACTTAACCTGGAATCCCTCCACAACGCGCACCCCACAGATGAGATATCGGCCCGCCTGCAAGCAAAACAAATAGAATATAGGGCTCTGAAAAGGCACAAGCCAAACTCCTGAAAACCCGCCACCGTGTTTACGAGCTGGGAGACAGAGCAGGTAAGATGCTCGCATGGCTCGAGAAACGAGTTGGATCCCGGAATGAACCCTTCTGGACCAATCTACTGTCACAGACCCAGGCGATATAGCAGAGGCTTTTGCCACCCACTTGGAGGGGGTCTATACCACCAGAGCCCACTGTGATGCGGAGGAATCCAAATGACTCTTGGCCGAAATTAGGCTCCCCGCTCTTTCAGAGACCGAGACGCAGGAGCTCGAGGCAGACCTTACCAGGGAGGAAGTTCGAAACGCCTTATTCTCTATTCAATCTGGCAAGGCAATGGGCCCCAACGGCGTCCCTATTGAGTTCCTGAAGGGCATGGCGGGTGGGATCCTTCCACATCTTAAAGCGATGTTCGAGGACAGCTGTGAAGTAGGCCGCTTGCCACAAGACCAATGATTGGCTTTGATCGTGGTTATCCGTAAGCCCAATAAGCCAGCTGCTGACTGCAGCTCTTATCGACCTATCTCTCTCATTAACGCTGAAGCAAAAGTCCTTACCAAGCTCCTTGCCACTAGACTCATGACCGTTCTCCCCGCCCTGGTACACGAAGACCAGTTGGGCTTCCTGCCGGGTCGCAACACTGCGCTCAATCTCCGCCGTGTCCATAATGTCATGAGTAGCATACCGCACCTCCGAGAAGACGCAGCTATCCTTTCCCTCGACGCAACACTTGACTTCGTTTCTAACGAATGGTCCTACCTCTTTGAAGTACTCCTTCGTTTTGGCTTTGGCCCCAGATTTATACGGTGGGTTTGACTACTCTACACCGGTCTCTGGGGGCAGGTCTATGTCAACGGACATACATCCAGGCGTTTTCCCCTTCATAGAGGTACAAGAAAAGGGTGCCCGCTGTCCCCCCTGTTATTCACCCTCACTCTGGCGCCCCTAGCCCACTGGATTAGAACCGATAATTCCATTTGAGGCCTCCGATGGAATGCTGACACAGTTGATAAGATTTCGCTGTACGCAGACGACATCCTAGTCTATCTCTCCTCCCCCAGATCCTCCCTTAACAGCCTGTTACACGTGATTACTAACTTTGGCAAATACTCGGGCTTCTCCATTAATTGGTCAAAATCAGTGCTATATGTTCTCCATGGTCCACCCCCACCTCTCCCGCGAGGCTACTCAGTCGAAATTGCCCAAGACGGTTTTAAGTATTTGGGGATTTTTGTAACCCCGGACCCACACCTGTTCCATGACCGCAACCTTAAAGGCCCACTCCAGAAATTCCATACAGACGTCCCACACTGGAGGTCGCTTCCCCTCTCTCTACCCGGCAGAGCTGCCCTATTTAAAATGCTTGCACTCCCTCGGTTCCTCTATGCCCTACAAAATTGTCCGTTCCCCATACCAGACTCCTACTTTAACTTAATCGAAGGAGACCTCCGCCTCCTTCTATGGGATGGCGGCTCCCCCCGCATTGCCCTCATCTCTCTCACGCAAGGATGGTATGACGGGGGTATCGCCCTCCCGAACATCCGTCTCTATTATTGGGCAACACAATTGGTCGCCACCAACTCGTGGATCTACGGCACACTCACAAACCCTGCCTTCCATTTGGAGAAATACCAGACGAGCTGTGGCGGATACCTCGAAGCTCTCTACGGCAAACACTCCCGTACTCGTTATATTGGCCCAATGTCCCACACACTGTCAATATGGCACCGCGCAAACAAGTGACTCGGTGGGCCAACACCCTCACACTGTCCACCCCACTCTGGACCTCGTACAGACTGGGCACCCTCTGTCATTGTAGTGGCTTTGATAAATGGTACACAATAGGCATATCCACTATTGGCGACTTGCTCCACAAGGGCCAACTACTGACATTCAAAGAACTCCAAAACACATACAATCTGGCAAATTCCGAGACCTTCTGATACCTCCAAATTAAACACGCCATACTCGCCACCATCCCAGATCTCTCCTCCCTCCCACAGTCCTCGCCCCTCGAGGACAGACTCTTGTCCGAACCCCTTCAAGCTAAGGCGATCTCTTACACATACCGTAAATTGTGCAACAATATGCCAAATTCTTTTCACCTCCTGTGGGATGAATGGCAGGCTGACGTTGGCAATATGGAGGATGCAGAATGGCAGTCAGCATTGATGTCCCCGCGCGAATCAGCCATCAATCATAGATACCTTTTGATACAGTTGAAAATATTACACAGGACATACATGTCGGGTCCCCTCTTAGCCAAAATAAGCCGACGCCCATCTGACCTTTGCCTCCGTCACTGTGGCTCACCGGGCACTTTCTATCATATCCTGTGGGAATGCCTGGCAGTCCAAGATCTTTGGAACCGCGCTGTCCTGAAAATGACTGATGCCCTAGGGAAACCGGTCCCTCTGACTCCCAAATGCGCGCGTCTTAATATATGGGACCCCACAGACCTAACTGCGATAGAACAGCGCTGGGTGGACCTAAGCTTCCTCCTAATAAAGCGTGAGATAGCCATGCAATGGGGTTCACCACACAAACCGCTCCTGATTAGATGGGTGGCTGCAATGGATGTGTGCATGCTGTCGGAAAAATCAGTTTACAAAACTAGGGGTTGTCCCGGAGTCTGGGATAAGAAGTGGGGTCGATGGAATGCCTATAGGGGCGAATTGTGTACTTCCCCAACGGCGGATATGGCTATGACCAGGCAGGTCATACCTCGTGAGTGTGGATATGATTGCTGCCGTGCCGTGCGTGCTCTGTGGCGAAGAATGCTGACTGCAATTGTTCACATAAATGTTTCATCTGCTTCGACTAGTTATGTTTGTTTTAAAATGGAAATACCATAGACCTATGGATTATCCGATACAAGGCTTTGACTACTCTATGCACACCTTGCTACCACGCCGCCGAACCTCCGGGATGTCGGCAAAATGGCTGTGTTATTCTGGGAATCTTGCTAAGTACCTATATGTACCGCAGTCGGCCCTCGGGGTTGTAGGCTCTATGCTGTGTCAATTTGAAAATGTGCAATAAAGGTCTTGAAAAAAAATAAACAAAACAAAAATAAAGACAAAACGGAGATGTTTCCGCTCAATGCTTACTGTTTTCCGGCTCATATGGGGGATGCTGGCTTTAAATGGCAATCAAAGCAGATTAAGTATTTGGGGATTTGGTTTCGTAGTACTCTTCATGACACTGTAGCCTATAACAAAGCTCAAACTTTACTCAAAGTTCGTCATCTTTTAGATATGTGGTCTCCTAAGTATATCTCCTGGTGGGGACACCTTCAAACTTTGAAAATGATGATAACGCCCATTATTAATTTTGTATCTTCTATGATTCCTATTAGGCTATCTTCCTCTTTTTTTCATGAAATTGATTCTCTCACCTCTAAGTTCCTCTGGAGTGATAAGAGAGCTAGAATTGCTTATAGGTCTTTGAGGAAACCCTATGATATGGGTGGCTGTAATTTCCCCGATTGGGAGAAATATCAAGTAGCTTTCTTAGCCTCTGAGGGTGCTCTTTGGTTCTCCTCAGATATTCACCACACGCCATCTTGGGTGTTGATTGAACAAGAACTTTCTTCCCCCCTACCTTCCTCCTCTTTCTTAACTACATCCACGTTGTCTATCCCGTTTTCTCGATCCATTATCTTAGACACCATTGCAGTGGTGAAAACTATTGATAAGAAAGTCTCTACGCCAATTCATGAATCTAGGTGGTCCTCTTTATGGCGCAACTCTAAAATTAAAATTGATATTGCTTCCAGTTTAATTACTTATTGGGCTAGTTAAGGAGTTACGTTGGTTCATCATCTTTATGATTCCAATAATGACCCATTACCTTTTTCTTCCTTAGCTCAACAGTTTTCTCTTACTAATTTGGATTTTTATACCTTTTTAAAAATAAAAGTTGCTCTTGCTAAGCTGCGTCTTGATCCAGTTTCTCCTACTATAGCTCTATTACAGTTGTGGCTTAGATCTGGTCGTGTGGCTTCTAAGATCTATACATTTTTGTCTTCCAATACACCTGCTTTGACTACTGTTACTCAACAGAAATGGTTGCACCATTTTGATCATGCTCTTACCACGCATATCTCCTCAGATACTTGGCAGTTGATTGGGAGGCTTTCTCTTCGTTATAAAATTGGCCCTTCGCTAATTCAATCTAAATTCTTCTCTCTTAATTTATTACATTGGACCCCAGCACGCTTACATTCTCTTAGTCCTAAAGATGATGATCTTTGCTGGAGTTGTGGTTTAGCTACAGGTAATAATCCTCATATGTTTTTTGAGTACTGTTTACTCCGGCCCTTTTGGGATTGATCCATAAACATCATGTTAATATTTAAGATTCAATTTCAGCTCTCCTTCACCATGGTTTTGTTGGGCCCATGGGCCTCACCTACACCATTACCTTTAGACTCTTTAGACTTGCAATTACTAGACCTACTATTGACAATTGCAGTGAAGGTTATACTTATGGAATGGAAATCATTGAATTCCATCTCTTATCATACTTGGTGGGCGTGGGTATCTTTTTTACGAGGAGCGCATACCTCGGTAGATGAAGCTCATCTCTCCCCCTCTATTTCTAATGGAGTTTGGAGAGAGTTAGATGAATATTTGGATTTGGCTTCTAAAGGGTTGGTGGAGCAATATCCCTTTGTGGCGTCTATATGATTACTGGATCACTGAAAGAATATCGACGGACAGAATATCGACCATCAAAAATATCGTTGAGAAAATATCGACAGTCAAAATATCGAGTTTCTATCTACAAACAGGTAAGTACAAAAATATCGAGTTAAAAATATCGTTTACAAAAATATAGTTGTAAAAAATATCGTATTTACTAAAAACAGTGTTAAATTAAATTAATATTAATAATTAATTACTAAAATATACTTAAAATTACTTAAATTAACTTATAATAATTAAATAATTAATGAAAGTTAAATAAATATTTTTTTATTTCATATTTATTAAACATATATATAGTAATAAAATATAATAAAATAATACCCAAAAACTGAAAACTGACCCTGAACCCTAAAAATACCCCTTTACCCAAAAACTGAAAACTGACCCTGAACCCTAAAAATACCCCTTTACCCAAAAACTGAAAACTGACCCTGAACCCTAAAAATACCCCTTTGCCCAAAAACTGAAAACTGACCCTGAACCCTAAAAATACCCCTTTACCCAAAAACCCAAAACTGACCCTGAACCCTAAAAATACCCCTTTACCCAAAAACCCAAAACTGACCCTGAACCCTAAAAATAAAAACGATATTACTTCACTTACCTTAAAAACGATATTACTTCACTTACCTTAAAAACGATATTTTGGCTGTCGATATTCTGTCCAGTCGATATTTTCTCCAAACGATATTTTGGAGTCGATATTATGTCCAAACGATATTCTGTAGTCGATATTATCTCTGTGCACCATGATTACTGTTATTTCTTTCTTTTTCTAGTGTTGCAGGAGTCCTTCCTTCCTTCCTTCCTTCCTGCCCTCTTCCCCCTCCCCCTGTGTTTTTTCTTTCTCTTTCTTTCTGTCTTCAGCTTTCTTTCTTCTCTTTTTCCTTTTTTCTCCCCTTAATCAATTTTCTTTATCAAGGTGATACTTTTGACTTTTATTATGGTTCCTGGTTGCAATTCTTCTTTCTTTTTTGCACACACACCGATAAAATGATTGAAGGAACTATATGAGACATATTTGTATTTCCAGCTGATATCTTGTATTTCTTTTTTGATCAATTGTATCACTTTTTAATTGTATTTAACTTTGTATATGCCTCTTTGCAAAACTAATAAAATTACTCAACAAAAAAAAAAGGTAAATATCAGTTGCAGCCACAGTCGGAAGTGGGAGTACCTGCCGGGAGGTGACGAGGGGAGGGGGAGGGGCAGGGTGGGGGGTAGTAGACTATGGATTACAGAGATTTAAAGGTAAGTAAACATATAAATAAATAAAACGAATTTTATTGCGTGCACTGCATCGCATTTGGGGTCAGTGATCAGTTGTAAAGTTATGTTTACCACCGAACTTCCCTTTATAAATAGGCCCTATTGTCTTTGCTGCTCCCAGGTCACGTTTAATGACTAATTTGAGAACCCAATTTTACTTTACGAGCATATGCCTGTTTTATTTCACTGTAAGGTTGCAATAGTGCAAAAAAGTGTATATCCATTTGCACCATTTTTGCTGCTTGAATCATTCAGAATGTACAACACGACATTTAAACCAGAGCAAAACATGTAACAAACTGATTCATGCAATTTATGCAGTGAGTGTGTAGACTACGAAATCGATAACATTTTCCACAATTACAAAATGTGAAATAGGAGTTTGCATTTGAACTAAAATCAAATTGTTTCGTTTTATTATATAATCATTCAGTAGCTTGGAATTATTTTTTTAAAGAAATATGTATTCATGTATTTTATGATTTATTTTATTTATTTATTTATTTAAACTTATATGGCGCACAGCTACCCGCAGTGGGTTTCCCGGCGCCAAGGGATAGACTGGAGAGGAAGAACTACAAGGCTTCGGAGGAGCGGGACAAACCAAAAAAGACTGTTCTTAGAGTGATTATTGCTGAAAAAGCCAAGTTTTTAAACCCTTGCGAAACCTGACAAGATCAGTTTCCAACTTAAGCCCAACAGGCAGAGCATTCCAAGATTTGGTGGCCAGGTGAGAAAATGAGCGGCCGCCCATCTTCACCAACCTAAATCTAGGAATCTAGGATTTATTATGTGTTACCATTTTTTAATACAATATCTATAACACACGTTTAACTATTGATCAATTTTACATGTATTGTAAACAATTTCACAGTTCGGGTTCTTTATTTGCGTCCTTCTGTAAACCTGGCTGTTAAATCAACAGGAGCAAAGTTTGTTTGCCCCATTCTCTATTACGCTCATATTTTTAAAAAAAATTGAGGAAATGTATTTGCTTGTTCCTTTTTTACCAGTTCCAATGTCGGTGAACTTTTCTCTATGGACCTGTTAGATTAACAATTTATAATGACAGGTCTGGGGTCTAACTTAGGTCGCCAACTTCAGAAAGAACAATACATGCCTTTTACTTTACTGTTCGAGCACTTCAGACATTGACAGCTGAACAAGTGAGAACATGCTTGCCACTCTATTTCTCAGAAACGATGTAACAGTCCCAGTTATTAATTCTTGGAAATGCCCTTAGAGCTTCTTTTAGAATGGAGTTTCTGGCACATAATTTATACAATCAGTATTTCATGTTAAGGTTATGGCAAGTAAAACATTTTTTTTAAAGTAGCCTATGTCACATATTTTACATTGAAAATACTGTATACACACTTAGTCACAGGCCGGGTTTGCATAATTGTTACACTGAAGATAGGCATGACACTGGTCCATATATCATAATTCACACAGTAATACAAACCCTGAAGATTAAGAAAAAAAAAACTTTCAAAGTCTTCATATTTGAATGTAGCACCATCCTGTTCGAGTTATATGTCACCGACATTCAGGATGTGACGCTGCTGAGGCCCAGCCATGAAACATGAACATGTGTCTGATGCCAACCTCGCTTTGACAGTCTTGCCTTTTCTGTTCCTGATAAAGAGATCTCGGCTCTTGAATAGCACATTATTTTTCAAAGGGAAAGCCTTGATCCTAAGCTTGGGCTTATATTATACATATGAGTCACGGGTTGCATAAAGAAATGTATGCAAAATGATTACATGCTACAATGTGATAGGGCACCACGCTGTAGACATGCATGGGGGAACAAAGGCAAGGTGAATGGCCACGTGTGAATGACGTTAATACGTTTCCAGTTCAGCAAGCTACATTTTAGAAGCCAAATCGTAAATTAATTCTCTTTAGTAGCATGCATCAGATTGAGAGTCCTTTTTCAAACCATCGTTTTGCAGACTATATGGGTCCACTATATATCCGTAGACTACACTTTAAAGGAACCAGAGCAGCAAAAGGCCTGCCACACCATTTTTCATCTCCCAAACCCTCATTTTCTGCCTCGTATGTAACTAAAATATGAGATCTTGGAGGTTAGCCACAAGCCCAATTTAGCAATAATCGAATCGCCAACATAGTGATTATGCAGTCATCATGCTGGAGATAGCCATAACATTTTGTGTATTCAGCTATAGGGAATATGTAGTAGACAGTCTAGTGGTGGTGACTGCACCATCTTTAGTAAATGAACATGAGTCCAAGAACCTCTTTTGTAGCTCATTTGCAGGGCCACGCCCACTTAATAAATCGGTTTCCTCATTGACGCGGGAACCTTAAAAAATTGATCTTAAATCTTCTCTTTTTTATTGGGTTTTATATGAATTCATGCCAGCCATCTGTTTTGAACTGTATTCCCAAAGTATTGCTGGTTGTATATGCTTTTATGATTGTAAAAAATCGAATAAAGCTTTTTGAAACATAATATCCCACCAAATAAACAAAACTCACATTAAGATTCATGATTAATGTTAGAGATGTTATTCAAAGCAAATGTACTTAGATGCATATTGTATGTTTGTAGCAGTAAGTATATAGTTCAAGCATACCTGGGAAGGAAAGCAGTGATAGAACACACGAAAAACAGAGGAAACAGAAGACAAATCACAAAGTAAAGAGTACATCATAGGAGCACACAGATGAAATATAAAGACACCTACAGCATCATTATCAGTGTACACTGACCACAGTTTGGTATACACATGTGGGCTCATAGGGGTTAAAAGCGTTAAGAGATGGGCTCTAACCTCCACACTCGACAGGCATCCTTTCAACACACTGATAAAACTGTATGCCGTTGACAGTGCTTAATTTGAGATGGTGGTTGCAGGTGGACCCATTGTTAGGGATTTGCACTTGTTTTTGCTCATTAGTTGTTTACCGGGATGAAGTGTGAGGAAAACATACACATAGGAAAGAAGGAAGAGGAGAAAGACAGAATGGGCAAGCCTGAGATAAGGGGCCAGCTGTGTCTGGCAGTGGATTAAAGAGGCCTGAGGTGAATTCAACACTATGCAGCCTTGGTATTTGACGTGTGGATTTTAAATAGCACCACCCGAGCAGAGCTGTGGGCACCGGCATTCTATTTTTACAAATTAAGCAATGGGGGTGAAGCAAAGAACAGGCAAGAGGATCTCAGGCTCATCCACATGAAGCTGCATCTGAAATGAATACCCATGCGAGACCTTAAGAGGAGAAGAACAGCACACAGGAAAAGGAGGGTTAGGCCAAGGGAAAAACTCTTGGATTACACTGATGTAGAATACATACAGATACTCTGATTTGAAAGGACAACAGCAATGATCTCCTACTCCTCATCACATACAGAAACCAGCATTGGTGAAGCCATCAGGTTTGTAATTGTCCGTCAGCCTTTTGGCAATTTTCTTTTTCTCTTTCATGGGTTCACATGACTTTATTGTTCAGGATGCTGCCAGATGATTGTCAATCTAGAATATAGACATTGACTACAGGCAAAATTGTTTTGGGTCTCAAAAAACACACACTATATTATTCCCTGGTACAGAAGGGAACTACTTTGTGCGTGGATGTACTTATTGTTAAAGGGAAGCATGCCATAAAACATAGTGAAGTCAGCCAGTGGCTGAAGTGGGCTGATGTATTGCATCCTTGAGTGGGTTGGAGAAAAATGTGAATGACACAACCACAGACAAATGGATGAAGTGTGACTGAAAACCCCTATAAGTAATTATGCCATACACATAATTTTAGTAAGATCAGAAGATCTTGGCTACCAACGCCCTAAAATTCTAATTGTCCTGCCATTGGCTGCCAGCCTCTTGCTTTTGAGAAAGAAAGAAAAAAAGAAAGAAAAAGGAAAGAAAGAATAAATGAAAAAAACAAGAAAGAAAGAGGAAAGTGTCAGGATTCGAGATCCGTGGCGCCTACCTAGCGCCTAAGGACTATAACTCCCATGAGCCTCTGTAGAGGGAGGTACTTAATGACACCACGCGCTATGGTGACTGCGCGTTATTCTGTTGTTTCCTGTTTGCATACCGGCGTCTCGGGGAGCTAGTGTCTCTGTACGCGGTTCTCCCGGATTGGTTTCCAGTGGTTGTACGCTGTTCTACCCAGAAGCGGGTGAGTTCTAGGCGTGGCTGTGCCATCTTCGTTGCACGGAACGCTGTGTGTCGGATGACCACGCGTTGCCGTGTAGATCCTGATTTGCCTGTTGTCTCCACGATTCTTTCTATCTTCCAGCGTGACTGCGCTTGTGATTTAACACGGAGCGCTGTGTGTCGGCGGGCCACGCGTTACCGCTTATAAACACCTGGGGCTTTGTGGAGAAGGTGCGGAGCATCGTGGTGGGAGCTACATGCTGCCGTAACACTGTTTCTTATTCTTTATGTACGAGCGGAACGCGGTATGTACGTTTGCCATGCGTTGCCGTTCCTGGAAGTTTCACTTTCTACGACACTAGCGGAGCAAGGTGTGTTTGGTGACCACTTGCTGCCGTGTGGCTGTGGAAGTCCTGTTATTGCTTTTACAACGGAGGACTGTGGTGGCCACTACGTTCTACCGGGTGTAAACCTATTATCTGAGATAAGGATTGCAAGCACTTTGTAAACACTGGAATATGATGAAACAATATTCCAGGAACATTATCCTTGAAACTGGAAGTGCATAGAGGTGTTCTGTGTTCATGCCAAGACTCTATTGTTCTATTAAGTATTAGGAGACACTATCTTTATTGGAAGACTGAGCCTTCTCATGTTTCTTAGCTGGAGAACTGACCAGTGTATTGTGTGCACTATCCCTGAACTGCTGATTGAGTGCTGGTTCTCTTTTGGAGGTGTGTGTTTGTTCATTCAGAAGCTCTTCATATAGCGAGAATTTATGAGAGTAGTTGTCTGTTACAGGCTTTGCATAATCGTGTCTTTATGTTTATGTCATTTCAGAGCCTTTGTCCCCGCAGTTCCTTCTCCTTCCCTTTTTTCCCTCGCTTAATGACTCAAACTCCCTGTATACTCAAATCAGGGAGTTGGTAAAATTAGGAGGTGGACCCCTATGAGCAACAGCCGGATCCTGTGGAGCGTATTCCTGACAGAAAGAGCTAATAGAACAAAGTAGACAAAAGGTACAAGAAGGAAACAAATAGAAAAAAGGGAGGAAAAAGAAAAAGAATTGAAAAAGAGGGAGAAAAAGAAAGATAAAGAAGGAAATATGGGAAAATGAAGGCATGGGAGAAAAAAGCAAGAAAACAGGCAACAAATAGAAAGAAGGAAAGAAAGAATGCAAGGAAGAAAGAAAGAAAGAAGTAAACGAGGACATGAAGAATGTAAAAAAGAAAGACAGAAAAAACGAAGGAAACCAAGACAAAAGAATGAAAAACAAGAAAGAAGACAGGAAAGAAAGAAGCAAAGAAAGAAAGAAGGGAAAAGGGAATGAAAGGCAAAAAGAAAGAAGGAACAAAAGAAGGAAAGTAATACCAAAAGAAAGGAAAAAGAAATGAAGAAGAAAGGAAAAAATAGTAGGTACAAGGTACGAAAAGGAAAGAAAGCAAGAAAGAAGAAAAGAAGAAGGAAAGATTGAAAGAAACAAAGAAGGAAGGAGATAAATATAGAGGAAATAAAGATAACAAATGAAGGAAAGATTGAAAGAAACAAAGAAGGAAGGAGAGAAATATAGAGGAAATAAAGAAAGAAGATAACAAATGAAGGAAAGAAATAAAGAGTTGGTGAGAGAAAGAAAGAACGATTTTTTTAAAGTGTTTCAAGTGCTGCAAATCACATACAATAAAGGCTGGATTTCTTCCTAGTCAATGTTTATTAAAAAACCATTGGTGAAACTGTCCAGAAAAATCTGTTTTTGGTTTGTGTACTGCATGCCCAGCAAACATAGGATACCAATACAGAGAAGTTTCAAATGGTCACAATCTATTTTGCTGTGAAATACCAGCAGTCATATAAACAAGGGACACTTCAGAAAGAATTTACACAGACATTGGCAGGAGACAAAAACAGATAGAGTGTGGAACTGTCCTCACATCTGGTAGAATGGCCCTGCATTTTCTCCAGGCACTAAAGACAGAGGCAACACTAAACAAACTATAAAGTAAAAACAAAACCACTGGCACTGAAAGGAACCACCTCATGTGCAGTTGTGCCCATTTTGAAAAAGTAAAATACAGTCATTGAAAGTGAAGTTAGCCAGTGGCTGAAGTGAGCTGACCTATTGGTGCATGCTGTATTCTGTAGTGGGTGTAAGCAAAATGTGAATGACACTACAACGAACCAATGGATGAGGAGAAGTGACTGAAAGCCCCTTTATGTACGTATATAGTAAATACAATTTAGTAAAATCAAACGGTCTTGGCTAACACCTGATCTAAAAAACATTAATTGCATCAATTCCGCAGAGACAAATCTCCTAAATGCGCTACTGTGCCAGGATTGATTCCAGGAGAGAGTCTCTAGAGGTACAATTGACATGTCATAAAAGCCTGTCTGCAAAACGTATGGCAAATCACTAATGCACTCAAACCCCATGTGACATGTCTTCTCACCTGCACTTCACTGAAGATAGGAGAAGCACTGAGGGACCTCTATGCCATCTTTGGCTCTACCTCAGCAAATAAGCATAGCTTGCATACACCTACCTCCCAAGAAACACTGATCACTTCCCTTCACTTTCTTCAGCTGCATTTAATAATGTGCAATGAGATTAGATTTCTGACAATGCACATATCTGCTACCACAAGTATGTATCTCGGTAGGCAAACATCAAGATTATTCAAGGAAGCGGACCTCAGGCTCCGGAGAAGATGTAAGAGTATTTTATTAATATGAGGATCAGGTATTTCTTCAGCGAGTCCAAGCCAAAAGGCACCGAGTGCTGCAAAGGGTCGCAGACAAGCATAAAGTCAGCAAGTGATAGTAGAGGTAGCTGGTTTGTGGACTATTAATGCATTAGAATTTAATGCTTGGGTGCATCTTCATCCCTTTCTTAAATTAGAGCAGTGTTTGAGACATTGATTGCCTGAAGCAGAGGAGACTTTCATATAGCATTGTGTATCGCTGGCATATTATCTGTGAGTACAGCATCAAGTAGCTCCACATAGAGGCTGAAAATGACAGGGGACAGTATGGGCACTCCACAGGTGTTATGGATCTCTTGGGACATGGAGGGGCCCATGTCAACTAATTGGTGTCAATTGAAAAGGGAGGTGAAAACCAGTGAAGGGCATTGATGGTGATTCCCATTTGAGACTCTGTCAATATCCTGGAGTATAAAAGAGTTTTGCTGATAAGTCCTCGAATCTTGAATTGTGATCCTTTTAACAACAAGAGGCTTGGGGCCAGCCCTTTGCTCACCTTCAATGGGCTTCGTTGTCACTCTTATTTGCTACCTCCTAATTGGTCAGGGTGTACCAAGTTCACTTCCTCTTCTTTCACATGGAACATGAAACAAGATCTGATTGCTACATCTTAAGTGTCTTTCTGCTGCTAGGTGTCTGATTGAGATACTATTTGCTTTGTTCTTCCCCTACATGGTGCTCCTTTCTTCTTCCCCCATGGTGCTTCTTCCCTTCCAGCCTTCAAAAATTGTCCATGTTGCGTCTTTCCTTCCCCCACCCTATCAGTGTTACTTCTTCCCCCTTTCCACCCCCCCCCTCCGGTTGCAGCGTTGCTTCTTCTCTTCCCACCTCTAATCCCCATTCTCTGTGTTGTTTGCCGCATCTTAGTGCTTTATTTTACCATCTGGTGGCCCATTCACCCCCTGCCACCCTTCTGTTGTTTGTTTTGCCCGTTACCTCTCAGCCTCACCCTCCCTACTGTTGCCCACTGCTCTGACGCAGTTAGCGCTGGCTGCATCATAACGCTTTTTTTCTCCTAACTTGTAGCCATGCTGTAGGGTAGCTGCACTGCTCTACAACTTGGTTAAAAAACTTTGGCAAAGCCAATAGCTCTTGCCTTGGTGTGACCTATTGACTTTGCCAGTGCTTGTTTTTTCATCACTGCTACTGACACTGATCAGCATAGGCAAAACGCACTGGCATCTCACAAAAGGAAACAGGCACTGGTGCGGGCAGTAGCTCTCCACTTGTTTTAAGCTCGACTGGCTCTGCCAATGCTTGTTTTGGATCTACAAACTACAAGTTTCGCTACGTGTGCTCCATGTATGTTCCTTGTTTGACATTTCTCAACTTTATGACTCGCGTAAAATCATTCCATTGCAGTTGGTGCCTTCTGGTTTCTCGTTTTCTTGCTTGTCCCGCAGTGACAATCTAATATTTATCAGCCTCCCTGCTTAGATGAAGTCTGAAAAGCTGACTCTGCTTAAATAAACGTGCAATTTGTGTTTAGAGTGTGTGAGGAGCCTGTGGGTTTGAGGCAAAGTAGAAACTTTGGGCCAGATTTATGTCCGACTTGCGCCACGTTTACGCCGCCGTTGCGTCACGCAACGGCACGGAAACGTGGCGCATCCCTGCGACCTATTTACAACGTGACGCATCTAGGCAGATGCGTCATGTTGTAAAGCCCTATGCCACATGCAACCTGCGTAAGGTTTCATGTGGGCGTTCTGTCGCAGGGTGGGCGTTCCCTTGTAGGAAAGCCCCATAAAACTGACGCAGTGAAATCTACAAGATTTCACTGAGTCAGTTTTACGACGCTGCTGGGTCAAATCCTTACGCCTGCTTGAAGCAGGCGTAAGGAGTGACGCACCACGTTATGTATGGGTGGCCTCTGTACATTGCAGGAGTTGCGTCGCACTTGCAACGCTACTCCAGCAATGCGCCGCCCGTACACCACAAGATGCGTCACGCATCTGCCCTTCCTTGTACCATGGTGCGCCGCATTGTAAATGCGGCGCATCTGTGGTGCCGCAAGGAGGGAATTGCGTGACGCATCAGTTCTGGCGCATCCCTGCTGATTTGCAGAGATGCGCCAGAACTCAAAAATCTGCCCCCCAATTTCTTTAGCTACACTATGCTCAATTTATAGCTGAACCTTTGACTAATTGGCTGCATCCACGAGTAGCATCTGATATTCGGACTTTGCGCCTCCCTTTAATCCATTCCACAGAAATGCGTCGAGCTCAGTGAATCACCTGAAAAGCGCGGGATTTTGCACGCACATGGTCTCCGATAAAAGAAGCCGGGTGTTTTCCCAGCAATCTGATTTTTACACTTCTGACAGGGGGACGGTTTAGCACAATGAAACAGAATACGCAATCTATGCATCGCTGACGTTTTCAGAGTTCAATCAGAATCGAGCTTCAAAAAGCGGAATAGATGCGTCACCCATCACTGGAGAGCTTTCTCTGTGCTTTCTTTCATGTCAGGACCCGGTGACATCTCTGTTTGTAATCAAATGATTTTTTTTTGTCTCAATGGCCTGTAAAACGTATTTTTTCAGCGGGGGATCTGAGAGCTCAGTGTTCCCTTTATCCAGTGTGTCTCATCTTTTCCTCACGTTGTTTTCTCACCTGTGGTCTTACGCACATCAAGTATCCAGGTAATTCGTTGAATCATGATTTCGGTGACTCTGGTTATCATTTTTTAATGTCGGTTTCTTGTAGCCGACTATAAATGATCTTGGGGAATCAAAGGAACCACGTGTCCTCTTTTAGGCATGTGTGCAGTAAAAGATTCACTGGTGTCAGGCCAATCCTCCAAGACATAGCAAGCTCAGGGGCAACTGAGCAGGGCAACTAGCAGAGGCGCGCAACTAGAGTCAAATTTGGGGGGGGGGCTAAGAAAAAATCTCGGGGGGAGGGGGCTGAATCCTTAGGCAATCGGCAGAGTCGAGCTGCAGGGGCTCTTAGAAGGAATGAAACAACTACAAAGCCCCATTAACATCACAAGGTCTTTTAAAGACCTGTGAAGTGCTCGGGTGCGGCTGTGAGCGGGCCAGGTAAGCGTCTCATCCCGGGCTTTCAGGCCAATGGGTGTTGCGCGCCTGGCAACTAAGCATTCTTCATAACAAGTAATGCTTGTTGCATTTGAAACACCAAGAACTAATTACTACTGAGAGCTCATTGAATTTCCATTAACATCCTTCCAGGTCTCTAATTCGCCAAAGGTACCAGGGACGATCAAGTATTGTTATTAGGGGTGGGCAATAAACTCCGTTCTGTCACCGGAGTCCGCAGAGGTTCACCCACTCCGCGTTACACTTATAAGGTGGAGTCCCGGCTAAACTCTGCCAACCACTGCATGAATTTTTTTCTTGCACATTGTTCACCAACAGTAAGTTGGTGAGCACGGGTGAGGATTGGTGTCCTCTAGCGCGATTTTTGGGTGCTAGGAAGGCCCCAGCAAGATTTCCTCGACATGAGCATTTGCGGGCGGTGGTGACCATTTTTGGTCAGAAAGCTGCTGCTCAAATGAAAATCTACTTGAGTGGCAGCAAAGAAGCAGGGCCCCTTGGGTGCCGCTTACACTGATTTTGCAGCAAGGAACAAGTTCTCAGTGCCCAAAATCAGCCCAATGTGCCGATTACACCAGCTTGAGGAACTCTGCAGAATCTTGTAGAGTTTTTATGTAACTACATGGACTTCATAGGAGTGAAACTCTGTGAGTTGCGCCCACCCCTATTTTCCATAGGGTACTGATGTAAGTTTAGAAATTCAAACCCATAATAAGCAGGATGCAAATAGAATGTCCACTCAGCACTATTACTTTATGAAAAACAGTAGGACTTACTTAAAAGGTTACATTTTTGGGACAACTTTGGGACATTTGAAATAAAAAAAAAATAATGACTGATGTATGTCTTGAAGGATTGGGGCCAAGCTTTCCAGATGGTAGAAGGTGAGGAAAAAGTTGCAGCGTTTGCCTCACACTGACTAAAAGGAGCTGAGGGATGCTATTCAGTCATTGAGAATGAGGCTTTAGCTGTCTGTGGACTTTTCCCCATTTCAATTTTTCCTTTCTTGTTTGGCCTTCACCATTAGAATTGACCATACACTTCTACTACAGATATATTCATGTAGAAAGAATGAAAATTACACTCCAAGAATCAGATGATGGAGAGAAGGTTTAATTTCTGTGTATCTGTCAGGTGATGTCAATCATGTAGCAGTTGTCTGTCAAGGCTACCTATTGAGGTAGAGAAAATTAGAGTCTTTTGTGGCTTGGGTAACAGTGAATGTCATGGTAGAAGAGAAATGGAAACAGGATAGAGATAGTGATGAAATATTCAAGACAGTGTGCGAGTACATGATTTAGGGGTGGCTGGAAACTCGGAATCTCCCTGAGTTACTTATGGGTTACTGGAATGTACATGAAGAACTGACTGTGGTTGATGGGGAACTGTTCAGGGATTCTCAGTTGGGGCTACCTGTGAAATTAAGAGCCAAAGTGGTGCACCTAGCTCATGAGTGGCATTTAGGGAGAAACTTGACTAAGGCCATGGTACATTAAAATTATTGGAGGAACTGGTAATGATCACCAGGTAGAATGGGTTGTGAAGGATTGTTGGCTAAGTGCGAACAGTGATTAGAGCAAACAAACACAGACCACACCATTATCTCCGGTAAACGTTCCTTTAGAGCCTTGTATGAAGTAGAGGCTTGATATTATAGGCCGTTTTGAGTTACTAACTCAAAGAGAAATCTTTAAGCTGCTCCTTGTGTACGACACTTCAATATAGGTGGTGACTAAATGTGTAAGTATAGAGAATGGCAAAACAGTGATAGATTTTCACAAGGAGGAGTTTGCTCCAGAGGTACACCCAGATTTATTATAGCTGAAAATGGCATCCAATTCGTATCAGCAGATATTATAGTGTTTCAAAGGGGAGTTGAGTGAACATTTAAAGGCTCTAAATAAAACATTGAACCCATTTCCCCCGCCTTCTGGGAAAAAATAGGGTACTCCCTCCTGCACCATAAAATATCTCCCCTAATTCTTCAGTGCAAATATTGGATTGCTCATAGATCTTTCTGATCTCCTGTACGACTGTATAAACATGGCTTATCAGAATCAGGATCTTGCTGCCACTGGGGTTCCCCAACTTGCGAGCTTGATCATTTAGTCTTGTACTACAAACATCTTAGTCCCTTTAGGAGAGAAATTGGGGAGCCCTTGAATAATATTTTAGACATCAAGCTCACCTTAAATCATTTAATTGTTTCCTTAGGAATCATGGCCTGCTCGGATGCTCCACTTTTAGACTCATTAAACAACTGTGACCGCTTCCTGTTTGATATCTAACTCACTATTGGTGGTAAAACCATCCAAACCAACTGGAACAACTATAACAACATCTCTCACCATACTTTGTGGGTCTTGTAATGCTTCACAAGAAGCACTGTCAACAGTTTACACAACTGTGACTTTAACAATAATCTTCCCATTTACTGTGGTCTAACTGGATTTGTACTTGGAAAAGTTAAGCCTCCTTGAATTATACCAAGCGATACCAAAGGGAATGATGGACAGAGCGCTTGAGCAAATCAAACACTCACCCCAGTCAACTGATCTTGGTTTAATTCATCATCATTCTTTAGCTCACTCCACCACCCCAGTTCAGACATGGCCATATGCAAATCAGTCTGACCCTGTGCCTCATGGGAACAGTCCAGCCGAACTGCCAAGCCATGTCTTCCTTGGACCAGAAACAAGCATCCTGGGACCGGTTGCAGGTTCATAACCCTCATCAGCCAGGCTATCTTGAATCCAGTGGCAGAGTGAGCAAGGGACCCACGTCTGGGCATACCCTGCCAACTTAGGGCGAACAAAGCGATACCAAATGGGATGATGGACAGGGCGCTTGAGCAAATCAAACACTACCCCCCAGTCAACTGATCTGTGTTTAATTAATCATCATTCTTTAGCTCACTCCACCACCCCAGTTCAGACATGGCCATATGCGAATCAGTCTGATCTTGTGCCTTATGGGAACAGTCCAGTTCGAACTTCCAAGTCATGTCTTCCCTGGACCAGAAACAAGCATCCTGGGACCGGTTTCGGGGTTATAACCCTCATCAGCCAGGCTATCTTGAATCCAGTGGCAGAGTGAGCAAGTGACCCACGTCTGGGCAACTTAGGGCGACTGTTTCCAGTCCAGGGAGGACATGGCTTGGCAATTCGGGCTGCACTGTTCCCATGCGGCACAGGGTCAAGACTGATTTGCATATGGCTGGGTTCAAACTGGAATGGCATGGTGAGCAAAAAAACGATGGATTTAGGCCCAGATCTCTGTACCTGGGTGAATATATGACATTGTTCTGCATTCTGTCCAACAACTGTTGTTTTTGCATTTGCCACCCCGAGTGTGACAGGTATGCTCAGACATGAGTCCCGTGCTCTCCATGCCACTGGAATCAAGCTGTCCTGGCTGATCAGGGCTGAAAACCCGAAACCGGTCCTAGGATGCTTGTTTCCAGTCCAGGGAGGATCTGGCTTGGCAGTTCGGGCTGGACTGTTCCCTTGGGGCAAGGGGTCAAGACTGATTTGCATTTGGCTGGGTTCAAACTGGAATGACATGGTGAGCAAAAAAACAATGAATTTAGGCCCAGAACACTGTACTTGAGTGAATGTATGACATTGTTCTGCATTCTGTCCATCAACTGTTGTTTTTGTCCTGAATAATACCGGCACACAGCATAGAAGCTTTGTTTTTTTCTTCTTTTTTCTCTCAGCGCATACTATTATTCACCCGTCCCTTCCCCTTCTTACCCCCTTCTCCTTCTTTACTTTCCTTCTCTATGTTCCTTCTATGGGGCTCAACCTATACATCTCATCATCCTCTGTTCATACCTTGTTTTGGTTCTGTTGAATTATACAGTATTTATTAATGCTGTACAGATGCCTTTTTCAGTTGAAAAAAGTTTTCACTGTGCATTTATATTATATTTTACACCTGTCTTATTCTTTCTGTATTGTCACTTCTCCAATAAAAATATGCTGAAAGAAAAATACTTTCTGAAAGAAGATAAAAGTACAGTAAAATGTTCTTCCTGAACTGTAGAAATATTCAGGAGAGACATGTGGCAAATTTGCAAAAGTGAAGTTACCAATACTAGGACCAGGGCTACTTTTGCAAATGAATCGCTTACATTTTAATGTTAAATCGATGCATTTTTTTTTTAATTATCATTTGTAGAAAAGCAAAGGTGGTACTGGGGGTCTCCTTAAGTAAAAATCAAGGCAAGGGGCACAGGTAACCTTTGCCCCCTAATTAAATCTGCCACTGAGTTTGTGAAGAGGTTCAAACAGAAAAAATGCATCTCAAATCATTCTGAGATTTTTCCTCACTCTACACAGCCTTCATTTAAGAAGTCTCTTACAGTGAAAACCGAGCTGGAGATGCCAAGGGACATGATCACTCTGTGATTCATCGTTGCTGACTTTCCAGCAACATTAAGCCTTGGATTGTGGCCATTTTTAGTCAGTTGCTGAAGTGATACATTCTGACGTAGAGGGCCAATTTATATCTGCAGATGTTGGCAGTTAAGGCCAGGTCAACTAGCCAGTTGGCTCTTGATCCACATTTTTAGATGTGCAAGAAGCCAACCAAAGATAAGTGCAAACTTGTTTATCCACCATCCAGTCTGATGGTAACTAGGCATTGCACAAAGATTACAGTGCAAAAATCCATAGTGATCAGAGACATCCAAAATACTTTCATAGGCTGTGGTTGGTCCCAGTTGAACCTTAACCCAATTAGGCATCGGCCTGCGGAGTGTGCGTAGATTTGCCTACTTCGCGTTCCATGGAGTACGCAGAGTAGGCAAATTTCCGCACACTCCACAGCCGAGCAGAGTTGACCAGCCCCCGCCTCCACCCCTCCTATTAAGAATTATTAAAAAATACATTAAAGGTAAAAGAATAAAGACTTACCTTGACTATGGTATCCCCAGGCTGCCGTCCTCTTCATCACCGTCTCAGGGTGATTTTTGCATGCGCCTGCTCATGCACATTTCTCATAAGGAATGCGTATGTGCGGGCACAAGCAGATCACACTGAGACGGCGATGAAGAGGAGAACGGCAGCCCTGAGACGCCACAGGGGTGGAGGCAGGTGGCAGAGTGGAGTTCCACAGAGTTTGCCCCCAACTCCGTGGACCTCCGCCTAGTCCTGCTCCTCCCAGGGTTAAACCCAATCTGAGATTAAGTCTTGAGCTTTAACTTTCTTCCCAGACATGATCACATGATATGTGGGATGGACACACAATACATCGTTTTACACATATGAAGGCAAATAGCCATATCCTGGTGTCTTTTGTTGTTCAAGTATATTTTCTGCCTATTATTTATTTATTTATTTATTTATTTATGTAATTTGTAAAGCGCAACAAATGCCCTAGGGCGTCTCGTTATAAGAAGGTTAACTACAGTTAACCTTCTTATACTTGTTCACACTGATGCTCTTCTCTTCCCCTTTTAAGTCCAAACTAGACATTCAACTACCACAGCTACAGGTGGTATAGGAATGATAGGTGAAGTGATATGTAGGGAGAACAACAGGTGGAACAGCCACCAGAATAGTCTACTATTGTCATACTACCTTGTGGTCACGTACACACGAGCAAACACACATGCACACACACATTCAAAAACACCAACCCACACACACATAGGTACACCCACTCATATATTTATATAAGCATACCCTCATGTACATCACATTCTCAATTTAAAGACAGATTTACATTCAGGGGAAAATGTGAGGATCCTGTTATCCGTCACTGCATGGATTTACTATGAAGGGTATTTGGCCTGTCCTTATCATTAGCCATCAGCGTCCCACCCCCCCAATGAGCAGTATATTTTGAAAAGAGACCCACTTCGGGGGAACCCCATCTTTAGTAGAACCCAGTATTGCTCGAATATGAATTTATCTTGAAAAAATTAAAGACAAAAGGCAATTGGCAAAACAGGAACAGTTGGTTTAATTAACGGCTGGAAAAGTAGGCAACAGAGTCGGGGTCCGAAGACTGGCTCAAAGTACATTGGTTTTGGCTGTCATTTTATATATTTGACAAAGTGTAATAAAGCGATTAGTGCATTCTTTTTAGAACAGGAATCTGGGCCTAATCATAGACTCATAAATCTGGTCACTTGATAAGAAACACAAGTGTGTCTCGACCCTGCAAGGACACAATAGGGAGTTAGTGTGCACGTGTCCAGGTGTCCGACATGGGGAGCGTGTGATCACTGCGTGTAGTTTGCATGCTGTATTCTGATTGGCTGACTGTTCCTAAATTAGACTTTATGGTGTTTGGGAACATGCCGCTTGGGTCAAACATGTTTTATTGGGGGCCAATCTCCTGAGACCATTGTGGTGTCGCGTCCTAGCTGTGGGATAGATCTGGATATTCCTGCTCGCCCATTTGCCTGAGGGTTACATGTCCCCCCACCTGTGATCTGTCAATCAGTTGCTTTGGGCCTCGGTTGCAGGGCCTGCCTGGCCACGTATGTTTGACTTGGGGTTGAGAGGGAGGTCATATCTGGTGGCAATGCAAGTATATTATTATACATATGTATATCGTGGTGTATATCGGCATCATATTTATCAATATTAACATTCCTCCCTCTAGTTGTACTTTCAACCAAATCCTTTACCCCACACTTGATGACAGTCAAATTATTTGAGGTTTGTTGTGTTTCTGTTTATGTTGTGTCTATTACTAATTACCTAGTTACTTGCATTCTACCTAACTTGAGGACTGCTTTTATGCAGCAGGAAACCCCCACTTGTAGAAAACAACACAAAATAGCACAAAAAGAACATTGGAAGCAATTACAGGCACAATCTGGTCACCCATCGGGGATCCAGGAAAATAAGTCTATAAATCAACTTTACTCAGGGGCACCTTGCTCCTTCATGTGAGCTTGTAGAAGATACGGTTCGTGGACAGCAAGAGCCAGTGTTCTTTTTTCTAGCTAGGTCATTTCCAGGGATGATAGCATAACAGGAACATAATTCTTATAAAGTGCGACTACTTACCCATGAGGGTCTCAAGGCGCTGAGTGGGGGGGTTTGGATCTGCAGTTCCATCAAAGGGCCAGGTCTTGATGTCCTTACTGATCTCATTTAGAGTGAATTCGGTATTGTTGATCATTTTAAGCAGCTCCCATCGGTCACAGACATTCTTGTGCCGGTCCTTTTTGGGGCTTTTCTGTGTGTACATTTTGCAAAATCTTTGGTGGGGTACTGAATGGGGGTTTATGCATGCTTGCCTTCCTTTTTAGTCTAGCGCGCTAGCAGCTGGCAGAATGGTTGTGCAAAAACCTTGCCTTCTTCTCTCAACACTATCTCTCTTGATGTCAGCTTGTTTGACCAATGCGTTCGGGAGGAGCGGCAGTCTTACTCATCGCTACTCCTCATGTACATACAGAGGTGTCTTTCTGATGTTCCTATGTCTTCAATGATTTTGGGCTAGGCTACCCTGTTCTTTTATTTCTTGATTGCCCCCTCATACGCTGATGATCTGGTGGCATTTCTGTTCCAAGTGGAGGCCTCCCATCTGGTTCTATTCCGGGCTCATCTTCTCGCGGAACCCCGGGTCTAGCTTGCCTCTCCCCTGGGGGAGGGTGTGTAGCTCTGTTCTCCCTCTGTGCTTCTCAAGCGAGAGCTTTTTATCTCTCCATTCTCAGCCCGCGCCTCTCTTCCAACTCTCACCTAGGCTGCCTTCTTCACATGGTGGTGTGCACAGTTCTCCTTGGTAGACAATTGTCCTCCAGCTCACTTCCTGGCATTTTTTCCGCTAACTGAGCATATCCTGAGGAAGAATGCCCTGGGGCTCCCCCCTCAATGTCAGACCCTGGAGGGCTAGGACCATCCCCCCCACTGGTGATGTCGCTATCCAGTACCGCTATGAACCTCCCAGTTACCTGGGAGTGCTCGACTGGCTGGGTTGGAGGGTATGTGCCAGTGCCACCGGGGCTTGATGGGTTACGTGCGATGGTCGGGGCTGAACTTTAGAAAATTCTAGTGCCAAACTAGAATGAGGCCAGAATCACCTGAGTTCAGTGATCTGGCAACCACCCTGGCCTGGATCTAGTGGCTCACTGCCCAGTGGAGGGCCCTTTGGTCCCCTCATCCAGCAGAATGGTGTATCCCAGTGCATGAATGGCAAGGATGGCTGGCATTAGAGAGAGCACGTCTGTGCCTGTGTATGGTAGGGGAGGTGTGGATGCCTTGCATATGGGGTCTGGGGCAGAATGTGTGGTGGGGCCCACTCAAAGATGGTACAAATTTCTAACAGGGCCTCTCTTCTAGCCTTCTTCTGCCCTATGTTGTCGTGTTTCACTACAAGAAACAAAGAATTATTCATGGAGGAGGTGCAATTCTCAATCACACCTTAGTATTCAAGTTGATCTAAGATCTCCCTGACCTGTTTCTTTGTGTCATGTTTTATTAGGTACTGCCTCTGTGGAGTAGAAGTAGTTTTTAATGGGATCTCATGGTGAAGTGACTCAACATCCCGCCCTACATGATTGTGGCAAATTAAGGGAGCTAGAGCTAATGCCCACTCCTACGAGTATGAATGTTTTAGTGACTCTGGAATGAGGTTGGAGAAAGCCAGTGCAATTACATCTGCCCCCTTTGAGCACCCCATAACAAACTCAGGTGGCCAATCTTTTTCAGCCAATAGGATGTTGTATTCATATGTCAGGTTCTCCCTAAAGAGACCTTTCACTTTCTTGGGTATGTCCCCTTCCATTTGGTGCGTAATTTCATGTAAACGATCTGGGATGCTTACCCTTGTATCCGGTGTCTTCAACGTGATATGTTCATTCAACCTGCTGTCACCAGAAATTTGATCAGGTTCTGGTGAGCTATTGTTTCTTCAGCAACGCTGTCTAGCATCGTCAGAGCCCATTCTCTGTTCAGACATTGAGTGCTCAGTAGCCTGCACATTTCTTATTTTAAGGCCAGCTACCTTCTTCTTTTTAAATTGAGGTCTCTACTTCTGAACTGAGAATGGGCTCTGACTATGCTAGACAGCGCAGCAGAAGTAACAATATCTCTTCAGAACCTGATGGGTTGTCATGTTCGATAGTTGCCAGAAACTATTTGATGATTGGTAAGGTTCGGGGCTTATGGTGGCACTTGGAGCCAGCTGATCTAAAGGGTAACATATCCTTTGTGCGTGTCCGAAATCAGCCTAGGCCGCAATCCCTTCGTTCATGTTGTTTAAACGTGCAGATCCTTTGTATTTTTAGGAACTACGCGACAATGCACTTGGTCAGAATATATGTCCTTGTGTGTTCTATTATGTTGGTGAACGCATGTGTCTTAGTAACTGTGTGCCTTTCATGGCAGAATTTATGGAGCTTCTTTGCCTACATGGGGAACCTAGTTTGCATGTGGTTTAACAGCAACTCCATGATGGGTTGGGAACTTTTTAAGGGCTAGTACACATCTTATGTGACAAGTCTTTAAAACAAACTTAAATACTACTCTTATCATGGGGAAAGTATGTAGAAGGGATTATGCAATAACAATGTTTACTATGAGCTCAACTTGGGACCAGGATGCATCAAACAAACTTTCACAATACACAAAACAGCACATATGGACAATAACAACCTGTAAAAAAGTGCATTGGTTAACTCAGTAATGTTATGAACTGTGCTTTTAGTAGTGGAACAGCAAGATGTAAACAAATGATTACTCTTTCATACACATATAGAATCATTAAGTGGATATAATATTTAACATAAAACACAGTTTGGAAAACTTTTCCTAGTACCACAATATCAAAAAAAAAAGTACATCAATTGAAAACAACAAAGAAAATAAAAGAGAAAAATGACAGAGGAAAAAAAAACAACTTTGTCCAAAAAAACTGTTATCCCGCCCCTACCACATGCTGCTCAATGGCAAAGGGAGGGTCTGCGCGGTACACAGAGGTAAGTGAGCCTGATAGTCAGTCAATATTGTCTCAGGGTACAAAAATAGCAACAATTTGCGCAGAGAAGGAGCTACTTAACAACTACAGGCCCTCCTTGGACAAGCACAAGCTGTGCCTTACTCTCCAAGGTTCCAAATGCTGGGATAAGGATCAGATGTAGTCTCTTACCCACTGACGGCAGCTTCAGGATGTGCCTCCACCCCGTGCATTCAGCAGAACTTCGAATCAATTGCTGCGTCTGCTCACCGATCTTGCTGCGCAGATGTGAATCTGTACGGGTGGGGTCCTGTTCCTTTGACTGCAGTCGGGCTTGAAGAACCAATACTCCTATCTGGCTCACCAAAATGTTGATCAGATATGAATTTGCCTTGAAAAAATGACAGGCAGGAGGTGTTTGGCAAAACAGGAAAAGTTGGTTTAATTAAAAGCAGTGGGTGGGAGAGAAGGCAATAGAGTCGGATCTGAAGACTGTCTCAAAGTACACTGGTTTTGGCTGTCATTTTATAAATTTCACAAAGTGTAAAAATAAGGGTGGGCGTAGCGCTCCGCTCTGTCCACGGAGCGTGCGTAGTGTTGCCTACTTCGCGATTCGCAAAGTAGGCGTAGTAGGCAACACTACGCACACGCAATGTCGGAGTGAAGTTGCCTGCCACCCGCCTCCCTCCCGCCCTCTTCTAAAATGCCCAACAACATTTAAAACAATGTAAAACTAATTAAAACGACTAACCTGAGATGTGGCGTCCCGGGGCTTCCTCTTGCTAGTTTCTCGCCGACTTCTTCCTGACAAATCACCAATCACAGGGAACGTCAATGCGGTCCGGATAAACTAGGTTGGTGCGAGCCTAGGGAGAAAAAAGCCATTATAGAGAGCAAGGTTTAGATCTTCTAAGCAGGAGTCAGTGATATGGTTGGATGACGTTGCAGACTCGAAATCCCCCCCCCCCCCCCCCCCAACAGGAGGTTTCAAAGAAAGGCAAAACCAAAGATACAATAAAAAAGATGGTAACTGTGAAAAATTCAGAGAAAGCAAATCCCCTGAATTCCAGTTCAGACCCAGTGCCAGCAAACATGGCAACCACAGTAGGAAGTGTAAATGCCCCCACAGTCAAAGGATGTAGACAAGAGATGGAAGACTCCAGTGCAAAGTCTCAAAGTTTAGTCGCAACAATGCCAGGTACAACACAGGCGGGAGTTCATAAAATCAGCTCAAAAGAGTCATTCTCCCCCCAGAATCTGAGCAACTGGGATGGCCCCAGGTAATATCCTCAATCCTTAATTACTTCTTGCTGGTACTTAGGTCCCAAGCAGCAAGGCTACTTAAAAGGCTACTGGTCCTAGAATACGATCCAAACGATAACCCATACAATAACTACCCACAAGTTAGTGAGGACCTCACAGGGCCAGCAACTCCTACCTCCCTGGGTAATTGGGCCACCAGTGAACAAGTTCCCCACGGCAAGACATAGTCGATATGGGAAGAATGAATCAAGCACCAGAGGAAGGGGAAGTAGGGGAGAGAGATCTGGTGCCTACAAAGAGGGAGAAGAAAAGCCAAAGAAAGACATGCAGGAAAGGCAATGTGACACAACAATAAAAGCATATTGCAGCTATTCACTCCATTCAGAAACTTGGCAGTTTCTGATACCAGTTCTTCCTAAAAGGAGCTGTTGTATAATGGTTGGTGCTCGTAATTTTGGCGTCACGTCAATGGTCCGCTATCCTCCAAATGTGTATATAGAGGATACCGGACCATTGACGTGACGCTCCCGCATGCCGCAAAACCCTTATTGGAAAAAGCGACTATCAAGGTTGGGACAGAAAAATTACGAGCACCAACCAGTATACAACAGCTCCTATTAGGAAGAACTGTTGCAATAAATAGGCCGGTGACCAGTACGCCTACGATTGAGGCAGGCTCCAGGCCAACCATTCAGGCTCGGGCCTTTAAAGGGATATAACAAGATATATCCCTGAATTCTAAAACTGGATTGGAGTGAGGAGGACGGAGGTATCTGCCTCAAACTTCCACTACAACTTCATGCCCTTGGATGCCATTGTATCCACCCAATATCAGTAAGAGGCTTTTAAACGGTTCCAGTTAGAATCAGTTTTTCTTTGAGAGTCAAAATGTAAGTCTTAATAAAGATGGTAATATAAGGTCTCCATCGCAACGCGTCAACGCCCTTTTAGAGAAACACAATCCGTGAAGAGACTAGGGACCATTGATTACTTATCAACATTACAGTATCGGGTGTCAGCCAGAAACATTAAGTAATCACAGATGTGTATAGTTTTAAAGACATATCTTTCTGTCTGTTGTATGTACTCTCTTTTTTAACTTTTAACTTGTTTTTAATGAGAATGTATTTTCTCGAATGTGTTCATAATATGCACTTTATGTTGAATCAATTTTAGAAGTTAATTGATATAACTGTACAATTGATGGTCTATACATTCTAAGACTACTGTATTTTATCTGTATGAATAAATTGATGTGTATTTTTCACAAATATGTTGTCCATAGTGTTAGCCTTGGGTATATGGTTATATTTCCCTTACATGAATGATGTGAGCTTGAACGAATGAGAGTTAAGTGTTCTTTGGTATTAATAGTTCGTCTTATTAAGAGTCCTGAAACCAAGTCAAAAGGATAATCTTTACATGATAGAGTTGTATAGTACCCTATTCCTTTGGTGCAAAGGGGTCTCTCTCATTTTTTGATAATCTCCTTTAGTAAATACATAGGTTTCCTTGATACCTATGTTTTACTCTTTATATTTTACCAAATGAATTGCTTATACCTGGTAAACAATGAAAAACTATTGCAAAGTGCAACTCGGTTATTGGCTCTGGGTACCTCGGGTTTTTGGGGAAGCTACAAACCCTATACATCCCAGCAGCCATAGGGTTCCAATGGACATATCAGTATATTGCTTTAAAACAATTGCCATAGTTGGAAGAAGTTACGGATGAAAATGTAGGCACAAATGGCTGTTTTTTTCAACTCAATTTCAATATTTTTTTGTTTCAACTGTTACTTTCTATAGGAAATCCTTGAAGGATCTACACAAAAGACCCCTTAATTTTTCTGGCAACTGCCTCTATTTAACTTTCTTGATAGAAAACGATCAGCAGAGGTCAGTAAAATACCAGAATCACTTTAGTATTCTCTAGATTCCAGTCCATAGAAATTGTCCTTCATGAGCACCCGTAGACAATATTTTTTTTCAAATCTTGTATTTTCAGTGATATGACCACCGAAGGCCCTGATTATATATTAACAACAGAGCTTTGGACTATACCATTTACCGCTGAAAGGCAATATTTGCCTCCATGTGTTCCCATACCTGGCATGTCACGCAGTTTGGTGCTTACTTTTCCTCCATGTTAAAGAACAGTAGATGTTTCAGCAACCAGGCTAATGTGCTGCATGGCTAAATACATATAAGGTCCCAATGGCGAAACCAATTGCATTGCAAATGCTTGTTAGCTTTTTGAGGATTTTGAAGCTTCAAAGTACTCTGTCGCCTGTACCGTTATATGCGCTGGGGTTTCAGCACGGTACTACATAGGATCTCACTTATGGCTTGCGTTACATTGAGTGACTTCTAGCCCAACAGAGCCATGCTCTCTCTTAATTGTAGTCGCTTGAGGCAATTTAGATCCAATACCAAACGTAATTTGTGCTGGGCTAGCAGGGTCAGGCTTTAACAAGAAGACATGATTAAAGAAAGTTAACAAAGTGCTTCTAGGTTTGCTCACAGATTCCAGGATGCCAACATCAATGGGGGAGGCCTTTCCCTGGCTCTTCCAGGCAGGGATGGGTCCGCTCTTTGAAGGGGCTTGGCATGGGCACGCCATGCTCCCATCCCGTTCATTGGGACTCCCTTGTGCTTTTGTAGCACTGGTAATTATTCACAGGTGGTTGCCCAGCCAGGGCATTTGGGACTTGTGGTCCCCAGCCCTCGTGCACCACAACGGCTCCCTCCTGGCAAGCAGCGGGGCACCAAAACAGCTTTTCCTCTCAGGCAGAACTTCAGTTTAGTGCAGGATTTTGATCCCAGCAGTGACAACATGCAGCAATCTGCGTGCTTGTCCCCAAGCACAGTGGGACTCCCTCGCACTTTAGTAGTGCTAGTAAATTATATAAAGATCTTATTCCAGCCTGGAAAAATCAGTGTCGCATTCAAAATTGCCAGCTTTGTGGATACAAACAAGAGTCGTTAGTACACTTTTTTTGCCTATGTCCGGTGCCACTGGCTCAAAGGAAAAAACTGTTTAAACCAATGCTGGTGAACCTGTCTTGCAGGCATGCAGTAATTACTTGGGTAAGTGGAACTTTAATCTCCTTAGCCGGTAAAAAGGTAAATTCATGAATCCGTTCCTAAAAGAACTGGGCAAGTGAACGAGCAGGGCCTGGCTCACTTAGAAGCATTCTTCCTGCTCTATGGCCAGGCAAGACCTAGGAGCACCTAACAACACAAGGCACAGGCATGCTATATCTGCTCTAAGAAACCCAACAAAGGGGCATATTATCAAGCCCATTTCCACCTCTTTAGTGGCCGATTTTGGCCGAAAAGCGGCAATTTAAATATCGCACTATTATCCCTTGATTTAGTAGCCATTTTTACTCCATTTTGCATGCCAGCGAATATTATCGCTAATGACATGCAAAGTGGGCGTTCCTCACAATGTTTGCATGATTAATGTGGCAAACACAACTTCGCACTATTAACAATGCGGCCCCAGCGATAAAACAAACAGCTCTAACCGTGGTTATCGCATGAAGTTAACGTCTGCTTTTTCTTTTACTTATCTAAATTGATAATGGGAGGTGGATCACCATGTTTCGACAACACTCCCCTATGAGCAAGCATCTCCATAATCATCGCTGGATTTCAGGCGATATTTCTGTTTCTCGCCGTCTATCGCTGGAATTACATTGCCTGTTCGCAAAGCGTTGACTATACGCCGCTAACACGGCGATTTAATTTAGCGATAGACGGCGATAAACAGAAACACGCTAAGTGCGCTTAGCGATGTTTATCGCTCTTCTTTGATAATATGCCCCTAAGTTGCAAAGTATGGCTATTTTTAAGAACACTGGTTTGCACAAATCATTGCCATCTTTCCTGTGAACTAACCGAAGCCAGGCTAGCCTCAGAGTACCTAACCGTATAAGCAATCAGCACTTTATAATCTGCTGCTAGTGGGCAAATGAAGTAGCTAGGGTGGCCTACTTAAAAGGTTATGGTGTCCATGACATTTGCATTTTACCTGCGAACTGAGCAATGACAGCGTAAGATAGGCCCCACAATTTGCGGTTAGGAGGAAAATTAAGCAGGAAGGGCTGAAGACTTGGAGTAATATTGGTCCAATAATCTGCAGTTAGGAAGAAAATGAAGTAGTACGGACCGGCAACTTGATAGATCAATGGGTTGCACAAGGCACTCGCACTTTACCTACGAACAGAGCAAGGAAAGGTGCAATATTGGGCCAACGAAAGACCCTGGTCCGGCTACTTGCACTTTATTTATTACAACATCAATTAATTATAGGCCGAATGACACAGTAATGAGGTTTACTGTGTAACAGCAGAATTCTTTAGCCGAGGTTAAAGTAAGGTTTTGGAATTGTATTCTTTGTATTTTAAATGAATGTATTAGACTTGGCTTTACATTTTTTCAGAAATTGTATGCAATGGTTTTAATGAACTATGCAAATAAACTTGACTTTGATATTCACTACACAGAATTCCACACCTTTTGGCTCTTTCAGGTCCTTTTCCGCCGCAAGACGTCTGCAGATTTGACTTACAGAAATTTGCGAGGAGAAAATGCTGACTGCAGTGCTCACCACAAAAAACAAAACACTTCCTATGCAAACTACCATTTGCACAGGGGTGGGAATTTGGTCCCTAAATAGCAGATTTGGAGTCTACACATCTCTCACCAATGTCTAGACCTTCAAACAGCCAGTTGTATGTTAATATATTGTGTCCATAATATTAAACTGTATCTGTATATATCAACCATAATATTGACTACTGATTTCGTCAAGTGTAAATTAACTATATCAACTCCGCCGTGATAATGCTTTGGTATATCTGCCGGTTAATATATTGACCACAATACTGTTGCAGCATCGAACTGAATGTATTCAGGTGTTTGCTCTAAGAACTGTATAAGGAGTAAACATCAATGGATGAAATAAAATCCTAAAGCACTCCATATTTGAAAATTGTTACTGATTCGAGAATGGCATTTGTCATTCGTTTTAGTGAGATTCTAATAATATTGATGCTTTCTTTGATGTGCGAATTGTACCAAAATGGGTACCAAACACCTCTCTTCGCAAGTCTGCTCCTCTGTGAATGTGGTTAACATTTCCAAAAGAGAACAATGTTTGCATGCAGACATCTTTATTTAGATCCTACCAAGATCCCCAAGCAATTTTCAACTATGCCACGTTAGGGATACAGTGTAGGACAATCAATGTATACACAAGTGTAATCTAGGAGCAATATCTAATAACTTTCCAGAGCTGTGTGACCTGGCATGCCTATCATTGACAGCTCTAGCGCATCTTCTCAGGGGGACTAGAGTCAAGGCGCATAGAGCTTTTAGCGCAGATCACCTGAAACACTCACAGTTCTCTCCAAGGCTTGTCTTGCCTTAGACGAGGAAGTGTAGTTCAATGTCACTTTGTGTGTTCTTTACAGCGTGGGGATGAGGGCTATCGATCTGTGCGAATTCCCCGTGTCACAGAGAGCTATTTAGTGCTGTAAACACTCTTCAGTCACAAGATTTAAAGAATCAATTTTTCATGTTTACCCAGTGTAATTAAAGCAGACGGTGAGCTTCCTGCTTCGGTGGAACAGGGTAAGCAGATGATGTGCAAACATTAATCTTAGCGCTCCTGTCTTGGACGCCTGTCAGTCCAGATTGTACACCCCCACCAGAACCCGGTTGTTAATGTGTTCACAAAAAGTGTCAAGAGACTCGAGTAGTCTACATTATATCCGAAAAAGTGTGTGTGTGGGAGAGTGCTTGGGTGAAAAGACCCCAACATTAAAAACCACTCGCAAAAAATTATATATACAAATATAAAATGTCTCACTTTGATGGTGGACTATTGTTATGGTTCTCTAGCTTTCCTCTTGCTCATTCTCTCTCTCCCTCTGTCTTTCTCTCTCTCTCACCTCTCTACGTCCATAGCTCTCTCTGTTCCCATCTTAGGGCCTCGTTTATGAGGCCCTAGCCCTACTGGCACTTTTGCGCCGCCAGAACGACACTTTGTATACGTTCCAATGGCGCATTGTGCCACTGCATTTTTTTAAGGCCACGAAAAGCCACTTTACATTGCTTTTCATGGCCTTATAAATACAGCGGCGGCCCGTGCAGGTAAGACCAGTGGGGCCTGGTTGGGGGGATTCAACAGATGACCACGAGGGAAGATTAAATAAAGAATTAATTTTCACTCATCATCGTCTGTCAAAACCCCCCCCCCCCGCACCCGGCCCCACCCCTCTTACCTGCACGGGCCGCGGCTGTATAAATATGTGTTCCTTTCACGCAGAAAATTGTGTGAAAGGGGCTTTCCAAAGGTGTTGCTGTCGGTGTTCGCACGCAACACCCATGGTACCTCACACATTCCCAGATTTACGAGAAATCGCAAACCTGGGAATCTGTCAGAACCTTACGCCTCCCAGGGGTGGCATCAGGGAAGTGCAATGAGGAGAAATGTTTTAATTTTTCCTCGTGCTTTACTTTTTCAATGTGTGCTGCATTCAATGTGTGCTACAGAATGAATAATGAAAAGGAAAGCACCTTAATTGATTGATTTTGTGCTGGAAGGTGTCCCTACCTGCACAAAATCAATCAACCTTGCAACGCAGGCACCCTTGCACCATGGTGCATAGGTGCCTGCATTAGCGCATAGCAGCCCATTGTGCACCGGCGCTGGGGAAAAGGAAAGGAATGCACAGTATCTATGTGATGCGGCGCACTCCTGTACTTTTGTTTTGACGTGGGGTAGCGCAGCAAGATTCCTTGCGGTGCTGCCCTATGTCAAAACCTCATACATGAGGTCCTTGGTTTCTCTGTTTCAGTCTCTGTCTTTCTCAGCTATTATGGAAAACTTCACCCTGATAGAAAGAATACATGCATTGTAGAAACAGCCTCTTCCTTTCCTATGTACCTGCATACGTCTGCATCTTTTCACTCCTTATTACCTGATTTTTAGAGGAAGTCACTGGCCTTGACAGCATTTTCCTCAGCTGGAAGCTGTCATTGTTAAAGTCAACACTCGATGAAAGTTTTTCACATAAGTGTTTACAACTCTGACTTCAGAAATGTGGCTTCTGTGTTGTCAGCAGATTTAGTGATGTCAGGGGCTTTTTAAGGCATAGCCAAAGTTGACAATAGCTCAGCCACATTTTTCAACCGCTCAAGGTTAACTTTATTGTACAGTTAATTAAAACCATAACAAACAAACATCTCATTGGTACCTAATAACAAATGTTAAAACCTGAAACGCATTTAAGAAGCAGGCAATACAAGATAAAGTATTACTTGCAGAGTAGTATTTTTGGAAAATGACAGAAATGTCAAGATAGTCGTTTTAGAGGCAAAGAAAAGGTGTGAGGTGCAAAAAGGCAATAACAGAATATCCCAAGGTTGCTTCAGATGCCATCACCTGGCTTGCCACATAGTGCATTTATTCAGTGACAATATAGGAGATGTCTTTGGATTGCTTCAGCTGCTGTGGCTTAGTCAGTGCTTAATTTGAACTGGTGGTATTCGGTGCTCAGCACAGCCACTTAATTGGTTTCCGGTGCTCGACACCAGGCACTTAATTGTCATCACCAGACTTACGACACTCTGCTACATGGTGGCGCTGCTAATTATTTTAGGGATGAGCAGAGCAACGGTTGTTAATGAATGCAATACTCCTTAAAAAATACTTATATCTACCTCCTCAGCTATTCCTTTAGCTCTGGGCATGCAATAATCTGAAGTGTCGCACTTGCAGGCGAGAGAGATGGATAGTAGTTGTTTTGGTACTATTTGGCAGTGATGACGAGGCAATGCGTATTGCAAGCTGCTGTGGCCTTCTGGTCAGAGCCCTGGCACTGATTTTACAAATTAAGCACTGCGCTGAGTGCTGCACGAAATTACGTTATCAGAGTCTACAAGAAAACGTGGGAAGACCTAACACATAACTGGTATGCACAAAGTGTGATGACATTCGTTTATAATCCGCTAAAAAGTGAGTTAATTAGTTTTGCTTGGTTAATTAACCCTCTGCAGCGTTAAAACTTTATAAAATATATTAAAATGTCAGCTCAGTAGCGGTGGCACTTTAAAATAATTACCACTGAATCACAGAAGTGATTAAAGGGGCAGAAAATTGCGTAAAAAACGCAGACACTAGTTAAAAATGTATTTCAAGTAAAAAATAACAGTTTACAACCCATTTACAGCCTAAAATGTAACAAATAATTGTAGAGGATACAATCAATGACAGTAGCACTGTAAGCCTTTTAGAGGGTTGCCAACTTCAGTTTGAAAAGTAGAGCGAGTGTTTAAAGGAGGTATAGGAAGTCTTAATGTGGATGCTGCATGTTCACTGTACAGGACTGTTAGATCTGGGGGTCTCTAGTTGGCAATGGTTATCACCTTTGTCCAAATAGGGACCCTTACTTCTAAGTCAGGATAAGGGGATTACTCTCCTTAATAACCCCTGCTCACCCCCTTGGTAGCTTGGCACGAGCAGACAGGCTTATCTCAGAGGCAGTGTGTTAAGCATTTGTGAATATACACAGTAATACAGTGATAACACTACAGATGGACACAACACAGGTTTTATAAAAATAGGTATTCTTTATATAGACTTAAACACAAGACCATAAACGACAAAAATCCACAATACTGTACTAAAGGTTACTTAAAGATGATAAAAGTCTCTTAATTCAAGTTGATGGGAAATGCGACAAAGTTCTCACAAAGTTCTTGGATGCGACACGCAAAGTGAACAAAAAGGCTCGCAAAAGGGGAGATGCGTCGGTTCCGTGACCCGGGGGAACGGTTGCGTCCTTCCTCAATGCTTGCACAGAGTAGGGGACTCGTCGTGAGCCTTACCGGTGCGGAGGTGATGCGTCGATTTTCGACCTGTTGCGGTGCGCAAGATGGCGCCTTGATGCGATGCCGATGCGATGATCCAGTTGCGATGTGAGAAGATGGCGCCCTTGATGCGGTGATGCGATGACGATGTGATGACGCCCTGGCAGCCTTGCGACGACTCTGTACGTTGGAGCCGCGACAGGCCCTGCGATGCGCTTCTCCGGCGATGCGATGACAGCTCTCTTGATGCGTTGCGCTTCTTCGGCGATGCGACAGCAGACAGCTTCGATGAACACACGCTTCCAGGGAGATGCAACGAGAAGGGCACTGATTTTGCTCTTCACAAAATTCCTCCCTGGAGGGACCCCCTTCTTGCTGCCAATGGGTCAGCTCAGGTAAGTTCCCCAGTTCAGAAACTTGCTCACCAGTGGGTTCCAGGGCATCCCCCTAAGGGTCTACCTCCTCCTGGACCGTGAGAACAATAGGGGCTGGTTTCCCACGCCCCTGACCTCTTCTCTTTAAGGCAAATCCCTGGGCCATACTTTCAGGCTCCAGGGTCTCTTGAACACCCTTAGCTGCCATAGACCGAGTGGTAACACATGCCCACTCAGGCAGACCCAACATCTCCAAATGCGCCTTCCTCTCCACCTTAGCCCAAGGGGAGCTTTCTAAATCATTGCCTAACAGACAATCAATAGGAATGGACGGCCTCAAAGCTACTTGAAGAGTACCAGAGACCCCCCCCACTCAAAGGGAACTTGAGCCACCTTGCAATGGCTCTCTGTGTTGTCAGCGGTAACAACTGGGAAGAATGCATGAGGGACTATCTGCTCCTCAGAGACCAAGTGACACTTGACAGCTGTCACCCTTGTTCCTGTGTCTCCGAGAGCCTCCACTCTATGGCCATTGATGGTCATCCACTGCCTGTATTTTTTAGTGTTATCAGGCAGCTGAGTTTTAGGGACCATCTCAAAATCTCCTAATGAGACAAGGGACATTTCTGCGGGACCCCACCCACCTTGGGCACCCATCTCCTCCCCACCCAGGGCTACACTGGCCATCTGACGGGCTGGTGCACTGGGTGGCACATACTGTCCTTTCTGAGGACACTGGGGATCATACCAACGGTCTCCCACCTGCTTACACTGAAAGCAGGTAACAGGCCCCCTATGAACAGGTTTACCTGTTGGGGTTCCTGACTTCTTTTCAGGGGGATGCTGGGAACCCTTACCCTGGTTCCCTTGGGAATTACTTTGGGGACCTTTTTGGAACTCCCTCTGTTTACCCTTTGTCCCCCCCACTCTTCTGCTGGGGACCCTGCCCACCTTTGGTGGAGTCTCCCACAAGACCCTTGTGGACCCTGGTACTGACCCAGCGGTCCGCCTCCTCAGAAAGCTTTCTAGGATTAGTCAACTTGCTATCAACAAAGTGCTGGCGTAGCTCTGGAAAACAATTAGCAGATAAGTGCTCCCTGGCAATCAAATCATGGAGAGCTGAACAATTATCAACATTGCTACCCCTCACCCAACCATCCATGGCTCTGCAAAAGAAAGACACATATTCTACCCAAGTGGTTCCCTCCAGTTTCTTACAATTCCTAAACCTCTGTCTATAGAGCTCTGGAGTTCACCCATACCTTGTCATCAGTGCCTCCTTCATGTGGTTATAAGACATCCTATGCTCTTTGGGCAGGTCTAACAAAGTCTCCCTACCTTCAGTGACAAAGCGGCCCCACAATCCTTCTCAGGGACCCGGTGGGCCAACATTGCTATCTCATAGGCTGCAAACCACTGACCAATATCTTCACCTTTGTGAAAATCTTTGATGACATCCTTGGGAATATGTACCTTGCCTTCTGAAGGCACAGATGGTGCGCTGCCACCAGAGGAATTGATCTCTAAGCCCTTGGCCTTGATCTCTAACTCCCTCAACATTCTCTCATGCTCCATTCTCATTTTCTCTCTTTCCAAAGACAACCTGTTATTCTCTGCTTCTCTCTGACCCTTCATCTTAAGCTTAGCCAACTCCAGCTTCAGTGCTCTATTTCTCTCCCTGTCTTCCAGTTGTCTGGGGGACAGGTCTTTGGAAGAGATGCTTCTGCCAGGTGGGGAAGGCACCCCTCCCCTGGCTGGTAATTCTAGCCCATCAATTTGACCATTTGCATCCCCAACAGGCTCCACAACAAGATCAGGGACATTTCTGGCTTCTACCCAGGCCCTCAGCGCCTTTTGGTAGTATTCCTTTTTAGAAATGCCTGGTGTAGAAACTTTCAATTTCCTGCAGAGATACTTGAGCTGTTTCACAGTGTAGGTTTCCAACCTCTCTTCCTCAAAATCAAGATCCATAGATGCAACAGATGCTGGTTTACTCATGGTAGTAAGAATTTGGAGTTAGAAAAAATAACAGTTCCAAGGAAAAAGGATTCTATCAAAAAAAGTATGTGGTTGCGTTTGGTCTGCGCTCACTAGTAGTGTACACCAATTACTAATAATAATAATAATAATAATAATAGGGGGTCTTGTAAAGCGCATGGTGACGCACATCGGCGTGTCCCCGCGCTGAGATACGAGCGAGGATGGAGGAGGTGCTGAGGGGAAGGCCGCTATTTCACATATAGGAGTGTTTTTAGCTTTGCTCTGAATATAGACTCTGAAGGTTCCAGACGCAGCGCTACCGGAAGTTTGTTCCAGCTGGATGCGGCAAGATACCTGAAGGATCTACCGCCCATCCTAGCTCTGGTCACTTTGGGGATGGTAAGGCGCCCTGATCCAGAGGACCTAAGTGCGCGTGAAGGCTCGTATTGAGTCAGGAGACCCTGTAGTGGAAGGGGTGCCCTGCCGTTAATAATCCGATGACAGGTGCAGAGGGCCTTGAATTCTACCCTGCTTCTGACCGGGAGCCAGTGTAAGGCCTGGAGAGCGGCTTTGGAGGCTGATCTTCTCGGCAGTCTGAGCACCAGCCGGGCAGCGGCATTTTGCAAAACCTGAAGGCGGCTCAGGTTCTTCTCAAGGGTTCCCAAATAGAGCAGGTTGCCATAGTCCATTTTAGACGTGACTAAGGCGTGCACTATTGTTCTGCGGGCTTCGGTGGGAAGGAGCTCCAATACCTTCCTGATGGTCTTGAGGATCCCAAAACAGGAGCCGACCACCCTGTTTACCTGGGGGCCAAAGGTCAGATCGCAATCGAACCAGATACCTAAATTCCTCGCCTCCCGGCTGGGAGTGGGTGCTGGACCCAAGCAAGGCGGCCACCACGCTGACGTCCATGCCGCCCGGTCTCCCCCTACCACCAGCACCTCAGTCTTGTCGCCGTTGAGTTTAAGGCAGTTGGCAGACATCCAGGCAGCAAGTTCTTGCATGCATGCTCTGAAGATGTCCGCCGCAAGACCGGGTACACGTGATAGGGAGATGACTAGCTGCGTGTTGTCAGCGTATGACACCATGCGCAGGTCGTGTCTCTCAACTATGGAGGCGACCGGGGCAACATAAAGGTTAAAGAGCGTTGGGCTTAGGGACGAGCCCTGAGGTACCCCCTGGTCCAGTGCCACTTGCCTGGAATAGCAGTCGCCCTGCCTGACTTGAAAACCTCGGCCAGATAGAAACGACTGGATCCATTTTAACGCTGCGTCGCCTACCCCTGCTTTGTTCAGACACTGTAGCAGGATGGAATGTGCTACAGTGTCGAACGCGGCGCTGAGATCCAGCAGGATCAGGGCCATGGTGTGGCCCTCGTCGGCCCCCTGTCTGATGGATTCAGATGCCATGAGGAGCGCCGACTCAGTCGAGTGTCGAGGTCTGAATCCAAACTGGGTGGGATGGAGGAGATTTGTCTCTTCCACAAACTGCATTAGCTGCAAATTTGCCACCTTCTCCGCCACTTTCGAGAAGTAGGGTAGGAGAGATATGGGTCGAAGATTCTCCAGCTTTTCGAAGCTGATATTAGGCTTTTTACGGAGGGGGAGCACAACTGCCTGTTTCCACTCCCGAGGCAAGGTGCTGGACCTGAAGGGGATGTCCAACAAATACCTGATATATGGTTCTAGTGTCGTCAGGCTGTCGGCCAGCCGTTTAGGAGACGCTGGGTCCCGTGGGGAGCCTGACTTCACTGATCTACATATTTTGATCAGGTCTTCTGCTGACGGGGTGGAAAAATTGAGCAGCAGGTTATGTCCATTCACCTCTCTATCTGGTGCTTCGAACTCTCCTCCGACCATTGGTTGAGCGGGAAAGGCGGAGTAAATTTTGGACACTTTGTCGGCGAAATACTCGGCAATGCGATTGCAGGCAGCTGCAGAACAGTCCTCCGGTCCCGCTGATGAATTGGGGACAGCCAGAGACTTGTATACACAGAACAGTTCTTTCGCTGAGTTCTCTGTATTCATTATTCTACTGGTATAGTGGGCAATTTTAGTTCTCTTAATCAGATTGTGATATGCTCGTCTGTTGACGAGATATCTCTCTCTCGCCTGACTGTCATAGGCTTCCCTCCACTGCCTTTCCGCTCGCTTGCACTCCCTCTTGGCACCGCGCAGCTCCTCGTTGAACCAGGGTGCCGATCTCTGTTTACGCCCGCCTGTATATGAAACACAAATGCAAAGTCCAAATCCTCACCGCTGACCAACAATGTTAGATCTGGGGGTCTCTAGTTGGCAATGGTTATCACCTTTGGCCAAATAGGGACCCTTACTTCTAAGTCAGGACAAGGGGATTACTCTCCTTAATAACCCTTGCTCACCCCCTTGGTAGCTTGGCACGAGCAGACAGGCTTATCTCAGAGGCAGTGTGTTAAGCATTTGTGAATATACACAGTAATACAGTGATAACACTACAGATGGACACAACAAAGGTTTTATAAAAATAGGTATTCTTTATATAGACTTAAACACAAGACCATGAACGACAAAAATCCACAATACTATACTAAAGGTTACTTAAAGATGATAAAAGTCTCTTAATTCAAGTTGATGGGAAATGCGACAAAGTTCTCACAAAGTTCTTGGATGCAACACGCAAAGTGAACAAAAAGGCTCGCAAAAGGGGAGATGCGTCGTTTCCGTGACCCGGGGGAATGGTTGCGTCCTTCCTCAATGCTTGCGCAGATTAGGGGACTCGTCGTGAGCCTTACCGGTGCGGAGGTGATGCGTAGATTCTCGACCTGTTGCGGTGCGCAAGATGGCACCTTGATGCGATGCGATGCCGATGCGATGATCCAGTTGCGATGCGAGAAGATGGCGCCCTTGATGCGGCGATTGCGATGACGCCCTCGCAGCCTTGCGACGACTCTGTACTTTGGAGCCGTGACAGGCCCTGCGATGCGCTTCTCCGGCGATGCGATGACAGCACTCTCGATGCGTCGCGCTTCTCCGGCGATGCGACAGCAGACAGCTTCGATGAACACACACTTCCAGGGAGATGCGATGAACTCTCGCTTCTCCGGCGTTGCTATTATTTTAGCTGCGGCGGCGACACGTTTCTTCTCGATGCGTCGCGCTTCCAGCTCTCAGCAGCACGCAAGTGACTGGAGTCAGAATTCCCAGCAAGGAAATTCAGGAGGGAGCTGGAGGTGAAGTCTTTTGGCCCTGAGACTTCAGCAGGAGGCAAGCACATTTCAAGCCCTTGGAGAATATTCTGTAGATGAAAGTCCTTACAAAGTTCCTTCTCCTTTCCCTTGGCAATGAAGCAACCACTGCAGGCCAACCCAGCACACAGCACACTGGCAGAGGGGCAGTCCAAACTCCTGCAGCTTCCTTGGTTCATCTCCTTGGCAGAATGGTTTCTTGTTACAGAAGTGATCTAACGTCTGTGGGACTGGGTCCCAATATTCATACCAAAAAATCCTTTGTTCTCTGAAGGCAGAGAGGCCTCTGCCTAGTTTAAACCAGTTCCTGAGCACTGTGTTTAAATGACTCATCTCTTCCTTTCACTGTGCAGGGCAGAACCATCAGACGCCCCACAGAAGGTGGAGCCAGCACAGGGAAGGGAAGATGCAGCTCTGGAGTACTCTGTTGATAAGGTTCCCCTTCTCCTTTCACTGTGCAGGGCAGAGACATCAGACAAGCCACAGGGGGTAGAGCCAGCATTGTGGAGGGAAGGCCCAGCGCTATTCAGGTCCCATCTGCACTCTCCCCCTCTCATCTGGAGGTAAATCTCCCTATTCACCACTGGGCTGTCCCAGACTGTCTCCTGGAATTTCCCCAACCCTGTCACACACAAACCGAGACAAGGAATACACAAGTCAGCAGAGGCGGGCTCAAATATTTAGGCAAGCAAATACCTACTTTCTAAAAGTGGTATTTGCAAAAACAGAATATTAAAATAAACTTTACTAAAAGATGTATTTAATTATTCTGAGTTCAGGCATACTAAACTCGAATTTCTGCCATGTTCCCTGAGTCAGTTAGGGTTGTAGGGATGTAACAATCTTCACTGCCATTCTAGTCTATGAGAACAGGTAGCCTTCAATAGTGAAAAACGAAAATGGCTGTAATTTACTACTAGAACATGCTACACACATCAGAGCATGTCCTACCTTATACTTACAATGCACCCTGCCCTTGGGCCTACCATAGGGGTGTCTAATATGAAGTAAAGGGAAGGTTTAGGGACTGGCAAGTGGGTGCACTTGGCCACGTCGACATGGTAGTCACAGACTACACACAGGCCTTGCAATGGCAGGCCTGAGACACACTTTAAAAGCTGCTTCTGTGGGTGGCACAACCAGTGCTGCAAGCCCACCAGCAGCATTTGCTCTACATGCCCTGGGCACCCATGGTACACTGTACTAGGGGCTGACAGTAGATCAAATAAACCAATCATGGAATCCAATCAGTATATCAATTTAACATAGGGAGCACTTGCACTGTGGCACTGATTAGCAGTGGCACAGGGCCCAAAACATACAACCAGCAAAAATATGTCAAAACAGAGGAGGCAATCCGTCAAAAATGGAAGGGAGACTCACGCCAATGATGTCAGGTCTAACAAGGACTGTTATAGGAAGTACCATCCTGGAGGTCAGATGCTTGTAAAGTCTTATGGTACAGTCCATGCTTTCTGCTTGGTCTTAACTGCCTTTTACAGCAACAGGGATTTGGTTGTGTTATGTCTCATTATTAAGAACCCATAATTTTTTTTGTCAGATTTAAAAAACAGCCACCTTGGAGCTCCTAGGCTTTAAAAGGTGGTAGGTTTAAACAGGATGCCTTGATGGACGTCGGGATGATTTCGGGTGAAGAGGAAAGATCCATAAAACTAAAATAAGCTTTAAGGCAGCAGAACATCTCAAGTATCCAGCTTTTTGCAGCAAGCTTTAAGAATTTTGTGAAACGACAGTTCTGAATGGGGTCTGTAGTTTTAAGACATAAAATCAAAGCCTGTCTGAAGGACTGGGTACCTCATTGATTAAATAGAGCTCTTGGCTGTGCCCTCCTTTCTCTCAGTAGAGCAGGGCACAATCAGGTTATTTGAATAATGTTTCCTTCTCCCGATTTACACAATCTTCAGCAAGAATTTTCAATGACCTGGTTCCATGGCACATTGGGGGCCAGGCCTGAAAGAAGGCCAAAGCGGTATCTCATAAAATAAACTTGTAGGTGCCTGGGCCACCCGCCCTCCAGATAAACCTGGGATTTATTTAAGATCATCCAAGTGTGAGATCTGGAGGAAAAGGTCTCTTTGCCTTAGAGCGCCAAGATTTTTTTGGTCATGCCATTAATCCTCTTTTTAAAGGAAGTTGGAGATGGAGACCTTTCACATATTAGCCAAGCACCCAGATTGTCAATAATCAGATCTAGGTACAGACGAGAAGGAGCCTCTTCGTTTGTTTGTACTTACTGCCAGAACGCTTGGCACACTTGGTTTGCTGAGGATATCTTTATTCTGTTCCGTGTTTTTATGTAGGCCCCTTTTCTTTCTATTACTTGGTGTGTTTTTTTGTTTGGTTTTGTCCTCATCTCACCCGTAAGCTTCTAAAGATCTTAAAGCCATCCATCCGCAACTGGGCGCCCGATTTTGAGGGCTAGGTGTAATCATAGGACCATGAGAAGAGCCAAAAAAGATGATATAAGTCTCAAGTCTCGCCCCCAGCTCGAAAGGGACTGCCAGATGTTTGTAGAGCTAGCTTCAGTTCCGTTGCAGTCTAGGTGAGTCATAGAAAATGCGGCTTTAAGCCAATCCTCGCTCTTTGGAGGATGGGGATCTTTTCACTTCATACATATTTCTCTCCGGGCCAGTAGCATCATGTATAAAAGCAACCCACTTTGAATCTGTGAAAGGTTCGGAGTAGATATGCCATTGTTTCCAAGAATACCAATGATAGATTTACCTCAATATTTACTTTAAAGATGCCACGGAGAGTATCCCCCACCACCTTCCAAAAGGTTCTTAATTCGGGGCACTTGTAAAAGATATGGATGTCTTTAGCGTTGAGTGCATTACACATTTTGGGGTGGGCTGCGGGGCAAACTTGGCTATCTTAGCTGGTGTGTAGTAGAGTTGATTGGTGACAAAAAATGTTTTTTTCTTTAGACTGGCTGGTTTAATACATTTGTATATTAATTTCAGAGAGGGCTCGAGTAGATCTCCAATGCTGGACTCAAAGGGGGATGTTTGTACTTACTACCAGAACGCTTGGCACACTTGTTTGCTGAGGATATCTTAATTTTGTTCCGTGTTTTTATGTAGGCCCCTTTACTTTCTATTACTTGGTGTGTTGGGCCAAACTCCAGCCTTATCTGGGCCGGTGAAGCATTAGGAGTGAAATGGAAAAGCGATCTGAATATTTTCCAGGAGATTGATTTTAGGATTGACAGGTCTCTACCTCGGAGGGCTTTGCTTCCATAAGAGATATTTGGTGTACGTTTTGCAGCTACTGTCTTCAGCTGTGGCAGGTAGCGTTGTACAGTGCGAAAGGCAGGAAGGAAGGCGTAACCTTTCCTCAGCAGATCCATCCTATGCTAATATCTTTGAAAAGAACTTAGGTATCTACCTTCCAATGGGCCTTCTTGCTAAAGTGATCAGAACTCGTGCCTGTGGTGCCTGTAAAACAGATCACCTGTTCAGCGCTTGCGCTGCTTCACTGCTTCCTCTCTTGTACTAACCTCTTGCTATCTTGCCTTTCTCTACTTCACATCTCTATACTTCACCTCTGTGCAGTGGTTAATTTGAGCCAGTGGTTGTCGGTGGGGGCCACCAGCACTTATTTTTGGGACTCAGCACTCATTTATCTATAAAAAAGAGGGCAACAGAGGGAAAAAAACACAAATCAAAAAGATGGAGGAAGAGAAAAATGCTAAAACGTCCACAAAAGGAGAAAGCAGGAACCTGCAAGAGTTAGATAAAAGGGCAATGAGTAGATGATAGTACATTAAAGAGGTTTGAGGTGGATTTAAGGCTACCAGTCTTAGAATTCAGTGCACCAATGTTTAATCACCGCTCGGTGATTTGCGCTATATAAATTCCTTTACATTTACATTTACATTTACATTACATTTACAATTGAAGCAGCTGCAGATTTCCGAGCAGAGACTCAGCATGGGCACTCATTCTTTTACAATTTAAGCAATGTCTCTTGGTCTCAACATCATATTTAGTGTTCCAGGTCCTCGGTACCCCACTTCCTCATCTCTGTCCATCTCTCTCCTTTCCTCTTTCTCAAATCTGGGTGTTTATCTATACCTACCCCTCTACCCACCTCCACACTAATTCTATATATCTACCTTTTCTTACCTCATCACTCTCTACCTTTCTGTCTACCCCTCTTTTTCTACACAGGGTCGAACTAGGACAGAAAATAGTCCCAGGCACCAAAATTAAAGTGAGACATGGGGGAGGGAGCACCGCGGACATATCTCAGCTGAATTACCTCCAGTGCCATTATTCTTCTCCTGCGTATCCCTAGATACGTGTTTCAGGCTTCTGCCATCATCAGTAGGGAAAGTATCATTAGGTCGCCGTACATGCTGCCACAATCTCCTCAGGACCATCACCACTCCAAGGCATGCAGGCACTCCCTGAGCTTGTCAGCTCGCGGCTCACGGGAGCCATTTTACATAAAGACATGGGGGAGGGAGCACCGCGGACATATCTCAGCTGAATTACCTCTATTGCATCTTGGTAGATGTAGTTCATTGTTATTACTCGTTCGATTCACGATTCATAAAGTTCAAGGCCACTGCCATTATTCTTCTCCTGCGTATCCCTAGACACGTGTTTCAGGCTTCTGCCATCATCAGTAGGGAAAGTATCATTAGGTCGCCGGACATGCTGCCACAATCTTCTCAGGACCATCACCACTCCAAGGCATGCAGGCACTCCCTGAGCTCGTCAGCTCGCGGCTCACGGGAGCCATTTTACATAAAGACATGGGGGAGGGAGCACCGCGGACATATCTCAGCTGAATTACCTCTATTGCATCTTGGTAGATGTAGTTCATTGTTATTACTCGTTCGATTCACGATTCATAAAGTTCAAGGCCACTGCCATTATTCTTCTCCTGCGTATCCCTAGATACGTGTTTCAGGCTTCTGCCATCATCAGTAGGGAAAGTATCATTAGGTCGCCGGACATGCTGCCACAATCTTCTCAGGACCATCACCACTCCAAGGCATGCAGGCACTCCCTGAGCTCGTCAGCTCGTGGCTCACGGGAGCCATTTTACATAAAGACATGGGGGAGGGAGCACCGCGGACATATCTCGGCTGAATTACCTCTATTGCATCTTGGTAGATGTAGTTCATTGTTATTACTCGTTCGATTCACGATTCATAAAGTTCAAGGCCAGTGCCATTATTCTTCTCCTGCGTATCCCTAGACATGTGTTTCAGGCTTCTGCCATCATCAGTAGGGAAAGTATCATTAGGTCGCCGGACATGCTGCCACAATCTTCTCAGGACCATCACCACTCCAAGGCATGCAGGCACTCCCTGAGCTCGTCAGCTCGCGGCTCACGGGAGCCATTTTACATAAAGACATGGGGGAGGGAGCACCGCGGACATATCTCAGCTGAATTACCTCTATTGCATCTTGGTAGATGTAGTTCATTGTTATTACTCTTTCGATTCACGATTCATAAAGTTCAAGGCCAGTGCCATTATTCTTCTGCGTATCCCTAGACACGTGTTTCAGGCTTCTGCCATCATCAGTAGGGAAAGTATCATTAGGTCGCCGGACATGCTGCCACAATCTTCTCAGGACCATCACCACTCCAAGGCATGCAGGCACTCCCTGAGCTCGTCAGCTCGCGGCTCACGGGAGCCATTTTACATAAAGACATGGGGGAGTGAGCACCGCGGACATATCTCAGCTGAATTACCTCTATTGCATCTTGGTAGATGTAGTTCATTGTTATTACTCGTTCGATTCACGATTCATAAAGTTCAAGGCCAGTGCCATTATTCTTCTCCTGCGTATCCCTAGACACGTGTTTCAGGCTTCTGCCATCATCAGTAGGGAAAGTATCATTAGGTCGCCGGACATGCTGCCACAATCTTCTCAGGACCATCACCACTCCAAGGCATGCAGGCACTCCCTGAGCTCGTCAGCTCGCGGCTCACAGGAGCCATTTTACATAAAGACATGGGGGAGGGAGCACCGCCGACATATCTCAGCTGAATTACCTCTATTGCATCTTGGTAGATGTAGTTCATTGTTATTACTCGTTCGATTCACGATTCATAAAGTTCAAGGCCAGTGCCATTATTCTTCTCCTGCGTATCCCTAGACTCGTGTTTCAGGCTTCTGCCATCATCAGTAGGGAAAGTATCATTAGGTCGCCGGACATGCTGCCACTATCTTCTCAGGACCATCACCACTCCAAGGCATGCAGGCACTCCCTGAGCTCGTCAGCTCGCGGCTCACGGGAGCCATTTTACATAAAGACATGGGGGAGGGAGCACCGCGGACATATCTCAGCTGAATTACCTCTATTGCATCTTGGTAGATGTAGTTAATTGTTATTACTCGTTCGATTCACGATTCATAAAGTTCAAGGCCAGTGCCATTATTCTTCTCCTGCGTATCCCTAGACACGTGTTTCAGGCTTCTGCCATCATCAGTAGGGAAAGTATCATTAGGTCGCCGGACATGCTACCACAATCTTCTCAGGACCATCACCACTCCAAGGCATGCAGGCACTCCCTGAGCTCGTCAGCTCGCGGCTCACGGGAGCCATTTTACATAAAGACATGGGGGAGGGAGCACCGCGGACATATCTCAGCTGAATTACCTCTATTGCATCTTGGTAGATGTAAATAATGAGCGAGAAATAATGAACTTCATGATCCATCATGCTAAGAGGTAATTTCGTTGGGGCGTGTCTGGTGCGCTCCCCACCCCTTGAACTGTTTAAATTTTGTGAGCTGACGAGCTCGGGAGCCTGCACCTTCATGCTGTGAGTGGAACTGGTCCTGAGAGACAAGGCAGCACGCACCACAACCTATGAACTTTGCTTTTTCCCTACTGATGAGTGAAGAATCACGAAACACGTGTCTAGGGATACGAACTGAAACTGATAATACAGCACTGGCTACGAACATTTTGAATTGAGCGAGAAATAATGAGCGAGAAATAATGAACTTCATGATCCATCATGCTAAGAGGTAATTTCGTTGGGGCATGTCTGGTGCGCTCCCCACCCCTTGAACTGTTTAAATGTTGTGAGCTGACGAGCTCGGGAGCCTGCACCTTCATGCTGTGAGTGGAACTGGTCCTGAGAGACAAGGCAGCAGGCACCACAACCTATGAACTTTGCTTTTTCCCTACTGATGAGTGAAGAATCACGAAACACGTGTCTAGGGATACGAACTGAAACTGATAATACAGCACTGGCTACGAACATTTTGAATTGAGCGAGAAATAATGAGCGAGAAATAATGAACTTCATGATCCATCATGCTAAGAGGTAATTTCGTTGGGGCGTGTCTGGTGCGCTCCCCACCCCTTGAACTGTTTACATTTTGTGAGCTGACGAGCTCGGGAGCCTGCACCTACATGCTGTGAGTGGAACTGGTCCTGAGAGACAAGGCAGCACGCACCACAACCTATGAACTTTGCTTTTTCCCTACTGATGAGTGAAGAATCACGAAACACGTGTCTAGGGATACGAACTGAAACTGATAATACAGCACTGGCTACGAACATTTTGAATTGAGCGAGAAATAATGAGCGAGAAATAATGAACTTCATGATCCATCATGCTAAGAGGTAATTTCGTTGGGGCGTGTCTGGTGTGCTCCCCACCCCTTGAACTGTTTAAATTTTGTGAGCTGACGAGCTCGGGAGCCTGCACCTTAATGCTGTGAGTGGAACTGGTCCTGAGAGACAAGGCAGCACGCACCACAACCTATGAACTTTGCTTTTTCCCTACTGATGAGTGAAGAATCACGAAACACGTGTCTAGGGATACGAACTGAAACTGATAATACAGCACTGGCTACAAACATTTTGAATTGAGCGAGAAATAATGAGCGAGAAATAATGAACTTCATGATCCATCATGCTAAGAGGTAATTTCGTTGGGGCGTGTCTGATGCGCTCCCCACCCCTTGAACTGTTTAAATTTTGTGAGCTGACGAGCTCGGGAGCCTGCACCTTCATGCTGTGAGTGGAACTGGTCCTGAGAGACAAGGCAGCACGCACCACAACCTATGAACTTTGCTTTTACCCTACTGATGAGTGAAGAATCACGAAACACGTGTCTAGGGATACGAACTGAAACTGATAATACAGCACTGGCTACGAACATTTTGAATTGAGCGAGAAATAATGAGCGAGAAATAATGAACTTCATGATCCATCATGCTAAGAGGTAATTTCGTTGGGGCGTGTCTGGTGCGCTCCCCACCCCTTGAACTGTTTACATTTTGTGAGCTGACGAGCTCGGGAGCCTGCACCTTCATGCTGTGAGTGGAACTGGTCCTGAGAGACAAGGCAGCACGCACCACAACCTATGAACTTTGCTTTTTCCCTACTGATGAGTGAAGAATCACGAAACACGTGTCTAGGGATACGAACTGAAACTGATAATACAGCACTGGCTACGAACATTTTGAATTGAGCGAGAAATAATGAGCGAGAAATAATGAACTTCATGATCCATCATGCTGAGAGGAAATTTCGTTGGGGCGTGTCTGGTGAGCTCCCCACCCCTTGAACTGTTTAAATTTTGTGAGCTGACGAGCTCGGGAGCCTGCACCTTCATGCTGTGAGTGGAACTGGTCCTGAGAGACAAGGCAGCACGCACCACAACCTATGAACTTTGCTTTTTCCCTACTGATGAGTGAAGAATCATGAAACACGTGTCTAGGGATACGAACTGAAACTGATAATACAGCACTGGCTACAAACATTTTGAATTGAGCGAGAAATAATGAGCGAGAAATAATGAACTTCATGATCCATCATGCTAAGAGGTAATTTCATTGGGGCGTGTCTGGTGCGCTCCCCACCCCTTGAACTGTTTAAATTTTGTGAGCTGACGAGCTCGGGAGCCTGCACCTTCATGCTGTGAGTGGAACTGGTCCTGAGAGACAAGGCAGCACGCACCACAACCTATGAACTTTGCTTTTTCCCTACTGATGAGTGAAGAATCACGAAACACGTGTCTAGGGATACGAACTGAAACTGATAATACAGCACTGGCTACGAACATTTTGAATTGAGCGAGAAATAATGAGCGAGAAATAATGAACTTCATGATCCATCATGCTAAGAGGTAATTTTGTTGGGGCGTGTCTGGTGCGCTCCCCACCCCTTGAACTGTTTAAATTTTGTGAGCTGACGAGCTCGGGAGCCTGCACCTTCATGCTGTGAGTGGAACTGGTCCTGAGAGACAAGGCAGCACGCACCACAACCTATGAACTTTGCTTTTTCCCTACTGATGAGTGAAGAATCACGAAACACGTGTCTAGGGATACGAACTGAAACTGATAATACAGCACTGGCTACGAACATTTTGAATTGAGCGAGAAATAATGAGTGAGAAATAATGAACTTAATGATCCATCATGCTAGGAGGTAATTTCGTTGGGGCGTGTCTGGTGCGCTCCCCACCCCTTGAACTGTTTAAATTTTGTGAGCTGACGAGCTCGGGAGCCTGCACCTTCATGCTTTGAGTGGAACTGGTCCTGAGAGACAAGGCAGCACGCACCACAACCTATGAACTTTGCTTTTTCCCTACTGATGAGTGAAGAATCACGAAACACGTGTCTAGGGATACGAACTGAAACTGATAATACAGCACTGGCTACGAACATTTTGAATTGAGCGAGAAATAATGAGCGAGAAATAATGAACTTCATGATCCATCATGCTAAGAGGTAATTTTGTTGGGGCGTGTCTGGTGGGCTCCCCACCCCTTGAACTGTTTAAATTTTGTGAGCTGACGAGCTCGGGAGCCTGCACCTTCATGCTGTGAGTGGAACTGGTCCTGGGAGACAAGGCAGCACGCACCACAACCTATGAACTTTGCTTTTTCCCTACTGATGAGTGAAGAATCACGAAACACGTGTCTAGGGATACGAACTGAAACTGATAATACAGCACTGGCTACGAACATTTTGAATTGAGCGAGAAATAATGAGCGAGAAATAATGAACTTCATGATCCATCATGCTAAGAGGTAATTTTGTTGGGGCGTGTCTGGTGCGCTCCCCACCCCTTGAACTGTTTAAATTTTGTGAGCTGACGAGCTCGGGAGCCTGCACCTTCATGCTGTGAGTGGAACTGGTCCTGAGAGACAAGGCAGCACGCACCACAACCTATGAACTTTGCTTTTTCCCTACTGATGAGTGAAGAATCACGAAACACGTGTCTAGGGATACAAACTGAAACTGATAATACAGCACTGGCTACGAACATTTTGAATTGAGCGAGAAATAATGAGTGAGAAATAATGAACTTCATGATCCATCATGCTAAGAGGTAATTTCGTTAGGGCGTGTCTGGTGCGCTCCCCACCCCTTGAACTGTTTAAATTTTGTGAGCTGTCGAGTTCGGGAGCCTGCACCTTCATGCTGTGAGTGGAACTGGTCCTGAGAGACAAGGCAGCACCCACCACGACCTATGAACTTTGCTTTTTCCCTACTGATGAGTGAAGAATCACGAAACACGTGTCTAGGGATACGAACTGAAACTGATAATACAGCACTGGCTACGAACATTCTGAATTGAGCGAGAAATAATGAGCGAGAAATAATGAACTTCATGATCCATCATGCTAAGAGGTAATTTCGTTGGGGCGTGTCTGGTGCGCTCCCCACCCCTTGAACTGTTTAAATTTTGTGAGCTGACGAGCTCGGGAGCCTGCACCTTCATGCTGTGAGTGGAACTGGTCCTGAGAGACAAGGCAGCACGCACCACAACCTATGAACTTTGCTTTTTCCCTACTGATGAGTGAAGAATCACGAAACACGTGTCTAGGGATACGAACTGAAACTGATAATACAGCACTGGCTACGAACATTTTGAATTGAGCGAGAAATAATGAGCGAGAAATAATGAACTTCATGATCCATCATGCTAAGAGGTAATTTCGTTGGGGCGTGTCTGGTGCGCTCCCCACCCCTTGAACTGTTTAAATTTTGTGAGCTGACGAGCTCGGGAGCCTGCACCTTCATGCTGTGAGTGGAACTGGTCCTGGGAGACAAGGCAGCACGCACCACAACCTATGAACTTTGCTTTTTCCCTACTGATGAGTGAAGAATCACGAAACACGTGTCTAGGGATACGAACTGAAACTGATAATACAGCACTGGCTACGAACATTTTGAATTGAGCGAGAAATAATGAGCGAGAAATAATGAACTTCATGATCCATCATGCTAAGAGGTAATTTTGTTGGGGCGTGTCTGGTGCGCTCCCCACCCCTTGAACTGTTTAAATTTTGTGAGCTGACGAGCTCGGGAGCCTGCACCTTCATGCTGTGAGTGGAACTGGTCCTGAGAGACAAGGCAGCACGCACCACAACCTATGAACTTTGCTTTTTCCCTACTGATGAGTGAAGAATCACGAAACACGTGTCTAGGGATACAAACTGAAACTGATAATACAGCACTGGCTACGAACATTTTGAATTGAGCGAGAAATAATGAGTGAGAAATAATGAACTTCATGATCCATCATGCTAGGAGGTAATTTCGTTAGGGCGTGTCTGGTGCGCTCCCCACCCCTTGAACTGTTTAAATTTTGTGAGCTGTCGAGCTCGGGAGCCTGCACCTTCATGCTGTGAGTGGAACTGGTCCTGAGAGACAAGGCAGCACCCACCACAACCTATGAACTTTGCTTTTTCCCTACTGATGAGTGAAGAATCACGAAACACGTGTCTAGGGATACGAACTGAAACTGATAATACAGCACTGGCTACGAACATTCTGAATTGAGCGAGAAATAATGAGCGAGAAATAATGAACTTCATGATCCATCATGCTAAGAGGTAATTTCGTTGGGGCGTGTCTGGTGCGCTCCCCACCCCTTGAACTGTTTAAAATTTGTGAGCTGACGAGCTCGGGAGCCTGCACATTCATGCTGTGAGTGGAACGGGTCCTGAGAGACAAGGCAGCATGCACCACAACCTATGAACTTTGCTTTTTCCCTACTGATGAGTGAAGAATTACGAAACATGTGTCTAGGGATACGAACTGAAACTGATAATACAGCACTGGCTACGAACATTTTGAATTGAGCGAGAAATAATGAGCGAGAAATAATGAACTTCATGATCCATCATGCTAAGAGGTAATTTCGTTGGGGCACGTCTGGTGCGCTCCCCACCCCTTGAACTGTTTAAATTTTGTGAGCTGACGAGCTCGGGAGCCTGCACCTTCATGCTGTGAGTGGAACTGGTCCTGAGAGACAAGGCAGCACGCACCACAACCTATGAACTTTGCTTTTTCCCTACTGATGAGTGAAGAATCACAAAACACGTGTCTAGGGATACGAACTGAAACTGATAATACAGCACTGGCTACGAACATTTTGAATTGAGCGAGAAATAATGAGCGAGAAATAATGAACTTCATGATCCATCATGCTAAGAGGTAATTTCGTTGGGGCGTGTCTGGTGCGCTCCCCACCCCTTGAACTGTTTAAATTTTGTGAGCTGACGAGCTCGGGAGCCTGCACCTTCATGCTGTGAGTGGAACTGGTCCTGAGAGACAAGGCAGCACGCACCACAACCTATGAACTTTGCTTTTTCCCTACTGATGAGTGAAGAATCACGAAACACGTGTCTAGGGATACAAACTGAAACTGATAATACAGCACTGGCTACGAACATTTTGAATTGAGCGAGAAATAATGAGCGAGAAATAATGAACTTCATGATCCATCATGCTAAGAGGTAATTTCGTTAGGGCGTGTCTGGTGCGCTCCCCACCCCTTGAACTGTTTAAATTTTGTGAGCTGACGAGCTCGGGAGCCTGCACCTTCATGCTGTGAGTGGAACTGGTCCTGAGAGACAAGGCAGCACCTGCCACAACCTATGAACTTTGCTTTTTCCCTACTGATGAGTGAAGAATCACGAAACACGTGTCTAGGGATACGAACTGAAACTGATAATACAGCACTGGCGACGAACATTCTGAATTGAGCGAGAAATAATGAGCGAGAAATAATGAACTTCATGATCCATCATGCTAAGAGGTAATTTCGTTGGGGCGTGTCTGGTGCGCTCCCCACCCCTTGAACTGTTTAAAATTTGTGAGCTGACGAGCTCGGGAGCCTGCACATTCATGCTGTGAGTGGAACGGGTCCTGAGAGACAAGGCAGCATGCACCACAACCTATGAACTTTGCTTTTTCCCTACTGATGAGTGAAGAATTACGAAACACGTGTCTAGGGATACGTACTGAAACTGATAATACAGCACTGGCTACGAACATTTTGAATTGAGCGAGAAATAATGAGCGAGAAATAATGAACTTCATGATCCATCATGCTAAGAGGTAATTTCGTTGGGGCGCGTCTGGTGCGCTCCCCACCCCTTGAACTGTTTAAATTTTGTGAGCTGACGAGCTCGGGAGCCTGCACCTTCATGCTGTGAGTGGAACTGGTCCTGAGAGACAAGGCAGCACGCACCACAACCTATGAACTTTGCTTTTTCTCTACTGATGAGTGAAGAATCACAAAACACGTGTCTAGGGATACGAACTGAAACTGATAATACAGCACTGGCTACGAACATTTTGAATTGAGCGAGAAATAATGAGCGAGAAATAATGAACTTCATGATCCATCATGCTAAGAGGTAATTTCGTTGGGGCATGTCTGGTGCGCTCCCCACCCCTTGAACTGTTTAAATTTTGTGAGCTGACGAGCTCGGGAGCCTGCACCTTCATGCTGTGAGTGGAACTGGTCCTGAGAGACAAGGCAGCACGCACCACAACCTATGAACTTTGCTTTTTCCCTACTGATGAGTGAAGAATCACGAAACACGTGTTTAGGGATACGAACTGAAACTGATAATACAGCACTGGCTACGAACATTTTGAATTGAGCGAGAAATAATGAGCGAGAAATAATGAACTTCATGATCCATCATGCTAAGAGGTAATTTCGTTGGGGCGTGTCTGGTGCGCTCCCCACCCCTTGATCTGTTTAAATTTTGTGAGCTGACGAGCTCGGGAGCCTACACCTTCATGCTGTGAGTGGAACTGGTCCTGAGAGACAAGGCAGCACGCACCACAACCTATGAACTTTGCTTTTTCCCTACTGATGAGTGAAGAATCACGAAACACGTGTCTAGGGATACGAACTGAAACTGATAATACAGCACTGGCTACGAACATTTTGAATTGAGTGAGAAATAATGAGCGAGAAATAATGAACTTCATGATCCATCATGCTAAGAGGTAATTTCGTTGGGGCGTGTCTGGTGCGCTCCCCACCGCTTGAACTGTTTAAATTTTGTGAGCTGACGAGCTCGGGAGCCTGCACCTTCATGCTGTGAGTGGAACTGGTCCTGAGAGACAAGGCAGCACGCACCACAACCTATGAACTTTGCTTTTTCCCTACTGATGAGTGAAGAATCACGAAACACGTGTCTAGGGATACAAACTGAAACTGATAATACAGCACTGGCTACGAACATTTTGAATTGAGCGAGAAATAATGAGCGAGAAATAATTAACTTCATGATCCATCATGCTAAGAGGTAATTTCGTTGGGGCGTGTCTGGTGCGCTCCCCACCCCTTGAACTGTTTAAATTTTGTGAGCTGACGAGCTCGGGAGCCTGCACCTTCATGCTGTGAGTGGAACTGGTCCTGAGAGACAAGGCAGCACGCACCACAACCTATGAACTTTGCTTTTTCCCTACTGATGAGTGAAGAATCACGAAACACGTGTCTAGGGATACGAACTGAAACTGATAATACAGCACTGGCTACGAACATTTTGAATTGAGCGAGAAATAATGAACGAGAAATAATGAACTTCATGATCCATCATGCTAAGAGGTAATTTTGTTGGGGCGTGTCTGGTGCGCTCCCTACCCCTTGAACTGTTTACATTTTGTGAGCTGACGAGCTCGGGAGCCTGCACCTTCATGCTGTGAGTGGAACTGGTCCTGAGAGACAAGGCAGCATGCACCACAACCTATGAACTTTGCTTTTTCCCTACTGATGAGTGAAGAATCACGAAACACGTGTCTAGGGATACAAACTGAAACTGATAATACAGCACTGGCTACGAACATTTTGAATTGAGCGAGAAATAATGAGCGAGAAATAATGAACTTCATGATCCATCATGCTAAGAGGTAATTTCGTTGGGGCGTGTCTGGTGCACTCCCCACCCCTTGAACTGTTTAAATTTTGTGAGCTGACAAGCTCGGGAGCCTGCACCTTCATGCTGTGAGTGGAACTGGTCCTGAGAGACAAGGCAGCACGCACCACAACCTATGAACTTTGCTTTTTCCCTACTGATGAGTGAAGAATCACGAAACACGTGTCTAGGGATACGAATTGAAACTGATAATACAGCACTGGCTACGAACATTTTGAATTGAGCGAGAAATAATGAGCGAGAAATAATGAACTTCATGATCTATCATGCTAAGAGATAATTTCGTTGGGGCATGTCTGGTGCGCTCCCCACCCCTTGAACTGTTTAAATTTTGTGAGCTGACGAGCTTGGGAGCCTGCACCTTCATGCTGTGAGTGGAACTGGTCCTGAGAGACAAGGCAGCACGCACCACAACCTATGAACTTTGCTTTTTCCCTACTGATGAGTGAAGAATCACGAAACACGTGTCTAGGGATACGAACTGAAACTGATAATACAGCACTGGCTACGAACATTTTGAATTGAGCGAGAAATAATGAGCGAGAAATAATGAACTTTATGATCCATCATGCTAAGAGGTAATTTCGTTGGGGCGTGTCTGGTGCGCTCCCCACCCCTTGAACTCACCAAAATTAAAGTGGCCCAAATTAGTGAATCAGATGGTTAGGAAAGTGTCCCATATTTGCAAATTGGGCAATTTTGAACTTAGAAAGACAAGCTTTAAATTGTTTTGCAAGTTACTGGACACAGAGTGCATTTCGGTTTGCTGCAGGTAATATTTGTGGTAATATCAGGGTAATCAATAGTAAAAGCTGGCCTCCATAAGAGAGGCCCACAAACAGGCTACGCACTGACCTGTCAGACCATTCAGTCTGGCACTACCAGAGTGCCCCGCAGGCAAGTTCATCCCTGTCTTTATCTAAAAAACTTTTTCTTTAGGAACTCAGTCTCCCAAACCTATTCTCGCCTCCCTTTGCATCTCTCTATGCTCCTGTCTGCGACCATATACTTTATTTATCCTTCACCTATCCTCTTTTTAACCAGCTCACCCCTGTCATTGTATCTCAACTTTTTCTATTTCACCTCTTTCTCTTTGCCTCAATATCTTCTGGTACCTCACCTCTCGCTGCCTAACCCTCCATTCTCTCTACATCACTTCTCTATGTTCCCAATACTCCCTGCTGTTGCCTCTCTCTTCCTCCCTCTCTCACTCATTCTCTGCCTCAACTCAAATACCTTTGGTACCCCCTTACTTCACACCATCTCTTCCACCTCACTAATCTCTCTTTAAATCTCTCTCCCTCAACATATCTTTACATCCCTATGTACCTACACCTCTCAGTGTCGAATCTAATCCCTCTAACTCCACCTCACTGTTCGATTCCACCCTCCTGTGTCTATGGTCTCTCAACTCCATCTCTGTAGACCCACCTACCTCTCTACTTCAGTTCTCTCTGCCTCATATCTCTCTCAGTAAATCATCCCACTCTGCGCCAGTGTGATCTCAGTCACTACCAATCTTCTCAATTTATCTCACCAATCATTTGTTGCCCAACATCTCTACTTCACTCTATTTCTACATCAATTACTTCTATCTCGCCTTTTCTAATATCATACTCCTTTCGTGCTACCTCTTTTTCTCTACATTTGGCTTTTTTTCTCTGTCTTTACCTCCACATCTCTCACCTCTCTATATTTCCTTCTGTCTTTTACTTCATCTATTCTATCTGACGTGTACAGCTTGCCCTTTTTTACAGTTGTCTAAATCACATTTCTCTGTACCTCAACACATTGTAGCTCACACAATCTTTCTAATGCTCATCAGCCTCATATATTATTTATCTCTCACTTCTATCTCTCTTTTTCATCTATAGCCTCTCTCCATTTCATCCCTCTTTCTACCCTTCACCCCTCTCTTCACCTTTCAATCCATCTTCTGGCTCTCTTTACCTGGCTCACCTTCCTGTCCACTATTACACATTTTGGCCCACCCTCTACTTCACCACTCCCTCTCTTACCTTCCATATATCTGTATGCCTTTCATTACCTCAAGCTGTCCACCTTTATCTCTCTCAGCCTCTACCTCTTTCCAACTCATCTCTTTCCAAAGGCCATGCCAATTTTTACATTTAATCTCTGTGAGAAATTCATACTTTTTGCCCTATATATTTTATGACTTATACTGGTGGTTACTGACTCGGATTGTGCCCTGGGCCCTGCTGACCCAGCCCAGGCCCAGTGCTCTGTTTAAAAGGTATATGCTAATTAGGTGTAATTATAATTGATATGACAACCTGTCTTTTAGCCCCTAGTATATGGTAGGGCATGTAGGTTTAGAGGCCCAGTATATTTGATGCACTCAAGGGTGCACAACTGTGTTGCCTGCTGTCATTTCAGAAGTCAGCCCTGCCTTGCAGGCTGCTTTAAAATAAAACTATGTCCAAATTTAACTATGGAATTAAAGGTACTTTCAAAGTCTTAAACTACATTTTGTTCATATAAGTCACTAGTAAGGTCTACCCTAGGTGCCCTAGGGTTAGGGGCCCATGTTCAATAAACAGGGACGTTATAAAATATGTTTTAACTGCCCTGATGAAGGAAAACTGCTCATTTGGTTTTTGCTCATTGTAGTACATGAGCTCCATATACTAGTATGGGAAGGCTTTATTAAACTTTAATAAAGTCTAACTATTGACATGGGTGAGCTAAAATAATAGTTCAAAGTGTCAAAATACTAGTTAGAATAAATCCAACAACTTGCCAAGGTTGGTTTTATTATAACTATGACAGAAAAGAAGGTAAAGAACTTGCTTTTCTGATGTGCCTGAATTCAGTTCTAGAGCAGCCTCTTCTGTTTGGCCACACTTTAACAAGATAAGCTAAACTGCTCTGATGAGGAGTGAGGTGGCCTGAAAGGAAACAAATGAACATCTGGTGGGAGGAGATCTGCAGCTGTAGAGCAAAAGGCAGGAATGGGGCTGGTAAGCTAAACTAGTATTCAAAGGGACAAATAAAGTAAGGACAGCAACCAGGCAAACCCCGATTTCCTGCATCCCGGCCAGATGGGAGCCTCTATAATTGATTTAGCAGAAATGCTGGAAGGGGAGTGTAAGGGAAAGTTTGCCACACCTGTACTTTGGGTTAGCCAGACCTAAAGCTCCAGGAGAGATTTTCTCCATTTACATTTTTGAGGAACAGTGCTTTCTGGTACAAAGAAATGCCACACTTCAGGGTAGGTGGTCATCACAGACAGTGGCAACCTGCACCCAATTGGTCAGGGGTATCCCCTTTCTTGCTAACCCAGAAACCTGGATAAATATGGGAGAGCTGCGCAGCAACTCATGTCCCTCTCTGGAAGAAACAAGAAAAAAAGGACATCCCGGCTGAACCCCTGGTCTACAGCAAGAGGAATGCACTCTTAAGGACTGCACCTGCTGCACACTTTGCACTTCACCAAAAGAAGGACTCTGCCTTGCTCTAAATGTTTGAGGAGGGGACTCCCTGGAAGCAACAGGTTAAAAGAGCTCCACCTTTATCATCTCCACCAAGAAGGACCGAGCTGACTAGCTTCACCTGAACTTGGCCTTGTGCATTGTGGGTCTTGCAGTCCCAACTACCCAAGGAGCAACTCAGAGCTACTGGAACATTGGACTGGCAATGTGGACACTTCAGGACCCAAAAAGGACCTTCTGGAAGAAGATCCAGAAGTTTGAGACCATTTGTAGACTTTTCATCATAAACCTCCAAACATTGACTGACTCATCGTCAAGAGTCAAGCTGATGACATCAAACAGTGGCTCGGCCTGAGATTCATGTTTGCCCCGCTGAAGCTCTGGAGCTTTTCACTGTCGACAAGCCCTCCAGGAGTTCACCAAGGCCTTCTGCTGAAGCAAGCCACCATTGTTGAAATGCAACCTGGCCCGACAAGAAGCCTTGCTCGACTTCAAAAGAAAAAGCTCCAAAAAGGGCTTAAATCAGAGGGCAAAAACTTGACCAGGCCCTTCCGCTCATTGTATCTGACCCATGCTCAATTGCGGTCAGCCTGAAACTGTGACTTTGTCCTGGTCAAGTGCGACTAGAGGTACCAAGTTGTCAATGTTAGCTTTTAGGCACAATAAATCTTTTAAAAATTATATGTCTGGTGCCCTACATGGATTTTTTGTCATTTTGGTATTATTTAAATTATCAAATATATTTCCTATTTTTATAAATGGATGTTGGATTTTTATTGTGTGATGTGTCGTACTTATTTACTGTTATTGGTTTTCTTAAATGTTTTACACACCTATATCCGAAGTTAAGTCTGTCTGCTCATGAACCAAGCTACTAAAGGTTGAACAAAGATTCATTTATTGAGACTCAACTAGACCTTATTTGTGATTGTGGTGTCATAGCTGTAGGTTTCTATGTGCACCTACTAATACCCCACCTTCCAACAATCTCTAAAGTAATTTTGAGAAGAGATGCAGTTGTTTCTCAGTCAAGCTGACAACATAAGAAAACAGTAACTCACAACAAAGCTTCAAGGGAAATCCCATGAAAAGGATAGAAACAAAATGCAAGACATTGATGCTGAACACCCAGTCCTTAGTTTAAACCCATCAGCACTCATTTTTGGAGACCAGCACTTATTTTTCCTCAACAGACTTTGATGGAAAGCAAGAGAGAAAAACACAAAAGGCAGAAAGTAGAAGGAAGAGAAATATGGAAAAACAGTGACAAAGCGGGAAAGGAGGGATAATAAAGAACCTAGAAGAGTGAGATTAAGAGGCAGGGAATGTCTGGTGCTGGATTACAGAGACTTGAGGTGGAATTAAGACTATGCAACCTCGATATTGAGACCTCAAACTTCCAAAGGGCCAGCAGCAGGCTTCTTAGCAACACTTTGGGCCGCAGAACTATTTCAGATACAACCTAAGCATTATATACACCATACTATTTTGCAGGGACATGACTGCTGGGATATCAGTCAATTGCGGGTTCCCAAAATATGGCAATTTATCCAGTATACAGAAAATAGAGTCTAGAAAGAAAGCCAGTAAGTGTAGAAACAATGGACAACAAGTTCATTAATAATTGGCAGACATGGGACTGAGAGCCATTGATGATTCACATCAGTTCTGTCCTTCAACCTGCACCAGAAGCCTTTAAGAGCAACAAAAAAGTGACCAGTATTCCCAAAAATTTCCTTCTAGTCCAGTTTTTCATTTGTCTCTACCTTCCTACACAGAACTGAGCTTTCCCCCTCCTGTTGACTTCCCTCCTCCTCTCAATGCATATTGAAGTTCTTAACGAAACACATAAACAAACTGGCAAGATTTTGGCCACGGTCACATCCACCAAGCCGGTTTCACTGCACTTCCATTAACACCTGTGGAACAAGGGTCACCAAACCCAAACCCAGCTCAGCAGATACTGATCGGCCGTAAGACCTGAGGGAGTAATCAGGCATGTATGAAAAACAACAACAAAGAGGGTGATAAAGCTGAGAGAACCAAGAAGAAGCTAACATCAAAGCCGAAAAATGGTGGTGCTCCAAGATGAAACATGGAAAACAGAGAAACAGGCAACAACAGGATGCCATGAAGGGGTCTCCCTGTGCACAGACAGAGGGTATGTAATAGCTGACAGTGAATGGACGGAGAAGGTAACAGTAGTTTCAACCATACAAGAGCAAATTATGTTTAATATCCACAGCTGGACTAGCTCCCTGCATCCCACTTGCATTCGTTGGCCTAACCATTGAGATCCCAGTGAGAGACAATCCTGTTTATATTTTGTATGTAGAGGACAGGATGGCGTAATATATAACGAAAACTTAAAATCAAATTGCCTCCCACTATCCAAAATGTTATAAAATAAACTGTGTTTAATACTTGGAAGCAAACTGTCCCATGATATCCCTTGCCATTGGCAGTAGTCCTTGAAAGTATTTCTTTGTTGATGTTAATTGCACAAAATACAGATGAAGTTACATTTCAGCGCTCCTTTGATTTATTTTCTTAAAATAGAATCAGTTTAGGAAAATTATTTTAATGAATTCTCAATTTTAATTAATGTTTAAACTGTGACTTTTATGATTTTAACATGTTTTGAAATCGAATAAAGTATATTCTGAATCTGATTCTGATTCTTTTTTACAATATTGATCAGAACTATAACCTCTATTGTGATCTTGGCTGTAAAAAAGCAGTTCAGTTAACATTGTTACATGCAAGCCCTGCTTAATTTCAAAGGCAATGTATTCCATAAATGCTGGAGGTTCCATGTCTGCTATTGTTTATTATGTCCCACACTGCTCAACAACCAACCAAAGGTAGAAGGTAAGTGAAAGGTCGGTGTAGAGGTCAGTGGAAGAACGGCTACAATGTATTTGTTACAACATTAGCAGTAATACATTTACTGTCTCTGGTGTCTTCACAAAATGCTATTTAGGTTACTGGGTCACATCACATCTTGCAGCAGAAGCACTTTCAGTTTATTAATGAAGATAATGGAACTAGGGAATTTAGCAATGCTCTCCTTCAAGGGCACTGAAGCGCTGGGGTGAAAAATGTAAAAAATGTAAATCCAGTACTTGTATAGCGCACAAATCACCCCCGAAGGAGTATCTCGGCGCTGGGAGCCGTTGTCAGTGAGTTAGTTCCTAATTTTTAAAATAAGTAGGTCGGGGGGTCGTGCAAGCTCATGGAATACAACGTGTGGTCCTAAGCTCCTCATCAGGACCCCGTATTTCATTCATCCTACTGCCCTGCCTTAGGTGATGAGTCAGGTAGCTAGTAGCCTGGACTTTGTAATGATTGGGACCTCATAAAAAGTTAATGAGAGCAGCACTCTTGCATGCTGAGGCAAGATCACCAGAAAGAATGCAGAAACTAGAAAATACTCTTTGATCCACAGGGTGGATTGTTGCCCATAGAACCGAGACATAGCTGGTGACTTCCTGAGCTGCAGACATGACATGGAGATGCTATTGGTTCTCTGGAAGCACTCCTACCTGACAAATGCAGATAGGGCCGATGTACCAAGTGTAAGGGGGATTTGGGTTCAGATGTACAACCTTTTTTGTAGTCACAAATGGGAGACAAACCCATTTTCGACCGCAAAAAATCAGTGGTGGTATGTTCACATGCTATTTTGCGAGGCACTGACTCGCAAAATAGCGTTTGCGTCTCTGTATTAGGAAGTGGCATGCCAAGGGCGTCCTTTCCTAATAGCGAGTCCAAATGGCATATTGTTTTGAGTCCTCATTTGCGGTCAGAAAATACTCACAGTTTACCACCAACTACAAGTAGGTGGTAACCCACTCACAAACGGGAAGGGGTTCTCAGGGCAACCCTTCCCCTTTGTGAGTGCTTGTGAAAATATTATCTTAAGAGCAGGCAGTGGTCCGAGGGGCCACTCCCTGCCCTTAAAAAATGAAACTGGAAAGTTTCATTTTTCTTTTTTAAATGCATCTCACCTTACTTTAAGGAAAACGGGCTGCATAAAAAAAACAGTTTTATTTAAAAAGCAGTTACAGACATGGTGGTCTGCTGATCCCAGCAGGCCACCATCCCTCTGAGTGCTAGCCATTCCCAAATGTGTCACAAATTGCGTTTGCCTCATGAATACTGATGAGGCATGCAATGTGCGACCCCGCTGGGAATAGCAAACAGTGTCTGAAACACTGTTGTACATTCACTTTAGCGTGTCGCAATTTGGCTCAATTTTCGACCCGCTAAAGTGAATGGTCGTCCAGCTGGCCCTAGACGTGGTACAGCAGCAGGTTAATGCTGCTCACCACAGAGGAGAGAGAGAGAGCTGAGAGTAGGATGCTCCAGTGCAAGCACAGGTGCCCTAGAAGCTTCATGAGGACATGGCTGTTACTTGAAGTATTGACATGAATAACCACCAATGAGAAACCTGGACATTTGACCTGGGCTGAATGCAGCATTGGATCCCATTGAAAAGTCACTACTTGCCTCTATCAAGTAACTCAGCACCTGGAGGCTAAAACCTGTCTCATTGTACTTGGATCAATGACAAAGCCAAGTGATTGAACTCTGTGACATGTTTCACACTGCTCCGAAGGAGGGGAGTGGGGCAGAAAACACACTTTATACTAGGGCTATTATTGCAATTATTTATTTGAAAAGAGAAGCTGCAGCCCATGCCTTATCCGCATAAAGAGCTTAACGGTCTTTCTTTCATTACCAGGTGGAATATTGGGGAGTTTACCCCAAAAATGCCCATTCGGGGGTGGCGGAAAACTCTCTATTCCCTCTGATTTTTGTTTTTATGGGCTGGTGGATGGTCTGCATCAGGACATACCTTCTGCCCCTAAAGACTCAACAGTCATGCTGCCACCCAGGGAAGATTGGAGGAATTGCCCCTAATCTGATTCCAGGGGGCAGAAAAGCCTCTGGATGCCAGGGAATTTTTCATTAATTGGGTGGGGCCAGCTCGTCATGGTTTAAGGGCACAACCCCACCACTAAAGTCCCAACACTCTTCACCCCCTCATTACTGAGAGCATCACAATCCGTATGGCAAGTAGAAATCTGGATTCTTTTGGGTGTAGTTTTGACATATGAGCTAAATCCCAATTTTCTCTCACCTCAATATGGTGACTAGCTGCACTATTTGAGCTGAGGAAGATGGCAGCCAAGGAATATCTTGAACCCTGGGTATTTCTGAAACCTAAAAACTCTGGAGAATCCTGGGCAGTGTGGCTGCATGGATCCCACTACATTTTCTTACCCAGAACACCCTACAAGCTTCAAACTTTGGCCCAAATAACACATTTTCCACACATTTCTGTGAGAGAACTTTCCAGACTATGTTGGGATACACAACATTCCTAAAACCATATTTTCCACACTTGAACGATTAAAACAGTACTCCACTTGTGGGAGATGTATCCACCAACTAGAATGTAACACGTTTAAAATGAATCATTATTACCTACATTTTCCTGCTAGCATTTTACTTGATTTGCAATAATACTTGTGAAGTAGATGAATTTAATTTTTGTTCTATGTTAAAATTTCAGAAGGTGGAGAATAACATTATTGTATCATATCCACAGTCTCAATCACTCTGATGTCAAGGTAACTAGATGTAGAGGTAGAAATTTTAAATGTAACTATCTTGTATAAACATACCTTGATGCTGTAGCAAGGTAAATGAGAGAGAGGTAGTTAGAAAGGTATATAGAGGTGAGGTTGAGATAGACTGAGAAAAAAGTAATCAGAGGGAGAGTTTGGGAGAAAGAGGGAGGCTGAGATACAAAATACAAAAGAAGAGAGCTAGAGATGGAGAAAGAGAGGGAGAGACAAACTTATGGCCTTTTTTAGAAATTGTCAGATGGGCTATTTCATCACAAATATGGCTGTATCTTGTCCGCCGTATTACAGGTGCATTGTAAATATGGTGGAAATGATATCCATCACATTTTGACAGAGTATACTATATGCCAAACACTGATTAAGGCCCTTAGACTCCAAACAGTCCAAAAGATACTTTTTGCACTTTGTACAACTATTTACTCACTCTCTGACTCTGATATAGGGGGCCAGCTTTAAACAGTCCCTCTCCCGTCCACCGCAGCCATTAGTGGGCTGATTGAATGGAGGGAGGTGTAACGGGAACTACTCACTTCCTGTTTGCCAATTCCGCCGCCATTTTGAGTAGGGTGACGGTCTAGGCTTCAGGAAAACTTTGCGTCAGCCCAGTGAAAAGGGGCCAATGGCGCGTAAGCACAGTTAATTCTCTTCTCAGCTTGCATCCAGCACGCTGAGGGTTAGCTCAGTGGTGGGAAGGTGTGGGGATTTTACTGCGTGAGTGCCCTTGTATGTTACAATCTCCATTTTTTAGCCTGCACAAACTGAAACATTACCTCGCATTTTTAATCTGTGACTGTTGTTATGCTGTTGTTATGCTTTTTTAAAATAAAAGGATAAAAAGGAAAAGATACTTTTTGAGCTTTGCACAACTGTTTACTCACTCTCTGACTCCGATTTAGGGGGCCAGCTTCGAACAGTCCCTCCCCGGTCCACCTCAGCCATTAGTGGGCTGATTTAGTGGAGTGGTGTGACTGGAAATACTCACTTCCTGCTTGCCGACTCCGCCGCCATTTTGAGTAGGGTGAAGGTCTAGGCTTCAGGAAAACTTTGCACCAGCCCAGTGAAAAGGTGCCGATGGCGCGGAAGTACAGCGGACGCGCCAGTGGCATGCCGGAGGCGCACCAAAGGCAAGCCCGTCTTCGCTCGTCTGCGCCAGTTCGTCACCAGACACGCTGCCCCTGCCACCAAAGGTGGGCCGACCTACTCCAGGAAAGATCTGTTAGCTTTCAGAAATAGGGTAAGCAACTGCAGACAGCCTTGTGGGGATGCCATTGAGGGCCCTTTTTGCTGTTTGAGGTATGGTTTTAGCGCCGCTCCTACGCTGACATCACACGGCCACCACCCACAGTCCAAGAAGGTCATTAAGATCTTTAACCTCAACTGCCGCTCATTAGCTAAACATCTCGCTGATATTTACAACCCCCTAGAGGTCACCTCCCCGAATGTCCTCTTTCTTACCCAGACGTGGATCCCGGATGACATGACTGCTGAACCTGGCCTGGTGCTCCCTGTAGGATACAGCATCCTCACTCTTAACAGGGCTGCTAGAGGTGGGGGCATTGCGGTCATTTTTAAATCTGGTTACCTCTGCACCTTCACTAGGCAGACTGTACCCGGGTGTGAATGCGCCCATTTTAAGGTCACACTAAACCCACACTATACTATGTTAGGTCTTCTTGTCTACAAGCCCCTAGGCCATCCTCAGACTTTAAGGTAGCAATCGCAGAGGCGGTCAGCGTGCTGGCAGTTAGCGCCGCCAACTTTACCGTCACTGGGGATTTGAACATTCATCTAGACAAACTCGACAACTCTGACGTGGCTAATTTCATTGCTGACATGGCAGCCTGCCAGCTAGTACAACTGGTGCCAATCCCTACTCACTCTGCCGGCCACCTGTTGGACCAGTTTTCACGAACATACCTTCCCTGACAGTTCATGTCCTGATCCCTATGAGATGGTCTGACCACTACTTGGTCCCCATGTCCATGCTAGATATCACTCCTTCACGGAGCAAGGACCAGACAATACTCTCCAGCCTTAAATCAGAGCATACCAACGCAGGGCCAAAGTTCAAGTCCAATGAGCAGTGTGAGGACCTCACCTCCTTCTTCATTAGGAAGGTGGAGAACATCAATAGGTCTTTTCCAACTACAGCTACCACCCCGCTAACAGTAGGGTGTGGTCATATTGCTAATACATTAGAGTTATTCCCTCCTATCTCAGCAGACCAGCTTCAAGCATTATGCAGGAAAATTAAATCAGGTTCCCCTGCTGACCCTCTTAAACCAGATCAATTTAGGAAAGTGCTTCCTGCGATCATGCTCTCCCTGAGGCAGGTTAGAAACATATTGCTCTCTATGGCTACCATGCCCATCGCTTGGAAACAAGCCAAGGTGCTTCCTCTGCTCAAAAAACCACTGCTGGACCCGACCAAACCAGAAAACTATCGCCCCATCTCCCTACTGCCCTAGTCAGCTAAGATCACAGAGGCATATGTCAGCTCACTCCTATCAGACTTCCTGACCAAGAACAACAAGCTAGACCCCTCCCAGAATGGCTTTCGACCTGGCCACAGCACGGAGTCTGCCCTCCTGGCTGTGACAGAACACCTTTGGTCGGCACTTGACGCTGGGCAAATGTCAGCACTGATTCTTATGGATCTCAGTGCCGTGTTTGACATAGTGTCCCATGCCATTCTGTTACAACGCCTGGAGGAGGCGGGATTGTCGGACCAGGTTTGAAGTGGCTCACCTCGTTCCTCAGTGAGAGGTCATTTGTGGTTACTGTCCCCCCTTTTGCCTCGGGCACACACTACATCAAACAAGGTGTCCCACAGGGTTCCTCCCTTAGTCCTCTAGTATTTAATCTCTATGTCCAACCGCTAGCTGCGGTGGCTAGAAATAGAGGACTGACCATGGTCTCCTACGCTGACAACACTCAGCTGGTGGTGGCACTCTCAAACAACACCGAGAGGGACACCTTGAAATTTCTGGGCGACCTGGCGGCAGTCGCTGAGTGGATGACGGCCAACTGCCTCCAGCTGAATGCCAGTAATTCAGAGGCTCTGTTGGTGGGGAAGGACCATGGTCTGTGGAGCGAACTCTGGTGGCCAGAAAGCCTTGGTAGTGCCCCACCCCCCAAGCAGGCCATCAAAAACCTGGGGGTGTGGTTGGACTCATCCCTCAGCTACCAAGTTCAAACCAAAAAGGTGGCACGGACCTGCTTTGGGCTCTTACGGGGGCTTAGACCTCTACTGGGATTTTTTGACCCACCCACACGTCAGACCATCATTCAGGCATCTATAATGTCCAGATTGGATTATGCCTGCTCTCTGTACTTAGGCTCTAATAAGACCGAGATTGCGCGGCTACAACGGACCCAGAACGCAGCAGCTAGATCCCTGATTAGCCTGCGTAGGTCCTGTCTGGTGTCAGCCACCATCCGTCGCCTGCATTGGCTGCAGGTGGCCAGGGGAATTGAATTCAAGGCCCTCTGCATCACTTTCAAAGCCCTGAAATTTCACACCCCCAGCATCCTGGCCAACTTAGTGACCCCCTACGTCCCCACACATCAGCTCCTCTTACTAGGTCAACACCTGGTGGGGGTTCCGAGGTCTCGGAGAGTGTGGGCGGGAGGCCGCTCCTTCCGCAGCAGGGCGGCCTACCTCTGGAACTCGCTGCTCGCCCGCATCCGGAGCCTCAGCAAATACATAGAATTCAGGAAGGCCACATACCTGTTTCCCACCATGTAGCCTGTGCCTTACTCCACCCTCCGTGTCAGATGCTTTTCTGTCAGCCATGGGACGCCCCTTTGCTGGGGCAGCTGTCGCGCTATACAAATTGCAGTAACATACCATAACAAATCGCATATGTGACAAGCACCGTGTAATTTAGAGTAGAGCCTTCTTAGAGGTAATGCATGGTTAAGGTAAGCATTGTCCACTTGCTTTTAAATGGCATGTGAGGCCTTCCTTGAAAATGCCTTTCCCCTGCCTGGATATCAGGTTTCGTAATTTTTGTTCTATGACTTGTACAAAGTAAAGAACCCTATTCTTTCTCTTGGTATAAACATTTTTCTTCAACGTGTGGGATTTAGGGAATATGTACTTATACTGTTAAATTTAGATTATACTAAAGTGGACCCTTTTCATCCGAAACCACTTTGTTTAACACAGAAAGTATTGGCTGGAAAACTGCTTGCACATTATTTGAAGATTTACAATGTGGTCTTTCGACCTTTCCTCGGATGGCCTCAGTTTTGCATTTCAATTTCAATGCTTGTCTTTTTCCCTCAAATGAATGTAAGGTTCCATTTTGCTGGGTCAGCAGGGATTATGCAGCAGGCTGAACAGCATCAACTCTTTGCTACAGACACGATGCTGCTTGAATTACCCATGAGTCTCAGACATTGCACTGTGGATTATTTATCTTATTAAATGCAAAGCGTTTGCCAAGGCACCTGTAAAGTGCTCTCGAACCCCTTCACAGCAGTCCAAGTAGATCAGTGTTAAAGTTCAGACACTCTGAGAATATAAAAATATGTAGCAGCATTTTTCTTCATCTAAGAATAAAATACATTCAAACAAAACCAATCCACTTCATTATGTAGTCTTTGTTTAGTCATCATTTAATTAATGTAGCAGTGATGTAAACACAGTGATAGATAGCTTCATTAGTCTGAAGCCCTGAGCCAGTCACTTTTTTAACTTACACCGAGTTTCAAAATGTAATGTACCCTAGTTTTGCATAACTAAAATTTGCAAGGAATCCTGAGTACTGTCATTTCCATTAGCCTTCTCTCTGACAGGAAGTGATGCAAATCATAGGCTATGGGGTTTATTCACAAGACTCCAAAGTTCGAAGTGTAAAGTACAGAATTATCTGGGGTGAGCGTTAGGTCTGAAGTTAGACAGTCAATGCACTAGAGGGCCCAGGGATGGTAGCCAGAAGAATATGTCCTCTAAAGGAAATGGCCTAAGAATGTCTGAATGTGCACTGAAATCTGATTGACAGCTGGAGACTGGGTTCCAGCAAATGGAGGCTGTTGTTTTTTTTGTTTGCATATCAATGGTGGCTGGCGAATAACTCTGTCCTGAATCTGAGTAAGCAAGCAAGTGAGCTTCACTGTTTTCCGGGGTTATCCCCCTGATAAAGTTTGAAAAATGGGTCTTTTCATAGTCTGCTGGCTATCCCTGATACTCTCAAGAAGTGGTGCACGTTTGTCTGCTATAAGAACTTTTTGAGGAAATGGCGACAATGTAGTGCATTTTCAGCACAATTTCCATACTAAAATTTCTAACAAACCACAGTTTATTTCATCAGGTCAGAAAAAGCAGCTTTAGATAGTCTATCATTTAGCATATCGTAAATCTACAGTTCTACATTTCCCTTCCTTTCACTTGTCTACCCTGTTCCTTATAAGCAATTACTCAATCATATGTTATAACTGAGAGAAGGGGGCATGGCTAACCACCTAAGATGGCGGTCGCATCACAACAAGGTTCCGGCTCCTTGCTTGAGGATCATCAACCATTTGCCTAAAGGACACCACTGTAGACACTGACATGGCGGTGGAATAGAGGAGCACACTGAAGCAGGTCTGCAGCTGAGCAAAGTCAACATTCAAGGCCACTTCTGAGAGCCATTAACCAGCACATGATTGCTGACATGCTACGAAGCAGCTATGAGATGATGTCAGATCACAGAGACTACACTGGAGAGACTTGAGCACCTAGCCACCATTACCCAGGGGCGTAGGAGACGCTAAAATTCTGGGGGGGACAGGGACAACCTTTTGGAGTTTCAAGTGACCTTTTACAAATCGGCCATTGCCTCAGAGTCGTACGCTCTGTTAAAAGAATACAATCGCATAGTTTTGTAGTGTAACATTGATAACGGCAGGCATGTCGTCACAGTTTGCAAATATGCTTTAATTGTTATTTACATTCATAAAGTAATTAGACCAAATGCGAAAAAACATGTTTTTGAATCTTACACCGTCATGCACCAAGCAAACAAAGTTGGGACGAAAAAAAGGAAAAATAAACTGAGTGCTCTTTGCGACATTCCTATTCTCAAAATGCAATTGGACTAATATTGAAGTGTACTGGAGACAGGCTGCATGCACACAGAGCTGTAAGAGCAGATGAATGTCCACTTTCAAAAGTGGCATATTTTAAATAGTAATGTGCAACCCATCCTTACCAGTAATAAGGATTTATCATTGACATTCCAAAGTTATAAAACATGCCTCTGCTGCTCCTTTCTAACCAAGAATTACACCTTAAAAGAGTGTATTAGGGAATTCCCAATGTCAATCTATGAGAAGAACAGGCCTCACATTAGTGAAAAATGAATGTAGATGTTTTTCACTACAAGGACACGTAAAACATAAAAGTACATGTCCTACCTTTTAGAAGCATAGCACCCTCCTCCATGGGCAGGATGGGGCCTAGCTTAGGCGTGATGTATGTGTAAAAAAAAGGACATTTAAGGCTTGGCAAGGGGATTTTAATACCAAGTCAACCTGGCAGTAAAACTACACACACAGGCTCTGCAGTGGCAGGCCTGAGACATGTTTAAAGGGCTACTTGTGTGGGTGACACAATCAGTACTGCAGACCCACCAGTAGCATTTAATTTACAGGCCCTGGGTATATGGTGTACCACTGTACAAGGTATTTACAAGTAAATATAAAAGGCCAATCATGTATACACCAATGTTCACATTTTTAAGGGAGAAGCACATGCACTTTAGCACTGGTGAGCAGATGTAAACTCCTCAGAGTCCTACGGCCAACAAAATTAATCACAAAAAGAGGAGGTAAGCAGGCAAAAAAGTTTGGGGGAAGTCCATCCTAAGGCTGACAGGTCTAACAGTATGGTGTAGGATTCTGTGTGTCTGTTTGAGTATTGAAGTCAGTCGGATCCTTTTTGGAAGTCCCAGGTTTAGCAGGGCACTAGAAGGAGAGCGAGAATAGTTTCTCAAACACTGTAAGTTTATCACCTGCATTCTGGAGGGTGGAGAAACCCTCAATGCTTCGCAACGTATACAACGCAATACAAAAACATTTGTTGTCTAATCTATGAGAAGCGCTATTGCAGATGGATGACATAAGTGTAGAGTGCACTCAAACCACATTATCTTGCATAGGAATATAAGACACCCTATAAGATAAATTTGCAATAAGAATTATCCTTGTGTGGGATGTCACAAAAATGAGATTTACAGTGTTTGTGTGTAAGAGAGAGATGCTTACCAATATAAAACAGCCTGCTGTGAGAGACACAAATAAGATTCTCACAGAAGAAAGATATAGTTAGATATGCTGAATGAATTGTGTGGCAAAACTCAGATATGAGGTGTTAGTGATGAACACCAGAAACAATGTTTGTGTGTGAAGCTTACATATGAATACAGTGGGTGGAAGGTCACAAATGAGAAGTGAGTGGGATACAGTAAAGCACAAAATCTTTGTTATATGAGAGGCTCACAAAAACTATAAAAATGCCCAAACTAGCAAATATACTTCATGCTAGGCTTTTTCTAGCCAACATATTGAGCATTTAATTGATACAATAATTGAAGATGTGGAGGCCTTGCTCAAGACTATGATGACTTATTTACAAGAGACATTTGGAGAGTGGGGTATTAACAGTGAAGTCGTCTTTGGGGAACAGTTATTGCTACCAAGAAAAAAGGTCAGATGGGCAGGGTAACTTGGATATGGATGAGGATGCTCCTGAAGATGAGCCAAACTCTGCTTCTGAGCATATCCAGGAGGAGTCTGGAGGCCCCTTACTGGAGAACTCTAGTCCCCCAGGGAATAGTTCTAGTGACACAGAGGGAGGCCCTAGAGGTATGACCCCTGTTATTCCTCCTGGGAGGGTACAAAAGGTTCAGGGGAAGTCCCGGTCCTCCTCAGTTAATTCAGACTCCTCTGACACTTCAATAGGGACTTCCATCTCTGGCAGGAAGTGGGAAATGTTTTAGAAAGGAAATACCACCTGCTCAAACGTTAGCGATCCCAGCTCAGAATCAAGAAGGAGTTAGTCCTAGATAAGGACACCCTAGAAGCACAGAAGGCTAGGAAGAATTTAGGATTATAATCTCATGGTGGCAGGACTAGTGAACCTAGAGTTAGGGAAGATCTCTTTGTCCCTTGGAAATGGAGCAGGATAGTCCCTCCTTTCCAGGAGGGTGATGACATCCATAAGTGGGTTACTGCTTTAGAGAGGGCCTGTAAAGTTTAGAAGATTCCTCAGGGGCAATGGGCAGCTATCCTTTGGCTCTCGTTTGCTAACAAAGGTAGAGACAAACTCTTGACTGTAAATGGAGAAAATGCAGCTTTTAAAGACAAGTGGAGTGCCCCCCACACTATACTGGAAAAGAAAGGTGAGGTCACCTACTTAGTTGACCTAGGTACTCCAAGAAGTCCCCATAGGGTGCATCATGTGAATCACCTGACAACGTGTATTGATCGGGCTGACATGAGGATGCTCGTGACCTCTGATGAGGGACAGGAGGAAGAGAGTGACCCTCTCCCTGATCTTCTCTCTCAGGACCCTGTTGATGGATCAGTTGAAAGAGTAGTCTTGGCAGACAGACTCACTGATCAACAGCAAGCTGATTACAGACATGCTCTCAATACGTTTCCTGGTCTCTTTCTCTGACACCCAGTCAATCCACCTGGTGTAGCCATGAAGAGGACACAGGTGACAGTCTGCCTCTGAAGAGCAACATTTACAGACAGCCTGGCCATGTCAGAGATTGCATCAGAAAATAATCCCAAAATATGCTGTAGTTGGAGGGGGTCATTGAGCCTTCATATAGCCCTTAGACTAGCCCTGTAGCCATTGTACCAAAAGCCCATATCCAGGATGGTAAGAGAGAGGTTAGGTTTTGTGTTGACTATAGAGGTCGCAATGCAGTCACTAGGACTGAGGCCTATCCATGAACTGATTGATACTTTGGACTCTGCCAAATGTGTCAGTACATTTGACCTCACTGCTGGTTTTTGGCAAATCAGACTTTATGAGGATGCCAAATCAAAAACAGCATTTTCAAACCCCAGTGGGCATTATCAATTTATTGTGATGCCTTTTGGTTTGAAGAATGCACCTGACACAATTTCAGAGGCTGGTGAATAAAGTCTTAACAGGTCTGGAAATCTATAGTGCAGCATATCTAGATGATATATCTGGTTTTAGCTCCACCTGGGAAGATCACCTGGTCTACCTCAGAAATGTACTCAAGGCTACTCGAGGCCCTGCAGAAGGCAGGCCTCATTATGAAGATCACAAAGTGCCGGATAGGGTAGAGTAAAGTTGTGTACTCAGGCCACCTTGTAGTTGGAGGCCAACTTCCAACATTGGATAGCTAAATTTAGACCATCATGGACTGGGTTGCTCCCACTACTCAGACTCAGGTCAGAGCTGTCTTGGGCCTGAGTGAGTACGACAGAAGGTTTGTTAAGGCCTATGGAACCATAGCGACACCCCTTAATGATCTCACCTCCAAAAGAATGCCTAAGAAAGTTCAGTGGACAGTTAGCTGTCAGAAGATGACCTGAAACAAGCCATGTGCTCTGCTCCAAATCTGCAATGTCCGGTGCTAGAAGTATGATCCTATGTACTGGGGGGCTCCTTAGGGGACCACCATGTACTCCCGCTAACAGTTTCTTAGAGTCTGCCAGCAAGCTAGTGCTGCTGCCAACCACAGACATGATTCTGCCCTCCTGCCACTGAGCTGAGCTTAAGCAGGGGAAGGTAGAACAATAGCTTTACTGTCACAGGAATTGTGACCCCCTCCCAGACAGGATTTAGTGTATTGGGCTGGGTTGGGATCGCCTTCCAGGCATCCAGACTGTTATGAAGGGCATACATGAGTGCCTCTTTGCATACTCAAGTTTGAGACAGTTCAGGCACCCTGGTTTCCTGCTCTGACGAGAAACTGGAGAAAGGCCAAAGGACAGGATCATCCCCTCCGTCCAGCCCCTCCTCTAGGAGGGACCGTGGTGAAGTTCTAATGCTTTCTATAGGGTACCGAAGTTCTCCACTGTGGGTGGGTCCTCATACTCATCGTAGAACAAGAATCACCTCTGAAACTAAGACGACACTCTTCGATCGTCTGGACACTTGAACTTCGTTGGGCTTTGACTGGAAACCGAGACTGCATCAAGGAAGAGTCCTGCTGCTCCTGGTCTTGCTGTCAAGTCTTCTGAGTCGTCTGTGTCTGTGCTTCATCCAGGTTCTCCAGAAGGCCTGTAGGCATCAAGGACATCCCTTGCATCTGCAGGCACCGCAACAAAGCTGACTGGTCTGCTGCTCCTGTCGTTCTGCGGGCTTCCCAAGGCCCAGCAATACAGGTGGTGGTTCTGCAGCTCCCTCGAGGCTTGACCTCCCTTCTTTGCAAATTTGAAGACACTATCCCTCGTTGGAGCCGCTGGGACTGAACCCCTGTTTACCCCGTTTACTTGCCATTGCCAATGCTTGTTGGCTCTGTATTCCAGAGATCTTTGGGCTACAAGAAGCTCAAGCCTCCAGTACCTCATTCGTTGAAGATCAGCATCCTCATTTCATCCTCTGCAACCTGGGCCTCCATCTTTGCTGAGCTGCCTGAGGTCCTCTTGTGACTCCTGTGCCTTCAGCCTGTGGATCCTCTCAAGGGTCTTCCTTTGCTGCAGTGGGCTCCCCTGCTTGCTCAGGGCCTGCTGTGATTCTCTTGCTGTTAGTGAGTCCCTTGGACCTCGCTGGTCCCAACGTTTGCATCGTTTTGCTTTCTACGCCAATTGCAGCTACCAAGGCTTGTTGCTGCTCCCGCCAGACACCAGACACCTGGACACTGACACCTGATGTGGGCCAGCTTGTGCACAGCTCCTGGTATTCTTCAGAATTGCCTGGTCCTCACAGCTGCAGGGACAAGGTAACTGTCTTCACTCCTAAACCTCCAGGCATAGGTGGGCATTGTGCTTCCATGCCTCCTGGTCACTTCCGAGTGGCATAGACTCTGTCCCTTCTGCTTACAGGTTCTCCTCTTGAGGAGTCTACTCTTGGATTCCACCGAACTCCGTCACAGGCTTCTCCAGAGTCATTTTCAAAGTCTTCTATTGCCGTCTACAGCAGGTTCCGATGTCACTTCACCCTATGCATCTGGCTTTCATAGTGCAAGTAACCTGATTCCATGTGGGGTGGGTCTGCAACCTCCCAACTTCCAAAGGGTTTCTTCTGAGTCCTCTGGGATGGGTTCTTCTTCTTTAAAACTGCAACTGTGACTGCTCCATTGACTTCCATTGGGCATGTGGCTGTGTTTCCACTCCTCACACAGCCTCCGGGGGGGTCCTGGGTATTTACCTTGGGTGGTTCCTTGTGTCCCCACCTCCTCTGAGTCTTCTGCTCCAAGCCCCATTCTCCTTTGCAGTTTATATTCCACTTTCTTAGTATATGGGTTGGTCTTCCCCTGGAGACCAGTGTATATTTGTGCTACTGACTTCATTATTTTGAAGTATTCTTGTGTGTATTATTGATATCTCTGGGTAGGAGATATGCCAATTTGTTAGTGATTGTGTTGCATAATAAATAGACCTATTTTTATAAACACTGTTTGGTTCTTTTTCATCTAATCTTTACACTACTTTAAGATAAGCCTGAAGGTGCTCTACACAGCTACCACTTTGAGATCTTTCTATGGTTATCAAAGACCACTAAAATCACCATAAGGGTTGTCTGGATTAGTGCAAGGTGCATCACTCCTGAGCGTACACTATATACTAAACCAGCCTCCTACAACCACCAATTCTCCATTGTACTTTTCCTACCAGGATACAAGTCCTAAAAAACAGAATTGGGGGACACTAACCCAGTTAGGCAGTATGTAAGTGACATCACAGCATGTGACATCATAACCCACAACCTCACAGGAAGTGCTATCACAAAAAATGACATCATATTTTAAGACCTCATATATGTTAAGCAGGTCTGTCATGAGTACATTTGAGCATATTACAATATTTAACAAATTAGAACTTGCGTTGAAGTTGTACCAAAAAAGTGTTGCAACCCCAGCGCAAGATCAAGGCCTCAGATTACACATTTATTTATTAAAACTCTGCCGGAAAGAAATTGGCAACAAGGAGAAACATGGCAGGGTATCTGTTCTGCTTAATTGCTTGCAAAGTCTGCATTCTAAAATATCTTATGGCGTTAAGGTGCCTGCTGTATAGATCTTTAAGTACCCAGTAAATCTGAGGGAACAATAATGGTAAGATAACTCTGGATGTTAATGCACTTGCTGAAGAGACAGGTGTTTTGTCTAGTTCCAGTTTTGTCAAAGTAGCATGGAGGGTTAATGTGTCTCCCACAAAGAACATCATGTGACACACAGATGACGGATCTTTATTTTATATGGATGGGTAAGTGGGTTATTGCTTTTAACACAGAGATCCTTTCATTACTTACAGTTCATAAATTGTAATCCTTCTATTATAGCACTATGAAGGAAAGGACATGTGACTCCTCAAATTGTAACCCTGTCTTACGTAACACATACAGTAAATTGATTTTTAAACATGCTTTATTGCCAATGTGCAGTTGTGATATAAGGTGCTCTTACAACCTGGATTGAGTTGAGTGGTGCTATAAAAGAAATCAGACAAGATAGTGGTATCTAAATTGTTATTTACGTAAATATTAGGAAAGACCAAAACATCTGACACCCAACAGAAGTGGGCTCAGACGGTGTCTGATACTAATTGTTTTGCATGTTCTCTGGCGAGGTTCAACTGGTCAAAATATATATTTCACCAAACATTAGCCCTTGAGCGGCTAAATTGCGCAGTGTAAAACAGTCAAAATAACTAAGTAGGGTCGGGGCTGAGGAGGTGCAGCATGTAGACAGCAATTAACAAACTGTCTCTCCTCCTTTGTCCTAGAAGTGCAGAGTGCAGGCAGCCATGGCGAGGTGAGAAAATTTCTGGAGGTTTGCAGCACAACAAAAGGGAAGAGCCATCGGCACGTGAAAGGCTTTAACAAAAGAATTTCCCCTCTCCCCTCTGTTAGTCGCAGGGCCATTGGCACCTCAAAGCACTTATTGGGACCTCAAAGCACTAGTGTTTTGAGGTGCCAATGGCCCTACGACTGACAGAAGGGAGAGGGGAAATTCTTTTGTCCCCTTGTCCCCCCACCCTTGTCCCCCGTGCCCCCCCCACTACAAAATCTGGGGGGGATATATCCCCCACGTCCCCCACACTTCCTACGCCCATGCCGTTACCTGATGGACTCGAGGTGAGCAGGGAAGGAAGCAGACAAATCCCCTTTTAGGATTTAGGAGATCTCGAGAGGGCTGATTTCCTCGACACCCAGGTTGGGCTTGTTAATGATTCATGCAAGTTCCCTCTGATGAACAACGTGGGCCCCTCATGAATCAACAAGACTGTACTGTTAACCGATAGGGCGGGCCGGGTGCTGCTAGTTCACCAGAAAAGCAGATTCGTAAGTCTAGTGTGGTGGAAATTATATGCACCAAGAGCCTCTGTTAGGAATCACTTACAGTTGACAACAATTATCCATTTGTGACAAGACCTGAGAAGTCCCCCAATAGTTAGGGTGGACCAGATAACCTAAATATTAACAATAAACTAAAATCAGTTGTGAGTCTCTGGGGGGATGGGGGGGGCGTTCTCACATTCCTAGTGAACACACGACCAGTGGGAATGCCAAAGGACCTAAACGTCAGTCCCTAGCCGCCGGGCTCCTCATGCCAACCACCCAGATGCTGAGCCACGTAGCAATCTCTCTAAGATGATGACCCGATGAGCTTGGGAGTAGCTGCAACTGGACGCGGAAAGTGGTGCTCTTTAGATGTATTCTGTTTGTATTCATGGTCGTAATATGATTACTTTTTTACTCTGACTGTTCCCACCTACACTATATTCTCATATAAGTAGAGATCTCACAATACTTAGAATCGAAGTCAGCCACTCCTGCTGATTGTCACACCTACATGCACAGCATCACGCTTGGGGTTATGTGTAACAACCCTTGTGTAGACCTCGTCTTGACTATAAAACACAATCATATCTTTGTTTGCTGAGTTTTGGCTGATGGCCTCAAACTTTCAACATGTAAGGGTTAGTCAATAATGTTAATAGCGAATCTTGCACACAACACATCGGATGGCACACCTTTCATCTACAGACACATACTCATTTACAGGGCCAGCACCTCATTGCCTTATCTACCCGGAATTACACTGTGTACGTATAACATCAAAGGTAGATACACACGCTTATCTTAGAAAATAAGGGGTGTGGATTCTGCCAACAAGCAGTATAGCATATATATATATATTCATTGAGCAAAAAGGAATTTGAGTTCCTGAAAAATGATTATCCTGTGACAGCACAAATGTATCTAATCCCAAAGATCCACAAGAATGACAAAACACCACCAGGAAGGCCGATCATATCGGCGATGGGGAGTCTATTTGAAAATACAAGCATCTTCATAGACCACTTTCTTCAACCTGAAGTCCGAAAACTTCCAGCATATATAAAGGACACAGGAGATTTTTTAACGAAAGTGTACAATGTGAAATGGAAAGAGAACTATCCATTTCTAACACTAGATGTCCAATCGCTGTATACGAGTATCAGACACAAGGACGGCCTAAATGCCATAAAACACTTTTTGGGGAAAAGACCAATAACCTTATTTGAGCACACCAAGATGCTTCTAGAAATGACAGAATGGTGTTTAACAAACAATACGTTCATTTTTGACAGACTATTTTACCAACAGGTTCAAGGATCGGCCATGGGTACTTGCTTCTCCCCCAGCTATGCCAATTTACATATGGGCTGGTGGGAGGAGCAGGTACTTATGAAAGTGTACCATGAAATTATGACCAAGAATGTAATTATCTATAAAAGATATATAGATGACATTTTCATTTTGTGGGAGGGCAGTGTGGAAAGTGCATTGTTGTTTACAGAAAAGCTCAATGAGAACGCTATAAATCTGAAATTTACTTGCAACACGAGTAGGGAAAACATACAATTCCTTGATGTAGAACTGTTCATCCAAAAGAATAAAATACAAACACGCACTTATCGTAAACCAACTGCTGGAAACACGATCCTTCACGCTAATAGCTTCCATCCTACACCATTAAAACAATCAATCCCCTACGCAGAATGTCTTAGGATGACACGCAACTGCAGCACAAACGAAGGATTAGCTGATGCTAAACAAAATCTCTTTACGAGATTAAGAAAAAGAGGATATTCTGATAAAACATGCAGCATTGCCGAAGCCAAATGCAGTACCAAAAACAGACACGACCTACTGTTCCCAAAGGTAACAGAAGGTAAGATAGCCACACAAGAAAGACAACTCCCGAGACTAATCACTGGTTTTAACCGCCATCATGCAAACCTTCGGAAAATCCTTAGAAGGCACTGGCCTTTAATCCAAAATGACACAACTATAGGAAACTTAATGGGCGGGAAGCCACTAGTTTCCTTCCGCAAGGCTAAATCTATGCGGGCAGAATTGGTGTGCAATGCCCCGGTTGTAAAGAAGAAGAAAAACTGGCTACAGTCTCAAACGGGCTTCAGAAAATGTAGTAAGTGCAAGGCATGCACCCATGGTGTCAACACAACCAGTGTGGTGACACCATTCAGAAGAAAACCCCTGACTATCAGAGAACAGTTTACGTGCAAAACAGATTTTGCAGTATACGTACTCACCTGTGAGTGCGGTAAACGTTATGTGGGATCCACTATCCACCAAGCACATGTTAGAATCCTACAGCACCTGCGAGCCATTACTAACAAAGATCAAACCTACCCAGTAGCACGTCACATTCATGAAGCGCATGGTGGAGATTCAACAGGTCTGACGTATTTTGTCATTGACAATATCCCCAAAAAAGTAAGAGGCAGGAATCGTAAATTGGCATTACGCCGATTGGAATCAAGATACATCATCCTCTTGAATTCCAAGATCCCGTCAGGGTTAAATGCAGATGAAGCCCTTACTGTCCATATTTAGCTGCCCCACCTCGTATCCCCGAGTACCCTAATGGAAACATCCACCATCCAGCACAACTAAAACACGAATCCAACAAGATGTCACAATGGGCACCTTAACGCACTACAGACATAGAGACAACATCAACTTAGCAAGTCCTCCAAATCCCGTAATTCCGGTAAACCCCACTACGCCAGCGCAATCCGAGCCCATGCACAAGCACTTACCGGCACTAAGCCGTATTCAGGGACACATGCTCCGATATGTAAAGATGTACCGTGCAATGGCTCCGTGCACCAGCAAGCAAACCAGGTTCTGGCGGCAAGGTTACCATGGTTATAGACATAACAACATGGCTTATCCAATCGGGATCAGGTTACCATCTCAGCCGCAAATAGATAACGTATCGGGACAGCAAACCCGTATTTAGGCTTAAATGGGAGGGGTAATCAGAATGTTAAATAATTACGGAGGTTTCTTGCATGCTTACGAAGTATGATTAGCCGTAATGCGTAAACATTTCACTTGCATACCCTTGTATAAAACAGGAAATGCAATATTTTAAACATGATGTTAATGTTTTAAAATAGCATATGAGTGGACGAATAAGTAAGGATATAAGAGACGGACATGAAATGAATGTGCTGAGTCAGGAAACCTGTTACGTCACTCCCAAGGATGCAATCTGTTTTACCATAGCAACCAAACTATTGTTAATTAACTATGTTAATTGAGGCCCATGACATGAATTGTGTGTATATATATATAGGGCACATCGATATGGTCAGATGTTAGTGAGCAAGGCGGGAGCAAGCCGCCGAAACGCGTCTGAGCAGAAACTGATCTTGAAAATAAACGTTTGAATTAAGATACACGGAGTCAGCGCTTTCTTTGGATGGAAAGTTTGGTATGGTGAATATATATATATATATATATATATATATATATATATATATATATATATATATATATATATATATATATATATATATACACAATTGAAGAGAACATTATATAACTTTAAGAAACTCAGCTTAAGAAATTGGGTGGGGGGAGGCCCCTCCCTTTCATATAGCAGGGTCAACTGTTCAATACCTTCTTTTCATCCTTTGCCAGGGGTCCTGCAGTTTGGATTCACCCGACGATGCCTTTTGTGAGCAAGGAGTTACTAATCAACCCACATGGCTGATATGTTCTGTTACATGCCTTACCCCAGTGTTGGTGAGCATTCATGCGCTGATCTCCAACCAGCCCACTTCTTGGAATCTCTCTCCATGAGATTAGCTGGCTGGACCATTGTCCCATGGATATTGGGAGGGGATTTCAAATGTGTTTTAGATATTTGTCTTGACAGTTCACAAGCCGACTCCAGGGCACACCAGCCATCTGCAATGCTACAGCGACAAGGCACTGGATGGTTAAGATTTATGGGGCGCTAAACAGCCCCAGCATTGAGAATAAACTTTATCTTCCTCTCTTCATGGTTTACATGTCTGCCTAGGGTGGATTGTGTGATCTTGCATACTACTTTCCTTAGTGGATCGCACCTTCTACCTGGACAAGACAGGGTCAAACCACAACTCCCTGATGGTTAGCTTCACATGGTGCAGAATACCAACATTGATCCCAACATGGAACCTTCAACCTCTGTGGCAGGTGGACGCACCCTTCAAGGGGTCCATTCAAGATGCTGTTAATAACTTTTTTTATGACAATATTACAGCTTCCATCCCTCCCTTCTCCCTTGTAAAATGGGAAGTCTTTAAGGTTTTGTTTAGTGGGTGTGCATCAAAAAATTTAGCACACACATGCACCATCATATTCTCACAGCTAAAGACACAGAAAAGTCCCTAATGAAAGTAGAATCAGAACAATAAGTAATGCAACAGCACAGACGGACTTGAAACATGCAAGGGATCCTCACACGGCTGTGGTGGAGTTCATGAAGTGCCTAAACTGGTCTTAGCATACTGCTAAAACTAAATAGAGAAGCACACTCTCAAGGTTAAGTCCCTTTTCCGCTTCCATTATGCATCCTTGCATGAGGTAGTGTACCTCCAATAACGGAGCCCCTCAATAACTTCCGGGCGACATCACGTTATCACACATACGGAAAACACACCAGGGTGCACTTTAGTCTCCATTTTCGAAACAAGAAATGAGAAGGGTGTTTTGCTCTCTCCCCAAAGGTGCACACCGGGATTAGAAGACTTACCTATTAGATGGTAAGCACATTTTTAATCCAGCCCAGTACATTGACTCCACCAACTCCTCATCACAGCCAAGAGCCTGCCGTCTATGGAGGAGCATATGGTGTCCCAATCTTGAAATGTGGCTGGGATCCCTCCTGCTTATCATCATATATACTGATTTATCTGCTTTTGATGGAATACAAAATTCCAAACAATATAATCGCAGAGCATATCCTACCCTGACTGTCGCATCTAGTCCACCACGACCAAAATGGGTTTATTACAACACGCAACATCTCTCTCAATATTAGACACCTCTAATCGATCATGGAGGGGGCACCCCCAATGTAACCTTAGCCGGTATGCCTGTCTCTTGATTTTGAACAAGTGTTTGATTAATTAAACTGGAGATACATGTTCCAGGTTCTAACGCACTTCAGGTTTGGTCTGCAGCACCTAGAATGGATCTATCGTTATGAAGAGGATTAAAACCTGTTTACATGTATCGGAACCCTACCCAGTGTTTGGTGACATCTCACAGGGGTGCCCTTTATCACCCGTTATTCACTCTTGCCTTTGAGCCACTAGCAGCTAAGATGCAACATTGCGGGCATGATTGTGGCTGGCATACCTCTGGGACACTGCACACACATAATCTCCCTATACGCATATGATAGGATCCTGTACATCCGTGATGCACATGATAACCTGGTTCGCCTGGCGAATGTGAAGGAGGGATTTAGTAAGTTGTCTGGGCATACAGTTAACTATAATAAATCTATGTTATCCCCTTTCAGGGAAGATCTTCCAAAACAAAATATTAAAGGGGGAACTTTTAAGTATTAAGGCGTTCAGATATACTATTGTAGTAAACTGGATCTTCATATAGTACACCATAAATAGGTATATTGTGCAAAGAATCCAGGTACTCCCTTATCAGTGGACAATCCCATAGGGGGAACAACCATTACAACGCAACTTTTTCAACGCACTACCTTTACAACAAATCTTTTACAATGCAAGATCCTTCACAACGCATGCTATTACAACGCATACTATTTCAACGTAACTATGGGTAGGTTTTAATTAAATATTTTTAAAAATATTTTTTTTAAATGTAATTTAAATGTTATTAACACCCCCATAATACAAACAATGTAACCCCCCTGTAGTTAGATTAGTAAATACTACTTCACCACTATCCAGCAATTTCCCTAATTTTACACCCCCTGGAATTAGAATAGAAATTGATACTCCTACACTATCCTGCACCTACCCTAATTTTACATCCCCCTGGAATTAGAATAGTAATGAATACTCCTACACAATCCAGCACTCACACTACTATTACAGCCCCCTGGTGTTAGAATAGTAATTGATATTCCTACACTATCCAGCACTTTCACAAACTTTTACACCCCTCTGGAGTTTAAATAGTAATTAATACTTCTACACTATCCTGCACTTACCCTTATTTTACACCCCCCCTGGAGTTAGAATAGTAATTAATACTCCTACACTATCCAGCACTTTCCCTAATTTTACATCCCCCTGGAGTTAGAATAGTAATTAATACTCCTACACTATTTAGCACTTTCTCTACTTTTACACCCCTCTGGAGTTAGAATAGTAATTAATACTCCTACACTATCCAGCACTTTCTCTACTTTTACACCCCCTTGGTGTTAGAATAGTAAATAATACTCCTACACTTTCCAGCACTTTCCCTACGTTTACACCCCCCTGGAGTTAGAATAATAATTAATACTCCTACACTATCCAGCACTTTCCCTACTTTTACACCCCCCTGGAGTTAGAATAGTAATTAATACTTCTACACTATCATGCACTTACCTTAAGTTTACACCCCCCTGGAGTTAGAATAGTAATTAATACTCCTACACTATCCAGCACTTTCCCTAATTTTACTTCCCCCTGGATTTAAAATAGTAATTAATACTCCTACACTATCCAGCACCTACCCTACTTGTACATCCCCTGGTTTTAGAATAGTAATTAATACTCCTACACTTTCCAGCACTTACCATTCTATTACACACCCCTGAAATTAGAATAGTAATTAATACTCCTACACTTTCCAGCACTTTCCCTACTTTTACACCCCCTGGGCTTAGAATAGTAATTAAAACTCCTACACTATCCAGCACTTACCCTACTTTTACACTCCCCTGGAGATAGAATAGTAATTAATACTCCAACACTATCCAGCACTTTACCTACTTTTACACCCCCCTGGAGTTAGAATAGTAATTAATACTCCTACACTTCCCAGTACTTATCCTACTTTTACACTCCCCTGCAGTTAGAATAGTAATTAATACTACTACACTATCCAGCACTTACTCTACTTTTACACCCCCTGGAGTTAGAATAGAAATTGATACTCCTACACTATCCTGCACTTACCCTACTTTTACACCTTCCTGGAGTTAGAATAGTAATTAATACTCCTACACTATCCAGCATTTTTACCTTTTTTAAGTTGCTTGCTGGTTTCTGGGGATGTTGTTTGTTGATCCTTTTGTTGCTTTGTTGACCTTTGAATTTGTTTAGCTGAAACAAAATTAAATAGATAATATAAGTTGTCTGTGCTTATTTGCCATGTAAATCCATAAGGAGTTAAAAGTGGTTAATTTTTTTTAACATTTTTGAATACTATTTACCTTTAGCATTTATTTTTATTTGTATTGTAGATGGTCTCGTTTTTTGAAGAAGATGGTCTTCAGCTGGTTGTTTTTCGCTTTTTAGAGTTGATATTTCTTTGAAGATATCTGTAGTGGGATATATGGAAAAAAGAGTGTTTATTTTCAATTTTTTAATTCTCTATTTTTAGGAAATAAAATGATTTCATTAGTTTCTGGATATCATGCTTTAAGATATTTTGATATAAAATTGTTTTTCATTTTTTTATTCCACATTTGTTAGATTTTAGTCTAGAAACAGTTGCAAAATTAATTCTGATCATTATAAAAAAAAAATTAAAAAATCATTCATTACTGATTTAACTTATTGTTTCTGAATTCACATGCATTACCTTGGAAAAAGATGTCGTTATAATTTGTTGGTGTTCTTTCTTCAATCTCTTTTTTAAAGATTTGTTCCACAATAATTTTAGTTTGCTGAAATTACAAATATGTTACATGTTTTAGCTTTGTTAATATGTTTTCATTTTTCTGAAAAGAGTTTTGGCATTGTTGTTTTCAATTATAAAACACACTGGTTTATCTAGCGTTATAAAAAAATACAAATGTGCTTCATATCACTGTTTTCAAAGAGTTATTTTTTAAAATATTATACACTTTGTGTGACATACTACTTTCAATGTTTTTTATAAAATGTACTTACTTCTAATAGCTATTATTGCTTGTCAATATTCTGTGAACAAAACTGTAAAATATAATGAATCTATTTTTAAAATTATTGAATATTAATTTATTTAGAAATAATATTGTTAGTTAAATGTGTTATACTCACTTATTTTTTGGTGAATTGTTGTATGGCAATTGCAGTCTTTGTTTTTGTGTGAACGTTAGAGTTTGCGGAAAATCCGTCTGCTCTCGCTCATAGTCTGTTGACTACTGGCTTCAAAATGGCGGCTTCGCTTTATTTATAGTTTTTTGTGTCTGTCACCATTTTTTACGTGAAAATATTCGATTTTATTTGTGTTTTTTTGGGATTCTTTTCATGTGAGAACCTCTATTTTAATTTAATTATATTAAACTTACTGTTTAATAAGTTCGTTAGTGTTTACTCCTCCATTTTGTTTTCTGTGGGTTATGGTTCTCGTCATGAAAACTGTTGTAGGACTTGTTCTTCACGAAGGTCTTAAAATGGTGGCTCGTTATGGTTTATTATTTATTTTCTTGTTGACTTACCATTCTTTCATTTTTTACAGTTGTAAAATTAACTTCATTTCATTATTGATGTTGACATTGTTTAAAAAAAAAATGTGTTGCTTGATTAATACTCGAGTATTAATTGTAATACCTGAGTATTAATTTATTTATAAATGTCCGTGATTTTAAAAAATATGTGCTCAGTTGCTGTCGTGTATTTCTATAGGTTCTGATTCGATCCCCCTATTCCTGACCCTATTCTGGTTAAACTTACTAGCTAGTTAACTAACAGTCAGCCCATGAGGCAAGAAATCCCCCATGATGCAGATACCGTTATCTGACGCAGTCACACTACGGCACAGGAACGTGTTATCTGATTAGGTCATAACGCTTGAGATCTAATTAGACAAGCGATATTCCTCCAGCCCCTGATAAGGCATACGACGTTCTCATAACAAATCAAACCTATGACAACCTGGAAAATCCGTGCGGCCATTGTTTTGATTTCACAGAGAACTTTTGCAAAAGAATGTGCTAACGAGCAAGTCGTATGACATCTTTATTGACGTACCTATGTCCATCCTTACGTCAATCTCGGCACCTTTAAGGTATAAATATTGCCGACCTTGCCCTATGCAAACACACGCGTGGTGACAAGACGGAGCAGCCATACTTGCCGAAGCCGAGAGCAGAATCAGACCCCGCAGGCAGCAGCCCCGCCTTCCTGACGCGCTGAGAGACGCGCTGCTATCTCAAGCCGAGAGACCCAGCACCGGCGCTTCTGGGCAGCCCTCGCAGGCAGCCTGGAATATCGAGAGCAGAGAAAGAGATACCATTCCTCATTCATCCTAAATTCCAGGTACAGAACTGAATAACCCCTCCTAGAGAATTCTTTAGTTATTCACTTGGCAAAAACAAACTTAAACTAAACTGTAACTTTCTATTCCCGCCCACGCATTAGACTTAGGTCAGGTACACGGGGTAGGCGTATTTAGAAACACCAGTTGAGTACGTTTAGTCAAATGTATATGTGTATGTAAATATATTTTAATCATTTTAAACATCATATGGCTCAGAAACCATATCAATGTTTTTACAGTATTATTTTATACTATTGCTTCTAATGTATGCACTTTACTTAACTATAAGTATTGCAATAATATCGATCCATTTCTCTTGTACGAGAAAAGAGACTGATCAATAAATAACATCTTTTATTGAACACGCCCGTCTCTTCCTTTTCTCTACATTCTGATGAGACTAAGAATGCACGTACTGACTGAGTAAAATAATTGCCTTGTGCTCACACGACTCTCGAGATTGACTCTTGATTAGGGGAGAGCAAAGTTGTCATGTTCTATGGTTGTCAGAAACTAAATCCCTTCTTGTCTAATCAGGGGAGTTCATCCTTCCTTGAACATTCGAGAAAGTTTCTAGCGAACTCTGAGCTTAGCTGGCAAACCCAAAAATTAAGTCTAGTTTCGACAGTAGTAGACCTAGTTAACGTCTGGCCTAGGCCTTTACTACTGTAGGTACTATTCCAATGCGCAGAGCCTATTGGGAAAATAGGAGCTACACTACATGGCGCCCAACGTGTTTGGAAAGGGCGATAAAACTAACGTAAGACATTTAGAGTAACTCAGTCGTGCTTTCTCACTCAGACCCCTTTTCCCAAATACTCCAAAGACGTCTGGAGTGGGTGAAAGGTTATTATATCCTCCAAAACCTCGCAGGAGGGAACTCCTATGTATGGTTCTTGGTCTAGTCAACGTTGAAGGATAAAACAGTTCCAAAATATTGTGCACCTAATCTCTGTTTCCATAAAGAAACCTGATCTGCAAATAAAAATAATACCATCCTGTCAGTAAAATGGGAGACAGTGATGGAGAAAGAGAGGCAATTAGATTAGCTACTGAAATAGCAGATGCTGATGCTACCATGCAAACAGCAGACCCGGATATAATACTCATCCAGGTCGCCAAAAGGAGATCTATAACCTTAAAACTTATAGAAAATGGACTGACACCTAGAGGTGGCACAGTCATATTCGTAATTGAGGCACACGAATATCGGCAGACAGAGGTATACTATACATGGATACATTTTCCAGCAGCAAATGCTGTAACAAAGTACTTCCACTATTACAAAGTAGAGGAACCTCCTGAAACGTACACTCCTTTCGAGGAGGTGGAAGTACCACTCAAATTCCAAGAGCATTTGCTCTTATTTGATGGCGCCCTAAAACATAATAATCACATTACAAGGCTCGGTCCTTTAGGAAGACCAGGAGCAACGTGGCCGGTCTTAGCCGGATACACACCACATCCAGACATCGACGAGATGACTGCACCAGAGCTATTAATACAGCTAAAACAACTACTAAAAATTCACAGACAATTAGTTCAGTATGTAATGCGGACTTCAACAATTCAGCCAGCGATTAAAATTCCACAGCTGACCCCTCACCAGGGGAACACAAATAAAATCACACCACAGAACATCCAATCCTGCCTAGGTAAAGTTCCAGCTAAACGGGAACAGATACCATTCTGGTTGGCACAGAAAATCACCCAAATAGAGGCGGTGTTTCCTGACACCACCCCATTAGAAAAGCACAGGATTCTGACTATATGTCTCCCAATGGGAATCGCACCACACATTGAGGACTGTGACACTTGGGGTACGGTCTTTGCTTCAATCTACACAAAAACGCACGGTGTTCCATCCATTTCGGTAATACCAGATGTGCTAAAACAAATTCAAGATGAATACGGTCCAGAACCTGCTTTAACTCTTGGTATGAAATTACTGAAAGACTTCAAGCAGGTCTCGGCTATATTACTAGCCAACATAAAGGGTGAAGCAGCAAACGTGGCGATCCGCCAGAGGTTAAAAGAGACAGATATAGCAGACCAACCAGCTGAAATTGCCAGAATCATAGAAAAATCCTATGAAGAACTAGGCAGAGATAGTCTAGGTGGAATACCAGTAAAACCGCAACTGACTACAAGTCCAGAAAAAATATTTTTTAATAATAATTCACCAAAAAAGAACTGGGATGGAAATAAACAATCCAATCCTAAAGAAAAGAAATTCCAGTCCAGAGGAAGGTCTCCTAGGCGAAGAGAGAAATCTCCAAACCCGAGACAAAGGTCACCTCAGAGTGAACCCTCTGGGAATAGATATAACCTTAGAAATAGGGATAATATTAAAAAACCTGATAGATATCAAGACATTGATACACGTCCGTCTCAATCTTTTCAGAATTCCTCGCAGAAATCGGAAAGAAGAGGACGATCAGAAGAGCACGCCTAGTCCAAAGACAAGGAACCTGCTCAACTGAAAAAGAAATCACAATTTCCAAAAAAGAAGGTAGCCAGTATCAAGGTAGTTAACAATGCCGAGAATACTGAGGACACAACTGAAAAACGGAGAATGGGCTCAGACAATGCTAGACAGCGCAGCAGAGGTGAGCATAGCTCGCAAAGTCCTTATGAATCATCTGGAGACAGTGGACACGAATGAATACCTTCAAGTGGAAACTGCAGATACCAGAGTTAGCAAGCCCCACAAAATATACGAGATAACATTACGTATAGAGGGAGATAAGACTAGGAAAATAAGGGGACTATTTTGGGATAACCTATCCAAGGGCTATGACATCCTTCTAGCTGAAAAAGACTGGCCACCGGAGTTTGTCAGGGAGTGCCCTCATGGCGAAGAAGTAATTATGCCTGCCTTCTCGAATCAAATACCGATTCATAAAAAATACACACTTGCTAGAAAGTGGGCAGTGGCCTTAGCACCTGCTTTATATAAAAATCACGTAGGATGGGATGAGGATTCTCCTCCTCACAAAGTCCAGTTAAAATCACAACCTACTGCACAAAGGCAGTACCCAATTAAGCAAGAAGCTAAAAAACAAGTAAATGAAATACTAGATCAGCTAGAATACCAGGGGGTGATTGAAACTTGCACCTCACAAATGAACAATCCTTTGTTTCCGGTCTCCAAACCAGACAATTCGTACCGTCTAGTTTTGGATTACCGACACCTTAACACATGTTGCAAAACTTTTGCAGTGCAAAACTCACACAGTGCTGCACTAATGAATAACATAGTGCGCAAAAAATACAAAACAACCTTGGACATCTCCAACGGATTCTTTTGTCAAAACATAGCACCAGAGAGCAGATATTTAACTGCATTTTCAGTAAATGGCACTCAAAAACAATTCTGTCGGTTAGCCCAGGGGTACAAGAACAGCCCGGGGGTATTCTCAGCGAGAGTAACAGAATTACTACAACTATATGATGATGAAGCATTATCTTATGTCGATGACATTTACTTAACAGATGATGACTTGGAGACTCACTTGAAAAGAGTGAACACCATAATACTTGGTTTCGCTGCAGAGGGTTACAAATTCAACTTCAAAAAGTCCAGAATTGCCCATCTGACGGTCCTATTCTTAGGATATGAGTTATCAAGTGAAGGCAAAAGCCTGGCAGACAATTTCCTAGAGAAATGTGCCGTAATCCAAGCTCCTAAAACACTAAAAAACCTACAGTCAATTCTAGGCTTCCTAAATTTCGGAAGAACTTACATTGCAAATTACGCAGAAAGGGTCAAACCCCTTTACGATCTAATTAAACCAGACTTTAAAAGATCCAGTTGGACTCAAGCACACACAGAAATTTTGAGATCCTTACAAACAGACATGCTAATTAAAACAAAATTAGAAACCCGTGATAATACACGCAACCTTGTGATCCGAGTCATCCCAGGGAGATACGGATTCACATACCTAACCTCTAATGAGGGAGATAAGGTACCAATTGCATTCAAATCACATTTGTACACAAAAGCTGAACAGAGATTCAACAACAAAGGAAAAATTGTTCAAGCAGTTCAAACCGCAATAGCTAGAGAAAAAGACATAGCTGACGGTAGACATATCACAGTCAGAACAGCAGAATCAGCCTTTGAGGCATTAACAACACCGTGTACTTTACCAACAACAACATTGGATCCAGAATGGTTACAATGGGTAAATTCAATCACAACGGACAAAGTATATTACTTCTTTGATCCAGAACTAGAAGAATTAAAAAATCTAAAATATGAAAAAACGTATCCTCTGCCAATCGACATTCTGCCTCTACGACATTACGCCTGTGTAATCTATACAGACGGACATGCTCAACCCTCCGTTTGGGGAGAACATGCATACAATCCCACATGTGAGATTACAAAAGAAGTGTGGCACGGAGGTAAACTAAGACCTCTATTAACAAAATCACACTCAGTAGAAACTAATTCAGAACTACAAACTGAAATATTAGCTTTGAAAATGGCGCTAGATAATGCGGATCGCGAATTCCCGACACTTATAGTGTCAGATTCATATTTCTGCGTCAAAGCATATAACAAGGATTTGCAGACCTGGATTCAGAACGATTACAAAGATGACACGGATGCACCAATAAAGCAGAGACTGCTCTGGGAACAGGTAGCTCTTTTGAAAAAAGAACTACCAAAGACTCACTTGACACACTCACTGAGTCACCAGCGTGATGGCGTTCACGTTGTAGGGAATTCATTGGCTGAAACAGCCGCAGCGGCAGCCAGTAAACCGGCTCCCGTAGATCGAAAAAAGCGTACATTAAAATACATTGACGGCGAAACAGTGCTGGCAGTAAAAACGTCATCAAAAGGCGACTGCTCGGCGTTACCGATCAACTATCCACTCAATTACACATACATCATAGATGCAAACTCCATTCCTTTTGCTCGAATCCCTGGAGTGGGGGATAGAGTGATTCCAAACATGGACAGGAGAAACTTGTTAATCGCAGACACACACATGGGCGAGGGTCTCAGACACCTTAAATTAAAAGATTCTCTGGAAGAATTACAATCACGGTACTGGTGGCCAGGCATGAGCCTGCACTACACCATGTTTGTAAAAAACTGCCCAAACTGCAACAGAGATCGCAGTGGGGAGAGAAGCAGTTTAATACCTCGTCGTATCAAGGCAGATAACATCACCACTAAAAAGAATGGCTTGCGATTAACATATACAGGCTAGTTCCCACTTATAATGTAGATCCACAGCACTCGGCTGACGTCCGGACTGTTATACAAGATTTGCGAGTCTAAATGGCATATACGCTAAGAGCATGCTACGTTCGACCATTTTTTTTTTCTTTTTCTCAGGCAATCCAGCCTGGGGGGGGGAAAGAATGGCCAAATGAGCACAGCCCAGCGGGAATCTTCTCACTTCCTTCCTGAGGGTATGGGATGGTGTAAAGAAAAAACCAAGACAGAAAGCAATCTATAATAGAAAGGATATTAGGTTCGGGAGCTGGGTGGGTCAAACATCTAATAAGTGTCCAACGTAGTCTAAATAACTTGCCAAGAAATTCTCTGAAGGGATTCAGTCCGTACGAATTATTATTCGGAACTAGGATGTTGATCTCTGACCTTGATAGTCAGACTTCAGTGGTAACAGAAAAAAGCTTTGATGTCAAAGACCGTTTGGCTATTTTGCAGGACTTAAACAAAACAAGAAAAGACCTGAGCAACATACAGTTGAAAGAACAGCCAACGACCACTGAAGAATCACCACCTGTCCCAGCAAGACCTGTCTGGATTCCAAAAGTCGGGGATCTAGTCAGGGAGAAGATCGCGGTAAAGAAGGAATTTGGGCCTTCTTACAGAAAAGCAGTTCCTGTATTGTCTGTCAACGGGACAAGATCAGTTGTACTACCGCCACTTGCTGGAAAAAAGGAGAACCGAGTTGTATCCATCGACCTGGTAAAACCACAACATGTGGCCGATAACCAACAGTAGGCCAAGTGGACTCCCAATAAGTAGCAGAACACCAAGGTTTGCTACCAGTACAGAGGTCCTATCAAAGAGGCTCATCACATTCGAAACGCCTACAGAAGAACAACAAGGACTATGCAACAATGCAATAGAACTTAGACCTCTGAAAACCCAAATAAAGACATTTAGCAGAGACACACCAATCTATACAGAAGTACCAAGTGAAAATGCAAGAAACAAAAATCCTGAACCAATTGGAACAATTGACAGAACTGCATCCGGTTACTTCATCAACTTCGATGATTCCTCTGAAGGCTTCAGCGAACAAAAGACACAGCCATCATCAAAATCGTTTAAAGACAAAGCGAAGGAACTTTTGAAACAACTGAAAGAAACATATCTAGTTTCTCCATGGATTGAATTTTGGGTGGGTTTTGGTGCATTTATCCTCATACTTTGGCTCATCATGGTATTTACCTTGGGACGCTTCATTGAGGGAAAATATGCTAAAATGGACACAGCAAGTCAGAACATCAACTTGGTCCTCAAACCACACACATCTTCACACGTCGAGAAAAGAGAACTTTCTTCAGAACTTTCTTCAGCCAACTTCACAGCAATTCCAATATCTGGTGGGGTAGCCTGGGACAACACTGACTATGAAATTTATGGTCCGGTCGAGATCCTGAAATATCCACACCAAATCAAGATCTCCTTGAGTGACTTTGCAAAACCAAACTCATTTGCTGATGATTGGGACTTTGAAAGTATAAACAATATGATGTCTGACTTAGTAATGTCTGCTAAATTTACAAAACATGATTATTTGCAGGGTTCTACAAATTATGACAGCATGTACTGCTATAACCATTATGGTAACCATTTCTTGCATAAATCTGCACAACCTAGAAATGTTTTAAATTTTAATCAATGGGAACATTGTGCTACACCTCCAAAAGGGAGCTCTAGAACCGTGTATGGCAAATATTCATATTTTTCAGGTTTTAACATAACTAATGCTGAAACATTTTATTACAAATTGTCAAACAAGACAGGGATGAAAACCATGATAACCAACACAAAATTGATATATTCAGATTCTTTCTTTGAAAAAATGAATACTTTTGGATTTGATTATTGGGACAAACATGTTGATTTGAAAAGTGTTTGGGGTACAAAAGAATGGCAAGTACAGGGTATAGAAGCTTTGTTTAGAGCCTGCATGATCCCAGAACAAATGATATTTTTAAATGACACCGTTCAACAAACCACCTGTCTTGGCTTAGCCAAAATCAAAGATTTAAATAACCTGTCTATTCCAAAGCCAACAATATTTAGCAATAACTCTGAAACAGATGAAGAAATAGACATAAACCATATACTTAACCAAAACAGAACACATCCTGATTGGAAACAATGGTTGATCTGGCCCACAGATACAAATAACTGTCAAGATAGATTCCTGAATAAAACACAGGGTTTCAAAATGAACAGGCCAGACCCTAGATATCCCCAAAGACATCACCCAGGGATAATAACAACCTACAGTGTGGGCAAATTATGCCTTCAGTGGCTACAAACTTCCACACTGCCTGAAATTAAGCAACACCTAACTTTACTTACTGATGGTGCTGACTTGCGTGATTTCATAATGGGACCACGCAAACAGCGTCAAAAGCGTTTCATAGCAGCCTCTGTATATGCAGCATACAATGAGGCCTGGAAGGTTACTCAAATTGAGACAGCAGAAAGAATACGGGAAATTGACCGTATTAATTTGGAAAAATCACTTTCTGTAGTGGACAATGGGTTAATGACTCTGTCCTCCAGAATTTTTTCATTGGACAGCATTGTGTCTTCAGCAATCGATATATTATCGCAAGACTTACTGTTATTACAACATGGTCAGTCACAATTGCGTTCTATTGTACAGCTTGGCTGGACGTTACAAAATCTGCGTTCAGGCTATGTGCCTTGGCGTTTAATCAACACAACGTCACTATTTCAAATCTTTAACCTTACTGATAGACAAATCGGTATGGCGCAGAAGGGTGCTGATTATACAATCTTGAGCATTGAAAAACTAGAAAGATTACCGTTGACAATGTCAGAACGACCTGTCAGTGAATGGATAATCCACGGAATCATAAATATTCCAATCTCAACCTTCAGGTTTCAATACTGCCAAAAATATATACAGGCTGGCATGTACGAGAAATTGGGAAAGGGGTACCTTAAAACAACATGGAACCTGCCCTATTCACATGCATGTATCAGTAACAAAGGACAGAAAGTGTTTCTTAGTGGCATCAATTGTGCTATGTCACTAAGCGGCACGCTTCTGTGTAACGGTATTAGTTTGCACGGAGCCTGTGAAGGGAATTCATACAACCTTTCATGTCACCAGCAAGGCGCACCTGCAACTGAAATAGAACCATTCTTTCAAAGACTCTATAATGGGAGTTACATTCTTATTGTAGACCGCAGATGCTGTAGTCTTATGCCCGGGACTCCTTATCTCGTCACTACGACGGCGAAGGTCAAGTGCTGTGGACGTTCTTTGTTCCCCAGCTCCTTTCCAGACAGGGAGGCGAGGGCATGGCCCAGTTTGAAAATTACTTCTATTCGAATAGACACTTTAAGCAGAATGAAAACAGTGCTTCTTCAGACGCCTACAAGGCTCACGTCATCTAAAGAAACGTATGATCTACAAGTCGCAAGGACGACTGCAGAGATACATACATTATTATCAACTAATTCCCCCGTACATTTCGCGGAAATCCTGAGCGAAATCTTAAATATTTCTGATACCACAGGGGTCTCAAAGGTATTTAAGACAGTATTTTCGATGGCATTAACACCATTCAAAGCCATACTGGGTATTTTTCCAGACTTCGTCCATTCGATTTTTGGCGGACTTCCCCTGATCCTAGGACTAATTGCAGGAATCCTATTCCTAGTCCTTATTTTTCGTTATGGCAACCCATGTCACAGATCAAACTCTCGCGACAATGGAAGATACGATCCTAGCCATTGGATACCGGGACCGGATATCAAAAATCCTGGGACTATCCCGGCTTAGAGACCTAAACATGACTTGGTTTCTATCATTTCGACCAATGTGGCAAAGGTGTGTTTTACCTGTACTAAGGTGTCTGCTATGCGGAGAAGAATGCGTGTTAGACACCTGTCTGACGCTACAATCGGATGCGCCGGTGGATGCAGATACACTGTTGGTTCCTACCAAGGTTCACGCACTGTGCTGCCCTCAAAGGCTGCCAATTCTGATGACGGCATTCCTGGAATCTTCACCACTGCGATTGAAGAGTAGTGAAGTTCAAGATGAAAGCAGCATCGAACAGGTACGACCTTCTGTCAGCAATGCAAATCAGAATGTCAATGGAGACAATCATGCGCATGAATGCATGGTTACCCCTATTTCCGACTTAGAGGAACTTTCCCATGAAGCTGTTGACAGTTTTTTCGAAAGCCTGAATGATATGATGTTCTCTCCGGAACAGAAATAGAGACTTTTGAGTAAACTCGCACACGGCGTTCCCTGAATTCGGCCTTCAACTTTAAAAATAAAGTCACATGAACAATTACAATCCAGTTCACGGACAGCAACTTTTTTCAGCAAGCCCCTAAAATATTTTTCTATATATTTTTTCCCGGGACACTGATTTTCTGCTTAAAGTAAGAGACTATTCCTAGAGAACTAAGATTTCTATTTTAGATACTTTATAGACTTTATAGACTTTAGCTGCCCGCTGGTATGTTCGCAATAGATTTTATGTGATGAAATGGTTTCGACCTTTTTTCTGTATAGCCATATTAAGAGCCATTTCATGTGTATTTCTCATATACCAACAATCAATAATGCATAACAATGCGTGTTCACTTTTGCATTTAATTCATAGCTTAAGTGCATACAATATATATGACTGCAATTTTTCAGTATATTTGAAAATTTCGAAATGCATTTATGTATTTTGGGGTGGTAAGGTATACACTATACTCTATAGTATGTTGTACTATGTTATACTATGCATAGATTAGTAGATATGACCATAGTTAGCGTGGAGTGGGTGTCGTGTATTTCTATAGGTTCTGATTCGATCCCCCTATTCCTGACCCTATTCTGGTTAAACTTACTAGCTAGTTAACTAACAGTCAGCCCATGAGGCAAGAAATCCCCCATGATGCAGATACCGTTATCTGACGCAGTCACACTACGGCACAGGAACGTGTTATCTGATTAGGTCATAACGCTTGAGATCTAATTAGACAAGCGATATTCCTCCAGCCCCTGATAAGGCATACGACGTTCTCATAACAAATCAAACCTATGACAACCTGGAAAATCCGTGCGGCCATTGTTTTGATTTCACAGAGAACTTTTGCAAAAGAATGTGCTAACGAGCAAGTCGTATGACATCTTTATTGACGTACCTATGTCCATCCTTACGTCAATCTCGGCACCTTTAAGGTATAAATATTGCCGACCTTGCCCTATGCAAACACACGCGTGGTGACAAGACGGAGCAGCCATACTTGCCGAAGCCGAGAGCAGAATCAGACCCCGCAGGCAGCAGCCCCGCCTTCCTGACGCGCTGAGAGACGCGCTGCTATCTCAAGCCGAGAGACCCAGCACCGGCGCTTCTGGGCAGCCCTCGCAGGCAGCCTGGAATATCGAGAGCAGAGAAAGAGATACCATTCCTCATTCATCCTAAATTCCAGGTACAGAACTGAATAACCCCTCCTAGAGAATTCTTTAGTTATTCACTTGGCAAAAACAAACTTAAACTAAACTGTAACTTTCTATTCCCGCCCACGCATTAGACTTAGGTCAGGTACACGGGGTAGGCGTATTTAGAAACACCAGTTGAGTACGTTTAGTCAAATGTATATGTGTATGTAAATATATTTTAATCATTTTAAACATCATATGGCTCAGAAACCATATCAATGTTTTTACAGTATTATTTTATACTATTGCTTCTAATGTATGCACTTTACTTAACTATAATTATTGCAATAATATCGATCCATTTCTCTTGTACGAGAAAAGAGACTGATCAATAAATAACATCTTTTATTGAACACGCCCGTCTCTTCCTTTTCTCTACATTCTGATGAGACTAAGAATGCACGTACTGACTGAGTAAAATAATTGCCTTGTGCTCACACGACTCTCGAGATTGACTCTTGATTAGGGGAGAGCAAAGTTGTCATGTTCTATGGTTGTCAGAAACTAAATCCCTTCTTGTCTAATCAGGGGAGTTCATCCTTCCTTGAACATTCGAGAAAGTTTCTAGCGAACTCTGAGCTTAGCTGGCAAACCCAAAAATTAAGTCTAGTTTCGACAGTAGTAGACCTAGTTAACGTCTGGCCTAGGCCTTTACTACTGTAGGTACTATTCCAATGCGCAGAGCCTATTGGGAAAATAGGAGCTACACTACATTGCGTTACACATTTTAATACACTTCCCCACCCAAAACCCCTATTTTCTCTGCATCTCGTGCCAGGAGTTATTTTACAAAATAAAAAAATATATATATATTTTTTATGCGTTTAATGGTATGCATAGTATTGTTTTTTGTTATAATGGTACTTTTAATGGTTTCTAATTAAATTGCGTTGTAATGGTATGCGTTGTAGAAACATTCGTTGTAATGGTTTTTGCATTGTGAAAAATGCGTTGTAATGGCATGCGTTGTAATAGCATGCGTTGAAATGTCATACATTCTCCCATAGTGCTCTTTTAGGAGGTAGTGTGGTCGAGCAGCCTTAGTCTTATCAGAGAGGAGTGTTGACATTGGCACAGACACACACAGTCAAGGAATGGTACACATGACTCAATAAAGAGATCCACACCAATTTATAACCCTTTAAGTGCTGCCGTCGGCCAACGGTCGTCACGGGCACTACCTCCCCAGTGCTGCGTGCGACCGCTGGACGTCCAGTTCAGCACTGGATAATGGACAGCGCAGCACTGGGGAGGTTTATTTACAAGCTCCTAAGGTGATAAAAATAACACATATCTTTATATATATATTTAAGCACCAGAATCAATATCATCAGGTAAGTTTATTTTGAGAAAGAAATACTTTTAGTTTTCAAAGGCCGACACTTAGTGCAATTTTCCGAGGTGGCAATATTGTCCTACGGAGGAAAAACAAATACTGCATACAGTTACTTCACAGTGACTTTCAAGACCAATAGGACTCAAAGTGAGTACAGAGCAATGTCCAAGGCAGCACTAGCAGGTAACCTCCAGTGGCACTAGGGCGGCTGTGTGCAGTGGTGCAATACATAATCGGGTGCACAATGTTAGTCAATGGAGATCGGTCCAGTCGGAAAGAGACTGCGGAATTGGACTGGAAGGTCAGTTGGTCTAAACCAAAAGGGGGCTCAGGCTTGACGATGCACTGGAACGCGTAGACACCTTCAGTCCACTTCCACTTGGACCAGGGGCGATGGGTGCAGAGGTGTCTTGCGCATCAGGATTTGCACAGCAGAGTAACCTGCGGGCAGGGGGCTACAAACAGATGCTGCAGGTGGAATCGAGGAGTCCTCTCCTGGCAAACCCATGGTGGGATTCTTCCCTGGAGGGCACTGTCGGCATCATTGGCCCACTTTATTTCAGGCTTGGAGTGATAGGTGCAGTGGCGCTAGCCAATTTACGGGGTCCAGAGTCCTCACAGTTCTTTTCTTAGGTACCTGCAAGGTGCAGAGGAATAGCTGTGCTGCTCCATTAGACTTTTGGTCTCAGCTAAACTTAAGAGCAAATCTTAAGTTAAACTGAGACAAAGGTCTAACTTTACTACTCGTAAAGGCCCTTTGTGAATACCGAAAGTTGTAAAGTTAGATTTTTGTCTCAGTTTACCTTTGTGAAGTGGGCCCTCAGAGTTTACACCTGCACTGAGATCAGTTTATCTTTTTGTGTTATCGAGTTTACTGGGAACACTGTGATGCTCAGGTGAACCTAGGTAAGGGTGTTCCTAATAAATATTTCGGGCTATGATCATCAAGGGGTCTTTTAGATACTACCATAAAAGCAGCAGCAGGTGCCAAATGACTTTACTGTTTTCTAATATGATGTCCTCAAATGTTGCTCTATTTTTTGTTTGCTGAAGATCGCTGAAACAATGTGTATAGAAAAATCCGCGGGGTATGGCTTTTTTTTAAATGGTACAGACAGTTCATGCATCTGAATTACTGCATGCAATCACTTCCAGTCTCTGAATCATTTTAGTCGGCTAAGTAATTTGCATTTTTCATGCTGAAGGGCAGACACCTCTTTAAGAAGATCATTACTTTATGATAAAAGATTTAAACCACTGTCATCACGAATAGACTTGCCACAGAGTTCGTTTCAAATTACTTTTCTTTTAAGATGGTTAAGGCAGCAAAAGAAAAAGACCTCTGCATACTCCAAACATTTTCAAATCTTCAAAAGAAAGATAAGGCTATTATGTCATGAAACCATTTTTTTATAGGTTTGACATAGGGGCCGAATTCACTAACTTACATTTGAGCACAATATTTTGAGCAGTAATGCATGTGTCCCCAAAGGCTCCATAAGACATTATTTCATATAGTGCATAATTAATCATTTGATGTCAATAGTCTTACCGATGAATGAACGCTTTTTCATCCCGTATGAAAGTCTGCAGTGTAATATGCCAAGGTAATGGACGTAAACAGCAGGAACTAACTGAGATTTGACTGACATTGGTGTTACTGTGTACTTTTATTTCTGAATTACATTGATTGCTGTGGTTCTGGCACAATTTTGCACCAGCATGTACTACTATGGATCAAGGGAGCGGTACAAAATGTCATTTTCGCATTGGTCACTCCAGTTAAATTTTGTGTTGTACTTCTCAGGAATAAATGCTTGTGAAAAACTTCACCTGCACCAGGTGCCCTATGTAACCTGGAGTGGTTGGTACAAGATATGCTGGCTGTGGGGTATTCTGCATTATCTGGCCGCCATATCCCATTGCTTTTGATCTGCCCACCTCTGCATGGCAGCGCCCAGGCATTCTTTTCCTACCAGGTACCTGACTCTATCAGCAGCGGAGGCCACTGGTGAGTTTGGTCTGGGGTCTTCTGGGCAGTAAGGGTGGTGTTCTTGTGATTGAGGCATGTGTGCAACTTATTGCGTTCTGCGAGCAGGGGCTTTGGGCAGTGGCGACTCCTCCGCTATGGTGGAGTAGCGTCACCACCCCTTTCCAGCAGCGGAAAAGAAAAAGAAAAGCATAATAAACAGAGGTGTATTATTGTTTTATTTTATCTCCCTGGATCTTTGGGGGTAGGGACAGGGGGAGTGGTATGCACTGTTATAAGTGCGCATGACTGTTTGGCAAGCCCGAAACAGTCATGCACACTTTGCATGTTCGCCACCCAGGCTGCATTACAGCCTGGATGGGGAACATGCCCAGGTCCTCAGTCCCTGGCTGAGTGCGCTCAGACCAATCACAACTCTGCATTGCAGGGTTGGAATTGGCTATAGGGAGCATCAGGGCTTACCAATCAAAACGCTGCATTGCAGCGTTGTGATTGGATATGGGGAGCCGGGATGCTTACAGCTTCTTGACAGAGCAGAGGGATAACGTGGAGGGACGACGAGGAGGGATGATAAGGAGGGACGACTCGGCGATAAGGTAAGTTTAAAAAAATATAATACCGCTCTGCCCCCCGAGCCCCCGATCCGTCCCTGCCGCTACTGGCAATGGGTGGGTGCATGTCAGCAGGCACGATCCACAGATGACCCCGGTGCGGTTTGCATCCCCCTCCCAGTACTTCCCCTCCTTATTATTCTACCACATTACTCTTACCACCCCATCTTAACACTGCCCCTGCTCGGCAAAGTGTGGTGTAGCAATGGAGATGGTGGCTGGCTAAATCCTTTTAGGCTCTGCCGAGTAGCAGTTGAGTTTGACTCCAGTCATTTTCTGGCAGAATCTTTGTGCACGTGTGCCACTGCTGCTATCAGCCACCCCTCAGCAGGTTGCCAAAGACAAAAAGTTGAATTGATTGGAGGACATTAAGGATAAGAAGGAAAATATATCAATCAATCAATCAGGGGTTTGTTAAAGCGCAACTACTCACTCGTAAGGGTCTCAAGGCGCTAGGGGTGGGGGGGTGCAGGTTCCATTCCATCAAGGAGGGGTCTGTCGAAGAGCCAGGTTTTGAGGTTTCTTGCGAAGATGGGGAGCGATGTTGTCTGTCTGAGGTGGAGCGGAAGGGCGTTCCATGCTTTGGCCGCGAGGAAGGAGAAGGAGCGGCCTCCCGATCTGGTCTTTCTGGTGCGGGAGACCACGGCGTAGGAGAGCTGGGCTGATCGTAGGGTCCTTTGGGGTGCGTGGAATTTGAGCCGGCTGTTCAGGTATGCTGGTCCGGTGCCATGGAGGGCCTTGTGTGCGTGGGTGAGCATCTTAAAGGTGATTCTCGCCTCGACGGGGAGCCAGTGGAGTGTGCGCAGGTGCTGGGAGATGTGGCAGGGTTTTGGCAGGTTGAGGACCAGTCTTGCGGCGGCGTTCTGGATGTTCTGTAGCTTGCGAATGAGGTTTTTGTTTATTCCGGCGTAGAGTGTGTTGCTGTAGTTGAGTCTGCTGGTGACCAGGACAATCAACGCACCAAAGCGAACTAGTTGTGTCAAGAAGTCAACAAGTTTGGTAGCCTTGGAGCAAAAAGTGTCAAAGGTTATTAAAGTTTATGACAAAGGTGGTAAAGGTGCTAAAGGCGATAAAGATACCTAAACACACATATACTACTTCTGTCTGCAACATAACTGGTGAGCGAGAATGAGAATGTGCAGCTCTTTTTTACTACTGCAGTGTAGCATAGCTTATAATCATAAAAGGAAACAAAGAAGCACTAAACATGTGAGCAGGCCACAAGGACAATATTGACCAGGTAGAAAGAATATGAGCAATAGGAGCAGCAACAGTGGAAATCCAAGTGAAGAGACACAGCTATCTCCCAAGCCCAAGGCCACCAATGATGTCATGGGCATCAGGGGTACTTACAATTCTACCCCCCCCCCTTTGTAGTAGTGAATCTAAGTAAAGATTAACCTAGAGGCCCCACAGTGACAGTGAGCTAAAAGTTCCATGGCTTAGTGCACTTTGAGCAAGCATGGTCCTCCTTATTTAGTGCCAACTCTGGGCAGACATGTTCGACCGGTAGCCTCTTTTAGATGGTCTGGACTGTTCCCATAAGGAATAGGGCCAAGACTGATTTGCTTTTGGCTGGGTCCGAACCAGGGTGGCAAAGTGAGCTAAAGAATGATGATGGATCCAACCCAGATCTGTGACTGGGGGTGAGTGTCTGAAAAGTTTCAGCAATCTGTCCTTCATCTCCTTGTATCTGCTTTGTTTGCCCTAATTTGGCAGGGTATGTCTAGACGTGGGTCCCTTGATCACTTTGCCACTGGATTTGAACTAGCCTGGCTGATGAGGGGTGTTCCTCCGAAACAAGTCCCAGGATGCTTGTTTCCAGTTCATGGAGGATCTGGCTTGGCAGTTCAAGATGGACTGGTTCCATAAGGAACAGGGTCAAGACAGATTTGCATATGGCTGAATCTGAACTGGATTTGCATATGGCTGGATCTGAACTGGGGTGGGGAAGTGAGTTAGAGAACGATGATGGATTCAACCCAGATCTGTGACTAGGGGTGAGTGCCTGAAACGTTTAAGCACTTTGTCCATCGTCTCCTTGTGTTTGCTTTGTTCGCCCTAAGTTGGCAGGGTATGCCCAGACATGGGTGCCTTGCTCACTTTGCCACTGGATTCAAGTTAGCCTTTCTGTTGAGGGTCTTACCTCAAAACTGGTCCCATAATGCTTGTTTTTGATCCAGGGAAGATCTGGCTTGGCAGTTCAGGCTGGACTATTCCCATAAAGAACAGGGTAAAGACTGATTTGCATATGGCTGGGTCTGAACTTGGGTGGCAAAGTGAGCTAAAAAATGGTGATAGATTCTACCCAGATTTGTGACTAGGGGTGAGTGTCTGAAAAGTTTCACGATGATAACAAACCAACAAGTTAATAATACACAACCTCATCTTAACTCAGAGTTGAAAGAGAAAACTGTGGTACCAGGGTGGGAGGCCATAGGTAGAGTTCTGACTTCATTCACACAGGCCACAGTGATGCACCCTGATGAACCAGACAACCAAATTCCAGTCCTCCAAATATTAGACACCCTCACTACGGCCATCAATAGCAAATTGAACTGGTTAAATCAACTGATAGTAAATGCTCAACATATAGCACCCAGACATGGGTGCTATATGTGCTATTCATCTGCATATGACTTGTGACCACCCGCCTGGCCAACTCCCTTTCCTTCTATCTGATCACCTTACCTCCCCTCCTCATGACAGTCAGTTCTCTTGCATGTTTTTGTATACCTAAGTGAGGCTTCCCGCCAAACTGTGACCGCTATTTTGTATGACTCATAGTGTCTAGCAATTGTTTTTACTTTTTTATCTAGATGTCATGTATCCTATGTGGACTTGTTCTTTTATTATTCCGTTGTCTGTGCTTATACACACTGTACCTGTATGGAAACACCTTGTAAAGCGCTCTGATACTCCTGGGTCCAGCCAGCGCTATATAAAACCTCTTAAATAAAAAATAAAAATAAATAAATAGCACCCAAGGAGGAGGCTACTTATCACTGCAGCCCCTTGATTGAGAAACTTGTATCTCTTCCTGACATAATGTCAATGATGACTGAAGATCTGAAAGAAGAGGCAGCAAATGCTCAGACAGACCAAGTCAGATGTGCAGGATTCATCACTAGGACTAAATTGTTTAGCGGTGACACCTGTTACTCAGTGTTAAAGGAGGCAGGCTCCTTCAACCAACCTGATGCAATATTGCAAGAGGATGGATATATCCCTGACATCAGTCCCTTAGCTGCTGACAACTTCCCAAAGATGGCTGATTCTGGACTAATGAGTGGTCCTCACAAAATGTCACAAAAAATAACTCCAAAGGACAAACTTGAAGCCAACAAGTCTACTGGCAAGGTACTCAATCCCAACAAGGGGTGAAGCTAATACATGGACCAGTGTGCGGGAAATAAACACAGAGCCTAGATCCTGAGAAAACTGTCATTCAAGGATATTGAGAATCCCCCGCCCTAAGCCCATGTGAAGAAAGAATATAAAGGGACTTAATGGAGTGAAACAAGGATTGGAAATTGGCTTCAAGAAATCATAAGCCAAGTGATGAGCCTCCAACATCAGATGCTCATGATTTGAGGGAACCTCCAGACTAGAACAGCCTAGATAAATCCCTGCCTTCGAAGAGCCCATTAAAATGACCAGGAAAGTGCTAACCGAAAAGGCAACTGACATAATCACTTCGAAAATCAAAGACGGCCCTGGATTCCATCATCTGCTACTTCTTGAATCCGTTCTGAGCGAGACTAACAATAGGCAGGCAGTTGGTACACAAATGATTTGGACATAAAGTCAGAGCAAGCACTTGTAGCCAACAGAGGCAACTTTCAAGGGTGAAGCACGAAGTTATAGGGCACTGAATGGCCCTCCCAGAATCAGAGACCAGGATCCCATAAGGATAGATGCTACAAACAAAATAAGACTGTAAGAACACACTAAACCATTGATAATAAATCAGCAGAGTCACCCACATAATCAATCAATATCTGTTTTAGAAGCCAAGCCCAGTAAATCTATGATTCTGAAAGTCATGGTTCATTTATAATAGGATATTAAAGCCCATGGGAATAAAAATAAAATCATCTTTTATCCTGACCATGAATGCCTTGGAAAATGAGACAGATCAAACTCTATTCTACTCTTCCAAGCCTAGAACTTCTTAGTTTCAATGATATTGAATTGATTTCCTTCACTCCTCTTGGAAAAGGTGAGGTCAATGAGCGATAGGAAGTTATGGAGCATTATGGATTCAGCAACACTGAGCCATGACCAACCCTGATTATACAATTTCATGAGTCCTGAGGTCAGCAGAGGGTTCAACAAGTCGCAGAGAAGAACTGAACGGATCAACTAGTTAGGAAATAAAATAAGCCTACCAAAAAAACAAAGTTACCAAGGCTTTGAGATCCCAGGGCCTGATTTAACTCTTGGCAGATCGAGTCCCACCATCGCTTTTTCGGCGGTCTTCCCGCCAGGCGCCCGCCAGCTTGGTGGTCCATCTGCCCTATTTAGATGTTAGCAGGTCCATAGATGAAAACCGCCATGGTCCTGCTGTTACCGCCAGGAAATCTCAACCATGTTGACGGCAGGATAGGCAAAAGCGGATGTCAGAGGGAGGACTGCCAGTTGCCCTGCCAGGCAAATTACAATGTGACGTCTTGCCACCATGACTGTGGCGATAAAATCTCCGCACCTGAGTTGGCAGAATGAAGGGGATATAAGGCAAAAACTCACCTTTTCACACTTTCACACTTTCTGTTCCACCCTGGATCTGATCTTCCAAGTCCTGCTGCTGCTGCTTGATGATGAACAAAACCAAAACCGCCTTGGATGCAATAGACGGTAGGCTCCCCTTTTACCTGTTACGCATTGACTTGTTTGTAAACATTTGCACAGGACCTGTGCATTCGTAAATCTCTCTTACAAGCATTAGAATACCAATGTGCAATGCATATGTCTGTAATGCTGATATTTAAGAACATTAATAAAATACACCTTTAGGAACCCATTGTATGTATTCATTTGGTGCAAGCTGCCTTCCAAAAAATTAACACATGCACGAAAATGGATATCAAAAGAAAAATCAAAAAGTCTCCCTAGTGTGTTTAAAGAAATTTCGAAAATGTCCACATTAAATACACATGCAACATACATCGTAGGAATAAGTGCAATGTAACATGATGTAGAAGTTGCACTAGACATGGTGTAACCTTTACGTTAGAAATTAACTGTAAAATCAGTGTCAGTCACAAATTAGTAATGTTCAACACATACATCCGGGTAACGTTTCCTCTTGTCTAGTGCAAGTCCTGCACTGTATCCAATTTCAATAGTCACAATATTTTTTAGGGTGTAATGCATATGTACTCATGCTGATCAGTAATCAAGGTGAAACAAACATGCCTGTAGCAACACATCCAAATAACATTTGTAACATCAATTAGTTGGTAAATCTGCCGATTACCATCATGAATGCCTAAATTTAAATGACTATTACATAGTATGTTAACCAGTGCATGCACTTAACGAAGTAGACATTAAATAAATAAATCTGTTGTTTAACTGCCATTATGGTAAAGAACATTAAATACTTCACAATTTACTCAGAAACATTGCCAGGAATCAAACAATTGCTAAGCAATATTAATGTCAGGACTAATTTGGTGAAATTAAAAATATGGATTTATTCCACAAAATGAGATACTGCTCTCAAAATAATATTAAAGCCAAATGGCAGTCCATTAAGTCCAAAAGGGTGCAGTGTTTTGTAGTGATACAATGCTTGCCTCCTAATTCACTGCCAAAGGGAGCATCCTCACAAAGGGGCAGAACAGGCACCCTAAAGATCTTACATGGAGTGGTTTGGGTTTGGGTTTGGGAGGAGTGTCCTTGGGTTTGGGAGGGCTGATTTTGAGAGGGGCGCTCTTGGGTTTGGGAGGGGAGTTGGTTTTAGGAGGGGTGCTCTTAGTTTGGGAGGGGTGGTTTCTGTATTGGTAGGGGTGAGTTGGGATGTGGAAGGGGTGGGTTGGGGTGTGGGAGGGGTAGATTTGTATTTGTTTGGGGCAGGTTGGGGTTTTGAAAGCATTAGGGAAAAGTTAAAATGATTTCATGAATGGGAAAATGGGTAGGCTGTTTGGCAAGAGGTTGGGTTTGGGAGGTAGAGAGAGTGGGAGTAGCAGAGTCTGATGTGCATGTGTCTGTTGAGGATGCAGGTGCCTGTGGGTCTCGTTTATGTTGTGAATGTTTGGGTGTGTATTGCCTACTAGGTGCCTGTTATATGCTTGAGTATGGATATTTGCGGTTTTTGGGTGTCTATTCTGAGGTGTTTGTGTGTGAATGGGTTTGCTGTGGAGGTGTGGTTGTGGTACATGTGGGTGTGGTGGTGCATGTGGGTGTGCGTGCTGGTGGTGGTGCATATGGGTGTGGTGGTAGGGTATGTGGGTATGCTGGTGGGTGTGGTGTCTGCAGGTATACTAGGGGTTATTCATGTGGGTGTGGTGGTGCATGGGGTGTCTGTGGGTGTGTTGGTGGTGGGCGTGGTGTTGGGTACGGTATCTCTGGGTGTGCTAGGGTAGTGTATGTGGATGTGGTGGTGGCTGCGGTGTCTGTGGGTGTAATGTTGGAGGGTGTGGTACATATGTGTATGGTGGTGGATGTGGTCTCTGTGGGTGAGCCTGTGGTGGTGCATGTGGGTGTGGTGTCTGTATGCTTGGATGTGCTACTGTGTTTGTGTGGTGCTTTTCTTTCTGTGTAAGTGTGCAGTTTGCGTCTGTTTGAGTGAATGCATGCAAAGATGTGAGTGTGGTTGGCACAGGTCTGAGAATAGGGAATTTGGATGGGGAGGGGAGGAAGATGGGGCACAGGGTTGCGATGGTTGGAAGGCTATAGTCAGTGAGGAGGTTAGACCTTGAAAAGACCTCTGTAGGCCAGACATAGCACTGTGAATGCCTTCCAGGTAGGCTACCATTTGTTGGAATTGGCAGCCAAGCCCCTAGATTGCATTAAGTAGTGCTGTCTGGCCTACAGAGATGTTCCAGAGGAGGTCAATAGCCTCCTCACTTAGCATGGCCGGGGGGGGGGGGTGGGTTCAGGGGCATGGGTTGATGTTATGCGATTCCCCACTATAGCACCTATATCATATATGATCTTGTCTCGCATCCATTATTATGTCTCTCGAGGAATTGATTCGCAACTCTGAATGGTTGGTCTTTGTAGTTTAAAATAGTGAACTGATGTCAGCAAAAAAGGATATCAACCAAAAAAACCTCTGTACAGTGTGTTTACAAGGCCCTAAAATCTGCATACTTTTCATTCTCAATAAGTAAAATATGAATAAATGTTTCTCAACAAATACTGCAATGTCGTACCAATATTAGCATTAACTGAAAGCAGGTTACATTTTTGGGGACATTTCACAATGGGAACCCTTACTTCAAATAACTAAAATATGTGTCACATTTTAAAGTTATAAATGTATTGTGTACTGAAGTAGCTTACCAATTCATCCAATATATCCCATACTACGTAGATACCCAGGCTGTTGAAGACAGTAGAAAACAAATATGTGGATGGATTGTCAACTGACTTCTACACCTAAGTAAATACATAGCCCTTGAAATATTTCCAATACACTTCAGTACAGAGCGAAAACATTTTCACATTTGACTCCTAAATATCTATAGTTATTTGAAGTTTGCTGTATCGTTGCGGAATAGTTTCACTAAATAGGCTGACTTTCACAGTAGTCAAAAATGTGTAGATCGTCACAGTAAATATTACTACCACTGATTCATATATAATAATTACTTCAAAGATTTAAATCTAAATCACAATATTCAACAGATTACAACTCAATGCATTTTTACATCTGACTAATAAATCATACGTTTTGCCTAATTTCAGTTTTCCTGGTGGGATACTCCTACATATATGTGCCGCAGCGCAATCTTGTGTTTCCCGGTGAGCGCTCTACTTCGTGTTTCTTCCTGTGCTGGGGGAGATTAAAGGTGGATTTTGCTCATAGCGCCCTGAATGGGAGAGGCGCTTTCGTGACTCCAGTGACTTTTCCCAGCCTGCCCAACTAATCGCTGCCTGGAGGGGACTGCAAGTCTCAGGACTCTCTGCCCCGGAACACCTGGTGGAGAGAAGACACGCCCACAGCCCTAGGAGGGATTTAAACGATCTATTATACCTGCGGCGCAGGAGCGTCCCGGGAGAAGCCCGGGACAAGGGCGGGTCCGTCCAAGGCCGTCACAGGCCGGGTAAGGCCGGGCTGGGCCTCCCCTCTAACCCTTCAACTTGGACTTGCGACAAGTAACTGTGTCTCATTGTTATTATTTGTTCTACCTAGATGTGCTCTATCCCCACTAACATAATATAATTATCATAATTTTACTCGTAGTTTTTCTAACAGGGATTATGGCTTTACTAGGCGATTCAGGGAGAAGATTTTTACACTCTTCCACACAGAACGCATTGAGTGGCAGCATAACGGGCACATTGGATAGCTTTATTTCAGGTGCGGCGGGGGTAATTGAGCGCGAGATTGCGCTCACCGAGAAACAACTTTCCTTGGACCCTTTGTGTCCGAAACATTCCTCGTTGGGTGAAATCAAAAATGCCACCACGCCTGAAAAACATATTGGTCTATCCACTAGTGGGATTAGCTCAAGAAGCCCGAGTGTAGGGCAGGGGGGTTTCAACTCTCTTTCCTCCTCGTATATCTCCCTAGATAGCATTATATCGCCCGATCGCTATAACCGCTAAAAGGGGGACTGCAACGGAGCTTCCTAAAGTCCTAGAGAACTCCATCAAGCAAGCAGGAAAGAGGAAGAGGGGTGGGGGCAGACAAATAGGTAGTATTCCAAAAATCGCTAAGATATTTAATAAGCCGGCAAAAAAAGCCCTCAAAACCGATATACCACTACCAAAAATACCTTTAGCTAAAACCGCCAATCAGCAAAAAATCATTCCAACTACTGGTTCAAATGGTCCCCCAAATACTACTCAAGATTCTGTTAATTTTGTAGAGCTTTTAGCCCAACTAGAGCAGTTGTTAAAATCGTTTATGCTCCCCCTCATCGAAAGACTGAAGGTTATTAACCAGAACGTGGGTAAACTCCTGCAGGAAACCACAGAGAATACCCTGTTATTGAAAAATCTCTCTGTTAGTCTCCAGAAAAGGGTCACTACGAACCATCATAGTAAACTGAATATACCAACATTGCAACCACCATCTTTGGTTCCACAAACTGTGGAAGCAGGAACTCCCTGTGGAACACAGCGGTTGAAGGAAGTGAGCCCTAACAATCAGAGGGCTACTGTAAACCCGGGTAGTATAGATGATAATAGCAAGCTGTTAAAATCGCCCATCCCCCTCACATCAAAGGGCACGGGTAAGTCAAGTGCTCAGTACAGATATTCCCGAATGTACAAGTTATAGACCTCCCGCCAGAATCCACACCCCTGGTGATAGTCCTTGGCAATGTACCCCCAATACCCGAAGGAGAGTCCCTGATGCTGTCAGAATGGCTAGACAGAATTACAAGAAAACTGGTCTTTCGGCAAAGAAACAATGGGACGAACAACATTGGCAGGAACTTAAAAAAGCAAGCACCGCAAAGGACTCCAAACTCTTTTGGAATATTGTTAAGTGGGGGAATGGCGGCCGTCCTGAGTCACCTGCAAATTACGTAACACAGAGGTGCTGGGTTGAGTATTTTGGTCCCCAATATGCCTGCTGTATTGAGGACAGGCCATAGCTAATACCCTCTGTCTAGAACCACTTTTTAATATAGGTGATGTAACGGCGGCTCTTAAGGCTGTTTCAATGGGAAAGGCTCCAGGCCCTGATGGAGTACCAGGTGATCTCTTTCTCTCGGATAAAATGCACTGGGACAGATATATTCTGATGCTGGGTAACTCTGTGGCTCAAGGGGCCCCGGTTCCGAGGTCTTGGCAAGGGGCAGTAATAATCCCTATATATAAGAAAGGTGATAAAACACAAGCTGGAAATTACATGCCCATCAGCCTGATCGACACAGTACAAAAGGTGATTGGGAAAATGATTTTGCAAAAAATATTTGACTGGACAGAAGAAGAAAACATCTTGTCCTCTTTTCAGGATGGCTTCCACAAACTAACGAGCACCATCGATCAGATCATCCGCTTTACACTATTGCATTGGAAGACTGTACTTTTTTTTAGGAAAGGGCAGCATCTATGCTGCATTTATAGATTTGCGAGCAGCCTTCGATTTGGTGCCTCGATCAAAACTTTGGAATGAATTAAATAAGTTAGGAATGCCTTCTGAAATATTAACACTAGTGATGAGGTTGCATGAGTTGAATTCCGCAAAAATCCAATGGGGGGATATGGGCAATTGACACCCGAATTTCCGGTTGAGCGTGGGGTACGACAGGGATGCGCCATGGCCCCCACACTCCTCTTAATATATATTAATGGGGTAGTGGAACGCATGCTGTTGGGTTGCATTGATGCCCCCACCTTGGCTGGAACGAAAACCCCCATTCTATTATTTGCGGACGACACTCTTATTTTATCTAAAACCCCGAGTGGTCTACAGCAAGCCCTAAAGATTTTTGAGGGCTTTTGCATTGACTATGGCCTGGAAGTCAATGTAGCAAAGACAAAACTGATGGCATTTAACCCTCATCGCAGTTTTAAAGGAAGTTTCTACATGAATGGGCAAAAGGTGGAAATGGTCTCGGATTTTGTTTACCTAGGTATTCATGTGGCAAAGGGTATTAAGTGGGGGAAACATGTTGAAATGGCGGCCTTGAAACTGCGCCAGAACACGGGAGTAATAATCTCAGAATATAAGAAATCGTTGACTAAGCCGATCCAGCCAGCCCTCCTAGTCTATGAGGCCAAAGCCCTAAGTGCGTCTCTTTATGGTGCCGAGATCTGGGGCTACGAGAAATTAACAGCACTAACGCTGGCTGAGAAAAAATTTCTGCGTAATCTTGTGAGCCTACCTAGGTGTTCGCCAATGACACCCCTGCAATATGATCTAGGCAGGAAGTCCCTGGTGGATATTGCTAGGTTGCGCCCAATACTTTACTGGTGACGAATCTGGGTAACCCCTGAATTGGCTCATTTTGCTCAGGGTTTTCTGGACGTAGTCAGTAAGGATGAATTCCACAAGATAGCCTGGTTTAAAAAACTTCGCAAGTCCCAGGTGGGAATGGGCATGAAGGGGTTGTGGGAGAACCCCGAGGTAGTCCTTTTTCCATCCAAGGCTATTCTAAAAGATAAATATTGGGAAATGGTCACGCAAAGGAACTGGATTGCTGCTGACCCCTCCAGTATGGAGGGTCGATTTTTGGATTCTAAACCTCTTCCTATTTTGGAGATTTACTGGGATATTATCTCCAAACTAGGAGACAGAAAGCTCTATTTTCAGTTTAGGGCCGGGTCCCTCCCTATAAGATCGTTAACTGGAAGATGGTTGCCTGGCATCCCCACCACATGCCCGGTCTGTAAAGCTGACAACGAGACCGTTGCCCATCTTCTGTTTGTATGCAAAGCTTATAGCATCCCTAGAAGTGTTTGGCTAAAAGCCATTTGTAGAGAATTAGGCACAAGCGACAGTGCGCTGGCACTAAGAATATTGCGTACCAGCACCCTACCTGTGATTTCAGTTGCACTTGCAAAATACCTCGGGTGGGTTTGGACCATAAGGAAAACATTTTTAATGGAGTAATTTGATTATTCGTAGCTAGCTTATGCCTGTTGAAATGTTAAAAATGCCCAAATTGATGCTTAAAGTAATTGTTTTAGATTGTGTGATTAATGTGATTTTATGAACTTGATGTTTATTTAAAAAAAAAAAAAATCGATGATGAATGTAATGTTGATTTGTTTCTCCCGGACTTTTATCCGTGTTATGTACTGTGATCTGATTTTATATGTCTGGGTTGAAGTATTGGTAAACATGCTTTTATGCGTTTTTTATCTCGAATAAAGCAGACTTTGAATTGACATATATTTGATGGAACATTCCATCTTCCAAAATCTCTTTAAGTTTCCCATTTTTCTCCGTAATTCACTTATCATGGGACATGACAAAGGTAATTGAGAAATGGTTTACAGTATGTTTTACTCTGTCACCTATAAGTACACATTCCTGCCTGTATTTCAACAAAATAATGTATGCCTTTCACAGTTATTTGTCCAAAAACAGACTGCCTTACATACATATTTGCAAATCTGTCACTTCTCACATGTACGAAACAGTATTTCTGATACTAAACACAATTTGGATGTTTTAATTCCAAAATGTACACATTAATTTGGATGTCACTAGTCGTTTTGGTTCACATGCTCACTCTTGTTTGTTTAGAATTCCAACTTACCAATGTGACGTTTGGTACTTCCACTGTATCATAAGTGCCTAGTATGCTATGTCACATGCAATAGGGCTATCATTACATTATCCAAAATAGTGAAAACGTATAACACCTTACACAATAAAGACTATTGGCCTGCTTGGTACAACTGTCCCTCATAACATCAAATAATCTGATGTATATGTGGAGTTTAGGCAGCCATGTGTCTGCTCATAACAGTCCATTGATTGTGAACAGAAATCAGGTGGGATCCTTTTCAACAAATTAATAGACAAAGCACATAATTATACACATTGTACAAAACTTACACCTTCAAGAACTCTTCTTGAGTGTTGGACATTGGTCACCCATAATGTTGAATGGGAAAAATCCTGGCTGTAACAAAAAATGTGTCATGTAATATGTGACACTATGATAAGTAATGATGCCCTAGTTGCTGCTGTTGGGCTCTCAACTGCCCATCACGCTACAGATATGCCACCGCAAGAATGCAGGCCATTAGGGGGATCTGGGTGCGGTGCACTTGCTTCCACTTTGGCACCTTCATGGCAATTGCCTTCCCAATGTCCCGCTTCTGATGGTCATTGAACTGTATGGATCCAAGAAATGTAAGTAAAAACAATGGCTTTGTGACTTTTTGTTTGTCTGTATTGATGTAACACAATTTGTCTACATCTGTCACAAGCATGACTGATAAGTTACCATACAACATGCGTATTTTTAAATTTTAATTTTTAAATCTGCCCCTGTGTTCCTTCCTTGACCATGTCAGTTTCTCGCAAATTTTGAAGAAGATATTTTAGATCAGGTGAAAAGACTGTGCTTTTTGGGAACTAGCTCTTTTTTCCTTGTAGTAGAGAGAAGAAAAGATTAAATTATGATCAGGCAGAATTAAATACAATTTAGACGTCCTGGAAGATGCATTCGAGCAATTTCTAAATCCATTGCAGAGTATTCTTCAAAGTAATTCATAAAAGTATTCATGAGGCCCTAAGGGGTACACTTGATAAAGTTTGTGGGCACGTTAATGTTTCAGTGTGATGGAAAACATGGTGCCTATTTACTAAACTTTATAAAAACACATGTACGCAGTGCAAAATTGTGTTTTATTGTGCATGCACCCAAACATACATTAGTAAATCTACCCTATTGACTCAACCAAAAAAAGAACCTTAACATTATGGCTAAGGGCAAAGATAAACTTATTGACAAGTACCTTTCCCTCGGTTCAGCTAGTCACAGACATTCTGAAATGCAAAGAAATTCTGAAGAATGTGTGTGGTTTAAACGTAGATCATGGAGGAGGGTATTTTTTAAATTTATTCCAATCGGTTCAGGTAGACTACACCAATTACTCACGTTATTGAATAAATCAAAGGAAATACTTTGCCAACATTACCATGCTCAAGGTTTTTCAAGGTGTCTTCGTTATTCCTATCTGGAAGAATTATTTACAGAAAAGCCAGAGTGCAGTCCCTTAGTCTGAGTATAAGTGTTTGTGGCAATGCATTATTTAACATTCGCAATGCTAAAAAAAGCAGGTTTGGTTTTCTCTATATCACTTCTTTATACAGTGGCACTAAGAACAAGCATCAATGGGATGATAAAAATTGTAATAATAAAATAGCCCTCATCCTCATCTATTTTCGCCGCCTAGAACGATAGTAACACTGTCATGCTAAACAAATGAAAAATATTATTTTGTATCCACACCCACAGCTTCCTACAGCTCAAAATATTTAATTCTTTCTTCCAAAATTTTAGAACGAAGGGAACGTGATTTGTGAAAGAAAGAAAGAAAGAAAGAAAGAAAGAAAGAAAGAAAGAAAGAAAGAAAGGGCCTGAGTGCTTTTTTGCACTCAGCATAATAGCTCTCTATGCTCTGCTGCTCCTGGTGGTAAAAATTAAAGCGACACCCATGCCAACCCCCGTGCCCTCCAAAATCATAACGCAAAAATTTAAAAACACACATTTACATTATGAAACCAAGAAAACTCAGCTGAAGAGATGGCATTCTTTTCTTTTGACTCCTTTTCAGCACTAGCCAGTCTCAAGCAGAAAAGGAAGCAGATGTGCTCTAAGGTATATATATATGGTTAAGTCCATCCAGACAGCGGTGGCTCGCATAGGGTGTGCTGCGGGGCGGTGGGGTGGGGTGGGGGAGGGGCAGGGTGGGGGGTAGTGAACTCGGACATACAATGGAACGGAGGAACATGATTATTACATTCCTCCGTTCCGTCGTATGTCCGAGTTTACTACCCCCCACCCTGTCCCTCCCCCGGACCACCACCCCGAAGCACACCCTATGTGAGCCGCCTCTGCATCCAGAGCCTGCCCTTCTGTACCATTCGTTTCAACTATGGAAGACTGTAAATGGCTTGTAAGAAATAAATTACAAGAAAATGATTCTAATAACTCTTCTGCAAGTAAAATTGGAATTCTGCTATTTTTTGCTACATATATATTCTGCTGCACCATTTACATACTAAATAGAGCGAAGGCATACTTTGAAACCTACAAAACCCGGTCCTGATCTAAAACCATTGCATATGCTTGAAAAGGTTTCACACAAAATGTAGAGGTGCAAAGTTCTGCACTTTCAACCGCCTCCAACCAGCACCGAAATATAAAGGATCGCTGGTATGGGGGAGCATGTACATGCAAGGTTCCCTGTGTCCCATCACAGCTGGTTGTACGACGGAACCCTGCATAACTACCCGGACTGCGACATTACTACATGTTACTTTACCACGCAAGTCGTTACAATGACTTACCGTAGAGGGGCGCTGGACTTTGGAACAGTATAAATTACCTTTCCAACTCTAGCTTACGCAACAGTAGAGAAAGTGCTAGACTTAAAATCCAACACCAGTCCAACAATGCACCCCCTAAAGCAAAATGCGATGCAGGGTGCGCTACGAAATTCGTTTTATTTATCAAATTGTTTACTTATCTTCAATTATCCATACTCCAGATTTTAGCACCCCCCCAGCCGGCCCCTCGCCTGCCCCTCCCCCGCCCCGCCTCTCCGCCCCACTGAAACTCCCTCCACGGGCCGCGGCTGAACTGCGGGGTAAAGGATGTTTCCCATCACAGCTCATCCCTGCTGTGATGCATCACCAGCCTGGAAATAAACCTTGCAAACATGTCATGCATGACAGTTTCTTTTTCAGGCATTCATTTAACACCCTCAGAGTCTAAGTGGGAGTTAACATCCTAGACTAGATCGTATGATTCAATGGCAGTGTGTGCAAAATGCAGCATTTTATGATAAACACGTTTTAAAGTTGAATCTCTCACTTGACTGCTTGTTTAGACTGATGAGTCTTAGTCTTCATGATGAAGAATAGAAGCAGCTGTCAGAGAAGTGAGTCTTCAGCACAGACATCATCTTGTGAGCAGCATTATATCAACAACCTTCGTAGACACAGAATAACAAACATGGAACAGAAGGAAAACTCATAATTCTTTGGATCATTATATAACAGGAAATGTTCTGCATCTCTATGGTGGCCGCACATCTAACAATGGAGTTTTCCTCAAGATATCTGAGCTCTTAAATGCTGTTAAATGCAAGATGTGGGTATTTGTATTGGAAATGGTACTGTGATGCGCACAGCTGAACATGTTACAAAATAATTAAGATGACTGAGGAGTGCATTTAGTGGGCCCCAAATTCCAACTGCAGGAGGTGGAGACCACTGGAAAGGAGGTGATCTTCAAATTGGTACAGTGCTTTGGAATGGCAGATGAGCAGCCGGTCAGCAAATGGAAAAAGGACCAACGGACGGTGAGGTTTGGGGTTAAAAGTGGGGTGAGACAGGGGTGCATTTTTGCCCCTTTTCTTTTTAAGTTATGCATCAACAAGCATGAACAGGCCTTATGTCAGGACACCAAATCCTGCCTCTAATGAGTAGTGCTACTGTATGCAGATGATGCAATGCTGATAGCATGCACATTGATTGGTTTAAAACACTCATGTCCATTTTGAAACATTTATGGTTTCCCTGAATGTATCAATTCATTTAGCAAAATCTCAGGTTATGATGTTCGGCCTGAAAATAACCAAATCTTGTCATCACACCATCTCGGGTAGTGACGTTACTAAAGCACATGATTTTCCTTCTGTTTATATTTCAATCTTAAGGGCTCTTGGTCCATTGCTCTCTCTATCAAAAAACAAATACTTTGACGAGGTCAATTTCTGCTGTTTGTGGATCAGCCCTTAGGTTGGGTAACAAGCAATTATTAAGATTTAGCAAGCGAAGTGCCTGTCTGGTGTGGCTTATGGGAGAAACCTCTAGGGTAGTGGGGGGGGGGGGGGTTTGAAAACGTATCCACCTTACAAAGGTTGGAGGGTTCATTTTACACACGCCTTGTGTCTCTTTCTCAGTCTACACCAGCGCATGTTGTCTCTGAGAAACTTGGAGTGGGCTATATTTCCAATGTCATCGCTCTTCCAAGAAAATGTCAGAGAGCGGAGTAACGTCAAATTTGGAAACACTGTGTCCGACATTTGCAAAATGCAGGTATGCGCCATATTTACAAAAATAAGGCGTATCCTTGCGTTTCTCCTAGTGCTGGTACTAAAAAAGCTGCCTTGCACCATGTCGCAAGGGTGCCTGTTACATGGCCCTAGTCAGTCTCTACCAGTGAGTGGTCGGAGATCCTTCTTTCACATATAAAGCAGTCAGATACCAATCTGAGATTCAGAGTTGATGTCAGTTAGGTATGTAATGTGCCATGAATCAACCAGGCCATGGTACTCTTTAATGAAGGATTTCTTCGTTTCTGCTGTTATTCCCGTCCATTCCAATCAATGATGGGGTCTATGGCCAAATTGCTGTAGCTCCCGATTATTGTCTTTGTGGAGGCAATTTTCACAAATATACAGGATAACCCTAAAAAAATAATAATAAGACCATTCTAGATTTGTGTGAAACTTAGGGTCTTACATTTAGGCAACAGCATCTTCTGCTGTGCTTGACACCCCTATTTGCTGGTTTGAGCTGTTTAATGGTCCTAAATCTACTTATCACACTTTCTGTCAAATCTTCCTTGGTTTCTCCGAAAGGTGTGTAAGGGCAACGTCCAGGGATTGTGAGGCTAGGTATGATAGTTTTTTTCAATGTTTTGCATAATGTTCAATGCTATTGGCATTTAGTGAAACGATAGCGAAAGGTTTATGTTGTCACATCATAAATAGTTTCTAGTGACTAGACTAGAGACATATAGAAATATAGATGGGTAAAAGTGAACAATGGGGATGTTTTTCACCGATGAGTTCTGAGTGACATCAAATAAATAATTAGAGTGAACCCTGAGGTGACTATTGCTGGCAGAAAAGGCACATGCAGTATTCTGCCTTGTTGTTTTCCGGCAGCAAGTATGTCATGAGAGGCTATACCATTTACATTTACATTTACAAGTGAAACATTCCAAGACAACATCTGACAATGAAGGCTAAATTCACAAGGTCATTCAGGTCCATGCAGCATAGTACACTACATGTATGCAGCCTGCCTGAAAGGCCTGCCACCAAATTTCGATTGGGAAGTTACATACTGTAGAAACTGGCTACACAGTTTGAATTAATCTGCTGCATAAGAGGAACATTCAACAAACAAAATGAACAATTTAGGCATACATGTCGGTTAGAATGCGTGGCCTGCCAGCACTGTGATAAGCGCTGCCCCATTTTGCACCGCAGCCCTGGTCTCGCCGAGTGGCCACTGGGTGCCATCACCGACCCGCTGTCTGCACCACGACCTGAGGGCACCACATGCCGCCTTGCTCCACTTGGCACCTCAGCCCCTACACCTACCGGCGCTCCTGACTTTAACCTCATGGAGTTCAATCTGCAACACGTGTGACTTCAAGGGCCCGATGACTCGTGCATCGACCTTCAGAACTGATACAGACGCAGTTCTCTCTTCAGAGCTCATCAGAAGGTCAATGACACCCTGCATTTCCAAGGTACAGTTTGTGGGTCATCCTGACACCGTAGCTGACCTGTGACGCTGTGGTCAGCCTGAAACATTGGACTTGTTTGTAAACAACACCGTGATAGTCCGAGATGAAGCTATTGACCTCAAGGAACTGTATTTTAAGTCTATTTTTGAAATATTCATATTCTTATTACTGTATGTTGGATTGTCATTATTTTGGTCGTGTTGTAGACAGATATTGTTGACTATTTTTCTAAAGCTGGTGTGGTGTCCCTTTGTAGTGTTTTCGCTGTATTACTGCGTGGGGAGCCCATTTCTGAGTGTTCTGCGACCGCTGGGGCTACGGAGGCACCAAAACCACCTCGAACGCCACCAACGTCTGTTGTATGCGCAAGGACGCGCATAGATTTTGGCCACGGCTCCCACAGCGCAGGATCCCGTTTCTGACTGTTTCTGTGACTGCGGAGGCAGTGGGGAGCTAAAACCACAACCCCCAGCCTTCCAAGAGGCTCGGTCACCGCCAATGTCTGCTGTACATGCCAGGAGGTGCAGAAATTCCAGCCAGGGCTCCCGCAGCGCAGGAGCACATTTCTGACTTTTTCTGCGACTGCGGGGCTGTGGTGGAGCTAAAACCACAACCTCCAGCCTGCCAAGCGTCTCGGACGCCGCCAACGTCTGCTGTACGCACCAGGAGGTGCAAAGATTTTGGCAGTTTCTGACTGTTTCTGCAACCACGAGAGCCACGAGGAAGCCAAAACCACAACCCTCAGCCTGCCAAGAGGCTCGGAAGTCGTCATCATCTGCTGTACGCACCAGGAGGCGAATACATTTAGGGACGCGTGCGGGTGTGCCCAGGCCATTCCCAGTCAAAGCCCCGGCCAAGGGCTGGCCCGTCTGTGCCCGTCAGCGGCCGACAGAGGCTGGGCTTGGCCACCACTCTTTGGTGAAGAAGTCATCACGGGTAAGCGCAAACACCCATGAAGCATTGATCTGGTAAAGGCCAAGCCAAAGGTACCACGTAATTGTCCTTCCATTATATCCTACTTTACAACAGCTATTGGGGCCTTAACGACCAAGATAAATAACCTAGAGGAGCAGTTGAGCTTGGGTACTGCGGCAATATCTATCAATACTCCCCCTTCAGTATTCCCACACCATGTAACATTAGCAGTTAACACTGCTACTGACTCAGTGGTGGAGGAGAGTGACTCTACCAGGGCCAAGCAAAGCTTGTTGACTTTACAACAGGATTCACAGACAGAAGAAGGGGGAGCCTTGAAAGGAGTGCATCACCAGTCCCGAACACAGTCCCCAACAAAATAAGGAGGAAAAGAGGCTTGAAGCTGGGTTCTATTACAACTGAGCTACCAAGTCAGGAGGGGGCTGAAAGACCCTTGATTACGGAGGATCAGCTGCTCTCTTACCGTAATATACATTAATGGTGGACTCAATCCAGTTGTGCATTGATGCACTCCTTGGGACACTTAGGGAGGATTTCATCACCTGTGTCAAGTCTGGGTTAGAAGGCATGATAGAGAAGCTGTCCAGAATAGAGACTCAATTGGGCGAACTGGTGGACTCCAGTGCTAGGGTTAGGGTGAAGGATAAAAAGTGTCATGGATAATGTGTCTAATAGAGCCCAAAATACCCAACATTCACAAAAGGTGGCATCCATGGGGGAGGAGCTTTATAACACCCTACATCCAGGGCCGTTAAAACCTAACAAGGTTACCTTAGGGAACAGTATTGAAACCCGGCAGGGGGTTAACAGTGGAATCCAATGGAGGCTCCTCCAGCTGGTGGAAGCCCCACACACGATGGTGGTTAGTAAATTGCTTACACAATAGTCTGTTAACCAAGGAAGGCTTCATCTACCACTCGAGGCTACTCCTTTGGTAGCTGTACTAACAGGGATGCTCCCTATTAAAGATAACATTAATGAAACAACAGAAGAGCTCACCCGTAAAGTAAACTTCTGGTGTAAAAATCTCTACAATGGGGGGTTTTAGAGCATCCTCACACATTATATTGGCCAGGCTAGTGGGATGAGTTGGCTGTTGCCCCAAATTAGAAAAGGGTGACTGCATTGTTATTAACTTTCATCAGATAGATGTATTTTGAGAGAATTATAACCATGGCGTTCATGTGAGAGAATTCACCTCACCTTGGTCTAACACCTCGGACCAAAAACCATCTGGTACCTGGGCCACGGACCTTGCTGACTTCTTCACGAGCAAGATCCAACGCATTCAGGAGTCATTCCTGGTACCAGTGTCTGCGGGCCAGACTGAGCCCGACATCACCACACTGCCACAGGCCGGGCCAGGGGCGACGTTGAGTGTGTTTCCTTCAATCTCTGCTCCGGACTCCCTGGCTCTCATGGGCAATTTAAAATCGGGTTCTCCCCTTGACCCATGCCCTGCTAAATTTCTAGCGAAAGTCGCGGAGGTGATCAACCCGCTGGCTAATCCACTCTTAAATCTTTCGCTGAGGCTCGGTGTGGTCCCGCAAACCTGGAAGCAGGCGATGGTGATTCCCTTGCTCAAAAAACCTGGTCTAGACCCGAAGGCCCCGGTTAATTATAGGCCTATCTCTCTGCTGCCGGCCCTCACGAAGATTCTGGAAAAGCACGTCCATGGCGTGCTCTCCAACTTTCTTGAATCTAATGAGATCCTGCATGCCACCCAATCGGGCTTTCGTCCCCATCTCAGTACTGAGACAGCGCTCCTGGAGGTCTCGGAAACCATTAAAGGGGTTCTGGACTCTGGGGGCAAAGTCATGCTGGTGATGTTAGACCTGTCGGCGGCGTTCGACACCGTTCCACATGTTGGTCTTCTCGCTAGACTTTTCGAGATAGGCTTACGGGGGACGGTGTTCGACTGGTTTTCCTCTTTCCTAGCCGGCCGCCGGCAATCGATCTGGGCCCCGCCTGATTCCGCCGTGATGCCGCCTCTGGGAGTCGGGGTCCCTCAGGGCTCTATTTTGAGCCCGACCCTCTTTAACATCATTATGACCCCATTGGCGGCGTTGGTGGAGTCGCATGGTGCCCAGATCGTATCCTACGCGGACGACACCCAGCTCCTCTTCTCTTGTAAGAGAGGAGGCGACTTTGATGGGGAGAGTATTCGGGATTGCCTTGGGGCTGTTTTTCATTGGTTCCATCTAAACAGCCTTAAGTGCAATTCCGACAAGTCCGAAGTACTTTTCTTTGGGTGCGACACAGAGCCAGATTGGCAGACCTGGTGGCCACTGGATATGTTCCCTCCGTCCTGCTCCTCTCAGGTTGCTAAGAATCTGGGGGTGAAGATGGATAACAGGCTTACCTTGAAATCCCAGATCCTGGGGGTGTCGGGCATTTGCTTTGGCATCCTTAGGATGCTGCGGAGGTTCCTTCCTCTGTTATCCGTGGAACATAGGACGCTGACAGTCCAGGCTCTGATTGGGTCCAGGTTGGATTATTCCAACGTTCTTTACCTGGGCCTTCCAGAGTACTTGCTGCAGCGGCTTCAAGTGGTACAGAACGCCGCTGCCAGGGAAATCTTTGGCCTTAGTAGGCGCTCCAGGGCCTCGGGCTTGCTGGCAACTTTACATTGGCTTCCTATCCGCAAGAGGATCGCCTTTAAGGCTCTGACCTTGGCCTACAAAGCTCTTCACAAGGAGGGAGCCAAGTACCTCCAAAAGAGGCTGGTCTTTTATCATCCGACCAGGTCTCTGAGGTCGGAAGCCCAGCACCTTGCTGTTGTCCCCCGGGTAAAGAAAGCGCGCCTCGGAGGCCGCTCTTTTGGACTGTTGGCATCTCAGTTGTGGAACTCTTTACCACTGGCCCTGCGGGGAGCCACCAGCCTACTGGCTTTTAGGAAAGGCCTTAAAACTTGGCTGTTCACTCAGTAGCCGGTCTTCCGTGAATCTTTGGCCCACTCTTCTGTTAGTTTTTTATCTGGTGTTATGTTAGTATGTTGCAGTTTTGTCTCTTTCTCCAATAAAGCGCCGGGACACTCTCTTTGAGTAGCCGCGCGCTATAGAAATAAACAATTAACATAACATAACATGGCCCGGGCGGGATTAAAGCATTACATCTGGGTTATTTTTATCTTCCAGTTTTGGATGAGCATTCCAAAGACTCGAAAGTTCAGTTGAGACAATCTAGAGGGGTAGGTAGTTATGGGCCATGTGCCAGACCTAAGAACAATGATGGCTTTTCCACTTACCATTCCATAGGTCACTCAAAATCTGCTGATATAACAAGAGAAAGGGTAGTAGAAAATAGGCTTGAATTAGCAAATAGATTTGCCCCACTGAGCCAGTTGGACAGTAATGACTGACTAATGAATTGTTCCCCTATTCATGGACAGGATACAGGCAATTTTTGTACTCATATTATCAATCCCTCATTGGGGGAGGAGGCTAGAACAATTGAACATTCCAAGGTACTTACCTGGAATATAGCAGGGTTAAAAAACAAAAATTGACAATGTTAGGGGGAATGGTTTGCTAAGGGATTATGATGTGGCTGGGCGTCAATAGTCCTAAGAAATTGAAAATTTGGTTGGATGGTTATACAACTTATTTTGAGCCTGCAAGGCCTTCTGTAGCTGGTAGGCCAAAGGGTGGTTTAATAACTTTAATTTCTTTAAATGTTATAGATAATCATTGTAAATTAAACTCTGGGTCAGTGTATTGTCTAGTGGTTCAGATCACGCCCATTAATGCATCTAAAATACTTATTGTTAATTTCTATAACTCATTTGATAGAATTTCTCCAAATGAACATTTGTGCAGTCTTTATTGCTTTCTGGAGTCATACAAGGAAAAGCCATTTACACCTTATTCAGTTATTTTCTTGAGATTTTAAAATACACGTATGCCCAAAGAACTGCCATATCACTGATAGCCTTGGCCCTGGCAACCACCCAGAGACACATTTTAAACACACACAACAAGGTGGGTTTTTAGAGGATACTTTAGCCGAATTTGGCCTATCATACCCAAAGATGGGATATCATCCATGACAAGGATGATATCCCATCCTTCAAGCGAAGGGGTCCGAATTCTACAATATACATATAGAGCCAAATGGTCACACTTTAGTGATCATAATCCAATACACATTACAGTAGTAGTTACCCCTAAAATAAATAGATGTGTTTCTGTCTCTAATCCGAAAGTAAAAGACCAAGGCCATGGACTTAAATGGTGCAAGGTAGTCCTGGATCATTTCCCAAATTATGTATTTGATATTGTCGGAACCAAGATTGATTTCTGCTTAGATGACACGAAAAGGGACGCTGAAATTCTTAGAGGTTACTTTAAGATTTGTAATCGGGTGACTAGAGCTCTCACATTTCCGCACAGAGAATCTTTAAATAGAGGTGAGAGATGGTTTGATCACAATTGCACAGTTGCTCACCAAAAGTTGCCTCTCGCGTTAAAGCAAAAACTGCAAGATAACATTTTAGTAGCTGTCCATAGAAAAACATATAATGTGGCCATACACACCTGTAAATCAGAAATTAAACATGATGCTTGGAATTATCCATTGTCTATAGATGTTATTAAGAATAGTGCTAAGTTCTGGGAAATCATTAATATACCATTTTTCTCTGCCACAAAGGGTAGACCACTGGAATGTAATATCCAGAGGAGCAGTGGTTTAGCCACTTTAAATAAATATATATATATATGTATATATAGATATATATAGATATATATATATATATATATATATATATATATATATATATATATATATATATATATATATGTATGTGTATGTACTCCCTGTTTTCTATCTAATACCAAAAATCCACAAAGAGACCTTGCCAACTCCTGGAAGACCGATTATCTCGGCTATCAACAGCACGGGAGAAAATGTGGGTCGCTATATTGATTACTTCCTACAAGATCTGGTCACCCAATTGCCCAGTTATGTCCGTGACACCAGCGACTTCCTTTTAAAAATCATGGATTTAGAATGGCAAGAGGACATGCTACTTATTACATTGGACGTAGAGTCCTTCTATACAAGTATTGGACATGAAGAGGGACTAAGAGCGACTAAGTACTTTTTGGACACACGATCAGCTGACTTTTATGAACATAATAAAGTCATCCTTGAACTGATGAGTTGGTGTCTAAACAACAACTATTTTGCTTTTGGTAAAGAACTGTGGAGACAACTACGAGGCGTGGCCATGGGATCCTGCTTCTCCCCCAGCTACGCGTGCTTGCACGTATGCTGGTGGGAGGAGCAGGTCCTGGGTGTCACGCATGCAGTGTGGGTTAGAGAAAAAATTGTCAAATATCTACGATATATTGACGATATTTTCATTCTTTGGCAAGGTAGTGAAGATGAAGCAAAATCCTTTATAGAAGAAATTAATATAAACTCCCTCAATCTTCGCTTCACTTCTCACATCAGTCCTCAGCAGACAGAATTTTTGGACGTCCAACTATATGTGAGAGCCAATAGATTAGAATCGACCCTACACCGCAAACCAACATCAGGCAATACCATATTGCATGCCTCAAGTCTTCATCCTAAGCATACAATATATAGCATCCCTTTTGGAAAAATTCTACGGATTAAACGAATCTGTAGTTCTGCTGAAGATTTTGAGAGCTGTGTTAATGATCTCAGGGCCCGTTTTAAAGAACGTGGCTATTCTGATCGCATGTTTAACCAATCTTTGGCTAAAGCAAGGTTAAGAAGCAGAGAGAGCTAAATTTAATTCTGACACAGACACTATTGAGTCCCCTACTGATCCAGACATATTGACTAACACCTGTCCTAGATTCATCACTGCGTACAGCAGTGAAGAAAATGCCATTAAAAAGATCATTCAAAAGAATTGGCCGATAGTTCTCACTGATAACATTCTGAATTCCACCCTAACTTTTCGTAGGGCTAGAAACATGGGAGCTTCTTTAGATGTCGGCAGCCCAGAACTTAAACAAAAAGATATATGGCTAAAGGCTAAACCTGGTTTCCGCAAATGCACACATTGTAGGGCGTGTAAATTCGGTGAGAATAAGACACATTATCGTACACCGTTTAGCTCAATAGACATTCCAATCAAAGGTTGTCATGATTGCAAAACTGACTTCGCAGTCTATGTTCTGACGTGCACCTGTGGTTTACACTACATAGGAAGTACAAAAGCCCAGGTGCACGTCAGAATTTTGCAACACTATAACACTTGTGCAATACTACACAACGATCCCACCTATCCAGTAGCCCGCCATTTTGCACTAAGGCACAATAAAGTAAAGACCTGAACTGTCTTACATATTATGTGGTGGGATCGGTACCGCCCTTGCAAAGAGGAGGCAATAGAGAGTTGTTATTGCGACAACTTGAGACGCGCTTCATTCTACAATTTGACAGTAAATGGCCGAATGGCCTGAGTAACACCAAAGATATATACAACTTTCTTTAAGTACAATATGACCAGGAAGCAGTCTCATACATCCTGTTGTTGTAAGTTGTTCTGTCTAGCTCTCACATTGACTCAGTTAAATTTAGCTAAGCTCCATTATCATGACCAGATGGTTTTCTGGTCAAATGGGCAGTCAGGTTCCCTGTTGCCCATTTACGCACCTGTGTATAATGAAAATGAGTAATCACCACTATTTATGAAATTTAATAGATAGTCAGGTTCCCTGTTATCTATAGAGTTTTATAATTTTCTGCACTAGGTATACATATATGGGAATTTGTATATTTATATGGTCATATAATGAAAAGTTTTGGTCTTTCCAATTTTCCGTTTCTTTGGCCACTTTACATCTGTGGCACTTGTTTCTCCCTCACGACCATTAAGTTTTATCACTATGTTATTTATCACTGCACTTACTTTTATATTCTTTTAAAAATAAGAAATCATGATGAAATTGCTGTTTTTAGAAGTGCATTTTATATTTACCCTTAATTAAATAATGTGGCCCAGTTGCTAATTTTAATACAGGTAATATATATTTTCTAAAGTGCATTCTCTTTTTTAGCAATACAATGTATATCATTGATTTTATCATTTTCTAGAATTGAAAGTATGCACTTTATATAAAGCCTCTTTGCACACTAGGCAGGGTTGCCGTAGCTGTTTGGTCGTTAGTACTGTAGCACTTTTTTGCCCTTTTTGCACAACTTTGCTCTCCCTTCTTGTGTCCATATAGACATAAAGCAAGTCGAAATTACCATTACTTTTATCTTGTACAAATGTGTATGTTGGTTTTTTCTTTGTGATTTACTGGATTCAACCAGGTATTACATCTATAGCAAGCATGAATTGCTTTAATCATTTTTTCTGTGGAAAAAAGGAGAACAAAACCGACACAATGATATGTACAAAACGCATTTATGCAAAGTATTGTAAATATGCCAATTTCGAATTGTGGTCTCTATTGTATAATTGCTTTACCATCAGCAAGAAAACAATTGGGAATTGATCTGTCTTCTTAATAATGGACACTCACAATGATAGTCTGTTGTCCATATAGTTTGGTCACATGACCATCTTTGGAGGTGGGCAGTAGGCGGGGCACAAATGCACTTTAAATGTCACAACAAATCAGCTATTCCCTGCATGTGAACAAGGGCTGCAAAGCCCTAAACGCGTCATGGTTGGTTGGACTACGAAAAACTGAAAATAAACTTACCTGAAAGAACTTGTGGTCTATATATATATATTACCTACTGGCGGTCGCCAGTAGGTAGTTATAGTTGGGATCTAGTTACCATAGGAAAATCACAACATTCTATTCCCAATAACGTTGGCGCCGATTGACGAATCTTCATGACATTTTCAAAACTTATGGCCCGCTCTGGTTTGCTCCTATCTTAAAAGTTTCGGGGTGATTTGTCAAGGGGGGGCAGAGAAAAAAGGGGGGTCCATAAACGTGTTTTCCCCATGCAATTTCCCATAGGAAACTTTAGACACAGCTACAGCCCAAACTGCTGAACGGAATTACGCCAAACTTGGCAAAAAGGTAGCCCTTGGTTTTTTAAATGGTGTAAATCTATTCAATAGTTGCAGAGAAAATCAAAATAAAAAAATGTATATATCTAGAGGCACGCAGTATCCACGCACCCTCCCGATCACGAGCTGCATGCTAATTGGTGGTCAACACTCCAAACCAGGAAGTGTTGGCAGCCATCTTGTGCCTCGGTAGAACCGAGGCACAAAGAAAGAGAAAAACAAACGCGCAAAACACAAAAAAGGGGCAGGGCAGGAACACCCTGACCCCCTAGGCCTGCTCAGGGGGTCCCACAAGGACCCCCAAGGCCCCAAAAATTACTTTTCTAAAAATAGCGGGATGCGCAGAGAATCCGCGGATCCGGCCGCGAAAAAAAAAAAAGAAGCGTGTTTCGTTAATATTTAGCCCTCGGGGCAATCTTTATATTGTGATGCGGGGCCCAAAGGGGACCCTCAGCCCCAGGGACCGCCACCCCCGGGGCTTTTAAAAAAATATTTGCAGGGGGCTCACGGCCTCCTGCAGCCCTGGGGACAGCCACCCCCCGGGGCTTGTATTTTTGTAAAATAAACAAACCTGTGTGGGGGGCTTGAACCCCCCCACATGCCCAGGGGACTGACCCCAAGCCCCGGGCACCCCCACCCCGGGGCTTTGTAAATGGTGGGAGGGGGGCCATGCGGCCCCCCTCCTGGATCCCTCGATGGCCCTAGGGACCGCCACCCTCCACGGCCGGCTCCTGCAGTGATGTAATATGTGATGTCATCAGCAGTGCATTGCGGGCGCGCAAGTTATAATCAGCTGAACTAACTGTAACGGGGGAATTTTTATGGTTTTGTATGAGTGAAATGTCCAACTAACTATAACACCCCTGAAACCTATGTTTTTTTTTTGTGAATTTCTAAGGTTTTTTAAATGCTAATTTCTAACTATAACGTGCCTGAAACCTATGGTTTTTTCAGTGAATATATATATATATATATAGGGACCAGGAAGACCAGGGACCCCCAGGTACACCGTTTATGGTTGAGGCTTATACTTTGGCCTTCACCAACAAAGACATAGCAGTGGCTATTATACAACAGACAAGTAACAAGGCTCTCGGGCCGGATGGTGTTCTGGCAAACCTTTTTAAATCCAATGTGGCAGTATGGTCAAAATTACTAGCTCACGTTTTTTAAAATGGCCTGTAAATATGGCCTGTCTAGATCATGGTCTCAGTCAACCATTGACCCAGTTATTAAAGTAAGGGCAGAGAGGAGACCCATGATGCTATGGGCCAGTATTGCTACTAGACTCAGCAGTCAAAGTGTTAGGAAGAGTGATCCTCAGTAAACTCACTGATTAGCTTAACAAGTACAATATACTTTCAAACCTGCAATACGGATTCAGGAAAGGGAGGGGCACCACAGACCAGTACCTCAAAGTGCATCTGTTAGCAGGGAAGTACACTATTGCCAAGAAAGGAACACTATAACTGGCGTTTATGGATCTGTCGGCGCCCTTCGACCAGGTGAACAGATCCAAGCTGTGGGCATCATTACGAAAAACCAGGCATGGATAAGAACATTGTAAACTTCCTGGCCGACTTGCATAGGGATTTAACAGCTACAGTGAGAATTGACCAAAGGAGCAACCACACGCAGGGAATGGGCATCATAAAAGGAGTCAGACAGGAATACATTTTACCCCCCCCTATTGTTTACTTCATATATTAACAACTTGGAATCAACCCTAGGGGGAGCTAGCAAGGATATTCTGCGTGTGGAGGAACAGCTGATTCCATCTCTCCTATATGCTGATGATACAGCTTTATTAGCCCGAGCAGGAGTTGGCCTACAGTGTCTTTTAAGTACCTTTGCCGATTTTATGAGATTTTTGTAAATTTTTCTAAATCTCACACAATGATCTTGGATTCTAAACCCAGAACAACCAAAATGCACTATTGTGAAGGAAATGAAATAGCTAGGGTAACTACATTATCTTACTTAGGTGTTCCAGGGGCACGTGGGTACTGCAAAGGAAATGCAATGGCCAGATCTACAATAGCGGTTCTAGATTTTGCACGTAGGCTAGAGGCAAAGCCAATACAAGCAATGGTAAATATAGAGCAAAATGCTTCGCTATTACAAACTATGGCTCTAAAATTTGGGAATATAGAGAAGTCAAGGATATCCAAATAGTGGAAAATAAATTTTTAAGAAACCTGCTATCGGTGCCACAAACAACACCTTCTTATATTATCCGCCAAGAAACTGGCACAGGTTTTGTGTCAGATTTGACTGGAATGGCACCCTTACTTAAATGGAAAGTGACCTGGATAAATCTGGAACTAGAAATGACCCGCGAGATCATGCGTGGTTGCCTAACATTAGATAGAACAAGTAGTATTCCCTGGCTGAGTTATGTGAAAAGGATACCAATGCAATTAGGATGTCCCGAGTTATTAAGTTCTCCAGATAAACTACTGAAGGAAGATCTGCTATGGGCTAAGGAAACGTATCTATACATGATACATACTACTGAAAGAGAGGCCAGGGAGTTGATGAAACCACGGCAGGAGCCCATCAACTATTAAAAACTAAATGCGCAATTGAACTCTATTTAAATGTAGTAACTAACCTGCATCACCGTTTCCCTCTAGTAAGATTTAGATTTAATAAGTTGCACTTTCTATTTGCTGAATGCCAGGGGTGGAGAAAGGTGGGGGATTTGGGTCCCTGCACATGTGATAACTTTTCCAACCAGGACATGTCGCAATTTGTTTTGTTCTGCGAGCATTTTTTGCACATCTGAAAACATTTTATATTACCAATTTTAAGGGGCAAAGGCTTCTTGCAGGTGAGGCCAGCTCTTATATAGCTACAGATGCTGACCAATGTCTGTGAAATTTTCAACACAGCTAGTTTTTTAACTGTGGCGGTTAGAATAAGGAAAAAAAAAGAGAGGGACTCCATGATCTGGAATATAACAAATACTCTTTAAAATATATATATATATATATATATATTTATAATGAATTAATCATTGAATTGGTTGTCTATCATGTCTAAGATGATAGTTTATTATACAATGTTCGCTTCTTATGTCTTATTGCTGTGTTAAAATGAATTTTTGTAGTATGCTTTTAACCAAATAAAGTGATTATGACTGGCTGACTACTGTGTGTTATGAGTAAATGCTTTACACATAGCCTCTGAGATAAGCATGACTGCTCAGCCAAGCTATCATTGGGGTGAGCAGGGGTTATTTTAAGAGTGTAGTCCCCCTTACCCTCACTAGAAGTAAGGGTCCCTACTTGGACAGGGAAAATTTTTGGAGCATGATGCTACAATTATTAATGTTTGTGCTTTCTTCTTTTTCCCATTACATGTGTGCAGAATGTTAAACTGACTGCGGACCTGAATACATCTACTAACTACTAGGAGTAATATTATGAGCAGTATTATTCCCTTGGTGTGATAGAGTTAACGGTTGACATCCCTAGTGATTCTTCTATGACTGGAGGACAGTTGTGCTTTGCTCCATGTTTCCTGCCACCTGCTTTTGTCCTGAGCAGCACATGTGTTTACATCAAGGGCGGAATAATATTCCAACCTCACGTACATTATGCACACAACGCAGACAAGCAAAATCACCCATTACTGAGCCATTCAAAAAACACACATGAACATCCATTACCAGTCTGCAGTTGTTCTATCACAGACTGCCTACAATATGACTGAGGAGAGGAATACGTTGCTTCCCAACCTTATATTGAAGACAGTGGAAGTTGTATTTGCGGTCCAAAACCCAATTACCAATTAGTCCAGCGTTCATGTCTGGTGATCAGGCATGCTATCAGCCGAAAATGCACTGGGGAGAAGATACCACCCAAGAGTCAGAACATCTGCAAGCACTAGGTAGAACTATGCTGATGATCCAGGATAAAGGGCTTAGACATCATGGAGGGATCTACCTGGTGCTCCATCAAATGCTAGTCCCAATTCAACCAACTGCACCAGAGGTGCTTTGCAAACTCTTTTTCAGACCTCATTGGTCTTATGGGGCCTGGTTGGACAGAATATTGCTGACAAAAATATCTGCAATAAGAAATACTATCAAAAAAATACGGTGGCCATAGATGTCGACTTTACATACTAAGGGCCTGATTACGATGGCAGTGAGACTGCCACGACAGCCTGTCTGTGACGGTCTCACCGCCATCGTAGACAGTTTCTCCACCCATCATATTACAATGGCGGGCGGTGTGATGGCGGTTGGAAACACTGACCAACATGCATCCGCCGGGCTCCTTGAGCCCACCGGTGCGGAGAGGGACCTCTTATTCCCTACAATGTGACAATGCCTACCAGGCACACCCGTAGGGAGTACGATGTCTCTTTCCGCCTGCCTGTTCATGGCGGTTAACCAGCCATGAACAGGCAGGCAGAATGGGATATTGGGGGCCCGTAGTGGGCCCCCCTTCCTTCCTTGCCTTAAGCTGTGGGCACTGAGGGGCATTCATGGTGCCCACCTACATATTGTATTGTATTGTTATTGTAATTGCATTTATATATCGCTTACTACCCCTGACGAGGCGTCAAAGCACTTTTTCGGCAAGTAGCACGCTACTCCAGGACCCAGAGAGGATTAGTGTTGAATTAGTATAGTGAAACATGCAAGTACATTTTAAGTGGTGGATAGTCAGTTAATTGGATTTGGAATGATAGCAGAAGGATAGAGGAGGACAAAGGTTTGTATTTATATAGCGCTTGTTAACGCACGCAATTCAGGAAGCCTACAAACGATTAGAGGAGAATTAATATGGTGAAATATGAAGTAATTTCAGTGGTGGATATTAGTCAGTCAGATGGGTGTTGAAGCGCTTTTCTGGCGAGTAGCATGCCACTCCGTAACCCATAAAGAATTACTGTTGAAAATTAGTATATTAAAAAAAATGAAGTCATTTGAGTAGTGGATATGTTATTCAGTTATTTGGGTAGTATATTAGTATAGTTTAATATGGAATTTGAGAAGTGAACATGTTGGTCTGCTAATTTCGATTGAAAAGGATAGTGGAGGGATAAAAGAGTGAAGGATTTATTTTTTGTAGGTCTTAGCAGTAGGAGGAGGCTTTTAGGTGAGTAAAAAGGAGTTTTGGAGGGGAGGACTCAGAGGGAAGAGTTTAGAAAGGTTTGTTTTAGGGGATCGGTATAGTAAAAGAGGTGTCAGATGATGCAAGTAGGAGAGAGTCTAAAAAGAGTTATTTTGGCAATCATAGTAGTGGTATGGGGTTTGGGATAAATGAGAGAGTGGATGTAGAGGATATATTGATAGATGTATAGGTTGAGAGATAGGATAGTACATTGAAAGGAGTAGTAGAAGAAGTTTGAGATGAGTCAGAAGGTTGGGCTATAAGATTAAGGCCCAGATGTAGGTGGCCTATTACTGGTCGGTAACGGCCTGCCTGCCGCTGCTCTGAGCCGCTCTGAGCCTTCCCGCCTTCGGGCCACGCCCCCCGCCGCCGCTCGTAGTTTCCCGCATCCCTGCCATTCTGTTGCTTTGTTCTGATATTGTACTTTATTTTTGTTTAAAAACTTTGTTTTCCTGTGCTAGTATTGTTGTCCCCCCCCCTGTGCTGTTGTACCCTGTGCCCACCCGCCCCGCTCCCCGCTTCCCGCTTCCCGCCGCCGGGAGTGTGGACACGCCCCCTTCCTCCCCGTTCCCGTCTCCCAGCTGCTCCTCCCTCCCTGCACTTCGCCATAAATGGCGACCGTGCGCACGCGCAGCGTTGATGCGCAGCGGGCGCGCCGATTGTGCGCCGAAGGCGCGCCAAAGGTAAGCCCGTCTGCGCCCGTCCACGCCAGGACCGCGCCCAGCGCCGGGACCCCTGTCTCCGGCAGTCACCAGCCCTCCCGCCGGACCTACGCCGCCACCGAACTCAACGCACTCAACGCCGGCCGACTCCCGGGTTGCTACCGAGCCACCCCGAGACGCACCCACGGACCCTTCTACTGCAACTCCTGCAAGTTCACCTGCTTCCGGCCCTGCACCACTCCAGCAGTGCCCAAGAGCTCGACGAGCAACAGCAGCAGCCACCTGAAGTGCATCCTGCTCAACACCCGCTCCGTCCACAGACACGCTGTCGAGCTCTGGAACCTCCTCGACACCACAGCCCCAGACGTCGCCTTCCTCACGGAAACCTGGATGAACGCCTCCTCAGTGCCCGACATCGCCATCGCCATCCCGGACGGCTTCAAGATCATCCGGAGGGACCGCGTCAACCAGACAGGAGGAGGCATCGCCATCATCCACAGTAACTCCATCCGCATCACGACCAACACCGACGACACCCTCGCACCCGCCGAGCACCTGCACTTCCAGATCCACATCAACCCCAAGACCACCCTCAGAGGCACCCTCGTCTACAGACCCCCGGGACCACGCACACAATTCAGCGAGGACATCCCCGACTTCGTCAGCCCGCATGCCCTCCCCTCCGCTGACTACATCCTCCTCGGGGACCTCAACTTCCACCTGGAGAACAACAACGACCGCAACACCACCACCCTGCTGGACAACCTTGCTAACCTCGGACTCAAGCAACTGGTGACCACCCCCACCCTCTATGCCGGACACACACTCGACCCCATCTTCTCATCCAGCAAGGACATCGCCTTCAGCCACGCCACCGGACTCCACTGGACGGACCACAGCTGCGTCCACTTCAGCTTCAAAAGGACCACGATCCACCACCAACAGCAACAGGTTGCACGCAAAAGCTGGAACAAGATCACAGCCGACCAGCTCGCGACTTCCCTGAGCAAGAACCCACCCACCAGCGCAACGAACCCCAGCCAAGCAGCCACCAACCTCACGAAGTGGATCAGCGACTGCGCAGACGACCTCGCCCCTCTGAGGACCCCGCCTAGCAGACCCGGCAGCAAGAATGCCCCATGGTTCACCGATGAACTCAAGAGCTCCAAGAAGGACTGCAGAGCCCTTGAGAAAGCCTTGCGCAGAGACCCAACACCGGACAACATGACTGCCCTCAAGCTCGCCACCCGAAAACACCACCAGCTGATCCACACCACCAAGAAAACTGCATTCAAGGAACGACTGGACAACAACGCACACAACAGCAAGGAACTCTTCAACATCGTTAAAGAGCTCTCCAACCCCAACGCCGGAAACAGCGACATCACCCCTTCGCAAGACCTCTGCAACTCCCTCGCCTCCTACTTCCACAACAAGATCGCGGACATACACAACAGCTTCAGCACTCAACCGACGCTCGCCACGACCGAACCACCGCCCCCCACCACCACCCTCCGCGCCTGGACCCCGATCAGCACCGAAGACACCATCCGCACGATGAACTCCATCCACTCCGGATCTCTGACCGACCCCTGCCCTCACCACGTCTTCAACAAGGCCGACGCTGTCATCGCACCCCACCTGCGGGACATCGTCAACACCTCCTTCGACACCACTACCTTCCCGGAGAGCTGGAAGCACGCCAAACTCAGCGCCCTACTAAAGAAGCCATCAGCCGACCCCACCGACCTCAAGAACTACCGACCCATCTCACTGCTCCCGTTTCCCACAAAAGTCATAGAGAAGACCGTCAACAAGCAGCTGGCCGCCTTCCTCGAGACGAACGGATCCCTCGACCTCTCGCAGTCCGGCTTGCGGGCCAACCACAGCACCGAGACCGCCCTGATCGCAGCAACCGATGACATCCGAGCCCTGCTCAACAACGGAGAAACAGCGGCCCTCATCCTCCTAGATCTCTCCGCGGCCTTCGACACTGTCTGCCACCGTACCCTAGTACAGCGCCTCAGCAACGTCGGAATCCAGGAGAAGGCACTGGAGTGGATCACCTCATTCCTCGCCGGAAGGACATAGAGAGTCCGCCTCCCCCCGTTCAGATCAGAAGCCACCGAATTCATCTGCGGCGTTCCTCAAGGCTCCTCGCTCAGCCCAACCCTCTTCAACGTCTACATGAGTCCCCTCGCAGCCATCGCACGCCAGCACAACCTCAACATCATCTCCTACTCCGACGACACCCAGCTGATCCTCTCCCTCACCAACGACCCCGCCACCACCAGAGCCAACCTACACGAAGGGATGAAAGAGGTAGCCAAATGGATGAAGAACAGCCGCCTGAAACTGAACTCGGACAAGACGGAAGTCCTCATCCTGGGATCCTCACCCTCCACCTGGGATGACTCCTGGTGGCCCCCGCCCTAGGCAGCGCACCCAAACCAACAGACCACGCACGCAACCTGGGCTTCATCCTGGACTCCTCCCTCTCCATGACCAGACAAGTCAACGCCGTCTCCTCATCGTGCTTCAACATCCTACGCATGCTACGCAAGATCTTCCGGTGGATCCCCACCGAGACCAGGAAGACGGTCACCCAGGCCCTCGTCACCGGCCAACTGGACTACGGCAACGCCCTCTACGCCGGAACCACCGCCAAACTCCAGAAGAGACTCCAGCGGATCCAGAACCCCTCAGCACGACTCATCCTGGACATCCCTCGTCGCAACCACATCTCCGGACACCTGAGAGACCTGCACTGGCTCCCGGTCAACAAGAGAATCACCTTCCGTCTCCTCACCCACGCACACAAAGCCCTGCACAACCAAGGCCCAGGATACCTCAACAGCCGCCTCAACTTCTATGCTCCCAAACGCCAGCTTCGATCGACCGGCCACGCCCTCGCCGCCGTCCCCCGCATCCGAAGAGCCACCACAGGGGGAAGGTCCTTCTCCTACCTCGCCGCCAAGACTTGAAACTCCCTCCCAACCCACCTCCACCTGACCCAGGACCACCTCGCCTTCAGGAAGCAGCTCAAGACCTGGCTGTTCGAGCAGTAGCGGACCCCCCCTCCCCTAGCGCCTTGAGACCCTCCGGGTGAGTAGTGCGCTATACAAATGCTTTGATTGATTGATTGATTGATTTGGCATGTAGGGGGCATTTTATTTACCGAATCGGTAAATTTACCGATTCTGTAAATCAAGATGTAGGTGGCACTGTAATCAGTGCCACAGGCCCTTACCGAATCGTTATTCACCATGGAATACTATTCCATGGTCAATAACGAATTCCAGTGTACATGCACATCTGTGCATGTACACCTGTGCCATGTGGCACACAGACATGCCCTAAGGGCATGTCTGTGTATCACATGGCACAAAAGCCAGAAACAGGGGTGCAACAGGGTGTCAAAGTGACACCCTGTCCCCCTTGTAAAATCGGTAATTTTACAGATTCGGTAATTACCGAATCGGTATTTGCTATTGAATCCTATGGGCTTCAAGGCCCATAGGAATCAATGGCATTTACCGATTCGGTAATTACCGAATGAGTAATTACCGAATATTAACGAATCGGTATTTTTTCCGAATTATTTACCTACATAGCAATTACCGAATAGTGAATACCGAATCGGTAAAATTCGGTATTTACCATTCGGTAATTTGCTATTACCTACATCTGGGCAAAATTGAGCAAAGTATAGACTGAGAAATAGGGTAGTGCATTGGAAATGCTAAATTAGAAGTGATGAATATATAGATCCATAATTACATTGAAAGTATATAGATACATAAAGGAGGTAAGTATATGTAGATTAAAGATATTGATAGAGGCACAGGATGAGAAATAGGGTAGTGCATTGGATATGCTTTTTCAGGAGAAAAGTAACAGACACACAGATCCAAGTACATGGAAGGTACATAGATGCACAATGGAAGTATTTACATGTAGACCAAAGATGATTTTTATTTATTTATTATTATTTATTTTTTTCTCTCAACAACATAATTATTTTACATGTTTATACAAAGTAATACACAAAGATAGGTAAAAATCTATAGTGAAAAAAAATGCTTGTATACAGAGGGATATGCTGTAAATTTCTGTTTGCCTATGGTGCTTATGTGGGGAAAAGCCACATCTTGAGTAGTTTTCTGAAGATAAGATGGTTGTCGGTGGACCTTATGTTGGGGGGTAAAGAGTTCCATAGTTTGGCTGCTTGAACAGAGAAGGATGTGCCATCCATGTTTTTTTTCTTGTATGGTCGGATTTTTAGGTGAGATGCTCCTTTAGAGCAGAGGATCCTATGTTGAATGTGTTTGGTGATTTTATTCCTGATGAAGAGTGGCCCCATTCCATGTATTGCTTTGTGGGTGATACAAAGCAGATTGAATGTGGATCTTCTGGCAACCGTTAACCAATGCAGGGCTTTCAAGGCAGGGGAGATGTGGTCTCGCGGTTTGATATGCAAGAGTAGTCTGGCAGCCGAGTTCTGAATCCGTTGTAGTCTTTTCATGGTCGTTAAAGGTGATCCGTGGTAGAGGCTATTGGCGTAATCGAGTCTGTACAGAACAAGGTAGATGGTAGCTTGGACCTTGTGTGGGAATCCCAAATGAGGGAAAATTTGTTGCAGCATTTTTATAGTAGCAAAGCTTGATCTTGCTAGTTTATTCACTTGGGCATAAATCGACGGCTTGGAGTCCATGGTCATTCCGAGGTTTCTTGCTTCCTTTGATACTTTAGGCAGTCATCCCAGTTAATCAGGCCATGCGGCAAGCGGGTTGTAATGTTTCCAATCGCCACAGGTGAGTATTTCAATTTTTGAAGCATTCAATTTGAGATGGCTCCAGGTCATCCACTGATCCACGGCTCTGAGACAGCTGAAAATTGGTGAATTTCCAATGTCTTTGGGGCATTCCAGTTGAAGGAGTATTTGTGTGTCATCTGCATAGTTATAGCACGTAAGGTGAAATTTATTGATCAGTACTGGTAATGACTTCATGTAGATGTTGAAAAGCGTGGGCGAGATGATAGAACCTTGAGGGACCCCTGCTTTTGTGGAGTACGGTTTGGATGAGAAAGGTGGGGTATGGATGACATTAGTTCTGTTTCGAAGGTAGGACGCAATCCAGTCTAGAGCAGTTCCCTCTATGCCGGCTTCATAGAGTCTTTGTTTCAGAGTGTCATGGTCAACCGTGTCAAAGGCAGCTGAGAGGTCCAAGAGGAGTAGCGCAGGAACCACGTTGCAGTCAACTGTATTCTTTAGGTCATCCCAGATGACACAGAGGGCGGATTCAGTGCTTCTTCCGGACGGAATCATGTTTGGAAGTCTGAAAGTATGTCATTCTCTTCAATGAATTGAGACATCTGTGCGAACGCTGCTCTTTCTATCAGTTTGCCCAGGAACAGTCCATTTGCAATGGGTCTGTAGTTGTCAGGGTTCAGCGGTTCCTTCAGTAAAGGGCGTATGTATGACTTTTTGAGTTCTTCTGGAAATATTCCAGTAGTTAAGGAATTGTTGATGATTCTTCTTACTGGAGTGGCAGCAGAGGTTGTTAAAAGAATTGTCTTGAAAGTTTGTGGCGGACAGGGGTTAGAAGGGCTGCCGGCAGGCCTGCTTGCATTGACCAGGTCCATAAATTCATCGTGTGAGATGTGTTGGAAGGAACGGAGAGACTTGATTAGAGCATTCTTGGATTGTTGTTTTGTACAAGTGTTAGTGCTGGTGCTTTGTTTCTGTTTTAAGTACGATTCCAACATGTCTGCTTTGTCCGTGTAATGATTTGCCAGTTTGTCTGTGAAATCTTGAGTAACAGGATGAGTTCCATCTAGGCAATTTGGTTTGCGAAATTCATTGAGTATTTTATAGAATTCTTCATTTGCACATTTAGCATTTTGAATTTTGTCTGAATAGTATTTTTTCTTAGCTCTTTTGATAGACGACTTGTATAATCTGTTAATTTTCTGTAGGTGAAGGTTGTCTTGTTTGGCATTTGTTTTGAGCCAGGTATGTTGCAGCTTTCTAATTTATTGTTTTATGTCTCTTATTTCTATGTTTCTCTAAGGCGCTTTTTTTCTTTTGTTCTGTTGTGTGGTTTTGAGTGGTATCAGGATGTCAAAAGCTTCCTGTAGCCACTTATATACATTTTGAACATAATTTATGGTTTCCAGATTTGTACTGGATGTAAGTTGTGTTTCCAAGTGTTTCAAATTGAATTTGTTCCAGGGCCGATAGGTGGATGGATGTAAGGTAGTTTTAGGTGAGTCGCTTAGCATTGTTTTATGTTGGAAGGCAAGCAAGTGGTGGTCTGACCATGTGACTGGAGTTATAGTTTGAAAGGTAACGAGTTCAGTATTAGCAGAAATGACATCTAGGATATGTCCAGCGGTGTGTGTCGGATTGTGGACAATCTGATGCAGGTTCAATGCGTCTAGGCCGGTGATTATAGTTTTTGAGTGGGTCATATTGGGTTTATCAAACCAAATGTTAAGGTCACCCAGAACCATAGGTTGGAGTGTATTGTTATCAGGTTTGAAACTGTGTTTAGAAGTGCGTCTGGGAATGTTGCCTTGCTAGGTGGACATCTGTAAAGGAGCAGGAATTTACAGGAGGAAGATGGTGTAGGATTGCATCTTGTTAGGAGAGCCTCACAATTCTTTATGGAGATGTTGTCAATTTTAGTGATATGTATTGTTTGCCTGAATACAACAGCTAGACCACCTCCTTTTTTGGCTATACAATTTTGGGTGATTATTTGATAGCCTAGAGGAATGGCTTCAAGCAGGACTGGAGCCATATCTTCTCCCAACCATGATTCGGATATGAATAGTATGTCTGGTTTTGCATCGGCGAGAAGGTCGTAGATGTGAGGCTTGTTTTTAGAGAGGGATAGAGCATTTAATATTAGACAGTTTAGTGAGTGGCCTTTGGTGATAGTGGGACTTTGTTTGGTAGAAGAGTGATCAGTATTGTGGGGTTTGTAGCAGGTGTGTTTTTAATGCTGTTATTAGCTGTATTAGGATAGCAATCGTGTAGCTGTCCTGTATCGTGTTCCTCATCCAGCATGCTAAGAAGGCATTTTGATGGATCCGCATGTGTATGTGTTGGAGATGGTGTTTGAGAGTGCGTTGGAGTGCTGTGTTGCTTTTGTGGTGTAACATTATTGTGAAGTAGACATGGGGAAGCAGAGTTGTGAGGTGTAGCATGTTGCTTATATTTTTTGCGTATGTTTAAGGCGGAAGGTGTATGATTCAGGTGAGGTGGTGCAGCATGTGGGTCATGTAGTAATGTTCTAAATTGTCCAATGGATGAGAGGCGATTAGAAGAGAGGTGTTGTATTGCTGTATCTGTGTTAGGTGTGGTGGAAGAGCGAAAGCTTGGCAGTGGAGTTTGTTCCTTTGTGTGGTTTGAAAGGTGGGTATATGTTTGTATTTTTTGATGGTAAGTATTATAAGATGTTGCACCTTGAAGATCTTGTTGTGCTGGTGTGTGTGATATGTTTTGCTTTTGAGGAGTAGTGAAAAAGGGTGCTGATGTATGTGTTTCATGCAATGGATTTGGTTGTGTAGTATTGTTTGTGAGAGCAGGCTGTGACGTAGAGGGGGTGGTGATGTGTTTATGAGTAGAGTGTATGTTGTGTGTAGGAGGGAATGAAGTAGAGGTGAGAGTGTTTATCTTAGACTGGTTTGTTGCAAGAGTTACAAAGTGTGGTGGTGTGCAGTGTGTGTGTTGTGCGTTAGTGTTACTATGGTAGAAGGGAGAGGAGGGTGTTTATTGGACAACTGATGGAAGGGTGATTATATGTTTGTTAGTGATAAAAGGTGGTCTGTTAGGTGTAATTACAGCAGGGAGAGTGTGTCTGAATGGGATGTAGTTATCTATGGTGGTGATTGGCTTTGTGTAAGTGGTATATGATAGAGTTGTGTACTTTTTGTAGGTGATGGTGGATATGTGTGGTAGTTGGGATAGTAGGGTGTGTAGATCTGTTTGGTTGGGTTTGTAGTGCATGCTGGTACATTAATTTGTGCATGGTGGTGTGCATGGTATACATTTGGTGTGAGTGTGTTGCTCGGTTTGTGGATGTGGATGGAGTGGGCTGGGTATTGCTAAATGAGAAAACGGGCAGCATTTCTGGCCCTAGTCCCGACCAGTCTTGAAGTGGATCAAACAGGCAGCTGCCCTTGTCCTCTCTGCCCTTAGCCTCGACGCCCGGGCTGAGACGCCCTAACCCTGGCCTTTTATAGCCTAGTAATCAGGTGACTCCTTCAGCCAATGGGAACCCTAGCCCTAACACTACCCAATCACAACACTAGCCCAAAAATCGAGAACCAATAGGAGACCAGGACCTTACAGCCAATCGTAGCCCTAGTCCAAGCACCCAATCAGTTCAAAAACCCTGATCTCTACATCCAATAAAGGCCCTAGCCCTACCAGTAGTCCCAAAACAAGTCCATGCAACCAATGGCACAGGTAGCCCTAGTCCCCACTTCCAATAGAAAGCCTAACCCTACTCTAAATCCCACACCTAGTCCAGCAACCAATCACACCAGAAGCCCTAATCGCTACTTCCAATTAAAGGTCTAACCCTAGCCCTAGTCCCAACCTACTCCCAACAACCAATAACATAGGAAGCCCTAGTCCCTACTTCCAATAGAAATCCTAACCCTAGCCCTAGTCCCAAACCTACAATGATTGAATCGAAACCCAGAAACCAATCAGAACCCTCAAATACCCAACCAATGAGGACCCTAATCCAATAGAAACACCAGATACAACCACCAATCAGTGTAGACATGTACCAACCACTAGCAGACCATAGAAGGTCCCAGCGACCTCAGACAAGGTTTGCTGGCCAGGGAGTTGGAAGCTGCTTCTCCTGTTCAGAATCTCCTAGGAGACAGACAGGCTCAATCCACACTTTGGACTGCAGCAGGTAAGGGCCTCACTAACTTGAAATCTAACAATACTGTTTGATTAAAATTTAACTCCCTCTGCTGGCCAAAAAGATTTGTGCTGGTGTTTCCAGCCTCCCCTTCTCATGACTCTGTGGATTTTATCTCTGGTCCTTTGCCTCCCCTCAACCACGTCGGCCGTATTAAGCTGAATTCCTCGTGAAAAAGGTTATGGTGTGAGGTACCCTGATTGAAATTGCCACCTACTTCTTCAGACTTCTCCGCGCTGGTCACCTTGGATTCTGAGGTGTCTCGATGCTCCACCACAGGCCGTTTCTTCAATCTTAGGTCACGTCTTGAGGCGTTGTACCTTCTTTCGAAGGTTAATATTCTGCTCAATTCATAATCCCTGGTGTCCCTTTCTAATTTCTGTTGCTTTCTTTCCTGAATCTTTTTCTCATGGGTAGTTAGCCATTTCTTGATTAGCTCTTTCTCTTCTATATGTTTAGTAGTATCCATAGTCTCCAAAATGCTTTGCTCTAGGGTTTCTATTTCCACCAGTGTTTTCTCACTGTCGCTCCACGCGAATTTCACCAGTATCTTAAGCATCCCCTGTGAAGAACCTGCAGTGTACTCTGCCCATTCATTGACCAACTCCGGGTCTGGGTTCTTGTACGCAGGGACGTGTAGATCCTCGGGCCCCTGGGTACCCTGTCCACTCAATTTAGTTCTGTAGGGAGGTGGCCTCCCACCATTTCCTTATCTCCCTCTAGTGTAGTCTTTCCAATTGTAAATATTTATTTCTTAGACTTAGTTGCCATGTACTGGATGTTGCTCCTTCGTCCCGTGCCCATGCTCCCCGGCAATTTTTTAAACTGTCCGTTGCCACCTCACGGCGGGCCACCTCACTAAACATCTAGTATTCCTACTAGTTCGCCTTCTAACTCATTCTACTGCTTAAGCTGATGTCTCCTTACCCTGCCGAATCTTCGAGATGTACGGGCCTCAGGGGTTTCATTCTCTGGCGTGAGCAGCGGTGCTGGTGCTTCTCTTGCACTTCCAGTGCTCCGTGATGCCTGCCAAAAGTCCCCGCATTCTCAAACGGGTGCTCCGGTCCTGCGGCAGTAGTGCCTCTTACAATATCCTGCTCCCCACACAAATTAGATTGGACCAGCAGAGGGTGTGCTGCGGGGGTGGTGAGGCGGGGGAGGAGCAGGGTTGGGCAGTAGTGAAGTCAGACGTACAACGGCCAGGAGTAAAGTAAGTAAATAAAACTATTTACCTTGGGTTCGCTGCATCGCCAACTCGGCGATGCAGCGAATGCATCCCTGTCCCTTCCCTGCCTGCACTCCCTCTGCAAGCCGCCACTGATATATATATATTACCTACTGGCGGTCGCCAGTAGGTAGTTATACTTAGGACCTTTTTTCCATAGTCATATCCTCTTTTGCAGAATCTCTCTATTCAACCTTGGGCTGCCAAGTCAAAATCCTCATCCCTACTGCTGTTCCTTTTAAGTCTGAGGAGTTGCGACTAACACTGACGAAGGCTTGATGCTGAAACGCGTCTGTTGTCTCTGAAAATAAAAGCGATGGTGTGAGCATCCACTTGGTTTACGAGTGCGGTTCTTCTGAGCAGATTCTTGGGAGCCGAGCTTTGTGTTATTGCGGGAACCCACTACCGCAAGCCGCACCCACCCGCGAGTGCCTTGGACTTTTAGCGGGACCAGGAGCATTTATACATATATATATATATATATATATATATTGTATGCTTCCCGGACCACACTTCCCAGAATGCAAAGTCTCATTTGAGCCTCCCATCGGTGGGTGTGTTATATATAAAATGGGGAAGTGGGTCGGCGGTTGCGCACAACGCTTCCTTTAAAGCCCCTGAAGAGAAGCACATGGAGCTTCGAAACGCGTCGGGCAGATCCCGTACGGAGCGGCGTCTACGAGTGGATCCCCGTCCTCACCTATACATAAACCAAGCTGCTGTTCGCGTGCTACTCAAAGGTGGACACCTTCGAGCATTGATTTATACGCGGCCGTCCAGCCGCGGAGCATGCACCACCCCGGTACCCTGGGGGTCACTAAAGTGAAGCAGCAGTCGTACTTGGAATCGAGGACGGGCCCACTTGTGGAGTCCATACAGGACTTGATTGTGTGCTTCCCGGACCACACTTCCCAGAATGCCAGTCTCATTTGAGCCTCCCATCGGTGGGTGTGTTATTTTTAAAATGGGGAAGTGGGTCGGCAGTTGCGCACACCGCTTCCGTTAAAGCCCCTGAAGAGAAGCACATGGAGCTTCGAAACGCGTCGGGCAGATCCCGTACGGAGCGGCATCTACGAGTGGATCCCCGTCCTCACCTATACATAAACCAAGCTGCTGCTCGCGTGCTACTCAAAGGTGGACACCTTCGAGCATTGATTTATACGCGGCCGTCCAGCCGCGGAGTATGCACCACCCCGGTACCCTGGGGGTCACTAAAGTGAAGCAGCAGTCGTACTTGGAATCGAGGACGGGCCCACTTGTGGAGTCCATACAGGACTTGATTGTGTGCTTCCCGGACCACACTTCCCAGAATGCACAGTCTCATTTGAGCCTCCCATCGGTGGGTGTGTTATATATAAAATGGGGAAGTGGGTCGGCGGTTGCGCACACCGCTTCCGTTAAAGCCCCTGAAGAGAAGCACATGGAGCTTCGAAACGCGTCGGGCAGATCCCGTACGGAGCGGCGTCTACGAGTGGATCCCCGTCCTCTGTGGTATATAAATAAATAATACCGGATCTATTTTTGAATGGATGAATGAATAACTGATAGCTCAATAAAATAAGAGTCAAGATTCGAGGTAGTGGGAGTTTTGCAGGTTTATTACAGCATAAGGACAGGAACAGGTCAACCTGCATAGGAATAGGATGACAGGGCCCAGCAGCTGCTGGGGCTGGGTCTGGGATGAGCGCGCTGGCTTTTAATAACAATACATGAGCATATATACATAACGCAAACACATAGCATTACATTGCAGTAGGCGTAGCAGTGGGTGGAGCAGGAGGCGTGACGCGTAGCAGTCGCGAAAGATAAGGGCGAAAGTAGGTGTAACTGGGCGTATACATAGACATGTGGTGTAGACGTAACAGGATATGTCATAAATGGGGCGGAAACCATGGAGGGGGCTACCTGGGGAGCCGGAACCTCTAACCTAGTGGTGCGCGCAAACTGGCAATGACGTATCACTAGGAGAAGCTGGGGGCTATGAACTCTGTGCTAGGAGCAGAGACTAAAGTCTGGAGGGTCGGAGCGACATGTACCTAAACCCTATCTAGTATCTGATGTTTAGGGAACATGTTGATATAAACTAGAAGTCAGGAGGGGAAAGGCTAACAGACACTAAGACTGGAGCATGCATTATTCTACATGTAGTGCGTGATGAAGAATATTAAATGACCATTAAATGCAGTATTTCTCTTAACATGGAGCCGTATAGGCTAGACAATGACGGAAACTATTGATGCAGTTCAGTAGCTCAGGAATGCAGAGAAGGAGGACTGAACTGATAACTGGAACTATAACATACTTTTGGCAGACTCAGAGACTGAGCCAGGCTGGGCCGGGCACTGCGAGGCAGGAAGTAAGTGAAGGGTCAAGGATACAGGTGGGGGCTGTATCCCTCCTCAGCGAGGCTTCAGGAGACAGGAGCTGAATCTTGTGTCCAGGCCCTTTTGAGGCCTAGAAACGGGGACTTTATAATAGAATAACGTGCACACTGAGAAACGTGGCAACGTAGCTTCACATAGGCCTGATATTCGTAGTATTCACGAGGACTGGAAACTGACATACTAGAGGTGGACACAACTGTATTTGCGTCTTTAATCAGACATGGAGAGTACATATGCATATTTAATCATGCACACATAACATATGATGGATGACACGTAGGGACACAGAACATGGCAAAATTTACTTTTCCACATTCCCTCCTTGTCACTATGTTTCCATCAGGAAACATCAATATTCATGATACCATCTATCATTTCATACAGTATCATTAGCTCGTCTCGAATTATCCTGGAACGGGATTTAGAACGGGGCTTGGGACTAGGAATACAAGAGGTAGCACAAATGCCGCAAATCGCAGGGCCACATTGTATACAGAGGCAGCAGCTGAATATGATCGCTACTGCAATACCTAGAAAGGACAATATTTTCCATCCCCATGCGGAAATTATATTCCAGAACCAACCGGACCATGTCCAGGTGCCTGGATCTTGGTGTAACAGATGGGCAATTTTATGGAGTCTGGTTATAGCTGAATAAACAGACGGCGCGTTATTTGGAATGAAAATGCAGCAACTAGATCCGATGACTCTACAGGCCCCGCCCCTATCGGCCAGTATGACGTCAAGGACGAGACGATTCTGTAAAACGACAAATCTCATAGCAGATTGCTCTTCAGTTAAGTTACCTAGAGCAGAGGCAGTCTCATTTACTACAGCTTCAAGGGTTCTGGTTAATCTACGGATTAGTTTACTATTCTGGATAGGTCCTATAAAGAAGAAGAAACCTCTATTGAAATCTGTATACTGTTCTAGAGCAGTTTCAGTATAATCGACAATTGGGGACTCCCTTCTATGTCTAATGTGTACTAGATGTGTATTTCTATGATAATCAGGTGGGGCTAGGAAAACTGGTGGCAGTAGGAAGGCAATGTAACAGGTTCCCTCCCAATCGAGGGGCAGACGAATATATGCGGTTTGACCACAAATAAAATATGAATGACGTGAAGCTTTGAAAATAGATTTCCCACTGTCACTATACTTGACAATAGTAGTACAATCACTATGTCCTACATGTACGGAACCATTATTTCGGACACATAATTCGCCTTTGACTGGTAGTACTGAAATAGCAGGTAAGTCTGGAGTAGTATCAGACTGAACATTCAGGACCATGAAATTCGACGAATAATTACCTAAATTATACACTTCATTTTCTAGATCTAACCCGGTTCTGTGGGGGAGACCTTGCTTGTCTGGGAAACATGTACTGTTAAGAAAAGACATATCTGTTGAGGATGACGTTAACGTGGACCATGCTCCACACGAACCATTATGTGAAAATGGATAAGGAAAAAGTGGCAGAACTCCCTTCGGTGTCTGGAAAGGGGGGAGTCGACCACACACCCAACAATTAGTGGCATTGCTGGTCTGGTGTGAATAATGTAACATGCGGATAAATGAGTTATTACGCATAGCGAGGCGGTAGGACAGTTCATGAGGGGGCAGATCACTAAACGTGTGCTCTACTGTAGCATTAGCAGACTTATTTACATGTGAAACTGGGAAACATAGGTAAAATGCATAACTGGTGCAGGAAATCATAAGGCTGGAAAACAATATGAAACATAGAAAAATGATACATCGGATTGAGTTTTGACTAACTCTCTCACTATGGGGGTCTATTTTATACATGTCAGAAACAGTCTAACCGTTTCACCTAGGGGAGGACTTATACAATCAAACTGACTGACTTATTTTACTAGACCGTAGCTTTTGTTTATACTCCTGTTGCGGAGTTTTCTCTAACAAGGGAGGGTTTGAATCAATGTCATTTGCGGGACAGTCCTTGAGAACAATGCTTTGGCAATCCTTGATATCCTGGGAAATGTTCTTTAAGGCGGGGTTTAGTCCATTAAAAAGTTTTATATGAGAAAGGTGTATCCATCCTTTTCGTCCTTCCAACTTCACGGCTGTACGGGTGGTGAGGAGGACCTGACGGGGCTCTTTCCAGCGAGGCTCCAGCGGACTTGATCTGTCAAAGTTTCGGACCATCACCATGGATCCTGGAACGATTTCATGCGGTGCCACCTCGGTATTGTCTGGAAATGCGGCGGCAACCTGTGAACGACATGAGTTGAGGGCAGACATCAAGGAAGCTAGGTAATCTGTCAGCATATTACTTGAAACATCGGTAATACTTCGGGGTCTGGGTGTACCCCACATATTAGGGGGGCGGCCGAATACGACCTCGTACGGGGACAGACCTGATCTGGAATGTGCGACCATGCGCATATAAAACAAAGCAACTGGCAGAGCTACTAGCCAGTCCACACCTTTTTCTTTACATATTTTGGCGATGCGGATTTTCAGAGTCTGATTATGTCTCTCAACGAGACCGGCTGCTTCAGGATGGCGTACACAATGAAACTTCCACTGGTACCCTAACAAAAGGGAAACATGCTTCATTAACTCTGAGGAGAATGGCTGGCCGTTATCAGAATATACGACCCTAGGGAGTCCATAACGAGGGAAGAATTCACGAACCAGCTGCTTGGCAGTGGTCGCGGCTGTGTAATCTGGGACTGGATATGCTTCTGTCCACCTGGACAAAGCGCATACAACTACAAGGACATACTTGAAACCTCGACATCGCTCCATCTGAATATAATCCATCTGGAGGACTTCAAAAGGGTGGTCAGGAGGCTGGAAACCACCTTGTTCCACCGGGACACTTTTACCTGGATTAAACTGACAACATATCATACAGGTACGGACTTTCTGCTTAGCTGCAGCTCGTAAATGCTTGTTGAACCAAATGTTCTGGATACTGTCTAACATAGCTTTTTCTCCTAAATGTGCTGGACTATGTGCGGTATTGATAATGACTTGAACCATAGAGTCGGGGAGAAACCATGTGGCTCTACCCTTTGTTAACCATCCTTGATCTGTCTGGACCCCTCCTTGTTCGGACCATTTCTTGATTTCTTCAGGAGTAGCATGTAACTGGATATCTATGACATCTTGTGTAGGGTCCTTAACTGTCATGCATGTAGTCAGATCTGGAGTGTGTGCCATGTTAACTGGAATGTCTGGAGTCTGAGCTGTAAGCTTGGCTGTGCGATCTGCTAGATCATTACCTTGAGAAATAATGTCAGTGACTTTCGTGTGTGCTTTGCACTTCATGATAGCGATAGATGTCGGTAAATGTATGGCATCTAACAGAGCTTGAATAAGGAGACCATGCTGAATCTTGGTTCCATGAGAAGTCATGAAACCTCTCTCCTGCCAGAGCACTCCGAAGTCGTGTACGACTCCAAATGCGTAGCGTGAATCTGTGTAAACGTTAACTTTCAGGTTCTTGGCGTGTATGCAGGCTTGTGTCAGAGCAACTAGCTCTGCTGCTTGAGCGGACAGAGTGTCAATACGGTGTGTCTTAATAACTTCAGTGTCAGTAGTCACTGCATACGCGGCGACTAGATCTCCTGTACTTGTTCTCATACATGAACCATCCACATAAAGTGTCAGGTCAGGGTCTGGTAACGGAGTATCTGTCAGATCTTGTCTTGGTTTTGTCGTAATGTTAACTACTTCCACACAGTCATGTGGGTCAGGATTTGATTTAGCTGATGGTAACAGTGTAGCAGGGTTCAGGACGTTGCAGCGTCTGATTTCTATGTGTGGCTGGAACAGTGTCAATTCATAACCTGTTAAACGTGCAATTGTCAAGTGCTGAGTTTGTGTTCGGTTCAAAAGAACTTCCACGGAATGTGGAACTTGTACTGTCAGGGAGTGTCCTAAAACTATGGAATCACTTTGCCTAATAGCTAGTGCTGTGGCTGCAACTGACTTGAGGCACGCAGGCAAAGCCTGGGCGACTGGATCTAATGTGCTAGAAAAATAAGCACAGGGCTTGTATTGTCCTGCTTGATCTTGTGTGAGAACAGATAATGCTGTACCTTCACGTTCTGTGACGAAAAGTGTAAAAGGCTTACTGTAGTTCGGTGTCGCTAGAACTGGAGCTTGGCATAAAGCTTTCTTTAACTCATTGAAACTAAGTGTATGTTCAGATGTCCAAGGGAGGACAGTCGATACGGCTGCCTCCTGTGTCGTTAACTGTATCAGTGGTTTGGCTAGAAATGCATACTGGGGAATCCATTGTCTACAGTAAGAAGTAAGGCCGATAAAGGCACGTACCTCCTTCTGGGTCTTGGGCTGTGGAAGACTCGCTATTAACTGGATACGGTCTGGTGTCAACTGCCTACCCCTCTTGGACAGTAAGTGTCCTAAGTAGACCACTTGCTGGACACAGAATTGAAGCTTCGAAGGGGACACCTTGTGCCCCATCTCGGCTAGGAAATACAGGACTGTAAGTGACGCACGCTCGCAGTCACGTTCAGAACGGGCTGTGATCAGTAGATCATCGACATACTGGAGCAGGGCAGTGTCAGTTGGCATGTGAACATTATCAAGTTGTCTCTTAAGTGCTTGACTGTAAATACTAGGACTCTCTGTGAAACCTTGAGGAGCTCGTGTGAACATATAGCTCCTTCCATTTAAACAGAATCCGAAAAGAAACTGGCTGTCTGGATGAATTGGAACACTAAAAAATGCGTTCTTGAGGTCAATTACTGTAAAGAACGTGGCTTCGGAATCAATGGCTGTCAATAGGGAAGAGATATCTGGGACAACTGGGTACTGAGGAATAATACATTTGTTAAGCTCTCGTAGATCAATCACTAATCGATATACTGGAGGTGCATTTGGATCAGTACGTTTCATGACTGGAATGATCGGAGAATTACATACGTTGGAGTCAGTTTCTACAACTACTCCTTGAGCGATGAGCTCGTCAATAATTTTGGATAAGGCTGCTAAAGCCTCGGGTGGCAATCTATACTGTCTGATTCGGGGTAACACTACACCTGGTTTGAGAGTCACACGATGGGGTGTGATTTGCATATAACCTACATCAGTTGGACCTTGCGCCCATAGATGCTGTGGAACATTGGACAGTCTCGAATCAAAATCTCGTAATACATAGTGACCCTTGAAGTCACGTAGGAACAATCGTATTCCCTCTGGGGAACAGCATATAACTGCACCTAACTCTTTCAGTGTCTTAATGCCTAATAGGTTTTCTGGACATGACTTAGTAAGTAACAGATCAGTAGTGCGGGACAATGGACCTACTTCTAGAGTGACTGGTTTGGAGATCTCGTTAACTATTGGTTTTCCTGAAAATCCAAGGGAAACATTTCTAGAGCCTGAGAGCGGAGCCCCTGGAACTTCGGCGTGACTAATTGTGGTCCTACTTGCCCCTGTATCAATCAAAAACTTTCTGTCTTTCCCTAATACTTGACTATGAACATAGGGACCCTCTTGATCTACAGGTATCTCGATGAGAGGCAAGCCTACCTCCCTCTCTAGGCTGTTTCATGAATACTGCTGGTACTCTGGATACTCAGACTGTGCATACTGGTACATCTGCGATGTAACATGCTGTGTTGCAGCGATGGGCTGCGGTGCGGTAACTGTCTGTTGTGCATTCTGTGGCTGAGGAGTCTGTGAAACTTGCTCTTGTCTAGGCGGACGTGGTCTTTCCTTAGTCTTACCAGTAGCTATGTTGTGTTTCAGAACTGCACACTCATTTATAAAATGACCTGGCTGTTTACAATAATTGCAGTTCCCTTTAACGGGAGCTGCAGGATGATTGGCTTGATTCGGACCCCTCTTCTGACTGTCTTGAGGAACGGATTGTGCAACTAGTACTTTCATTTTCGTGTCTTTCATACGTTTTCTCTCGTGTTCTTGCTCTTCCCTGATTCTATTCTGGTGGTACTGGAGCATCTGGAGCATCTGGGACGGAGTATTAGCTTGCCAGGTGCTTTCAACTTTCAAAACTCGATTTTTAACTTGTGGACTTGAATTCTCGACTAATTTAGTAACAAAGAGATGAGGGTATGACTCGCTACTTGTCTTGAGGCCACTGTTGATACTAAAACATTTTTCAAACCTAGAATAAAAATCACTAATATCCTCGTCTTGCTTCTGTTTACAGGCTGAGATTGCATCCCAGTCTTCTTTTCTAGTTGTCAATAATCTGGGTAAAACTTGAATCAATAATTCTGGTAATTCTTTACATTTCTCTCCTAGACCGGTACCTGGTACTCGTGCCTTGTCTTCAGCTTCTAGAACTGCCCAATCGATCTTTTTCTCTCCCACCTCCCATTCTTTTTCCTTTAGCTTTTCATACACCCCTGCGGGCAACAGGACCTTTAACATTTTAATGATATCTGGGTAAGTGTATTCTCCCATACGGAGCATGTCTTTTAATTCTCTATGGAACCCTGCTGGATCTTTGTCATGACAGGGAATTAATTTCTTCATTTCGAGGAGTTCCATCTTTGTAATCGGGGTGTAAACAAACACTCGTTGCATTTCACCGTCCTCTGTCTTAACTGGATGCACTTCTCGTAACGGGTTCTGTCTTTCCATGTAAAATGGTTTACTTTCTGGGGGTGAGACATGAACAAAATGCGGGTTCAGAAACGTTCTATATTTGTGGCGCTGTTCTAGAATGACACTAATTAAATCGGTACCTAGACCTCTCCATTTATACTGGAGTAGCTCGTTCAGGATATCGTGTAACGGACCTGGATCAGAGTGCTGACCCTCATACAGAGTAATGAGGTGCTGGATCATATACATACCCACCAGTCGCTGCTCGGCTGGGGGCAATTTCAGAAACATTTGTGCCACTATTTCGTCTGGAAAAGTGGTAGAATCAGTAATCCATCGGACTGCTGATCGGGCTAGTTCTTGTTCATGCATGGTACTTAATTCACTGTAACCGATTCGTGATTTCAGAATGTGATCGGTAGCTTGGAACACTTGTTCTAGAGAACCTTGTTCTGGTGCTGAATGATGGAAAATTGGCTTGTGTTCTAGGCGTAAATGGCGATCGGGAAATCTAGGTTTTCCTACATACGCTATTCTGGCGGGATTCTCGTCGTCTTCCTCTTCAGGATCAGAGTTACTTTCTTTCTCGCTTACTTGTGCTGCTTTACGTTGTTCATATATCTTTATTATTTCTCTGCGTATTTTCTTGTACATACTCTCCATGGCACTAATGGTATTGTGCTTACCCTCGGCTATATTATCACTCCACTTTGTCAGGGTTTTCATTTCGGCCTGATCTTTAGACGGGTAATCTTGTTCTCTTATTAGACAGTTAATTAAAAACTTTAATATCATACGCTGGATCTCAGCTTTCCTTTGAGACATGGCATCACTAATACTTTCTGGATCATCCCCTGTACGGATGAAACGATATATTCTGTCTAGATCTTCTTTCATATTGGGTAGGGTGACTAGATACTCGGTCACCCTCCTCACGCGTACTGAATATAAAACCATATTATTCTCGCCTGGGACTGGGTCATAGGCACATTCGCCAAGGGCTTGCCTGATTTCTGCAACAGACTTATTACTCTTGGGAGTACGCTGTGATGCTTGAGCATGTAATTCGAGTGCTGATAAACGCTTGCGTGGCGGCGGGGTTTGAGGAGGACCTCCTCCTGCGGCCCCTAAACTAGAATCGTCGACTGACATTCTTCGTGGCGGAGCGGGAAATTGGAATGCTGGCTGGACCGGGGGTACCGTAGCAGGTACTGCATGGGGTGCCCCGGTGTCTGGGGGAGCAGGATGTGCCTGATTTACGGGGACTGGCGGAGCGCGAACAGGATTCGCATATTCAGGGACTGTTTCGTCCAGATAGGACGAAATAAAAATATCAGCTGCGGTCGGTTTGTGACGTAACTTGGTCGGAACTAGTGGTGGCGGAAAGTTACTGGATGCCTCCGGGGTCGCTTTTGGCAAGCCCTCGGCAAGAAGAGGGTACATACCCTTAATAAGGGCATTCCTCTGTCTGTCTCTCTGTTCAGTTTTGACTTGTTCACCTATCTCGATTAATTATTTTTCTTGGGCTCGCTCTTGGGATTCTCTACTTAATTCTGATTTTCTGATTTCTTTTTCGGTTCTTTTATGAGCTTCTTTGCGCCATAACTCAATGGCATCTTTCTGTGACTGTCTGGCTTTCTTTTTCCATAATGCCTCTTCTACTCGCATGATGCATTCGGCATCCCATGTACCCGATACGGGCCATCTATACTTTTCTTCTAACTGTTTGGTATACTCTACCCATAAATCTAGATATAATATGGCACTTATGCCATGTTTCTGATACATAAAGTGACCTGGACTGTCCCTGGGCGGGACGGGGACTGCTGCTTCCAGCAGACCCTTTCTAGTTTTTAACTGACGTAACTTGGAAAATATAGGCATGACTGAACTGTAATCTAGACACAATACAATACACAATGAACACGATACTTATTCCCCATTCATACCATGACATTAAAATACATGAAAAACATTTAAAATAACAGTTCGAACAAAATACTACCTGGAATACTGAGAACAGAACACATGAATTTTCTCGAGAACAGAAACTGACTAGAACAGAAACTAGATGCACTGCTGAAACAGTACGAAACTTACCGGTCTCATAAAGAGACACGTCAGGACCCGCATCCACCGAAGTGGACACTTCGTTTGTGGGACTGTGTACCACCAACCCACAGACCAGAGTCAATTAAATTGACCCTGTCTAGATACCACCCCAGTAACGGTACTCACCGGGCAGCAGGAACGGAAGGCCTCAGACTGGACTGTACTGCTACGACGACGGACGACGAACTTCGGACTTCGGACTTCAGTTACGGGTGGACCTCCGGATACCTCGGACCTTGGACTCTTGGCTTGGGCTCTGGTCGGGACTCGCCGCGTTTCTCCACCGTCTCGTCTGGATGCTGGACCGCCTCCTCCGTCTCCTCCGTGGGCCTGAGGGATACTTGAGCAGAAATATCTGCCACTGCGCAGAAGAGTTCCGTCACGACTGCAGAGGGTCAGGGGGTCGGCGTGGCTTCACCGACGCGTGGGGAAAGGGCAAGTCCCTGTTCGGGCGCCATTATGTGGTATATAAATAAATAATACCGGATCTATTTTTGAATGGATGAATGAATAACTGATAGCTCAATAAAATAAGAGTCAAGATTCGAGGTAGTGGGAGTTTTGCAGGTTTATTACAGCATAAGGACAGGAACAGGTCAACCTGCATAGGAATAGGATGACAGGGCCCAGCAGCTGCTGGGGCTGGGTCTGGGATGAGCGCGCTGGCTTTTAATAACAATACATGAGCATATATACATAACGCAAACACATAGCATTACATTGCAGTAGGCGTAGCAGTGGGTGGAGCAGGAGGCGTGACGCGTAGCAGTCGCGAAAGATAAGGGCGAAAGTAGGTGTAACTGGGCGTATACATAGACATGTGGTGTAGACGTAACAGGATATGTCATAAATGGGGCGGAAACCATGGAGGGGGCTACCTGGGGAGCCGGAACCTCTAACCTAGTGGTGCGCGCAAACTGGCAATGACGTATCACTAGGAGAAGCTGGGGGCTATGAACTCTGTGCTAGGAGCAGAGACTAAAGTCTGGAGGGTCGGAGCGACATGTACCTAAACCCTATCTAGTATCTGATGTTTAGGGAACATGTTGATATAAACTAGAAGTCAGGAGGGGAAAGGCTAACAGACACTAAGACTGGAGCATGCATTATTCTACATGTAGTGCGTGATGAAGAATATTAAATGACCATTAAATGCAGCATTTCTCTTAACATGGAGCCGTATAGGCTAGACAATGACGGAAACTATTGATGCAGTTCAGTAGCTCAGGAATGCAGAGAAGGAGGACTGAACTGATAACTGGAACTATAACATACTTTTGGCAGACTCAGAGACTGAGCCAGGCTGGGCCGGGCACTGCGAGGCAGGAAGTAAGTGAAGGGTCAAGGATACAGGTGGGGGCTGTATCCCTCCTCAGCGAGGCTTCAGGAGACAGGAGCTGAATCTTGTGTCCAGGCCCTTTTGAGGCCTAGAAACGGGGACTTTATAATAGAATAACGTGCACACTGAGAAACGTGGCAACGTAGCTTCACATAGGCCTGATATTCGTAGTATTCACGAGGACTGGAAACTGACATACTAGAGGTGGACACAACTGTATTTGCGTCTTTAATCAGACATGGAGAGTACATATGCATATTTAATCATGCACACATAACATATGATGGATGACACGTAGGGACACAGAACATGGCAAAATTTACTTTTCCACACCTCAACCAATACATAAACCAAGCTGCTGTTCGCGTGCTACTCAAAGGTGGACACCTTCGAGCATTGATTTATACAAGGCCATCCAGCCGCGGAGTATGCACCACCACGGTACCCTGGGGGTCACTAAAGTGAAGCAGCAGTCGTACTTGGAATCGAGGACGGACCCACTTGTGGAGTCCATACAGGACTTGATTGTGTGCTTCCCGGACCACACTTCCCAGAAGGCACAGTCTCATTTGAGCCTCCCATCGGTGAGTGTGTTATATATAAAATGGGGAAGTGGGTCGGCGGTTGCGCACACCGCTTCCGTTAAAGCCCCTGAAGAGAAGCACATGGAGCTTCGAAACGCGTCGGGCAGATCCCGTACGGAGCGGCGTCTACGAGTGGATCCCCGTCCTCACCTATACATAAACCAAGCTGCTGTTCGCGTGCTACTCAAAGGTGGACACCTTCGAGCATTGATATATATATATATATATATATATATATATATATATATTCACTGAAAAAACCATAGGTTATAGACCATATATAGTTAGGAATTAGCATTTACAAAACCTTGAAAATTCACTGAAAAAACCTTAGGTTATAGACCATATATAGTTAGGAATTAGCATTTAGAAAACCTTATTTTACTCACACAAAACCATTGAAATTCCATATATAGTTAGTTGCACTAACTATATATCGCGCACCCGCAATCCACTGCTGATGATGTCACATATTACATCATTCATGACATGGTCAGTGACATCACTGATGACATCACTGATGACATCTCAAATGACATCACTGATGACAACATCCAGTGACTGTATGTTTCTGTAAAGTTAAAATGTGTCTTACATATTGAACAATGAGTGGAAGTATAAGTGTCTGGACAAAGGATTTAGTAGGTGCATGACTGAATGTATGAGTGAGTGATTAAATGTGTCTCACTGAGTGCATGGGTTAGTGACTAAACTGTCTTAATTTGTGCATCATTATGTCTGTTGTTCTGTAAACTGCCGCATGTGTTGATCAGTAGCTATATGATTAACTATATGGGTTACTGATTGATTGTCCAAGTATTTGTATGGGAGACTGAGTGTGTGTGTGGCTGGCTGGGAGGTGTGTGACTCTGTGCAGATCAATGTGTACTTGTATCAATGATTGTATAAGAAGGTAAGTGTGTGTTAGTATATGTTTGAAAATGTAAGGTGCTCTATGTTTAACTGTATAGACAAGAAAATGGAAGTGTCATTGATTCTTTACAGGACTGACTAGGTGTGTGAGTAACTCCATGGATGAGTGGCAGACTGTGAGTGTCTGTATAGGTGTATGAGTGCATATGATAGTGTTGTAAAGATGAGTGATTGTGTGTATGAATGATTGTATGGGTGAATGAGTGAATGTGTGTGTAGACATAGGAATCAGTGAGTGCGTATGTAGTAACTAGTATTGGTGTGTCAATGGTTTCAAAAATTATACTCTGTATTTAACACTGGGTGAAACAGAGGTTATATTAAAATGTGAGGAGATGCATTGTATTGTCACATGAATGATATCATCAGTGATGTGGTCATTGATGTCAAATGAGATGTCATCAGTGATGTCATCAGTGATGTCATTTGAGATGTCATCAGTGATGTCATCAGTGATGTCACTGACCATGTCATGAATGATGTAATATGTGACATCATCAGCAGTGGATTGCGGGTGCGCGATATATAGTTAGTGCAACTAACTATATATGGAATTTCAATGGTTTTGTGTGAGTAAAATAAGGTTTTCTAAATGCTAATTCCTAACTATATATGGTCTATAACCTATGGTTTTTTCAGTGAATTTTCAAGGTTTTGTAAATGCTAATTCCTAACTATATATGGTCTATAACCTATGGTTTTTTCAGTGAATTTCATTGGTTTTTTAACAGCTAATATCTGTAGCTGTAAAATGTATTCTTCTTTAAATCCAAAAATATATTTTATATGTTTATTAATAATTTTTTTTTAAATATTTTTTTTTCTTCGTTCCCGCTTCGCGAATCGGGAAGCTTCCCGTTAGCTGACCTTGATGCCGCGAAATAGACCGCGAGCCGGTAAACGTTTCTTTACCGCAACTGCCGCGTTAGAAAACAACATCGTGACGCCTCCCGTCCGCATGACGTTTCACGTTGTCGCGTGATACGTCATATGACGTGCTACGTTAGCGAACTGGTACGCTTACCGAGTCGCAAAGCACAGGTTTCTGGAAGCAAAGCGGGAGGCCCTGCAAAGCGCTTAACGTAAACACAGCAGGTCATGTGACTTGGTAATAACACTTTTCATTGGTTCATTTCACTTTTGGTTTCCTAATGATGTAAGACTAGGTCATATAATCTAAAATGAACACTTTTCATTGGTTGAGAACTATTGTTTTTCCCAAATGATGAAAATCCCTCCTTCTTTCCTCACTCTGACTTTCATCATTGTGAGAGAAAGACTCTTTGTTACCAGTGAGCAATGGCTTCTTTAGTAGCTTCAGCTGGTGCTTCCCCACCACCTCCACCACCTCCAAGGAAGAGTGGACCACCTGCTCAAGTTATAATGCAGCAAGAAGAGGAAGAAGAGGAACAGGACGACGAGCACGAAGAGAGGCACTTTTTGCCTGAGGAGCCCAGGACGTCTCACCAGAAAGAAAACTTCATTTGGCAATTTTTTTAAATTCCCAAAGGTCAGAAAAAAGTAAATGCAAGATACGTAACTTGCCTTATATGTCAAGATAGACTGTCCAGAGGGACCGACAAAAAATACAGTTTCGGAAACTACACAATGCATCGCCATATGACTAGGTGGCATCCTAACAACTACAGTGCTGCACAGTTTCGTAACGACCTAGATAATCTCCCTATTATGGCCAGAAGATCTGTTGTACCGGAAGTAACGGGACCAGAGGGCAGGGAGATGGTGCCAAATATTCAAACGAGATTTCATGAAGTAAAACACGTCTGCGTACATTGCAGTGGATTCATTTGCTACGGAGAAAGAAGCATCACTCTGATCAACAGAGCTATTGACTATCATATGCAAGTTTGTACGAAACGCCCCAAATAATAAATACATTTTTTTTGTTTTGTTGCTCCTGTTGAGCCCTTTACAATGAATCGTTTTCATTGCCCCCTGCAAGAAAAACCCAAAAAAATATAAAACTGTTCAGAAAAATTCAAAAAAAGTAAAAAAATGTTCAGAAAAATAATAAAAAAAATATAAAACAAAAACAATAAAAAAAAGTTATTTTCAGAACTACCTCCCCGTTATAAAAAAATTGGTACAATATTTGGAACTGTGCCAACCTCTATTTCTCGTAGTACGCTTCCCAGTTCGCTCGCCGGTACGCGAACCGGAAGCAAACCAAAAACAGTAAGTATAAGGGAAGGAAACAGACACTTATGTTAAAAGAAAGACAGCTATAGGGGAGTAAACTAGAGATACTATTACCCGTAATCCACTGCTGATGATGTCACATATTACATCATTCATGACATGCTCAGTGACATCATCAGCAGAGGATTGCGGGTTTTTTGGCAACGTGCCTTATCCACGGTTTAATAACGCTGCCTTTTGCTTTATATAAGTTTTCAAATTGTATGAAATATATACCAATAGGTCGTTATGAACCTTTAGGTAGTGCTTTTCTTCATGAGGTCTGGTCGCTTCCATACACATACAGATGTTTCAAAGATGATCAACAAGTTTATCTGAATGGAGAGGAATGCACTGAGACGCCAGATCATTCACTAATGTGTAGGCACATACAGTTACACGGTTCATGCAACAAACACCGACCAAATATAGCTTGCGTGTTGCAAGGCACGCCAGTTCCTGCTATCATTCCCACGTTCAAGTTGTTGGAAAATGGTAGTTATTTGATGCTCAATAATGAAGATTGTTCTGGGTTAATTAAAAGTATTCCTTTTATCGTAACAGTAAGTGAACGGGTTATTTGCTGCAGAAATGTTCTATTTCCTCCCACACATGAACATAGGGAGTTTTCAATCTGGCCACAAATACCAACCTTGGGAGCACATTTCAACGGCATGGCAAGAATAAGAGCTCCTTTGTCTCAGAGAGAGGTGGCCTTGAGTTCGGCCCGTGAAACTTTCGTGCTTCACATAGCGAACGCCCGTACAGAGGTGCAGACCCTTTTAAATACTGATTCGCCTTTGCATTTCAGCGACATGGTTCGGACTATCTTTGACGCGTCCTCCACAAAGGCCCTGGCGCACTTTTTTAAAGTTGTTACCAGTGGTCTCGTGACTTCATTTGAGAAAATCTTTGGAGTCATCCCTGCTTTCTTTCATTCTATTTTTTCCACTCTGCTTCGTGGATTCCCATTTTTACTTGCATTACCAGCGGACGCTCTTGTGCTTTTTTACATTTTTAAATATGGATGTCCCTCCTGTGCAAGCTCCCGCCCTGCAGCTGCTGACACTGTTCCGCAATCGCATGCTAGAATATTATGGTACAATGCCGTTGGCGATATTAAGCACGGCATATGGATTATCTTTTCGATTCTCCTACTTCACCTGTGTCCAGCCTGTATTTCACTGCCTGACCTGTGATTTCGATTGGGCCATTGATTTGTGTCTCTGCGGACCGGTTTCTCCTGACGTCGACTTTAATCAGCTGATGACTCCTATCATTACTCACGAGTTGGTTTGTCCTGGCGAAAGGATTATGGCTGTGGCATTGATGCATGGACTAATTGGTCCCTGGAATTTACTGGCGGCAACACAGTCTTTCTTGGAACAGAGCTTTCTTGAAAACCCACCGAGCTGTCCTCTGATGGTGATAGAGGATCCGGTGCTGGGAGAGCACGTATGTTCTTTTCCGCTTTTAAATTGGATGGCTGAACTCTTTTCGGATAACGACGGTGACTTCCTATTGGAGGCTGTTGCAGCTTATTTTGCATACACAGTTATGTCATAGACCTTTTTCATGTTTGATATGCTGAGTACTAGCATTTCATTGACAATTCATTGACTTATTTGTCAAGTTTTTATTATTTAGCTTGCCTATTGGCTTAAGACTCGATAAAGTACTTGGCTGTTTTATTTTTCTTTAGCATTACATTTTCCTAGTTTTTAATGTTTTACCTTGCGGACCGTCCACATATAAAGCTGCAATCTGCTCTCATGAGATGGCACTTCTATTATCTTATTCAGTTCGTTTCCGGATCATGGGGAGGTGTCATCTAGGTCCTGGATATCTTTACACCGTGTTAAGTTAGCATGGGCTCATTACCGGTTTAAACGCCATTTTTCCTTTTTTGCAACTTCTGCACACGACACTTAGTTGTTGCTTTAGCTTTCAACCTAGTAGTTCATCGTGGTTTACATGAGAATAATATGTTATTGCTCTACTATCTGCTTTGCTTGTTAAACTATATCTGTACAGCGAGTGCTGAAGTTTCAAGAACAACACGATACAGAATTGTTATGAGGTCTGATCTCCACGACTTCATACTCATAACATAAGTGCAGCTTCTGCCAATTCTGGGCATGAGGCGGGTTTTATATTGCTTTGCCGAACACACATACACAACAGTTGATGCGGTTCACATGAAGAGAGAGCTGGTGTATGCTGATGTGATTCCTTCAAATCTAAGACACTAAAGTATGGGCACGCCCTAAACCAACACAAACAGACCTTCTTAGCAAATAATATAATATGTGTATTAGGGAGGGTGAGATATAAGCAGCCGCGGGCCGTGGAGGGAGTTACGGTGGGGCAGGGAGGCGGGGAGGGGGAGGGGCAGGGTGGAGCCCTCTCCACCCTGCCCCTCCCCCTCCCCGCCTCCCTGCCCCACCGTAACTCCCTCCACGGCCCGTGGCTGCTTATAAGTGTTGCTAACTCTTATTCATTTACAGCATGTTAACATACTGTCACCATTCGCTTTTTATGTACTAGTAACTATGCTGGTAATTTTGCTACTGATAATATGTGTACTTGTATTATCTAAGATACTACGCCTGAGAAGACGGCATTAGTAAATAAACATTTCAAATACACATGTGTTCTTCTTAACTCCATGTTCTGGTTTCTAAGAAATATATAACGACCGACTGTTCATGAGTTCCACGTATCCTGAGGTACTATAAGTTCATATTCTGGATTGTCTAAACATTGAGAGTTTGTTATATCCAATGTGACACTGTACCTAGCTTGCTAAGGGGTTTTTGATTACTAAGGTGAGTTTTGGGACACCCTAATTCGCCGAGGTTCCAATCCTCTGTCCACAGTTCTGTGTGAGAACAGAAACCCTGCGACAGGGGCACCCCCGACCCTTGCTGGAGCTTCATCACACTTGCGATACAACTCCAGCAATGCGCCACCTTTACGGCACAGATACATCACGCATCTGTGCTGTTTTTGCCCCATGATGCGCCGCATTGTAAATGCAGCACACCATAGGTGACGGAACAGCGGCACAGAATGACTAAAACATCCCTGGTGATGCGCCAGTCATCATAAATCTATCCCTATGCTTCTTATCTTGTTAGAGATGAACCGCCATATGTATCATCAAAGTTTTTTGCATTTCCTAAATAGCGAACTTTAAGGAATAAATAGCGATTCTTTACCATTCCTAGTTTGCGATGAGCTATTTGCTAATTACAAATTACCCATTCATTTCCTTCATTTCCATAGGGCGGTTGGACTCACTTTTAGCTCGAACGGCTGAATGGATTTCCACGAAACTTGGCAAAATTGTAGGGACTGGTAGCCCGATGTGCCTTTGCTATGTCTCAAGATATATGCTCCAGTGGTTTTTACGAAAATTAACTTTGAAAAATATATATTGGGCTACATTGGCCTATATATATGTTGGAGCCCAAATGTAGCCCAATGTAGCCCAATGAAGCCCAATGAAGCCCAATGTAGCCCAATGTAGCCCAAAGATGGCCGCCAGAGACAAAAAAAAAACAATGTAGCCCAAATATCAGCCAGATGTAGCCCAACTATAGCCCAGTGACAGAATGACCAATCAGCTTCGCAAACCTCCGTTACGCGAAGCGGAGCGCTGTTACAGATATATATCTTTTTTTGAACGTTAATTTCTCAAAATCCACTGGAGCAGAGGAGGAGCTTGGCGGGCATCCGTGATGGCCGCTTGAGCACAGCGCTCTCCGGACCCTCGCCGCTCCCGGCGATTTATCCTGACTAGATCCTGATTTCTTGTAAGAATTCAAGTAGAGGACGTTTGGCTGATTACCCTGGCACTTTTCGGAATTTGCTTTGGATCTCGTACTCCTGAGTTATGGTGGTCTGAACTTTTGGGCTCCGCCCTTGAGGTGCGCCCGGGACGGGGTGCAGATCTGTGGCCGTCCTGGAATTGAACAACAACGGCAGGAGATCTGGCCTTGTGAGACCCCCTTCCTGAGTTTCGGTTTCGATTCTGTCTCGACCTGTGCCACGAGTGTGCGTATCGCGCTTGGCTGAGACTTGGAGGCAGTTCGGACACTGGGCTTTCCTCTTGACTATTTGCTGGTTTGGTGGCCTCCTCCCGAGTTGAGCCCTTCTTTTTGGTGTACTTTTGATCCTGAGTTTTGGGTGTTTGGCCCGTCGACCCTGGTGGCTTGTCCCGTGACGCATTTTCAAAATGGCGGGCAGAGGGGACAGAGAAACGCGCAAGACGAAAACACCTCTGCGCGGAGCGCCGGTTCAGACGAATGTCATGGACCGTTATACTCAATCTAAGGGGTCCCCCGGAGCTGTCCTGCCTGGCCACAGTACGGCGTCTGAACGAATCTTGGAAGAGTCGGCGGAGCCTTCCCTACAGGATATCATGGGCGCCATCTCGGGAGTGAGGGAATCCACCGGCCTTCAGTACGAGGCCTTGGCCCACAAACTTGACACCGTGGCCATTGAGGTGAATCTGATTCGTGCTGATCTCGGCAAGACGAATGAGAGGGTGCAGTCGTTGGATATTAAATCATCTAGCCTCACGAAAGACGTCTCGGAGCTCCAGACAGAGGTTGGGAATCTTCGTCGGGTGAACGACTTCATGACCCGACGCCTGGAGGATTTTGAAAACAGGGCACGTCGCTGCAATGTTCGCCTGGTTGGTGTACCGGAAAACCCTGAACCCCACTCTGTTGATCTCCTGGTTGAGGGTCTGATTTTAAACCATCTTGCCCCCTCCGGGCTTACCAAATTTTTCACAGTTGAACGCGCACATCGTGTCCCGGGGGGCAAAGTTAAGCCGGGTGCTCCGCCAAGGCCTATTGTGGCTAAACTGTTTCATTATAGGGATCGGGACGCTATCCTGCAGGCCTCACGGGTGAAGGGCCCGGTGGCCTTCGAGAATGCCACAGTGAACTTCTACCCGGACTTCTCCCAACAGGTTCAAAGACAACGGATGGAGTTTCGTGGTGCTAAGAAACGTCTTCGAGATCGGGGTCTACGCTATGCTATGCTTTTCCCCACCAGACTTCGAGTCGAGTATAATGAGCGTACTCTGTTCTTTGATAGACCGGATGCTGTTAATGACTGGCTGGACTCCTTGCCTGACCGTCCTCCTGAGACTGAGTCTGCCGCTCACCCTGGTGGTGCCGAAGGTGGTGTGGAGATCTGATTGTTTGACTCTGATGTCTTGTTTTGAACACGTTCCCAGGAGTGTTGGCCGGCGTACCTCTGCAATGTGATTATTTATTTTTTGTGTGTTGATTCTTGCTCTTACTGTAGTCTGGGGGCGGGTGGAACGGAGACCTTTCCTCCTCCGGGGTCTTTGTGTAGACTAGGGGTTATGGGGCGACAGGCACACTGCAGGTTGGGGTGGCTTTTTGGCTTTTTGCAGGGGTGCAGGGTGGGGGGTGTTTCCTTTCAGTTTGGGGGAGGGGGGATGGGAAGTTCTTATTTTTTTGTGTGTTGTTTTCAAGGCGAATTGCTTCTGTCTTTACTGATGTTTCTGATGTCTAGCTTTTGGATGGGGGGTCCTGGCTCGGGTGGATGGGATGGGGGATAGGGGGTTGAAATTTGTTTCCTGGAACGTTAATGGCCTGGGAGATCGCATCAAGCGCAGTGTGGTGTTGAAATATATAAGACGTTTGTCACCGGACATTGTTTTCCTACAAGAGACCCATTTGATTGGGAATGTATGTAATGCAATGAATAGATGGGGCTACAGCCTTGTGGCACACTCGGGGTTTACTTCAGGATCCAGGGGTGTGGGTATCCTTGTACGTAACTCCCTCCCTCTGGCGATAGATGAGGTGATTCGGGATGATCGTGGGAGATATATTGTTCTGGTGGGTAGATATGAGGGCCGCACCCTGTCTCTCTTTAATGTTTATGTCCCCCCAGGCTTGCAAACTGCTACTTTCACTGATTTAGGCCGTGTCTTGTTGGACCTTCCTGATAGTGTACTCTTTCTTGCCGGTGACTTTAATTCAGTGTTTTCTGGCCTTCACGATCGCCATCCCCCCAGGGATACTCCGCATGCCCAGCGTTGGTTGGGTGGGTTTTTGGATACTTTTGGCCTTGTGGACTGCTGGCGATTGTTACAACCTACTCAGCTTCAATACACTTTTCATTCTGGTGCCCATGGTAGCCTATCTCGGCTAGATTATTTCCTGATGCCCGCTGCCCAGTCGTCGGCGGTCCGTGAGATTATACATTTGCCAAGGGGCATCTCTGACCACTCGCCGCTCTGGCTTCGTTTTGAGGTTGGGATAGAGGCAGTGGGCCGAGTGGCTCCCATTAACCCATGGTATCTCTCCTCCCCTGAGACTCGTGCCCTCTTGCTCAAGTCCATAGATGCTTATTTCCTGGAAAACGAGGGGTCGGTCCCTTCGGCGGTGTCCCTGTGGGAAGCCTTCAAAACTGTGATTCGTGGACAGGCCCTTTCTTTGATTGTTGAAGCTAAGAAAGCCGGGAGGAGGGAGGTAGTGGACCTCGAGGGGGAAATTTCTGCCTTGGAGGTCGAGTTGGGATCTGGTGTCACGCCTGAGAAACTTCATGCCCTGGGTCTAAAACAGTTTGCATATAAATCCCTAGTTACTGACGCTGCAAAAGTGATGTTTCGTGAGCAACAAGGCAGATTGTATGATGTGGGTGATAAGGCGGGTAAACTCCTGGCGTGGTTGGACAAGAAAGAAAGAGCTAAGCGTGTGGTGCCTGTGATTCAGTCTGCGAGTGGTGAGAATGTGATTGATCCGATCGCCATTGTAGATCGTTTTGCGGAACATTTCCGTGTTGTGTATGCTCCTGTGTCTGTGAGGGATGTGGCTGACTCTCGCCTTCTTTTGCGTGATATTGCATTGCCCTGTGTCTCTGATTTGGACCGTATCGCGTTGGACTCCCCCTTTACGGTTGATGAAATAGCTGCTGCCATTCGTTCGCTCCGTTCGGGCAAGGCGTTGGGTCCAAATGGTTTGCCTATTGAGTTGTACAAGTTGCGACCCGATAAAATGGCGCCATATCTCCGCGATATGTTTTTGGAATCACGTGAGCGTAACCTCCTTCCCTATGATCAGCGTTTGGCGACAATAGTCGTCATCCCTAAAGACGGTAAACCTCGGGGCCTTTGTTCCTCATATAGACCCATCTCCCTGTTAAATGTTGAACCCAAGGTTCCGGCGAAACTTTTGGCGACCCGACTCCTATCGGTTCTTGGGGACTTAGTTCATCCGGATCAATCTGGTTTTATCCCGCATCGCAACACTGCCTTGAATCTACGTCGTCTTCACGGCGTGATAGCGAGGGCGGGGCTACTGACTGAACCGGCCATTTTGGCGTCCTTGGATGCCTCCATGGCCTTTGATACTGTGGAGTGGCCTTATTTATGGGCGACTCTTGAGAAATTCGGATTCGGGTGCGAGTTTATTAGCTGGATTAAGTTATTGTATGCGGAACCTTTGGCGCAGGTTGTTGTGAATGGTAGGGTGTCTGCTCCCTTCCCCCTGGGCAGGGGCACCCGCCAGGGTTGCCCCTTGTCCCCGCTATTGTTTGCACTCGCCCTTGAGCCGTTGGCGGCCTGGCTCCGCTGGGAACCGTCCCTTAAAGGGATCCGTTGGGCCCCGGACTTCGAGGACCGAGTCTCGCTCTATGCGGACGATATCCTCTTGTATCGTACCTCCCCTCGTAAGTCTCTATCTGTTTTATTTGACGTTCTTGTGTCCTTTGGTGCTAACTCGGGCCTTGTAATCAATTGGACCAAGTCCTGTGTGTATGTTTTGTCTGGTGTCTTGCCTCCATTGCCGAGCAGGCTCCCTCTTCAGGTTGCCCGGGATGGTTTCAAATACTTGGGAGTTTTCGTTACTCTGGACTCGTCTCTTCGCTTTGATCGTAATCTCCTTCCCCCGTTGCTTCGACTGCGTTTGGACGTTGCTCGTTGGCGCAAGCTTCCCTTGTCTCCCCTTGGTCGGGCAGCCCTGTTTAAGATGATGTCGTTGCCGCGGTTTCTTTACGCTCTCCAGAATTATTATGATCCTGTCCCTCAGTCCTATTTTCGGGAAATTGAGACCCTTCAGAGACAACTTGTCTGGGATGGACGCCCGCGTATTGCTCTTGCTAAGCTTTCCATTCCTTGGTATGACGGAGGCATTGCACTCCCCGATATTAAGAGGTATTATTGGGCCTCACACTTGTCCGCTATCAACCACATCATGTTTTCGCCGGGTAGTAATCCGGCGTTTGAGATGGATAGACTTCAGCTTCCGGGAGGTGATTTTAACAGAGTGCTTTACTCTCGCCCTGCTGGGCGCCATCTTGTGGGTCCTACGTCGATTGCTTTGGCGGTGTGGCGGGCCGCGACTCGGAGCCTGGGCTGGGAGGATCGCTTGACGTTAGCCACGCCGCTTTATGCTTCCGAACGTCTGGGCGGTCTTTGGTCTACCAAGGGTTTCGATCGCTGGGACATGATTGGAATTTCTAAAGTGGGAGATGTGTATTCCAAGCGCTCTGTGCGAACATTTCAGGCCCTCCAGGCTGAATATGGCTTGAGTGGTCGGGAATTCTTTCGATACCTACAGGTTAGGCACGCCCTGACCGCGGTATTTGCTCCTGGTGAGATTCCGCCTGATTCTTCCCCCCTTGAGGACCGTGTCCTTGACGGACATCTTCCTGACAGCACTATCTCCCTGATTTATAAGAAACTGATTAATAATCGGACTGATCTGTTGGTCCGACTTCGGGAGGCGTGGGCTCGTGATGGTTTGGAGCTTGATGACGAGGATTGGCAGTCGGCCCTCTCTTCTCCTAAAGAGGTGGCTATCCCGGCTCGTCTCCGTTTGGTCCAATTGAAGATCCTTCATCGGGTGTATGTTACGGGACCTCGTTTGCTTGTGATGGGTTTTTCTTCCGATGGGTTGTGTAAGCGTGGATGTGGTTTGAGTGCGACTTTCCTACATATTCTTTGGGAATGCCCGATGGTGGTTGCTTACTGGACGGCTGTGCTTGAGGTTATGGCTGTGGTGACAGGGGTGTCCTTGTGTCCGGAACCTCGTCGTTGTCTTTTGAATGTTTGGGAGCCCACTGACTGCTCGGTGGCCCAGACTAGGTGGGCCACCCTGGGTTATATGGTTGCGAAGCGAGATATTGCTCAACTTTGGGGGGCCTCCAAGCCCCCTGAACTATCGAAATGGGAAGACAACATGGATTGGTCTATGTTCCGTGAGAAGACTGTCTACGTGGCTAGGGGCAGACCCAGGGCATGGACTAGGGTGTGGGGTCAATGGAATGAATATCGTGGTGCCATCTGTACTCCTCCCCTTGTGGATGACATTGAGCTTTCCCGATCTCCTTAGGCGAGCGTTCTTGGAACCTTGCATATAGGGGTTGTGCTGGTTTTTCCGGCTCCCCCCCCCCTTCTTTTTCTCCTTCGTGCCCCGTCCCCCCCCCCCATCCGGGCTCTTTGGAGCTTATAGCTTTGATTCCATTTTTTGTTGCTGTCCCCTCCCGTCCTTTGGGCTGACCTTCAGTGATACCCTTTCGCCTTTTTTGTGTGTCTGTTCTTTTTTATAAAACAAAATCTGTTTTTGTTCTGTATATTATACGGAGTATTGCATTGACGATTGATCGTTACCGCTACGGAAGTGTATATTGTGTATTTTCTCCTTTTTAGCGGCTGGCCCGTGTGGTTGTAGGCCCATCCTTGTATTTTCTTGCATACTCAAATAAAGGTTTTTAAAAAAAAAAAAAAAAAAAAATCCACTGGAGCACATATATTGAGACCTAGCAAAGGCACATCGGGCTACCAGTCCCTAATATTTTACCAAGTTTCGTGCAAATCCATTCAGCCGTTCTATTATTATTATTATTTTTTTTTTTTGCCCCGCGGGGCCCTTTTAAAACCTCCACATCAAACCTAGGGGGTCAGCGAAGATCTACTATGCCCCCTTATGGTCATTTCCCCCTTTGTTTTGGCCTCCTCTTGTCTCTCGATCCTACCGAGAGACAAGATGGCGGCCGCTACGGACTGTTTGGAATGTTTACAGACGCCGGAGAACCAATCAGCTTCGCCTCACAAAGCTCCTTTGCGCGAAAAGTACGCGTACTGGAGCGCTGCCCGGTCCGCTGTTACAGATATATATCTTTTTTTAAACGTTAATTCCTCAAAATCCACTGTAGCACATATATTGAGACCTACAAAAGGCACATCGGGCTACCAGTCCCTACAATTTTGCCAAGTTTCGTGCAAATCCATTCAGCCGTTCGGGCTAAAAGTGAGGCCAACCACCCTATGGAAAACTCAATGTTAAAAACACGTTTTGGGACCCCCCTTTTTTCTCGGCCCCCCATTTGACGAAACCCCCCCAAATGTTCAGGGGCTGCTCAGAAACAAAATGTTCCATTTTCCTGAAAATTTCAGCCAATTCCGTCCACAAACGCCAAAGTTATTAGACATAGAATTTTCAAAAATCCCATAGAGAAAAAATCCTAACTATATATACCTACTGGCGACCGCCAGTAGGTAATATATATATATATATATATATATATATATATATATATATATATATATATATATATATATATATATCCGCGCTCACTTTCCTGTCAGTCCTGGTGGGAGGAGCAGGTGTCCAGGGCGGTGGAAATGGATGGGGAAAAGGGCCAAGTGATTGAATGGTGTCGATATATAGACGACTTGTTTATAATTTGGCAGGGATTTGAACGAACAGCCATGGCCTTCATTGATATCCTCAATAACAATGATGTAAATCTAAGATTCACAGGATGTATAAGCAACAAATGTGTGGAATACCTAGATTTAAAAGTGTTTATCTTGGATGAAAAGATAGAAACGTCTCTATTTCGAAAAAGCACGGCAGGGAACTCTGTACTTTATGCAACTAGTAATCACCCTGATGCACTAATACAGAGCATCCCCAATGGGGAACTACTTAGGCTAAAACGTAACAGCACGAGAGACTCTGATTTCCAGATAGCAGCATTAGAGTGTGTCTCCAGATTCAAATATAGAGGCTATGCAATGGGTACATTGGAGAGCGCTTTAAATAAAGTGAAATCCATACCCAGAAAAAACTTGCTAAAAGAAAAAGATAGAACAAGTGACACAAAAAGAACTGAAATGAGAACATTTTGGCTGGTAACCCCTTATTCCGCAGAAGCCAATCACCTCAAACATATGCTTAGAAAAAACTGGCATATATTAAAAACAGACAATATCATAAAAGATGACATCCCAGCTTTTCCTTTGGTGACTTTAAAGAAATCTAGATCTCTAAAAGACATGCTGGTACAAAGTCACCTAACTAAAGTGGAAAAGAAATCCAATACTCTTGCAGATTTAAAAGGCTTCCATCCCTGTCATAAATGCAAAGCTTGTGCACACAGTAAGAGAGTCAAGAGCTATGAGATACTGGGCTTAGGGATCAGGAAAACAATTGATAAATATCTTACCTGCAGCACCCCATATGCAGTATACTGTCTCAAGTGCCCATGTGGACTGTCCTATATTGGAAGTACTATCAAACCCTTGAAAATGCGAATCTTGGAACACTTAAGAGCAATCGATAAAAATGATCAAACATATCCGGTTGCTCAGCATTTTCATGGGAAACATTCGAGCAACAGACATCAATTACAATATTTTGGTTTGGATCATGTAGTAGAGAGTCCGAGGGGAGGAGACAGGTTGCATAGACTTAGAAGGTTAGAGTCCCGTTACATAATAGATCTTATGACAAAACACCCTAAGGGACTCAATGCGGGGGAAGAGCTAGCATCTCACATCGGATTCTAAAATTCTAAAGTACAAGGTATAGTGAGAATAGAAAGAAAACTACTCGAACTAAAGCAGAAAAAACTGATTACTGAGCGGGATTGGAGACACCGAGAATCTTACTGTATAAACACCAAAAATAACTAAATAGGAGAGGAAAAAATCCAAATACTGCCAGTGTGTTTTTTGAACTTTGTTGAAATGTTGGTGTATTTGTGAATAGTATGTACAGGAACAATTTACTGTAAAACTTAGAAGGGAATTTTGGTAAAACTTTTAGAAATTTGTAATGTATCCTTGAAAGAATAAGTTATTCTTGAACTTATCAGAACTTCTTTGAAAACTTTTTCAGGAGTGCTTTATTTAGAGAAAGAATGTTAGATTAAGCAACCAGATTTTGGGTATACCCCATCCGAAATATGGACAGTCTGCAAAATGTAATTACGGGAAACAATATATGTCAAGGGATTTAGGCCGATCCCCGGCTTTATGACGTTTGAGAGTTGCATTTTGCCACTGCAAACTGGCTAAAGCCGATACACGGCATAATTCCTCTATCATCACAGTCTTTTTAAAAAACTACAAATATGGCGTCGATATCCTCAAGATAAATATGAGGTCACGCACTATATTTGATTTGTAAAAGATTCCATAATGTTGCCACATTAAGGCAGCATTAACTTAACCGCAATCTGAAAATAAGACTGATTGCGTTTTCAAACCAGATTGCAAGCGGGCGTGCAACTCGTATATATTAAGATTTAACCAATGTGATAGGTTTAAACGGAAGTCCCTTGTTTGTTTCCATCATGAATTCACAATGATGTGTAGGATAAAACATGGCGCCAAACCACAATGTTTGTAACATTGAGGAAGGCGGAGCGCCGAAACGCGTCTGTTACAAACGTCGAAATAAAATTGTTTGGAGAAAACGACCCTGGAGTGCGTGGTTGCTACAAATCGTGGTGAAACCTTGAGCATTATATATATATATATATATATATATATATATATATATATATATATATATATATATATATATATATATATATATATATATATATATATATTTATATATATTTCTGTCTACATGCATGTATTAACAACATGTTTCATAATGGCTGACTGTTTACTTTGGGACACATTTCGTATGTTAAGCCTCTTTCTATGACCATGTCGGTTTGAAACTTTATTTAACACTTACTTTTTGACCAAATCAGCATAGCGAACAAGGTTTTCAAGCCGAAACACGTAGACGTCTGCCTTTTGCTTTGTGTAATAAATCCGATTGGAATCTCTATGGAGGGCCGTCTCCTATGTGAATCTGTAGGGAGCAGTTAAAAATGTATTGTGTCTGGGCGCGGACACTAACGAGCACCTACAGCAATCTGGAAGCATGCTGCACACGTCTCCAAGTTCCTGTTCGAAGACGGCGTTCCCCCCAGCATTTGACATTGCAGCAATACAGCCCTTGAGGTAAGTCTGGGGCGGGAGGGGGCCGGAGGGCTCACACTCATTCCACACTGTCCTGGAAGCTGTCCGCTAGGTAAAGTTTGCATAGCGGGAGCCGTACACTACCGGCTTTGTGTATTTACGCACATATTTTAAAGTGGGGGGGACACGGGGGATAAGCATTGGGAGGACGAGGGGACAAAATAATTTCCCCTCTCCCTTCTGTTATTCACAGGGCCATTAGTGCGCCAAAGCGCTACCTAATGGCCCTGCACTTGACCTGCCTGGAGTCAAAGAGGCAACCCGCCCTCTGCCCTTTGTTATGCTGCAGGAAGGCTCTGCGTCCTGGGAAGGGCAGAGAAGGAAGAAAACTCTGTCTCTTTTCTTTCATACTCAGAGAAGGCAAGCACAGTGTCAACTTCTCCTGAGTCCTGATCTGCCTCTGGCAGCGGCCCTCCTCCCCCCTCTCTTTCTTTTTCCTCTATCTCTTTCTGTCTCTGTCTTCCTCCTCGTTAAGTTCTGATTTCGAGACAGCTCTTAAGTTCTCTCTCTTGCCTCTTTGTCTTTATTTGTTTCCCTGTGAAATGGATCCAAAATAGGAAGAACACTTTGTCTGGAAATGTCCCCATTTGCTGATCGTTTTATAATTCCAAAGAAAAACCTCAGGATGGAGAGAAAAACATGTTAAATACCTAAATAAAGCGATATAGAGTGGTCAGCAGACAGGCCACATTGTTATTTACACCCACACATTAGCACCACTTTACATAGTTTGCCAGTGAAAGCGCTACTTTCTTTTTTCTGCTTTCTTTGAAGAACATTGTTTTTCCACGGTGGGAAAGTGCACCATCACTAAAGGGACTGCAATACCTGGTTGATGAGTGGAGTAGAAACGTTTAATATGATTGTTTTCAACAGTTTTAATTATTTTAGCTTATAAAATGTGTACTGCGGCTCTGTGTTCGGGGATGTGGTCTTTTTTTAAACCAAACTGCTTACATTTTGAAAGGATATAAGCAATGGCCATTGAAACGGGTCCCTTCCTGACTGGTCCTGTAGCCATGTCCTGAAATTCACAGGCAAAATCACTTACTGATTTCTGAATAATGAGTTTAAAACTGTTAAAGTAACCATGCTGTTCCTGAATACATTTCACATGTTTTGCTTATTCTTGCATTCCTTATGAGTGTTTGCTTTTTCCAGGGTGTTCTTCGTTTTTTTCAGGCAGCATTTTACTGTTGTCTAGTGCATAATTTAAATTTAGTTGCGGCACAATTGAGTTGTAGCTTAAGGCAGTGCAAGTTTTTCTCTGTGGGGCAGTATGGTGTTCAGTGTGGGAGAGGATGTGGCACTCTGGCCAGAGCTGCTAAATTTGGAACTTGAGCTCCATGTTCAGCCTTCATGACCAGTCCACCAGACCACACTCCTGACAGAGCTCATTCTGATGCTACACCTTAGAAGGCCCGATAGACCTTAGAAGCCCTGGTGTCTTAGCACCCGTAGGTGGACCCTAATGGCGGCAAGTGTGAGTTAACCTTGAAGGCCTGTCCACCACAATCCCCGTCAGCCCGTCAGTGGCGGTTCCACCGCCATCGTTGACTGCATTACCGCCAGCAATATTACACTTGCAAAAAACACAGTTGATGGACAGAATGTAGAACAATGTCATACATTCACCCCAGTACAAGGATCTGGGCCTAAATCCATCGTTTTTCTGCACTCCACACCACCCTGGGCTAGACACTGGCTATATGCAAATCAGCTCTGACCCTGTGCCTCATGGGAACAGTCCAGTCCGAACTACCAAGCCATGTCTTTCCCAGACCGGAATCAAGCATCCAAGGACCGGTTTCTGGCTATCAGCCTTCATTCAGCCTGGATAGCTTGACTCCAGTGGTGTGGAGAGCCTGGGACTCACGTCTGAGCATACCCAGCCCACTTGGGGTGCTCACTTTGCCACTGGATTTAAGCAAGCCGGGCTGAAGACGGCTGGAATGCCAGAAACCGGTCCCCGGAAGCTTGTTTCCGGTCCAGGGAAGGCATGGCTTGGCAGTTCGGGCTGGACTGTTCCCATGAGGCACAGGGTTAGACTGATATGCATATAGCCATGTCTGAACTTGGGTGGCAGAGTGGGCTAAAGAACGGTGATGGATCAAACCCAGATCTTTTGACTGGGTGTGAGTGTTTGATTGGTTCTGATGCTCCGTCCATCACCACCCCCTTTTGTACCGCTTTTGGCCGCCATAAGTGTGGCAGGGTATGCTCAGACGTGAGTCCCTTGCTCACTTTGCCACTGGATTCAAGCAAGCCGGGCTGAAGACGGCTGGAATGCCAGAAACCGGTCCCCGGAAGCTTGTTTCTGGTCCAAGGAAGGCATGGCTTGGCAGTTCGGGCTGGACTGTTCCCATGAGGCACAGGGTCAGACTGATTTGCATATAGCCATGTCTGAACTGGGGTGGCAGAGTGGGCTAAAGAACAGTGATGGATCAAACCCAGATCTTTTGACTGGGGGTGAGTGTTTGATTGGTTCTGATGCTCCGTCCATCACCACCCCCTTTTGTACCGCTTTTGGCCGCCATAAGTGTGGCAGGGTATGCTCAGACGTGAGTCCCTTGCTCACTTTGCCACTGGATTCAAGCAAGCCGGGCGGAAGACGGCTGGAATGCCAGAAACCGGTCCCCGGAAGCTTGTTTCCGGTCCAGGGAAGGCATGGCTTGGCAGTTCGGGCTGGACTGTTCCCATGAGGCACAGGGTCAGACTGATTTGCATATAGCCATGTCTGAACTGGGGTGGCAGAGTGGGTAAAGAACGGTAATGGATCAAACCCAGATCTTTTGACTGGGTGTGAGTGTTTGATTGGTTCTGATGCTCCGTCCATCACCACCCCCTTTTGTACAGCAATATTACAATGGCGGGTGGTTCCCTGGCGGTCGGAAATACCACCACCACACACCCAACTGGTGCCTTTGAGCCTCAGCCCCCAGACATGGGACCCAGGAGATATCTAGGATGCCCCCCTACATATCACTGCACCATGTGGCAGGCACCTGATTGTGCCTCCCACGTAATGCAGTGATATATGTAACATGTCCTTTTTTACATTGCGGCGGATGATGCAGCCATCAGCATCTGCTGCAATGTAAAAGATAGGCCCTGCAAATGACATAGTGGCAGTCACATTGTAATGCCTATCGTGGGGCCGCCACCTTGAAGGCCAGCAGTCCCATTCCCCGATTCAATTGCGGACGGACTGAAGTCCTCCTGCCATCGTAATCAGCTTCTAAGTTTGCAAACTTCATGGTCTCTGCTTCATGCACAAACACTTTTAACATGTGCAGCCTGCTTTCGGGCCACTGGAGTTATGCAGCAATGGAGGCCAAAAAGATGTTGCAGTGTTGACTAAATTATGCAACAATAAAAAGGCTGCAGCGTAATGCAGTGCATTTTATGATACTTTATTATTTTGACATATTTATACATACTAACAGCCTCTGCAAAGCTTTTGCCTCATTAGTACCTGTGTAACATACAAATGCAGCAGTGGGAAAGGTGACCAGTCAACCTTTGCAAACGGCCCTACACTTCACAGCAACATAAGTCACATTTCTCTTAGTAATTTTTGATCCGTTTGAGCAACAAAATTGTTTTGGGTCAAATCGTTAGATTATGCAGCAGATGATGTATTATGTGCAAATATGACACAGCCATAGTTAAGTGGAAAACATTTTTCCACTTAACTTAATTTTGCCCCAGCATTGTAGTTGATCAATTTGCAAGTTCCCCAAACCCAAAAGTCGAGTTTTGGCACAATTTGCATTTTAAAAGCAGTCCTACAACACAGGGCTACTTGTAAACTGACCTCAGGCTTCAGCAGTGCACACATGCAAACGCAGAAAGGGCTGCTGGCCTCAAAACTGCCATGCCCTATTATATTCTAGGGACTTAAAGGTAGTTCTAATCCCCCTGCCCTATTATGTACTAGGGCCTTATAGGAGAGGCCATGCCAATCATAAGGGTACCCTAACCCATAGTGCACCCTAGTGTATGTATGTGTTTTCACAGTATCTTTAGGTGTCTCTTTCAGAATAGCATGGCCCTGTGCCTGTTGAGGCAGAGGCCAGGGTCAGTCAGGTACCACCAGTACCAGTCAGCAAAACGTTGGGGAGTGCCCAGGGCAGAGGATGGCTTTGCAACACTGAAGAAACACAAACTCAGAATTTAAAACATAACACCATGGTTGTGGGGTTCTCTTTAATAATCAGAATTGATTTATACCTTAATTAACCCATTTTCTAACATTAGGATACAGGAAAGACTGGGGAAAAATCATAACGTTCTAATCTATACCTTGACGTTTTAGTGCAGTTCTTTGATGATGGTTAATAGCTCACCGTTTTATGTTAGGATTTTAACTTATAAACTGCAAATACCAAAAGAATCTCTCAGACAAAAGCAGTAACTCACTGACCTATTTACATGATATGCATTTTGTGATCTGCGTGGTACACGTTCTTTGCAGCAGGCATATTACCCCACTGTGGCTACCTTACCAAGAGTCAAAACTTCCACTAGACAAACCTCCGATCTCTCTTAATGAAGGACATTAACCCTTTCGCTGGGGGGGGGTCGCGCGGCGCTCCGAAACTTATGACGGAACCGCTCTGTCACACCCCTTGGGTGGGCTGTGCTTGTGATGGAGCAGTTCCGTCATGGCCCTGCCTGCTCAAAAGAACGCGATACGCAGGCGCGGCGAGCGGGCCATGACGGAACCACTCCATCACCAGCACAGCCCACCCGAGGGGCGTGACGGAGCAGTTCCGTCATAAGCGTGGGAGGGGTTAATCACCAAAGTTATCTTCACATTTTTACTGTTGCCTGAAAATTGCTGGAGACCAGGAATGCAGCAGCAGGTATTTTTCAAACCATAATGCACTTGCAAACACGACGCCCCCACCCTAAGTCCGTGTCCTTTGTATGCGTGGTGCATGAAGATGCAAGATTCATATACATGTTTTTTTAACATTTGGTCTGATTACTATATGGAATAACAAACAAGCATACATGCAAACTGTGACAACATGCCTGTTTTTCTCAATATTTCACTTTGAAAGTATGCGATTGTATTTGTTTAACGTGCGGCGATTTGTATAGGGTCACTGGGAAGTTCACAAGGTTGTCCCTGTCCCCCCAGCATTTTAGTGTCTCCTACGCCCCTGTTTACGCATACCAGTTCTTGCGTAGAGAAAACAACTCGGACTGGGGATTGTTCCCAAGTCCTATATACGCCACAAAAGCAATATGGCAGAAGAAGAGATCAGTGCTAGACTCAAAACGGCAGAGGGACTTTGTAGAGGTGGACCTAGTGATGAAAATAGAACAGGGACATCAAAAGTGGTCCCTGCCAATAATGATTCATTCAATTCACTCCGCCGTAAACTAGAGAAACTCACCAAAGCAGAGGTTTCCAAGTAGTGGGAGGTACAATCCTTAAGAAAATACATCAAGGTGGGCAGAGAACCATGCGGTCTAAGGATAATGATAACCCCCCACGTATGGGAATCCCCATCATAAAGGACTGTACTAAATTGAACGGCGAAAGCTCCAAGCAGATGACACTTCTGTTGATGAAGTATGCTACCATTTATAGGGAAGAAATCGTGAAACAAATCAAAGATGTTTCAGCCCAGTTGAATCTTCTAGCTGATAAGGAAGCGGTTGCGAAATTCATGAAAGACATGAAAGAAAGAATAAAAAAACATGAAGATGTCATAACAGCATGCAAGGCGCACAAGTTCCAGCATGATAGAAGGGATTGTGAAACAGGAAGGATATATATCTTCTCACACGAATACGATAAAATACGGAGGGAAAGAATGGAAGTGACAAACAAAATCAGACAGGAGGTGTCAATGAGTGATCTCAGCTCAGACACAGGATCTGAATCAGATCGAGAAAGCTCAACTGAAAACCTGACAATAACTATCGTCCAAGCTGAATTCTGTTTTTTACACCTAGGACGTTATACAAACAACCGTCCAACGCCGCAACAGAAAAGAGGAAGAGGAATGCGAGGAGAGGCCTAAGGTGAAGAGGAAATGGAGGAAAAGAGGGAGCAGTAACGAGGAGCCAAACCAGAAGAAGAACATGATCATACTGTAATTAATCATAGCGAAGTTTCATTATCTACAGAAAACAAACATATTTTAAATCTCGTGACTTTCTTATTGCCCTGAGTCAAGATTCAACTATGACCAAACCCGTATTGACTTATACAGTTCATATGCAAGCTGAAGTTAAGAAAATATTTCAAAAAACAAGTCAAAAATACTTGTAGGACTGTAGCTACATCTCCAGGTCAGCAAGAGAGTAATATGCCCATTACAGACACTAATCTTCTAAATGTTCTACTTGAACTGGAATTGGAGGGCAATATAGATCCCTATCCAATATTCCAAATCACTGTAAATCCTACCTCCACGAAAAGAAACCAGTTTAAACCCAAATCGAAATTCAACCCCATCCTTCCGTTTAATAACATTGATGCGTTTAATGAAGCTATGGTTGAGGAAATCAAGACCAAATGCACAGAACTGAAGAACAATCCCAGGCTTACACCGAGGGAAAGGGAATTTACTAAAGTTCTTAATAAATGGACATCAGAAAAGGATTGGGTGATACGCAATGCAGACAAGGGTGGCAACGTGGTCATCTGGCCACTAAAAATGTATATAGAAGAAGTCAACTACCAACTAAAGGATACCTCATGCTACATAACCATTACATGGGAAGAGTGATAAACTCAGGAACAATTTCTATGATGACCTAACCACATAGTGTGACCTTAGCCTAATTACGCTGGAGGAATATAGTTTCCTCCAGCGTTAAATTTCACAGATTACCAATATTATACCTCCTGTCCAAGGTACACAAAAACAGTGAAGGCAATGGGAAGTCTGTTGGAAAATGTGTCCAAATATGTGGATTCTACATACAGGATACAACAGACTTTCTACAGCAGACTTTTGACTTCTATTGGGAAGCAGATTTCCTCATGGTGTGCCTTGATGTTAACTCCCTCTACACGAGTATTCGCCATGAAGATGGACTGAGGACGGTATAACACTTTTTGATCCGCAGACCAAGACACTTTGCAGACCATACCAAGATGCTGAGAGCTTTTTAAGTGGTGTCTTACTTGTAACATTTTCCTTTTTGACAATATACTGTATAGACAGCAACAAGGGAGAGCAATGAGCAACTGCTTCCCCTCCAGCTATGCGAATCTGCATATGGGCTGGTGGGAGGAGCAAGCACTCCATGGGCCAGAAATGGAAAGATGGTCGTCACACATTGTGACATAGGTATGGTACATTGATGAACTTTTTATTCTTTGGAAGGGTGATATTCCTTCTGTTACAGAGTTTGTTGATTGTATTAACTCCAACCGTTTGAACTTATTTTTCACAAGCAGAATCAGTAATATTAAAATTGAGTATTTAGATGTGAAAGTAGGAGTCAAGGATCAATGCCTCTGTACCTCTGTATACCGTAAACCATCAGCAGGTAATACAACACTACATGCAAGCAGCTCACACCCACGACCCTTGGTCAGTGGTCAGCTCTTCCCCCACAGCTCCCCTTGTCAGTGGTCTGCCCACGGTCCCCACAGGCAGGGTTCAAGACCTCCCCCTGCTGGGTCCCGATTTTTTCATCTGCTTATTGTATTTTATTTTACTGCTCCTTTCCTTCTTGGCTCCTTGGCTGAGTGTTGCCTGCCACCAGTAACGCTCCCACTGCGTTTCTTTTTCCCGCCGTAACCTGCCTGCTCCCGCCTCCAAGCCACACGCCCCTCCCCTACTTAAATGTCGACCGCTACATGCCGAAGGCGCGCCTAAGGCAAGCCCGTCTGCACCTGGACCGTGCCCAGTGCCAGACCCCCTGGCCCCCACGAGCGCCACAACACCCGACGCAGCTACAACGCCAACACCCTCCATGCACTCAACGCTGGAAGATCCTCCACCTGCTTCCAGGCCACCCCGAAGCTAACCCACAAACCCTTCAGCTGCCAAAACTGCAGCTACACCTGCCAGCGCACACCTGCACATCCTGCCCACCGGACCAAAGCAGACCACAACCAACTCAGATGCATACTACTCAACACCCTCTCAGTCCACAAGCACACTATCAAACTCTGGGACCTGCTCGATTTATCCTCCCCGGACACCGTCTTCCTGACGGACACCTGGTTGAATGCCTCGTCGGCGCCCGACATAGCCATAGCCATCCTGGATGGCTACAAGATCACCCGCAAGGACCAAAACAACAAAGCAGGGGGAAGAATCGCCATCATCCACAGGAACAACATCAGAATCTCGAACAACACCGAAGACTCCCTCAGCATGTCCGAACACCTACACTTCCATATCCACATCAATCACAACACCACCCTCAGAGGAACCCTCGTATAAAGAGCCCCGGGACCCCGACCCTAGTTCAGCGACTCCATAACTGACCTCATCAACACGCACGCCCTCTCCTCCACAGACTACATTCACCTCGGCGACCTGAACTTCCACCTTGAGAACACAAACTACAGCAACTCTACAACCTTTATCAACAACCTCACCAACCTCGGACTCAAACAGCTCGTTACAACACCTCCCCACTCCACGGGACACACCCTAGACCCCATCTTCTCCGTCAGCAACCACGTCACCTTCAGCCACACCACCGAACTCCACTGGACCGACCACCAATGCATCCACTTCTCCTTCGAGAAACATACGTGCACAACCAACGGCAACAAATCCCACACGCAGCTGGAACAAAGTCACTGAAGACCAGCTTATCACCACCCTCGCCCGATCCCTCCTTCTGAGCCATCAGACACCAATGCAGTGGCCCACAACTTCAGATAATGGATCGACTACTGCGCCAACACACTCACCCCGATCAGGAAATCCTCAAACAGGCGCACTTGTGAGGTTACCTTACCCTAATTAGTAAAGACAACCTCCATTGCACTTTTTAACGATACCAGCCGGGGACTGAATAAAAACTTTTGGGACACCCACGAGCCAGGTATTTTTTAATTTTTCTTTTTTCACCTCACCACTCACAACATATCACCCTCACACACACCAACACATAGTTCACTTATAAGTGCTGCTACGTAGTCGTGAGTCGCAGCACGCCGCATTCCGTAGAGGTTTGCGAAGACCCGGATGATGAAGCATGACACCAAGGGGCCTTTTGGTGTGTGAGGGGTATTTAAACAACACTGGTTGCTCCCCACCACTGTAGGGATCAACGAACCCAGTTTAGTGGATTCCTTTTGTTTATGCATATTTCTAGGGGAGACAGAATCCACTTCTCCTCTCCCTCCCCCTTTTGTTTATTACGCACCAACACGAGAGCCATCTGGTTCAACTCCAGCCTCCAGACTTCCAAGCAAACCTGCCGAAGACTCGAGAAGCAGTGGCGCCACGACCAGACACAAGACAACCACGCAGCCCTCAAGGACGCCAGATGCAAGCACCACCAACTCATCCGATCTGCTAAAAGACCCTCCTTCAAGGAGAGCATCGACAATGACGCACACAACAGCAAAGAACTCTTCAATATCGTGAAAGAACTTGCCACCCCCAGCTCCAATGACATCCCACCGTCGCTAGAATTCTGCGACTCCCTAGCGACCTTCTTCCACCGAAAGATCGCAGACATCCATGACAGCTTTGACACCCAGACACCGACGACAGACGCTGACACCCCCGACTCAAAGCGATACAAAAGGGGATGATGGACGGAGCGCTTGAGCAAATCAAACACTCACCCCCAGTCAACTGATCTGGGTTTAATCCATCACCATTCTTTAGCTCACTCCGCCACCCCGGTTTAGACAAGGCCATATGCAAATCAGTCTGACCCTGTGCCTCATGTGAACAGTCCAGCCCAAACTGCCAAAGCTATGTCTTCCCTGGACCGGAAACAAGCATCCTGTGACCGGTTTCTGGCATTTCACCCGTCATCAGCCAGGCTAGCTTGAATCCAGTGACACTCCCGACTCAACGCCCCACCAAACACACCGACCTCCTGCTCTCCTGGAACAACGTCAACAACGCAGACACCATCAAAATCAGGAACACCATCCACTCCGGCTCACCTTCAGACCCCGGCCCCCACCACATCTTCAACAAAGCAAGCTCCATCAGCGCATCTCAACTCCAGAAGATCATCAACAGCTCCTTCGAGATCGCCATCTTCCCGGAGAGCTGGAAACACGCCGAGACCTACTCAAAAAACCCAAAGCAGACCCAAAGGACCTCAAGAACGTTCGACCCATCTCCCTGCTCCAGTTCCTGGTGAAAGTCATTGAGAAGACTGCCAACAGACAACTGACCCACTTCCTGGAGAACAACATCATCCTGGACTCCTCCCAATCTGGCTTCCGAAGCAATCACTGCACCAAAACTGCCCTCATCGCTGCCACCGATGACACAAGGGCCCTGCTGGACAACGGCGAAACCGCACCCTCATCCTCCTGGACACAGGGATCCTTGACAAAACCCTGAACTGGATCACCTCCTTCCTCACCGGCAGAACCCAGAGAGTCCGCCTCCCCATACCTATCCGAGGTCCACAACGATCACCTGCGGCATGCCCCAAGGATCATCCCTCAGCCCAACCCTTTTCAACATCTACATGGCCCCTCTCGCCAACATCGTCCGGGTGCACCACCTCAACATCATCTTGTACGCTGATGACACCCAGCTGATCCTCTCCCTCACCAAGGACCCGGCCACCGCCAAATCTAACCTCCACGAGGGAATGAAGGCCATCACAGAGTGGATGAAGACCAGCCACCTGAAACTGAACTCTGACAAGACGGAGGTCCTCATACTCGGCTCCACCCCCTCCGCATGGGATGACTCCTGGTGGCCGGCCATGCTGGAAATGGCCCTGACACCCACCAACCACCCTTGCAACCTGGGGTTCATCCTGGACTCAACGCTCTCTATGACCCAGCAAGTCAACGCAGTCTCCTCCTCCTACTTCAACACCCTCGGCGTGCTCCGCAAGATCTACAGATGGATCCCCACTGAAACCAGAAGGACAGTCACCCAAGCCCTCATTAGCAGCAGGCTGGACTATGGCAACGCCTTCTACGTGGGAACCTCGGCCAAACTCCAGAAAAGACTTCAACGCATACAAAACGTCTCCCCACGCATCATCCTTGGTATCCCTCGCCACAGTCACATCACCGCCCACCTGAGAGACCTCCACTGGCTCCCGGTCAACAAGAGGGTCACCTTTAAGCTCCTCAACCATGCTCACAAAGCACTCCACAAAACCGTATCAGCATACCTCAATGAACTCACCTTCTACACCCCAAACCGCCAGCTTCGCTCCGTGGACCTCGCCCTCGCCACTGTCCCACGCATCTGCCGACCGACCACCGGCGGCAGATCATTCTCCCACCTCGCCGCCAAGACATGGAACACCCTCCCCACCCACCTGCGATAAACCCTGAACCTGCTAACATTCAGGAAACTTCTCACGACCTGGCTGTTCGATCAGTAGTACTTCTTCCCCCCCAGTGCCTTGAGACCCTCAAGGGTGAGTAGGGCACCTTTACAAATGTTTGATTGATTAAGAATAGCATTCCCTATGGCGAGTTATTGAGGGCCAAATGAATCTGTGGAACAAATAGGGAGTATGAGCAGGCAGAAAGAGAAATCTGTACCAGACTAAGAGCCAGAGGATATCAGTGTCCTCTCTAAGAACAGGCTAAACTCAAAGCTAGAAACGCTAGAAGAACATACCTTGTGTTTAAGAAACCAGAAGAAGAAGGGATGGTGAAACCTGTAAACAGGTTTATCACCACCTTCAGTCCTTATCACAAAGAGTTGAGGGGAGCACTTAACAGACACTGGTATTTGGTCAAGCAAGATTCAGTTATAGGTAAAGAGTCTCTCAAAAACCTGACTTGACATACCAACGCTCTCCAACAATAGGGAACAAACTAGTTAACACCTACACTAATACACAACAACATTGGCTCAAATCTAGCAAAGGGTTCAAAAAGTGTTGTAAATATAAGGCCTGTCAACATGGCAAAAATTCAACAGAAGTGAGAACATGTCTAGGTGAACATTTGAATATTTCGAAACCATTCAATTGCAAGTCAGAGTATGTGGTTTACCTATTGAAATGTCCATGTCCTAAGGGCAATGTTGGGACCGCAAGGTTGGGGGCCCATAAGCAGGTCCTTCAACACTCATGTGATATTTAGAATGAAGACAAAACATACCCGGTAGCAAGGCACTTCTTGGAGAATCATAACAGGGTCCATCCAAGATGACCTATCGCATCCTAGATAAGGTAGTCAAATCCCTCAGAGGAGGGGACAGAGAGAAAGCCCTGAGACAACTTGAATCTAGGTACATCTTGAGAATGGACACAAGGAGCCGGCAGGCATGAACATCTATGAGGAGATGTATACTTCCCTTTAAAGTGGTGTCCCCTAGATGTCTTTTCTGCTGTATGTACATTCATCTAGAGTTCTTCCTCTTTCTCAATGAACTCTAGGTTTTCTTCTTGGATTTTGCGTAATGTTGATCTATGCACTACAGTATCATGCCTTATATAGGCTTTCTAAATGTCAAATTCTAATTTAAATTGTTTTGACTGTCACCAAGATAAGTGTTTCAACAGCATATTTTTTCAATCTCTGTTGCAGGTTGTCCAGACGTTTTACCGACAAATGACAGCTAAAGAGCTAAGATATCTACTTTCTTGTTTTATTTTTATTTCTTTTTGATGATACAAATCCTTACATGAATACGTGGTATTTCACTACGCAAGTTATTTAGTATGGACCACCCTACAACCAAGGTCAGAAATTGTCTATGTTTGTAAACACCTGTAAGGTAATTTTAGGACAAGATGTCCATTGTTCATGCATTGTAGACTTTGCCCACTGGGGCAGGAATTTCAGTTCAATAGTTGTTTTGAATTTTGGCGATAACTGTTTTGGTCTTCACATTTTTCTTGCAAGGCAATTAATCAGGACATGATGTCCTTGAGTCATGCATTGCGCCCCTTGCCCACTTGGTCTGTATTAAGCGGTGCATCGTACGCATAGTATTTGGTTGCACACCAAATGTTTGAGAGGTTTTGTTATCTTGAAACGGTGAGAACTACATCGGAGTATCTACCGAGATGCTTTTATTTCAGTTATCATTTATGCATATAACACGACTTTCGTTGTATAGCTGTCTATCAGTATGTTATTGTTTATTTCTGTCTACATGCATGTACTGACTAAATGTTTCATAATGGCCGACTGTTTACTTTGGGACACATTGCTTATGGTACACCTCTTTCTATTACCATGGCTGTTTGAAACATTATTTAACACTTACTTTGTGACCAAATCAGCGTTGTGAACAAGGCTTTGTTGCTGAAACACGTAGACGTGCCAATTGCTTTGTGTAATAAATCGATTGAAATCTCTCTAGAGTGCCGTCTCCTATGTGAATCTGTTGGGAGCAGTTCAAAATATACATATATAGGCATCTGAGGAAGGAATTGATCTGAAATACATCATGCCATTCCATTAAATCTTCCGGTCCAAACGATCCACGGTGTGTGCCTGGTCCTTCTTTTACGGGGGGCCTTGGACGTGTTATTGCGGTGCATAGCCACTAAGCACCTTGGGCACCCCATCCACACGCAGTGCGAAAAGTTAAGTGGCAATTTGGACTTTTTCAAGGCTTTTGGAAAACTGCTGCGCCGCCGCTATCTGATATTTTTAGCAGCAATCGTTGGGACTGCCTACAGTCCAGGACTCCATGGCAGGATTTCCTGTGTCAGAAAAGCGGCTGGATGTTGGATTGTGGGACCGGCAGAGTGGTGCTTGTGTGATTGGTGCAACTAGCAGGATTGAGAACGGCACCCACATGGGGGAAGGTACTTACCTGGCGTCCAAACGTCTGCTACACCCACCGTATCATCTTCGCCTATCGTAGTGAAGCAGGCGTCATTAAATGAAGGACAGTGACAGCATTGATTTGTTATATATATATATATATAAAAGAAACATTAAATATATTTCCACAAATTAAAAAATATATGTTTAATAATATTTTTAATGTTATATCATTTATAGAAATATTCAAAAACGAATAACCCAAAAGTAACAAATAATATATTAACACTATAAAATACAAATATTATAGAAAACCTATAACATTATATAACTAATTTATATACAAACTGTTAATAACAATCATATAACTAATAAAACCATTTAATTAAGCAATCAACAATTAAAGAGACTAATTACCATCTTAAAAATATAAAGTATTTTAAAATTAATTAGCATAATTAATTATGAATTAAAAATAAAATGTAAAACAGTAATACATTTAAACGTGAATATAAAAAAGTTTTCATCCTATTTACCTTCAAACACAACAGCCCCAATCAAAAAATGGAGAAAATATATCATAAACCTTTAAAAATATAAACAAATCGGAACAACTACACTAAAAATAATAATACAAATTTAACATCAAAATAATAAAAACTTAGACAAAAACTAATAAGCCTCCACACATTAATTAAAACAAATAAAGAAATAACTATATTTTAAAAAAGAAATAAAATAAAGTAAAAATAAAATTCTGTCCAGAATATTCTGTCTTGACTTCACAATATTTTTGACACAATATTTGTATCGTTTGATATTTCTTCTGCCCTGACAAGCTGTGGATGTGTCGTCCCATTACCCGTGCTTTGCCTTGTCACTGCTTTGGTGCATCCTGCACAGCTGGCTAGCCGGGATCGCTTCATAGTGTTCTGTGGTGAGGAGGAATCCTGCCTCCTCCTGCCACTCTCAGTGGCTTCTGGAAGTAGTAGTTTGCTTAACCTGTCCTAGTGAAACAGGAACAGCACAGATGATCTGGGCTGCAGGCAGGCTGGCAGGGCTCTATAATGCTCTGTGGAAATTAAGGGTCCTGCCCATCTCAGTGGGTTCTGGGCAATGTAGTTCGCTCCACAGTCCCAGTGAAACAGGAACAGCACAACGATCCCACAGAGCGGACCGTCCAGAACATTATAGCGCTCTGTGGTAATGAAGGGTCCCACCTTCTGTCTCTATCTATTGCTTCTGGAAAATGCAGTTCAATCCCCTGTCCCTATGAAAAAGCAAAAGCATAAATTTATATATTTGTTGGTGAAATGCAACACATGCAAGGTGTGTGTTTGTGTGTGTGCATGTGTGTGTGTTTCTACAAGTGGCAATAGTACTTGTGAGTGTTCAATGACATAAGGTCAAACCATGCAGTAAAAGGCAAGGATTGTGATTTGAATGTAGGTGTTCTCTTTCAGCTGGATAGTGTGTGAGCTGGTCGGCTTAGCAGATTCCTATTGTTATCCAGATGAACGTGGCGCATCACTTGTTCCTACAGGAGTGCCTAGTAGCCTATAAAGCAGGTCCCTAATCAGCTGTAACACCTAAATGTGCTACTGGATGTTCTTCTCGCTCAAAATTTTAAAATAATCCCAGTGCAACAGCAATGTGTCCTGCAGCAGCTGGTTCTGGTCCAGCAGGAGCTGGTTGTGGCTCTCAGTTACACCTGTGGTTCCACAGGTGGTTGTTCAGTATCCTCCTGTAGGTGGCGATGGAACCCATAGGGATGTCAATTTTGGAAATGTCAGTTCACAGTGAGTGAAGAGGTTCCCCTCCCACAACGCTCCAGGGTTAGATGTGCAGTCACACCTGGGTGGTAGGCATATCTACTAGTGTGTTTGATGATTTGCTCCTTGGTCACTCCTTTTTGTCTCAATTGCCACTCACATGTGTGTCTTGACCCCACACTTTTCGTTCTCACCCCTTGGAGCCTCTCACTTCGACTCCTTTCTAGTAATTTTATGATCGTAAAATATTGAGGGGCATATTATCAAGCCTGGGCGATAAAATTATCGCCGCTTTATCGGCAGAAAACTGCCGATAAAGTGGAGATAATGGGCTTGATAATATGCTCGATGGAATTCCAATCGAAGCCCATGTTAGATGTGAAGACATCTAACATGGGCTTCGATTGGAATTCCATAGCGGAGGTACGCAATGTGTGATGTAAACTTTCTGCTTACTGATCATCCTGCACAGTATATCAGTGTGCACCATTCTCTTGGATTCTACTTCTGAATGCGACCAATGTGTCTCAATTTAGCTATTATAATTCCTTACATGACTCTAGCCAGAGGTGAATATACAGCCAGGTTAACTAAATAATTTATGCAATAAATAACTCCCCACCTGTTTCATACATACCTTCTTCATCCCTCTTTGGACCCACACAGCACTTGAGGATTCTGTTTTCTTTTTTCTTTTAGTTTATGGACTGAGAGAACGTGATGCTAGTCCTTGAACAGATAGAATCAAACTGCAAAGTAGAATTTTATTGAGCATCCGAACTAATCCACAGGTACTCTTGTAAGAGAAATCGAACTTTCTCACAAATGTGCATCCAATCATGACTCTTTCTTCCCACTAGAGTTTTCATAGCCAGTCGATGTATCTTATATATTGAGCCAATATCGAAATATTTTATAAAGCATGAAAAAAGGGGGCGTACTTTGCCATAAAATATGCAAGACCTGCCAGCGTCGGAGTCTTTGATCCATTACCAGTTGCGCAATAGAGCCATTTTCGACAGGCAGTAGGCAGTGCACCACAAATGCATATTTATTTTCAAAATGCAAAAGCGCTCCTGCATGTTTTTAAATGGATCTCTCTTCCTGTTCATCACACTGCATAACAGGTCTATTCCTACTGATCTTCGGTTATATCTATCATGCATCACACTGTACAGATCCCATGGATCAAAGGAATTATGCCTCCTTAAAAGATTGCAGTAAATTATTCTCTTCGTTTTTTTAAGTCTCCTTTTCCGAAAAATAAACACAATTTCTATGCAACCAGAAATGGATAGACAGGCCTATTAATGCAATCAGTTGTTTGCAGGGTTGTATAAGCTGCACTGTCATAGAGCCTCAAACTGTGAACAAGTATAGTCCACAGATGGGTGAAAAAATACATAGGGGCGGTGGGTTAGATGAAGGTAGTGTAATGGAGCCTATTAGAATTAATTTTGATGATAGACCTTAGGGGAGTCCAGGGAATTTCTTCTGCACAATCAGGGTGCCTTACTTCTTTGGCGAACTGTATTTAATTTTAGTATTTTATTTTTTGGGGGGGGCGGTTGAAATTCAAAATTCTAAGTATTTGATTTTTGTACAATTGAATGAGTGTCACTGTAGAAGTCAAGAACATTTTGTAATGTTTACTTTTTTCATGACTTGTACTGAGCCACATACCAAATGAACAGCAATCTTAAAGTCAGTGGAACAATCAATTTCCACGTACAATGCAGAGTTCTCCCGTTCTGGGTGGGAAATCATAATTTCAAGAACGACATGGAGGATAATATTATGCTGTGTATATACTCAGTAGGAGGCAATATTAAAATTAAAACCATTGCTGGCCTCTTTAAAGTTAGACGTAACAAGATGCATGTAAAAACCAGCCAAAGCCCAATTCACCCTATTCTCACTCACCCCTACCTCCCTCCCATCTGCAGGCAAGAATGGCACCATGGGAGCTGCCCTATTTATTAAGGCACCTCGATCGTCGTTCCTTTCAGCTTTTTTTCTTGCTCGGTTCCAACAAGCATTTTTAACAACTGCAAATTTACTCACATGTAAGTCTACCACTGCATATTTTTTTGCGTTTTGGCTGGTCACCATTCCAGCAGTGCTCTCTAAAAGTTTCAAATAGAATGTTTTAAAGATATTTGGGCAGGATCAATCTGCCTTTTTAAGGATGTCTATCAAGATGCTCCTAAAATAAACACTTTCAATTGCATACCGCTACACAGGGAGTATGATACCAATGTGCCTAAATCCACACCTGCTACTGAAACCACCCTGAATGTGCTTTAAGATACAACAAGTATTTAAGATTAGAACTGAGCGGTTCCATTCTCTGTATGTAAACCTGAACGCATGGGCGTTGATTCATCAAAATGACAGGGAAAGCGTAAGTGACATCACACACACTTTGACTTCAATTAAATCACAGGAATTGACATCATATAACCTTTAACCATAAATTGTCCTACAAAATCATGTCACATGATCTTAACCCTGATGATGCCACAATTAGTGACATCGCTAAAGTGCCATAATTACGGCATGATCAAAATAACAAAGCACCACAGACAAATGTCTATTGTAGATACCACCTATATTAGGGTGCTCGCATAATGCTTTAAAGTGCTGAAGCATATATCTAGCCCTAAAGCATGGCGAGCCTGTGGAGCGAGACCTCTTCTAGAGCAGTTCATTGGTTCTTTCCCTGAGAAATGTTGGGGTCAAATAGTTTATTTTAAAGCACAACAGTCACATACACTTGCTAGACTCTGAAAAGGCAAAAAAGGGCACTCATTACATTTTCAAATCTCTTCATAGTCTGCCAAGCCAACGAAACATGATTCTCCTCAGGCGTTAGGTAGGCATATTTTTTAAATGTGCCGGGTGTGCCCCCATATGTCATAATTTACTTCCATTTTGCCAGGGCCCCAATATGCCATTGATGCACCCTTATGCCAACTTTTGCATACAGTGCTTGGACACAATATCAGAAAAAAATATCGTGTCAAGACTATCACAACATCAAAAATATCATGGACAACAATATCAAAGATAAAGACTGTTTTAGTGTTGTATTTAATATTGTTGTAAAAATATCTATGTAGAAAATGTATGTAATAGTGTTGTGTAAATTAGAATGTAATGTATTGGAGTGTGTTTGATTGTATGAGCTTTTAATTTTTGTATTTGTCTTTTTAGTAATATACTTTTTTCTTATGAATTCGTTGACATTTTTATTTTTTGTTGTATTAATGTATATAATAAATTGTTGAATATTTTTAAAGATATGCAAATTAATAATTTAAGAATTTTTAATTGTGTTAGATGAAAATACTTAATATATATTTAGAGTTGATCTTAATTAAGATATGGCCGATCAGGGCTGAGAGGGGAAGAAGGTAGCAGGGCTAAAAAGTACAAAAAGATATATATAGTGATTCTAGTAAATATTCATTTTTAAAAGAGTAAAATTAATATTTTTTTGTTGTTTTTTCAGCTAACATGAAATCCATAGGTTGCCACTGTTACTCCAAAAGGAGAAGTAGGCCCTGCAAGTCGTTTCCGCCCTTCAGCTTTACCAGCAGCATACCCACTTCCTTCTAGTTGCTGCCCTCCCGTTGTTACGGGGGAGGGTGGTTGCACTCTCTTCAGGAATAAACAGAGACTTGTAATGATGGCCATTCTTAGCTTAGACACAGGCTGAGAGTTTCCTTGAAGCTTAATCATAGGACAAAAACAACAACAACAAAAAAACCTTCAAACTGAGGTCAAATTTAGTAGCTTGTTCCAGATGGTTCTCTTCTTAGCGTTTTTTAATCAAGCCAAATCTGTTTTAGAGATTTTGTATAAAGAAGATAGCCACTCCGAATGTGTGGGAGGTGTTGACTCAGCCATCTCTTACATATTTCCTGTCTAGCTAAAAGAATTGCAAAAAATAGAAAGTCTCTATACGGGCCGGTGATATTGCTCCATGTACCAAAAATGATGGATTTAAGGGAAATTTGTATTGTATAGCTCAAAATTGATGTTAAGGAGTCTCCAACTTCTCTCCAGAATTTCGCAAGAGATGGGCGGCCCAAAACATGTGTACATCCGGGTGCGCTTTCCAGATTACATTTTTTACACTTTGCCGGTGGGCCTTAGGACATTTTAGAGAGCCTCGCCGGGGAGAAGTAAGCCCTATGTGTTGTAAAATAGTGGTTCCTCCTCAACCAAGCTGACTTCACTACTGAAAAGAGGATAATATAAGAGGTCTCCCACAAATCCTCCCAGTCAGTTTCCGGAATGGCTTCCCCCCATAACTGCTCGGCTAGCTTGAATTCGCCATCAATGGCCTCTTCCACAGCCCAATAGAAAAACATTTTTTTTTCTTCCTTACTGGTTTATTAACCAAATGATCTTCCAGGGGGTTCCCTCCGCCTAATGGAATCTTCAAGTTCTGAGACCAGCTAAGTAGCTGCAGATACTTGAACCTAGACATACCACCCTCCAGCTTGTCATTTAACGTGGCCCACGGCAAGAGAGATCCGTCAAACGCAAGGTCCCCCCATACTGCTACTCCCGATGTTTTCAAAGGGGCTGCCAACTGATCCTTTAGGCAGCTGGGAGTTCCTGTGCTATCCCACATGGGGGCAAGCCTTGAGTAGTATTCAAAACCTATTCGTTTTTTGATCCTAGCCCAATTTTGAGCCATACCACTTAGGACTTTCAGTCTGACCTTCTTATAAAAAAAAGTTGTCCCCATACTTAAACAAAAAGCCTTCTGGAGAAAGCCCCAGTTGTTCCAACATGACTAAAACATTTTACCTCTCCCTGGAGAGTCTGGGCATTTTAGCAACATTCTGGAATAAGATAACTGAAAGGCCCAAGCATAATATTGAATATCAGGAAGTGCCAGACCTCCTTTCTCCCTCCTGCGTCTTTGCTTCTTCCATGATATTCTGTCAGCTTTTGATGCCCAAACAAAGGAGTTAATGGATTTCTAAAATGTATCGATTAGTGCTTTCTCAAAGTTCAAAGGGATGGTATTAAACAGAAACGTTATCTTTGGCAAGATAGACATCTTTATGATATTTACTCTGCCCAAGATAGACAGTGGTAGACGTATCCAAGATTTCATAAGTGTTTGAGATTCCTTCAAAATATTAGGAAGATTAACTTTTGCTATTTGATCTATCTCTGGAACGATTTTTGCACCTCAGTAGCGCAACTCTTTTTTGGTTTGGTATCGGGACATTGGCAAATTCCATGTCATTATCTCGCTTTTGTTCTCATTAACCTCATAGCCAGGAGAGGCGGTAGAGGTGGCAGATGCAGAGGCAGCAATCCGAAGCCCCGCTGCAACAAAGCAGGAAGGAAAATCCAGAGGCGAGGTACCGGGGCTCCGGGGGGCCCTCAAGCTCGGTAAGCCTTCTCCCCCATATCCACTGTGTAATTTAAACTGAAAGGGGGATTCTTCAGTAGATATATCTACTTCTGTAAAGTGGTCCTCTTTGCTTTTGCTGCCCCCTTTAAGAGTCCAGCCCATTGAGAAGCAGCAGGTAAAAAACAAAGAAGTTGAGAAAGGCACTGGGTCATCTAAATTACGGAGAAATAAAGGTGCAAAGAGAGGTAGAAAAGGTGGGAAGAGGGGGCAGGCAAAAACATTGATACTTAAGCACTTACATTTCAGGAGAACATTGAGGACGATGAAGTTTTTAAGAAAACATTGGCAGATATAGCCCATTTAACTTTAGACTCTGAAGGAGACAACAAAGGATATCCCCCATACCAGGAATATAAAAAGAAGGATACCAAAAAACTAGAGAAAATGGGTTTTCCAGAAGATGCAAAAATATGAATTACCTCCTCTTTGAGATCTTATTTTAAGGTTCTCCCGCAAGTGCTGGAAGTGGGGAAGCAGGGGGAGAAGCAGAGGGTGTTGAGGGAAGATTTGGAATCCTCTGGGCTAATACAAATGTCTGCACCTTCAACTAAGAAGTTGAGTCTCACCCTACCCTGTCAATACCTATCCCCTCATCTTCTGAGCTGAACCCTGGACTAGACCCTTCGTTTAGGCCTGATTCCTCTTTGGGGTGGCCTTCAGATTCTTCTGGGTTTGATCTAAGGCCAATTGAGTTACAAGCTAACCAAATTGTCTTAGCAGAAGATTCTATAATTTTGGCTAACACCGAAGTCAACCAGCTAACATTGGTAAATATGGGGGAGCAGTAAAAGACAGCAGAGAGCTGGACATGGGGGCGGAAAGAGCACTAGAGGTTTGTGGGGGCGCGTTGGGGTCAGTTGTACCTTCGGGTGACCCTGGTCCCTCGGGGGTCTCCTTGGAAACCCTCTTTTTTTCAATGGCCAAGGACATTAAAAAAGGATTCGCAGTTTCAGAGGCGAATCAGGGGGAAATTCGACTCTTCTGTGAATCATTGGAAAAAAAACTCGACAATCTAAGTTCAAGAACGACGGCTTTCGAGAGTGAGGTTGGAATCATTAAAGACGGCCTGGGTGAAGTCAGAACGGATATTTCCATGCTTAAAAAAGAGGAAGCCGCGCTTCGGGACAGAGTGGAATTATTGAAAAATAATTCCAGGCATAACAATCTGCGACTACTAAATATAACAGAAGGGAAAGAGGGCGAGGATCTTAAATCCTATATTATCTCCCTCATTAAGGATACAATACAGATCGAAGCCACGGAAGATGATCTAAAAAGAGATATCCAGAGAATTCACCGAGATCCTTTTAGAAGACAGCCCAATAGGACAAAGCCTAGGAAGATTTTAGTTCAGACTTTTCCCTTAAGGAAAAAATATTAACAGCAGCCCTTAAACTGAAATCTCTGAAATCAAGAGACTCTTCTTTTTCCTTTGAAATCAGATCCGACCTCTCTTGTACAACTTTAGATAGACAGTGGGAGCTGGGGAAAAGAATGGAGGACTTTAGGAAGCTAGGGGCAACAGTCCAATTAAAGTTCCCTGCACAAATAAAACTCATGTTTAATAATAAAATGTATTTTGTTAAAACATTGCAGGAAGCGGATGAGCTTCTAGTGAACCTAAAACCCTGATTCCATTCCAGTCTTCTGCATACTATACGGATTATGCCTTACTCAGCAGACCATTAGAATTGCGGTTAGAAGTAGTAGCTTAAAGATATAGTATTAGAGTAAGTAGAATTAATTTATGGAGTAGTTTAGAGTATGCTACCGGACAGGCAGAACCTGGGCTACTCCAGGTAAATGGGGGTAGGGTTCTCCAGGGAGGGTGGTGGGGAAGTTTGGGTAGGGGGTAGTACACGGGTGAGGGGGCAGAAGGGAAAAAATGATCGAAAAAAGAATTTGCCTCATAATCTAGATGAAGTTCAAGGTGTATTGTCTTTTGGATTGGTATCGGAACAGGGTAAACTGGAATATACTTAAATCCCAATGGTACAGTCTCAATCCTTATCCGCCATGAAAACTCTGCAGTGCCTGTCCTGGAATGTGAACGGTCTGCGAGTTAAAAGTAGGAGGGAAAGAATTCTACAATATTTAAAAGACTCTCCTGCACAGATAATTATTCTATAAGAGACCCACCTGGTAAAAAAAGAAATGAGTGACATTTGTGGAAAGCTCAGGTGGGTGGAACACTATGCCTGCTCATGTCAGACAGCTAATATAAGGGGTGTGGCTATTATTTTAATAAAAAAACAAGCAAATGCGTCCCTACAAGATGTGAGAACTGATTTAAGTGGCAGGTGGGTGATAGCGAAGATCTCGGTAGAGAATGTCCCTGTTACAATTGTTGGATACTATGGTCCTAATCAGGATGATCCATCAACTTTAAAAAAAACATCTTTTTGAGTCTCTTAGAGTTCCCTGATTCAACCATCCTAGCAAGGGATGGCAATATAGTTTTGAACCGGAGATTGGATAAATCATCAAAAAGCAGAGCTACAATCTCCTCTAAATCAAGGGTCTTTTTAAAAACGATGATGAAGCAATATGATGTTTGTGATATATGGAGAGAGAGATCGGGTACATAGTTGGGCGTATCTTTCTATAGCAAAAAATATAGACATAAATCACGAATAGATTATATCTTGATTAGTAACGATCTAAGGGACTTCACAAAGAGGCTATTTAACCCCTCACTTGTCCGACCATGCAGCGGTCTGGATTAATTTAAATTTAGCTGGCAGAGAACAACAAAGGGTGTGGACGTTTGACCGCATGCTTCTCCTTGATGCCGCTGTTACTGGATATTTGATCCAGGAGGTGAAAGCATTTTTGGATATCAACACAGGATCAACAGACATAATGGTGGTATGGGATGCATTGAAATCTTTTTTTAGAGGTCTGATTACAAATAAAACTGTCCATAAAAATAGACAATACAGGCATGAGATTGCATCTGTGGAGTGCCAAATGAAGTTGTTGGAGGAAAGGATTAATCAGGTAACCGAGCAAGAGCAAGATCTCCAAGAGACACTAATGGCGGAATTAGAGGTGTTAAAAGCCCGGGTGGAAAATACAATTCAAACAAGAATTTCTAACAGGTGGGAGGTGAGCAAGCTTGCTCACTTTGAATATGGAGAAGGGGCTGGAAGGCTATTAGCCTGGAAAGCCAAAATAGACAGAGTCAGGAATCAAATTAAAGAAATAGAGGATGAAGGCTCGAATGCATTAATAAGCAAGGAGGAGGATATGTGAGAGATCTTCCACGCTTATTTTAAAGGCTATATAAAGATGAAGATGACTCTGATATAACATCTATTCAAGGCTGGTTAAATAATTAACTACCTTCATTGGGTACAATACATCGGGAAAGCCTGGAGGTAGGAATATCGCACCAAGATGTTAGGAAGGCTCTTCTGGATGGTAAAAAGGGCAAAGCTGCAGGGCCAGATGGCCTCCCTGCGGAATTATACAAGGAAAAGAGCGAGATAGTTATCCCCATTTTGGTTGAGGTGTTTAACAAAACATTTTGAAAGAAGGAGCTCATCCTCCTGCTCCCTGGGGGGAAGCAAATATTATTCTAATCCTTAAACCAGCTAAACCCCCTACAAAATGTAGTTCATACAGGCAAATATGCTTGTTAAATTCCGATTACAAGATTTTCTCCAAAATATTGGGAGATAGACTAGTAGGCATAGCAGGTGAGCTTTTGCATACTGACCAGAAGGGATTTGTTAAGGGTAGGAATCTTTTTGATCTCACCCATGACTTTATTGGTGTGATAGATCTTGCATCCACTTTTTCTCTCCCCCTGGCAGCGATGACATTGGATGCAACCAAAGCTTTTGACAGGGTGCATTGGAAATTCTTGGGGCAGTTTTGGAAAAGTTGAAATTTGGGCCAAAATGTTGCCGCACCATCCGCCTTATATATAGCGAGCCATCCGCCAGGCTGATAGTAAATGGTAGAACAATCAGACCATTCAAAATTGAAAGGGGAACGATACAGGGCTGCCCCCTCTCCCCTCTCCCTTTTGACCTTTATATAGAGCTGTTTGCTCAGTACCTTAGGGTGGTGCCTGCTATTACACCATTTAAGAGCAGCTCATGGGAGCAGAAGGTAGCCCTGTATGCCGATGACATTCTTATTTTGGCATCAGATTTGGATTCCTCTTTCCCCCGAGTGATTGAATTAGCTAGGGAGTTTGGAAGAGTAAAATGAATATTATAAAATAATAAAAACAATCTTTTTTATTAAGTAGAACATTTTGAGATATTTATATGTTAAAATAAAAAAAGACCTTTTTAAAAAAAATATACGATTGTATGAAAAATGTACTTTTCGTTAAAACGTGGAATTTTTTTAAGCTCTTATTTTTAATTGAAAAAATCTAAATGTGAATACATATTTTTTTTGTATGATAAATTCATTTTTATTGTATTGTTTAAAGTTCATGAATGGTTGTAAATATTTTGAACAATAAATATAATTTTAATAATAATTAACATAGGGCCTTATTACAAATGTGTGGGTCTGTGGACACATATGAGTGAAATGCTCACACAGGCATCGATACATGTGGAAAAATAATCACCACTGCTGCAAAATCTCCACAGTCACACGCACTTACCGTGGTAAACTCGTAATACGGCGTTCTAGAGACCACTGCCACTGCAGTATCCAGGAGGTTGCTGCTGCAGTGTTTTGGCAGTCAGACCGCCAAACTCGTAATAAGGCTCATAATACTTTTATATTTTAAACTATAAGCATGTATATAAAGGTTTGTAGTTTAGATTAGTGTGTTTCAGACAATATTTTAGTTCATTATATATTAAAAAGATATTTCAAAATATGGAGTATTGATTGTGTATGTAATATTTTACGTTGCAATATGTTATGTAAAATGCTTTATTTTGAAGTGGATATTGTAAATTTCAGCTCTTTAGTGTCCAACACCTTTCCCCAAGAGGATACGATTGGAGTGGGAATAGAAAATATCACCTATTTAGTGGTCAAGGCCTTCCCCAAATTGGTTTAGATTGCAGTGGGAATAGTTTAATTCACTCCTTTAGCTTCCAACACCTTCCCCATATTGGTTTAGATAGGAGTGGAAATAGTATACATAACTCCATTAGTGTCCAACACTTTCTCTCAATATAGTTACATTGGAGTGGGAATAATAAATGTCATCCCTTTAGTGTTTATATATACTTCAAGTAACAATATACAAAATATATCGGGTTTAGTAAATAAAAACAGTTTTGTTTATTGTTTATTTTTTAATAATAGAAAATCAGGTAAATCACATTTATATACATTTTTATGTTGTACATTTTCAACTCTTATTTTTCATTGTTAACGACTTTTACATTTTTTTCTTTTTTATATACATTTTGTGATTTATAATATGTTTTTAACTTTTTTATTACAATGTTTGGTATGTTTTAAATGTATAATAATTTGTAAAAAATGTTTAAACATTTATTCAACATTTTGACAATATTTCCTATTCTTTTTTATGGGGAGATAGTCTTTTTATTAGTTCCATTTCATAGCCCTTTTTGGTTACCTCTACCTTCTATTTTGTAACTATTTGTATTATTTTGGTCTGTTTTCCCTGAACCATGTCACAATAAGGTGCTGCTGTTCGTCGGAACATGTAAGTCCTTTGTTAAGGATTTTTTAAGGATTTTGAAGGTGGGGGGTTATGGAGGAAGGTTTAAAAGTTAGTTATAGTGTTGATCGTGGGTTTTCTGAAGATTTAGATGCATTGTTGCTACTCTTTTTCACTAGTTTGTCATTTGCGTTTATGCTATGTTAAATTGTGAGATGTTAGTTATATTTTGAAGATTAACTGTTAAGTATGTGCATTTTTGGGAATGTAATGTGTTTCACAGGTTGTTTTTTTAAAATTACCTTTACAGGGTTTTTTCTACAAACACATTCTAAGAGCATTAGGAGCGTGCAGTTTTTTCTTAGGAAATCAGTATAGGTTTAAAATAAACCAGTGGTTTTAACTTTGATTTCTATTTTTTTAGGGGAGGGGTTCCTGGAGCAGTTTTTTAATGGAACCTGGATACTTTGGATAGCATCAAGGGATGTCATTTGGATTCATGATATTTTTGCATTTTTAGGGGAATTTTTGGGGATTTGTCTCATTTGTGTTATTTTAGTCTGTTTTCCCAGAACCAGGTCGTGGAGGGTGCTGCTGATTGAAACATCATCAGGACCCATGTGCTAAACATCATTTACTATGCTGATGACACCCAGTTCATCCTCTTGCTGGTAGAAGAGACCTCCACTATGAAGGCCAACTTCCACAGAGCCATGACAAGCATCGCCAACTACTTGAAATTCGACACAGACAAAACAGAAGTGCTGATTTTCAGGAACAACACATCCCTGTGGAATGGCTCCTGGTGGCCAGCTGAACTAAGATCCTCAGCCACACTGGCAGACCATGTCCGCAACCTCTGCATCATCCTGGACAGAAAGCTCACCCTGAAAAACCGATCAATGCAGTCTTCTCCACCTGCTTCCTCACTCTTCGCATGCCCTCAAAGATCTTCAAATGATCACCCAAGCCCTAGTCATCAGCAGGGTGGACAACGGCAACACACTCTATGCAGAAATCACCTTGCACCTACTGAAGAGACTACAGGACATACAGAAATCTGTGCCCAGACTCATTCTCGACCACCCCAAATGGACCCACATCACCCCCTCAAGAAACCCAAGTGGCTCACCATTCAGAAGAGATGCCACTTCAAGATGCTGATCCACACATACAAGGCCCAGCACAACAAATGACCAGCAAACATGAACCACCACCTGAACTTCTCCCAACCCTCCTGACACCTTCGCTCGACCTCACTAGACCATGCTCACACCCTTTCCATACATCGAAGCTACAGTGAAGGCTGTTCATTCTCCTACCTAGCAACACAGTCCTGGAACGACCTCACTCTTCACTTCCTGACCTCACCCTTTCTGCTGGAATTCAGGAAAGGTCTCGAAACTTGGCTGTTTGGCTGAGCCTCCGCAGCAAGAATACTCAGCACCTGGATACCCTCATGGGTGATTAGCTTCCCTATATAAGTCTTAATCTTCTGTTCTTCTTTTATTTTTAGTGGATTACTATTTTTCATTATATGGAGACAGAGAAAGATCTGCACTTACAGAACAGTAAGTTATATTTCTTTATATTTATTTTGGCTGGGAAATGTGCTATTATATTGTTTATGTCAAAATGTATACAATTGTATGTGGAATTGTTTGTATTATGTATTGGAATTGTTTTGTGTGTTGGATTGAGTTTGCTTTTAACTATTTTGGTTGGTGAAGGTTCCATTTAAAAAAGAATATGTATCATTTTATTATATCAGTCTTTATTATCATTGCGATTTTGAATAACTGTTTGATCTAACAAAATATTCAATTTATAATTAAAAAATAGATTTAGTATGTTGGTTTAGAGTTTGTATAGTATTTGAGGAATTTGATGGGTAAACATTTATTTTTATAATATGATTTTGGCTATGATTTCTAAGTAATTTACTACTTTGATATTGATGAAGGGTTTGACTCGTAGCATGTCGTACATTCCTTTTGTTGAATCATAGGTTTAGGGCCAATTTGCCTACCATGCTCCATTCATAGTTCTTGGTAGCTTTGCTCGATTTGTAATGCTTCTATAAATTTGTATAGTGTAGGTTGAGCTCTGCCTACTGTGGACTGGAAGGCATTCTTGTACTGTGTTGTTTGTTTTGGCTTCCTGTGCCAAGCTGTTGTCATAGACATTCCACCATGTTATTTGGAATGTGGGTTGCCATCCGGAATTATGCAGTCTGCCAACCTAAGTGTCTTTGAAATCGTCCATTAGAGGACTAAGTTTAAATTCATTTTGTTTGTAGAAAGAGGCTTTCTATTAGTACATTTTAATTGCTGGCTCTCTCAGTGACAGAGACATAGGCAAGTGCTATAATTGTGTTTAATTTCAAAGAAAATGTGGCTGTTTGTGTAATATTCTACTCTTAGGGCCCCATTATGTTGTCGGGCGACAGGCTACCTGACAACTCGTCGGTGGTATTCCACCCAACAACTGAGGCATTGGCCTGACCGCCTATATATGATATGGGCTGTCCAACCGATGCATACGGTGAAAATCCGCTCCACCTCCGACAGGCTCAAGAAGCTGTGGCACCGCTGTGGGGATTACGATGCACGTTTCCCACAAACTTTCTATCGTGGTCCGACCACCCTAGAAAGGCTATTGGAAACAGACTGTAGGGGCTCCTAACAAGGCCCCACTCCCCTCGCAGCTTCTGCTTTGAGGCACTTGTGCTGCCCCCCCAAACATCCATACATATCATTTGGCAGGCACTGCATGGTGCTTGCTGCATGGTGCATGGATGTTTAGAAAGTGTATCTTTCCAATTGCGGCTTGTGCTGCAGCCTCAGCACAAACTAACAAAACAAATGCCAATACTGAGCTTAACTCACAGAACTCCTTTTGACATGACTTTATGAATGAAACATAACAGCCTGCTTTTTGAATTGCACCATTCAATGGTTTATTCCACTTTTTTTACATTTATAAATTTTGCAACAAACATAACTTTTTGTGCATACAGATTATTTACAAGCCTATAAACCAACAATATGTACAATAAATACAGACACAATCCACCTATAAACACAACTAACACAACACACTTCTTCACTACTTTGGCCAAGACAAGCACTCCTCATTCATACACCATGCCACAATCATCCCAACAAAACACAAGTGTGGGTCAAAGGTCCCAATGTCAGCACCAAAAGAGGAAAACTCTTATTTCAGAAAATTCCTTCAGTTTTGTATATTACACAAAATTATCAAATTTTAAATTCATTGGAACTATACATCCTGATTTGACGTTAAATACTGTGTGACCTGGGACCAGGTTGAAGCGTTTCGAACCCGATAAATAAAGGGTTCTACTCAGGACCAAACAAGACTCTTTACTCTTCAGGGTGTGCAATCCTCTTGCGTCACTGTGGTGTGTCAGTATCCGAGCTTATATAGATCAAATCTGGGCAGGCTGCAGCAAGTCCTAACTCAATGCTGCTGCCTCCAGCATTTGCAGCCACGCTCCGATAAAAATTAGGTGAACTGCTTCCGCATCCAATGTTTGCGGAAGCAGTTCACCAAATTTTTATCGGAGGAGACATTCGTCCAAAAGTGTATGAGGGCCCGACGTGAAGATTCCATTTAACGTGGCTGCAAACGCTGGAGGATATACATATTTATTAATATTCAGGTAACCAAGGAGACTTCATTCTCCAACCAGTAGTGCAGAAGGGCACTTTTGCAGAGTGTTGGAGAAAGGGGTGTGGCCTACGAAGACCTCTCAGCAATCCTGCTCTGTTGGACTTACTGGAGGTAACAGGAGGGCTTGTTGGCCGCCATGGAACCTCAGCAGACAGTAGAAAAGGAGGGTGGGGCCTCCAATGACCATTCAGCAATTCCACCGTGTGGAACTTACTGGAGGTGGCAGGAGGGGTCACTGGCTCTCATGGACCCTTAGGAGCCAAGGTGACTTCATCCCCCAAAAGGTAGTGCACCAGGAGGTGAGTTTGCAGAGTGGTGGTGAAAGAGGGTGGGGCCTACAGCAACTTTTTTCCTCATATTTATTGATTTTATTAGGGAACTGGGGCCACATGGCACCCTCTTCCCTGAACCGCTTTTGGACCTGGAAACCCCATCCCCAGGGAGCCAGGACTTTTTTAACTGGGGAAGGGGGCAATGCAGCTCCCTTCCGAGACCAATTCTTTTTTATTTAGGGGATGGGGCCCTCCCTGGCCAATCTCGGACCCAGGGACCCCACACCTGGGGCCTGGCATTTCCTTTTTTAAATTTTGAAAGGGGAGAGGAGCTGCATGGCCCCCTTCCCTCAGCCGTTTTTGGCCCTGGGGACACGGGGCGCAGCATCTCTGTTGGGGACTGCGGGGGGAGCCTGAATGCTCCTGCAGTCCCTGTCAGCTCTCCGCATCATGCAGGAACCGGCATTGCTTTGCCACACAGGGAGCTGCTACACATGCATCTCCCTGTACCTCAAAGCAAATGCGCCGCTTTTAGCAAGCATTTCTCTGCTGTCATTTGCTGTTGCCTTGCGGGAGAGGGATAGCTCCTGCCAAGTGACAGCAAAAAGCTATGTCCCTATGGTGGGACTTAGCAGGAGCCGGGCCTGGGTGTTGGCAGTCCCCCGGGCGATTAATGGCTCCACGAGAGGGGCTGTGGGGTCCCCTCCATTTTTTGTTGAAGGGCCTGTCTCAGGGAAGTGGGGCCTTATATGGCCTGGGAGGGGGGACATGCAAATCCCACCTCCCTCTTTTTAAAGTGATGCTCAAGGAGTTGCTGGTGCCCGGGGCACGGGGTTTGCAAGGCTCCCCATGCCATTTAATTTATCCCCCGAGAGGTGGTGGTCCAAGGGGCACCCCATTTCTGTATATGTAGCCCCGGGGAGGTGGTGGTCCCCGGAGCTGGGGGGATCTGTGCAGCCCTCACATTTGTGTGTATAAAGTCCTGGGGAGATGGTGGTCCATAGGGTTGCAGTGGGTCTGTGTGGCTCCCTGCATAACTTATTAATAATACCCCAGGCAGGTGGTATTCCCCGGGGTTTATAAAACCTAGGAGGGGGCCACTATGAGCCCCCCTCCTTTATTTTATACATACCCACAGGATATGGCCCACCCGGGGGATTACTGAAAAAGACATGCGGGACACTGCATGTCTTCTTTTTTTCAATTTTATTGCAAATCCACAGATCTACCTGCGAATATACAGCAGAATAGATATACAAAATGTTTTTAACTCTCAGCCGGGTCCCTATGGGACACCATCCCCAGTTCCAGTGGGTCAGGATAGTCCTACCCTGCCCCCCTTTGTTTACATTTTACATTTTTTTGTGGGACTTAGATTAAGCTGAGTCCCATGATGGCTGCCAACACTTCTTGATTGAAGTGTTGACAGTCAATCAGATTTCAACAGGGGCCTGTTGGATCCGTGGGTAATCTGCTTCCCCAGATGTACACATTTATTTTCCAAATAATATCTCTCAAACTACTCAATGGATTTACAACAAATCACACAAGCACAATCTGTGTACCAAGATCTAGCTTCCTGCCAAATTAGGTGTAATTCAGTAAAGCATTTCGGGTTGTAGTTGTGTATAAAAGGCCTATCGAAATTAACATGGGGAAAATGTGTTCTGGGACCTTTTTCTCTGCCCCCGCTATACGAAACACCTCAAAGCTTTCCAGACCCCATTGCAAGTACCAGGCCATTTGTGGGGAAAATGTTATGAGCTTCATCAACCAGCGCCAAAGATATAGGTAACTGAAAATCACCTTTTTAATAGAAACTAGGTCCTAACTATAACATATATATATATATTCCACATGAAAATCATGCCAGACTTCCAACACAATAAAAGCCCTCCATTCGGAAAATAGGTAAAGTAAGATTTTAATCAGAGCAGGCATGCCTTGTAATACAGAATAATGCGTTTCAACCTAATGACGGTCTTAATCATATGGTGTGCCAAGCATCTGTTTTTTTGTCAATTTATATGCTGGAGTAGTAAACAGCAAAGGAGGACACAATACACAGAAGCTCGGTTTTAAAGTGAACCTTATCACTAATGTGTTCCTTATAAAATGCAGCTTGCAGTTGGAGCTTCTGTTTCATAATACTTTTTTTGCTTAGTGCAACCATTTCGAAATAGTGTTCAAGTTAATGCTGCTCTAATCAAAGTGATATCCGTACTCGGACTGCAACCTCCATAATGCATTGTAATCCTGTTGGAAAGTACTCTTTTGTGATTTATATATATATGTCATGTGATCAAGGCCCCATGCGACCTGAAAAGCGTTATGGAGGTGGTGGTGTCGGGCATGAAATAAATACATTTGCACCATCCATTGGGTTTGCTTCCTCTGTTACTCTACCACTTAATTTACCTGAAAGACTGCCAGCTTCATATATATATATATATATATATATATATATATATATATATATATATATATATATATATATATATATATATATATATAAAGACATAGACTATGTTTATAATTTGTATAGAGTGCAGAATTTCTAGCCCAAAACATTGTCACAAATATTATTTATAATATGGTAGCTGACTGTCATAGCTTTTTCCTGTTTACACGCTAAAGAAAGTGGAATTGGCAATATCATAGAAGAAAAAATGGATCATAAGATGATTCGCCAGATTGGGTGCATGGCCATGTTCAGGAGCGTAAACCATTCCTAGACATTGGTATCCCATGTTCTGCCCACAGGGTCACCCAGATTTATGGAGAGGATGACACAGCGTTCTATGTGCACCTGTGCTATTGGCTCGGTCACTAGCGCTGCTGCAGACAGGTACACTTTGAGGCGCTGTCCTTGAACTGCGCAGACTTGCTGCAGACACTGCGGAATGTGGCATGCTGCAGCCTTTTACCCCAGCAGCTTGTCTATTACACTCACTCTCTCTCTTTTTTTTTTTTTCAAAAACCTTTATTGGAGTAAGCATAGAAAAGTACAAGAATGGGCCTACAACCTCACGGGCTGGCCGCTAATAGTAAGGCACAATGCATGAAGTAAAAATGTACACCCGTGGTCGGCAAAGCTCGAGCACAAAGCATTACTCAACAGATATCACAGAGCAATTAAAATTTTTAGTTTACAAAAAGAAAAACAAACACTAAAAGGCGAATACACGATAAGTCAGGTCAGCCCAAAGAACAGAGGGGATGGTCCACGATCAGGAGAACACACCCAGAACCCTGGGGCTCCAACCAAGTCGGGAGGGGGAGGGGAGCAGCGGGGAGAACCGGAAATATAAGAAACAGTATGGAAGGGTTCCGGGAACGCTCGCCTAGGGAGATAGGATAATCTCAGCAGTGCTTACAGGGGGAGGGGTGCAAATACCCCCACGATAATCATTCCACTGGCCCCAAATCTTTGTCCACGCCCTGGGCCTGCCCCTGGCCACATACACCGTCTTCTCACGAAACATGGACCAGTCCATGTTGTCCTCCCACTTCGAGACCTCAGGGGGCCTGGAAGCTCCCCAGAGTTGCGCAACATCCCGCTTCGCAATCATGTAACCCAGGGTAGCCCATCTGGTCTGGGCCACCGAGTAGTCAGTGGGCTCCCTCACATTCAACAGACATCGTCGAGGCTCCGGCCGCAGGGCCACACCAGTCACATCAGTCATCACCTCAAGCACAGCAGTCCAGTAAGCCGCTACAGCCGGACACTCCCAAAGGATATGTAAAAAGGTCGCACTCGAACCACAACCACGCTTGCAGAGCCCATCCGAAGAAAAGCCCATCGTCACCAGCCGCGGACCCGTAACATATACTCGATGAAGGATCTTGAGTTGAACCAAACGGAGACGGGCAGGAATGGCCACCTCCTTGGGAGAAGAGAGTGCCGACTGCCAATCCTCGTCGTCCAGTTCCAACCCATCGCCGACCCAAGCCTCCCGAAGTCGGACTAATAAGTCCGCCCGATTATTGATTAATTTTTTATAAATCAGAGAAATAGTGCTATCAGGGAGATGCCCATCAAGGACACGATCCTCGAGGGGGGAAGACTCAGGCGGGGCCTCATCAGGAACCAAAACTGAGGCGAGGGCGTGCCGGACCTGCAGATAGCGAAAAAATTCCCTCCCACTCAAACCATATTCCGCCTGGAGGGCCTGGAACGACTTCACACAACCGTTCGAGCACACATCACCCACCTTACAAATCCCAATCACATCCCAGCGGTCGAAACCCTTGGTAGACCAGAGACCGCCCAAACGTTCCGAAGCGTAAAGCGGCGTCGCCAGCGTCAGTCGATCCTCCCATCCCAAACTCACATTCGCGGCTCGCCATACAGTTACTGCAATCTTGGACGGGCCCACGAGATGGCGCCCGGCCAATCGAGAATAAAGCGCTCTATTAAAGTCCCCACCCGGGAGCTGGAGTCTATCCATCTCGAATGCAGGATTACGATCCGGGGAAAACATCATATGATTAATGGCAGACAACTGAGAAGCCCAGTAATATCGTTTGATATCGGGGAGCGCCATGCCCCCGTCATACCAAGGGATGGTAAGCTTTGCGAGTGCAATACGCGGACGCCCATCCCAAATCAATTGCCGTTGAAGACTCTCAATCTCTCGGAAATAGGACGCAGGGATAGCATCATAGGAGTTTTGGAGCGCGTAAAGGAAACGCGGCAAGGACATCATTTTAAACAGGGCCGCCCTGCCCAGAGGAGACAAAGGAAGCTTACGCCAACGGGCCACATCCAAGCGCAATCTAAGCAACGGTGGGAGGAGATTACGCTCAAAGCGGAGCGACGGATCCAACGTAATAAAAATCCCTAAATACTTGAAACCCGACTGGACCACCTGAATAGGAAGTCTGCTCGGCAAGGGGGGCAAAACACCCGAAAGAACATACACACAGGACTTGGTCCAATTAATAACAAGGCCCGAGTTGGCACCAAAGGAAGCAAGAACGTCAAAGAGAACAGACAGAGATTTACGGGGGGAGGTGAGATATAAAAGAATATCGTCCGCGTAAAGAGAAACGCGGTCCTCAAAGTCCGGAGACCAGCGAATCCCCTTGAGGGAAGGTTCCCACCGAAGCCAAGCAGCCAATGGTTCCAAGGCAAGAGCGAACAGTAACGGAGACAAGGGGCATCCCTGACGGGTACCCCTACCGAGGGCGAAAGGAGCCGAGACCCTACCATTTACAACTACCTGCGCCAGAGGTTCCGCGTATAGTAACTGGACCCAACCAATAAACTCAGGGCCAAAACCAAATTTTTCAAGAGCCGCCCAAAGATAGGGCCACTCCACCGTGTCGAAGGCCATGGATGCATCCAACGATGCCAAAATGGCCGGCTCCGTCAGACGCCCCGCCCTCGCAACCGCGCCGTGAAGACGACGTAGGTTCAGAGCCGTGTTGCGGTGTGGGATAAAGCCAGATTGATCCGGATGGACCAAGCCACTAATGACCGTCAAGAGACGGGATGCCAGGAGTTTCGCCAATACCTTGGGTTCAACATTTAGGAGGGATATTGGCCTATAGGAGGAACAAAGATCACGCAGTTTACCATCCTTGGGGATGACAACTATCGTGGCCAGTCGCTGATCATACGGGAGAATACCCCGTTCCCGGGACTCCAGAAACATGGCGCGAAGATACGGAGCCACCCTGTCGGGACGCAACTTGTACAATTCGATTGGCAACCCGTTCGGGCCCAATGCTTTGCCCGAACGGAGGGAGCGGATGGCAGTAGCTATCTCATCAACTGTAAAGGGGGAGTCCAACGCCACACGGTCTAAATCCGAAACACTGGGCAGGGCGATATCACGCAACAGAAGGCGGGAGTCCGACACATCCCTCATAGACACAGGGGTATACACCACACGGAAGTACTCGGCAAATCGGTCAACTATTCCAAGCGGGTCCGTCACACTCACACCACACGCAGACTGAATCACAGGCACCACACGATTAGCTCTCTCCTCTCTCCTTCTTATCCAACCATGCCAGCAATTTCCCCGCTTTGTCACCCACATCATACAAACGGCCCTGCTGCTCCCGAAACATCACTTTAGCAGCATCTGTGACCACGGACTTATAAGCAAATTGTTTCAGACCCAGGGCATGGAGCTTCTCAGATGTGACACCAGATTCCAAATCCTCCTCCAATGCAGAAATCTCTCCCTCTAGATCCACCACCTCTCTATTCCTCGCCCTCTTAGCCTCAACAATAAGGGAGAGGGCCTGCCCACGAATCACTGTCTTAAAGGCCTCCCATAGGGATACAGCCGATGAGACCGACCCCTCGTTATCCAGAAAATACGCGTCCAAAGACCGAAGCAAAAGGCTGCGGGTCTCGGGAGAAGTAAGGTACCACGGATTAATGGGGGCCACCCGGCCCACTGCCTCCACCCCAACCTCAAAACGAAGCCAGAGCGGAGAGTGGTCAGAGATACCCCTGGGCAGGTGCACAATCTCACGCACCGCTGGGGACTGAGCCGCAGGCATCAGGAAATAATCCAGCCGGGACAGACTCCCATGGGCCCCAGAGTGAAAAGTATACTGAAGCTGAGTAGGATGCAAAAGCCTCCAGCAATCCACCAAGCCAAAGGTATCCAAAAATCCCCCCAACCACTGCTGAGCCGCCGGAGTATCCCTAGGGGGGTGGCGATCGTGGAGACCGGAGACTACAGAATTAAAATCACCCGCCAGAAAGAGCGTACTATCAGGGAGGTCCAACAAGACACGGCCCAAATCTGAAAAAGTAGAAGTCTGCAAGCCTGGGGGCACATAAACAGTTAATAGGGAAAGGGCACGGCCTTCATACCGACCCACAAGGACAGCATACCGCCCCCGGTCATCCTGAATCACATCATCGATAGCCAGTGGGGAGGGAAGCCCGAATAAGGATACCCACACCCCTGGAACACGAAGTAAACCCTGAATGTGCTACGAGGCGATAGCCCCACCTATTCATTGCATGACAAACATTGCCTATCAAATGAGTCTCCTGCAGGAAAACAATATCAGGAGATAAACGTCGTACACATTTCAACACCACACTTCGTTTGATCTCCCAGACCATTAACGTTCCACGAAACAAATCTCAACCCGCTACCCCCCATCCCACCCGATAAAGCCCAAACCCCCCACCAATGAGCATGACCGTAAAAACAAAGCCAAATACAGGAGAAAGTCGCCTTGAACACAGAACACACAAACAACAAACTTCCCAACCACCCACCCCCCAACTAAGAAGAATACACCCCCCACCCTGCACCCCTGCAAAAAGCTAAAAAGCCACCCCAACCTGCAGTGTGCCTGTCGCCCAAAAACCCCTATTCTACACAAAGACCCCGGAGGAGGAAAGGCTCCGTCCCACCCGCCCCCCGCTCAAACCAATGACGAGAAAAGAACATACAGCAAAACACATATGAGGTAGAGGAACATAGGCGTACATCCCTGGAGAAGTTATACCAAACAAGGCATCAGTCAAAGACGAGATATTCAGCTCTCCACACCACCTTCAGCACCGCCCGGGTGGGCTTCGGACTCAGTCTCAGGAGGTCGGTTAGGCAGGGAGTCTAGCCAGTCATTCACCGCATCTGGCCGATCAAAGAAGAAAGTTCGATCATTATACTCAACCCGCAGCCTGGTCGGAAAGAGCATTGCGTAACGCATCCCCATGTCCCTAAGACGCTTTTTGGCACCACGAAATCCCATACGCTGCTTCTGGACCTGTTGGGAAAAGTCCGGATAGAAGTTCACCGTGGCATTCTCAAAGGCCACCGGGCCCTTCACCCGCGAGGCCTGCAGGATAGCGTCCCGATCTCTGTAGTGGAAAAGCTTCGCAACAATAGGTCTCGGCGGGGCGCCTGGCTTGCCCTGGCCCCCCGGAACACGATGTGCGCGCTCCACTGTGAAAAATTTACTAAGGCCAGACGGAGAAAGGTGGTTCTGGATCAGGTCTTCCACCAGGAGATCAACAGAGTGGGGTTCTGGATTCTCCGGCACACCAACCACGCGAACATTACAGCGACGTGCCCTGTTCTCAAAATCCTCCAAGCGCCGGGTCATGAAATCGTTCACCCTACGGAGATTGCCAATCTCCGTCTGCATGTCAGAGACGTCCGTCGTGAGGCTGGATGATTTGATATCCAACGACTTCACCTTTTCGTTCGTCTTGGAGAGATCGGCCCGAATCAAATTCACCTCAATCGCCACAGTGTCAAGTTTGTGGGCCAAGGTTTCGTACTGTTGGCCTATGGATTCCCTCATGCCAGAAATGGCGCCCATGATGTCCTGCAAGGAGGGCTCCGTCGACGCATCCACGACTTGGTCAGATGCAATGGGACCGGGCAGGGCAGCTCCGGGGGACCCCTTAGAGTGGGTATAACGATCCATAACATTGGATTGAACCGGTCCCCCGCGCAGAGGTGTCTTCGTCTTGCGCGTCTCCCGGTCCCCTCTGCCCGCCATTTTGAAGATGCGTCACCAGTAAAGGCACCAGGGTCGACGGACCGGGCACCAGAAATGGAGGCCCCGGGACCAAAGGATCACAAGAGGGGTAGCACTAGGATAGAGGCAGCCAACACAAGGAACAGGTCAGCCAAGGGCCCGACAACCTACGTGGGTCCTGGCCGCAGCTCTGGTCCGACCCTCTCACCAATGTCCCAGTCTGAGGCAGAATCGAAACCGAAACTTAAGAAGGGGACCCACAATGCCAATCCCCCTGCCGTTGTTGTTCAACTCCAAGACGGCCACCGAACCTCACCCAGTCCCGGGCGCACTTCGAGGGCGGAGCCCAAAAGTTCAATTGAACATAATTCAGTCGCCCGATATCCAAATCAGTTCCTGAAAAGTCCAGGTAGATCAGCCCAACGTCCTCTATAGAAATCCTCGCAAGATATCAGGATTAAGGCAGGATATTAAGCCGGGAGCGGCGGGGGTCCGGAGAGCGCTGTGCTCACGCGGCCATCTCGGATGCCCGCCAAGCTCCTCCTCCTACACTCACTCTCTCAAACTATAATTACAGCATAGCGGCCGCACATTATCTGCCCGAGTATATATTTTGTTGAACCTATTATTTTTTTAAATAACGGGTAATTGTTTCCAACTTATACATAACCACGCCTAATTGGCTTCCTACATTTTAGCAAAGGAGGCACTGACTATCATTCATAATTACATACTTGTAGGGGAAAGGGTGGGCTGATGCACAGTTCACTATGAAAAAAGAAGGCTCGCTCGAAGAGGCTATCTCTACCACGAACACCAGAAACAAAGATCCCTTCACAATGTCCTCACCATGTTCTCAGTGCTGACATAAAACACAGATTTTAAGACACCTCGAGTGTTAGTGCCGTGGGCAGGTGCTACAGGTTAGAGGCAAGGGGGCGTCAGGGGGTACAAGATGGGCATGGAAGGTACAGGTGGATGTAGCACATGAAGGGTTGAGGTCTGGACGAGGGTGGTGGGGTCACAGGGAATACCTGGGAGACATTGTGATGTGAAGATTGCTAATGTAGGTGACCTTGGATTGCTGAGTAGGTTGAGTGGTTTCATGGAAAGAGTGTTTTCGGGCCTACGTATGAAGGGGCTGCACCGGAGGGGATTGTTGCAGTGAATACTGGGGCCTTTTACGAATATTTTTTGTTTTCTTGTTACTCTTGTCTCTTTTATATGACTTAGTTCAAATGTTCACTTGATCCTCCGATGAATCTTGTACTGTGCCACTGAGAGTTTGGATATAGGAGATCTACCATCTGCATATCCAATGAGGATCAGGAATTGGCTAACTGATTCACAAATTTGTAACTAGATTCATGTATATGACTCTTGTTAGACCTGGCACCATTGGCCTGGGTCTCCCTTCCATTTTTGCTGTTGCCTCATGTATTTTTGCTGGTGTTAGATGCTTTGAGCACTGTGCCACTGCTGTCCAGTGCCACAGTGCAAGTACACCCTCCTGTAAATGAATGTATTAATTGGTGATTCCATGACTGGCTGTTTGGTTTACGTTTCAGACCCTAGTACAGTACACCAGGGGTGCCCAGGGCTTGTAATCAAAATGCTGCTAGTGGACCTGCAGCACTGGTTGTGCCACCCACAGAAGCAGCCTGTAAAAGTATGTCTAAGGTCTGCCATTGCAGAGCATGCATGCAGTCTGGTACTGTTATACTGACTGGGCAAGTGCACCCACTTGCCAGTCCCTAAACCTTCCCTTTTCTTCATATCAGTCACCCCTATAGTAGGCCCAAGGGCAAGGTGCATTGTAAGTATAAGGTAGGACATGCCCTGGTATGTGTGTGGCATGTCCTAATAGTGAATTACAGCCATTTTAGTTTTTCACTATTGTAAGGCTACCTGTTCTCCATTGGCCAGAATGGGGTGTTAGAATTATTACATTTTATAATCCTAGCTGACTCAGAGAACATGGGAGAAATTCTAGTTTAGTATGCCTGGACTCAGAATAATAAAATATGTCTTTTAGTAAAATTGGTTTTAATATTCTGTGTTTGAAAATACCACTTTTAGAAAATAGATATTTTCTTACCTAACCTTTCAAGCCTGCCTCTGCTAGGTTGTGTATTCCTTTGTCTGGAGTTTGTGAGTGACAGGGCTGGGGGGTTCCAGGAGACAGGCTGGGGCACCCCAGTGGTGAATAGAGAGATCTGCATCTAGATGGGAGGGAAGAGTTGCACCTGGGACCTGAATAGGGCTGGGCCTTCCCTCTACAATGCTGGCTCCACCTCCTGTGGTGTGTCTGATGTCTCTGCCCTGCACACTGAAAGAAGAGAAGGAATCCTGTCAATAGGGTGCTCCAGGACTGTGCCTTCCCTCCCCTGTGCTGGCCCCACCTCCTGTGGGGCAGCTGATGTCTCTGCCCTGTACAGTGAATAGAAGGAAGGAGTCCTGTAAACAAAGTGCTCAGGAACTGGTTTGGACTGGGCAAAGTCCCTCTGCCCTCATAGGACAAAGGATTTTGGGGTATAAATATTGGGACCCTGATCCCAAGAAATTAGATCACTTTTGAACTACAATAAGAAACCTTTGCTGAGGAGAGGAACCTGAAAAAACTGAGGAGAGACTATCCCTAAGTTGAAGTGCTGCTTGAGGGATTGGCCTCCAGTGGTTGCCTCACTACCAAAGAAAGAAGAAAGAACTATGTGTGCTTTACTTTCAACTTGTGAAGGATCTCCAATGGCTTGGAACAGAGATTGCCTCCTGCTGAAGTCTCAGGGACAACATACTTCACCCACTAGCTCCTCAAAAGTCTTCCTGAAGTGCCTGCAGCTGTGCTGGACTTTGTGGGGGATTCATGTGTCACAAGGAGCTGGAAGCGTGACTCAAGATCGAGAAGCGTGTTCCAGAACCAACATTGCCGCTTCACAACACGAAGCACCCTGCATCACGGGAGAAGAGAATCGACATCGCTGCAGATGCCAACGCATCCCCGGGAGGCGTGTTGCAGGAGAGAAGGATCGACATCGCATCAGATGCCGCCAAACCTCTGAGAAGCGTTTCGCAGAGCCTGTCGCTGCTCATCACCGGAGAAGAGGATCAACATCGTCGCAGACGGAGCTGCATCACCGGGAAGAGTATCGCAGGGCCTGTCGCGGCTCGCATCGTTGTGGAAGCAACTTGCATCACCAGTAGAGAGGATTGACGTCACCGCAGACGCTGCAGCATCGCTGGGATGCTTGTCGCAGGGCCAGTCAAGGCTCGCATCTTGTAAAGTATCCCGCATTGCCGGAGAAGAGGATCGCTGTCGCCGCAGACGACGCCGCAGACGCCGCCGCATCACCGGGAAGAGTGTTGCATCAAGGAGAGAGCGTTGTCTTTATTTCCTTGCACCAGAACTTTGCCGCATTTCCATCGCTGCAACATTGCTTGTCGTGGAAGCGCAACGCATCGTAAGGTACATTGACGCAAAGTGTTGCATCTTAAGAATTTAACTAAACTAAGCTAAATCTAACATATTAATGTAACAGTATTGTGTATTTTTGTCGTTTATGGTCTAGTGTTAGGTCAATATAAAGTATACACATTTTTTATAAAACCTTGTGTGGTGTCCATCTGTAGTGTTGTCACTGGGTTACTGCATGTGGCCACAAATGCTTTACAGACTGCCTCTGAGATAAGCCTGTCTGCTCATGCCAAGCTACCAAGGGGGTGAGCAGGGGTTATTTTAGGAGTGTACCCCCTTTCGCTGACTAGAGGCAAGTTCCCTATTTGTCACAAGTACCTACCTGTTGCAACTAGAGACTCCCAAATCTAACAACTCTCAACACTAGTCTATTTAAATATAGGATTATTATTTCTAGTCCGAAGCTTCTGAAAAAATTTAGCTGGACTAAAATCATGAAAACCAATAATTCTGTTAAGGCAATACAAAACAATTACCTGATGACCGGAAATTTCTCTATGCTGATCTCTCCTTGTCATCTAAAAATCTATTGAAATGCACAATCAACTTAAGGAGACAAGCCATGATCAAATAGAGTCTATGGTTTTGTTAAAAGAAAATGTATGAATGATATTAGAAAGGGCAATACATCATTAATAAACATTTAGGATCTAAAGAGTGGAAGACAGTCTAATTGGTTTGGGTTTGCCATAAAGTGGAAAAGGAGCTTTGGAAAGTTCAGTAAGGAAATGAGCCACAACAGCTCATGGGTAGTGTTCCATTGAGAAGATAAGTCCAAGATTAGGGAAGCCAGTGTAAATGTCAGTTGGGAAAAGAGCTAGTAGAGTCTGTAAATGTTCACAAAGGGAAGATGCAGGAATCAAAGAACAGTCTCCAGGGTATGTTGGAGATCCTCCTGTCCATCCATTAATAACAATGTATAAAAATAATCCTCCAAGTCAAGAGTGAAAACTCCTTGGTCACCTCATTGTGTCAGACCACTTAGTCCACTGGTCAGTTTGTATAAGATGATTCTCATACGGAATTAAGGAAGATACATATTATAGAAAGAGGTGGTACTGATCATGTGAGTTGTCAGACCATCCGGTATATGTAAACTTCCAAACATTGATCTTTTAGTAAAAGGCACATGAGTGAGTTCAATAGGACAGTTTTCCATAGTAGATGTTCTCAAAGTATCAACTTTGTTACAAATAGACCTTGCAAGTGAGTGAGTACTCTTTTAGTAAAACACAGTTTTGCTTCACATTGAAAGTTTAGGAAAACTTCTCACAAGTGTAAGACAAAGCAGAGTAGGAAGAATACAGGCCTATAATAAAGCTGATTTAAATATGTAGAATATAAAGTAATGCAAGTATACATTTCATAGGTGGAATCAATATTTCAAAAATCCTTTCAACATATAGGCACTAAGGAATACGTTACATGATGTATTGCAAAGATCACATGTAACTTTGACACATTACTGCATTTTCAAAATACTAACATGTACAATGATTTCAAATCCAAAAATGTTATCGTTTCAAATATTTAACATATATGAAGATTATTGTTTGATGGTTTCAAACCATTTGCACTAAATATGGCTTATGCAGCATCAGTTTTCTTTTTCTCATTCAGTGTACAGTTTCACCTGTGCGAATAATGAAATTCAGAATAAAACCCTTCAATATCACACATAAAATGATCTAGATTACATTAGATTTCATTAATTCTTTACACACATTACTATTTCAAAGTGGATGATTAGGTACGTCATAACATGTGAGTTCATCACTTTAACTTTTTATTACACATTGAAATAACATGCTTAAACTGGTTAATAAAATATGAACGTATATTATTCAAATTAATCTGATTTCATCTATTCCACAATTATCTGCATGCTTTTACAATGCAGTAACTAAGTTCTCTTTCATTAATTTCTCATGTTTCTTTAATGTGTAGTTAGCGCACATTTATTCATAGGTTACTTGAAAAGTCGCAAAATCAGTTTATGTGTCATGTAAAGATTCTTACAGTTTATCAGCTGCATCAGGATGAACATGTATGTTGGTTTAGCACACCAAACTACACATATAGGTTTTTGGGGAATGCACATGCACTCATCTTCTCTCTTTCAATTGTTTACTTTTTCCCCTGCAAATGTATGATTTTTTAGCTTGCTTTTAATGTGAACGTGTATATTGTTCCTTCCTAATATTTCCTCCATAATCCTAATGTGGATTTTAAATAAATCTATTGTTTCTAAGGACCCCCCAGCTGCACACAACCTCACTTCTTCCATTTTATGAACAATGGAAAGGCCTCCTAGTAGATAACATGGAACCTTTGGAACTTATGGTTGCAGAGTACACTATAGCTATGGCCACCAACCGTCTTATGGGTAAAAACCGGACATGTGTGTGTGTGTGGTTGTGTGTCACATACATTTGTGACAATAAAGATTTCATGGGTAGTTCTATAAAAGTCATCCTCTTGGATTTGGCAGATATGTAATCTTTCATAGAGACTACATTGTGCCAACAAATGTCATAAAACTGGTAACCTTCTCATGGTCAAGCTTGATTTCACATGTTTTACAAATATTCGGTTTATACTTATTTTAAGTCTCTTTCCCCTGTTACAGTTTCATCAGTGTTGTCACGGACCATGTCATGAAGGATGTAATCTGTGAGGTCATAAGCAGTGCATTGTGGGGGCATAAGTTATAGTTAGCTACGGTAACTATAAATGCGGAATTTCTATGGTTTTGTAAGAGTGAAATCTAAGCCTAGGTATAACGTCACCGTAACCTTTGTCTGTCTATCTATCTATCTATCTATCTATCTATCTATCTATCTATCTATCTATCTATCTATCTATCTATCTATCTATCTATCTATCTATCTATCTATCTATCTATCTATATATATATATATATATTCACTGAAAAAACCATAGGTTATAGACCATATATAGTTAGGAATTAGCATTTACAAAACCTTGAAAATTCACTGACAAAACCATAGGTTATAGACCATATATAGTTAGGAATTAGCATTTACAAAACCTTGAAAATTCACTGAAAAAACCATAGGTTATAGACCATATATCGTTAGGAATTAGCATTTAAAAAACCTTATTTTACTCACACAAAACCATTGAAATTCCATATATAGTTAGTTGCACTAACTATATATCGCGCACCCGCAATCCACTGCTGATGATATCACATATTACATCATTCATGACATGGTCAGTGACATCACTGATGACATCACTGATGACATCTCAAATGACATCACTGATGACATCACTGATGACATCTCATTTGACATCAATGACCACATCACTGATGATATCATTCATGTGACAATACAATGCATCTCCTCACATTTTAATATAACCTCTGTTTCACCCAGTGTTAAATACAGAATATAATTTTTGAAACCATTGACACACCAATACTAGTTACTACATACGCACTCACTGATTCCTACGTCTACACACACCTTCACTCATTCACCCATACAATCATTAATACATACAATCACTCATCTTTACAACACTATCATATGCACTCATACACCTATACAGACACTCACAGTCTGCCACTCATCCATGGAGTTACTCACACACCTAGTCAGTCCTGTAAAGAATCAATGACACTTCCATTTTCTTGTCTATACAGTTAAACATAGAGCACCTTAAATTTTCAAACATATACTAACACATACTTACCTTGTTATACAATCATTGATACAAGTACACATTGATCTGCACAGAGTCACACACCTCCCAGCCAGCCACACACACACTCAGTCTCCCATACAAATACTTGGACAATCAATCAGTAACCCATATAGTTAATCATATAGCTACTGATCAACACATGCAGCAGTTTACAGAACAACAGACATAATGATGCACAAATTAAGACACTTTAGTCACTAACCCATGCACTCAGTGAGACACATTTAATCACTCACTCATACATTCAGTCATGCACCTACTAAATCCTTTGTCCAGACACTTATACTTCCACTCATTCTTCAATATGTAAGACACATTTTAACTTTACAGAAACATACAGTCACCAGATGTTGTCATCAGTGATGTCATCAGTGATGTCATTTGAGATGTCATCAGTGATGTCATCAGTGATGTCACTGACCATGTCATGAATGATGTATTATGTGACATCATCAGCAGTGGATTGTGGGTGCGCGATATATAGTTAGTGCAACTAACTATATATGGAATTTCAATGGTTTTGTGTGAGTAAAATAAGGTTTTTTAAATGCTAATTCCTAACGATATATGGTCTATAACCTATGGTTTTTTCAGTGAATTTTCAAGGTTTTGTAAATGATAATTCCTAACTATATATGGTCTATAACCTATGGTTTTTTCAGTGAATTTTCAAGGTTTTGTAAATGCTAATTCCTAACTATATATGGTCTATAACCTATGGTTTTTTCAGTGAATTTCAATGGTTTTTTAATAGCAAATATCATAAGCTGTCGAATGTCAAGTACGTGGTAAGTAAAAACATTTTCGTGTTTATGCACACTGATCTGCTTTGAATGCTGCCCCCCACCCCTCATTTCTATTAGGAGTACTCTCTCTTTGCAGATAGTGAAGGGTAGTTAACGCAGGCCTTTGCCCCCGTTGTAATCCGTCGTGCCTGCTTCTCTCTCCATTTGATTGATTGTTCTCTTTGGTTCATTCTCTATTTACAAACAAGCACAGAGTCGCAATACTCTGTTTAGTCTTTGCAGATAGCGAAAAATCGTGTAAAAAAACAAAAGGAATCGAGCAAAATCAGTAGGCCACTAATGGGATCTCTTTTTGACCTCGCTAAAATAGAAACATTAGGAACAACCTGTTGAAAATAGCAATGTGTATGTACATAAGCGGCGTTCATTTGTGTTCACAGTACCCCTTGTTGATTGTTTGAATCGAGCATTGAATTGTTCGAAGTTGGTTCTCTTAAGGATCTTCTCTGCCTGCAAACGAGGAAGAATAGGAATATTCTCTCTCCCTTTGCAGATAGTGAAGGGTAGGTAACGCAAGCCTTTAACACGTCGTACCTATTTCATTCCTCATTGATTGATTGATTGTCCGAACATTGACTGTTTGGGAATTAGTTCTTTTTGGAGGTATTCCCTGTTTGCAAATAAACGTAGGAAAATCTTTGCAAGTAGTGAAAGGGTACGTAATGCGGACCTTTCTCCCCCGTTGTAATCTGTCATGCCTATCTACTCCCCACTGATTGATGCACCTGTTTCACCCGGACCATTTACTAGAGATAGGTCATCTGGCCCGACCAGAGAGCACCCCTAGTGAAAAGGACATATGCAATAATAACGAAGTGATCACTGTATCCTGTTAACAGAAACTTTAGCATGAAACAACCTGGAAAGAAAAGAATAGGAAAACGAAAATCAGTAGGCCACTGATAAACTTTTTATTAAATAACAAACAAAGAAACCATAACAATACGTAATGATAAAACCTATTATTGTCCTAGAAACAAGAAACGTTAGAAGTAAGCCAGTAATAAGAAACCTGAAAACATCGCCCCTCACTGCCCCAAAACGTGTCTGTCCCACCGCCTGCCACGGCCAAATAACGGCAAACTGGGAAAGATAGAAGTCAGCAGACATCCGCCCCATTCTAGAAACTCCCAAAGGGCAACAGGTTTTCGGCTACGCCCAGCCGGAAGCAACACATATAAGGCGGTCCTGCTGCCACGCCTCGGCCAGGAGATCATCACGTAGGGTGTAGCCGGAGGAGAGGCCGAGGCCAGCGGGACCCGGCCAGGGGGATTGACAACACTGGAGAGTTTCAGGGGGGGAATGTCCTTGTCCTCGACCCTCCCCTCTCTCTCCCAGTCCGGCCGCGGTGGCCCTTGAGAGTTGCAGGTTGTCCCTCCACACTCTCTCCCGGTCCGGCCACCAACGGCCGGGGGCTGGGGCCGACGGGATCCGGCTGCAGCCGATGAGCCAAGGAACCCGTTCATGGGGCCAGAGCAAAGGGCGTCCGGCCGCCATCCACCGGAGGTCCGGCCCAAAGACGGACGGGACATTTCTTCTTTCTTGAATAATTGCTGCAACAACCCTGGGGGGGGGATGTCTTGCACATGCCTCCGACCCCCCCCCTCTCGTCCTCATCGCCTGGTCCGGCCATAACAAATCTCAAGCGAGACGCCGTGGGGTGCACTGGGAGGGAGAGACGGTGCGAACAGGCCTCTCCCGCCTCCCCAGGTGGAGGCTTCCCAGCTGCACCCTCAGTGCTCCAGGCGCCCGGAAAAGGGTTCTTCCACTGTGGCGATGCTGCAACGTCTCGCCCGGCAGGGTGGAGCCCGTCCGCTCATTTGACCCCGCGATCGCCAGTAGCTACCGAACTCTCAAAATGGCGGTCGACCTGGCAAGAGCGGGCCCAGCATAAAGAAATGGCCCGGTCACTGGTTGACTCCACTACCCTAGTCCTCCACGACCTTGAAGATTCTAGAGGAGCCGCGGGAGTCCCCGACCCCTGCAGACACCCCCGATGGGGAATGACTGCCATGATCGCCCGTGGAGTGACGAAACTGTAGCCGCGGGACGTCGGCGCTCCCATGCTGGCGCCAGCCTCAGTTTGAATGACTAGAATCCTGCAGACCTCAGTTCCGGTGAAAGCACAGTGTGACCCGGTAGGAAAAATTGTTGCACCCCCCCCCCCCCCTTTTTGACTGATGGTTCAAACCACCGATCCTTTCCTTTGCCCTTTTAACGGAACTTTGGACTGCCTCCCCCCCCCGCGGCGCCCCACGCCGTTATTTGCTGGGCGGCAACTTACTAGACATCACCTTCGTGACATCCAGATTTCAGCGCGTTCTGCTGCCTTGGAACTATTCGCACAACAGACCGCTACTGACAACCCACCCCCCGGGACGCCCCACGCCGGATACCCAAATCAGTGCGGCACCCAGGCAACATCTTCTGAATTTTCATAATTTGAAAGAACTAGTAACATGTCCTCATCAGGAATTTCCTCTTCAATCATCTCATCAGGAATTTCCTCATGAAAAGTCTGCAATGATGATTCTTGTAACTCTATGGTCTCCAAACATTCGATAAATTCGCCATCAAGACATTGATCAAAAAAATCATTCAAGTCATCTCCTCCTTGTGAGAATATTTCATTATTGGTGCTGTCAATTTCAATAAATGTAGTGGATAATTCAAAAGAAATTGCCACGGTCTCTTTGTTGTTTAAATGTTTTTACTGTTTTTGTTTTGTTGTATATATTTATAAGTTATTAAAGTTTTATATTCCTGCTACTTTGTTGGAGTGCTATATATTTTTAATGTGACACATAATTGTAAAAACTTTGATGTACAAAGAGTCATCCCTGGAATCTTCCGCTTCAGGCTCGGTCCCCTCCCCAATCACAATACAGGATGGTTTTCAGATAGTATGAACACGTGTGGTGTGACGGATCTCATCGGGTGTGGGCCTTGATCTACTATAACTCCTTTGAAGAGGGGTGATTCTTTACAGCTGGGGCCATAAACTACATCTGCAGGGCTAGCTGATAGCCTAGGACCGGCCTGGACAATCGGACACAGAGGAAGAGGAGTGTCAGAGGGTGCGGTAGTGAATAGGGCGAAAGGGAGGTGTCGGGCAGGCACAGAGTGTGATTCTCAGGGAAGAGCAGCGCAGATGGGGGGAGGTTTATTGCCCATGCATAAGACAGAGAGCGGGGGTGAGCAGTGCCTGGGGAAGATGCTTGCGAGGGTGGGGAGCCATGCTACGAATCGACAGCGTGCAGAGAGTGGGTCTGGTCAAGGCATCTAAAATGGCTGCCGTGCACAACAAAAGTGTGGCATTTCAAAAAAGGCAAGATGGCGCAGACAATGTTTTTCAACACTTCCTCATTTCCTTCTAATCGAACGTTAACAGACGTTGGTGCATATTGCCAAAGTTAAGCGATATTTATCGCTAACGATGCTTAGCAACGAATTTTTTACCGCTAAGCATCGTCAGAAATTATCGAAGATAAACCTTGCTATTATCAAGGTTTATCGCAAATGCGATAAAAAACGGCCGCAATGCATGAATATCGCTAAAAAGTCAGCGATATTCATGCATTACCGAGCTAATGCTCTTAGCCATGTTATCCACCTCCCATTGGATAACATGGCTAAGAACTGCTCAGGGCAGGTGTTAGTTTTTGGAGATATTCGCGCTTAGCGCGAATATCTCCAAAAGTTGGTAATAGGAGATAGATATCTTGCATGTTGTAATGCAAGTTATTGTGGTATATGGAAACTCATACCATAATCTCTCAGGAAAGCAGAAACTGATCCTTTTGGGACCGCCTGAGAAGGCCTAGGGGGTGAGGGGTACTCTACTTTGCCCCCTTTTCACGTTCCGAACTATTTTATTTTACTCTCTTCTGTAATTACACAAAATGGCAGCGATAAGATGCATCAGAGACAGACAGTGAGAGAAAGGAGGCCGGAGATGAAGAAGAGATGTCAAATACACATTGGAGATAATATAGTGGGAGAAGGGAAGTAAATATGAGTAAACTTACCATGTAACATAAAAATGTTCCACTCTATACTATAAGTCTCATTTTATACTAAAATCACTTCGCTACAACCTCATAAATTAAAAATAAAAATGAATAATGTCTCAAACAATTTTTTATTTCTAAATATAAATTTATTCTTCTGAATTTTCAAAATTTGAAAGAACTAGTAACATGTCCTCATCAGGAATTTCCTCTTCAATCATCTCATCTGGAATCTCCTCATGAAAAGTCTGCAATGATGATTCTTGTAACTCTATGGTCTCCAAACATTCGATAAATTCGCCATCAAGAGATTGATCAAAAAAATCATTCAAGTCATCTCCTCCTTGTGAGAATATTTCATTATTGGTGCTGTCAATTTCAATAAATGTAGTGGATAATTCAAAAGATATTGCCACGGTGTCTTCATTGTGAGCCATTTTATTTTGAAATTGCTTTCTGTAAATTGCAGAAAAAAATAATCACTTTCATTTATCGTTTTTAGTAATACATAATATAAAACTAACTTTATCAAGTATTTAGTATAACAGAAGGACTGTAAATAAATAACAGAAAAATTTTTTCAAATTATCTTAAAGTGTACAACATAGTTCCCCTTACAAATTAACAACTCACCTTTTTAAAAGTAGGAGAAGTGTTAGTACTGTGTAAACCAAACACCAGAAATTGAGCACCAAAAATTCCTCACAAATGTACCTCAGACAGTAGTATCACAAAATGGCTGTGGTTTCCTCTCATTTTAGATATATACATAACCAATTAACTTTCATCACACACAAATACAAAACCAAAGTAACATATTAATTGGTTCTAAATTTCAACACTTTCAAATGTGTTTTCCCCATGCAATTTTCCATAGGACATTTAGATACGTCTACAGCCTGAATGGCTGAACGGAATTACACCAAACTTGGCAAAATGGTACATCAAACCTAAGAGGTCAGGGAGGATCTACTATGCCCCCTTATGGTCATTTGCCCCTTCGCTTTGGCCTCCTCTTGTCTCTCGATCCTACCGAGAGACAAGATGGCGGCCGCTACGGACTGTTTGGAATGTTTACAGACGCCGGAGAACCAATCACCTTCGCAAAGCTCCGTAACGCGAAAAGTACACGAAGCGGAGCGCTGTTACAGATATATATCTTTTTTTGAACGTTAATTTCTCAAAATCCACTGGAGCACATATATTGAAACCTAGCAAAGGCACATCGGGCTACCAGTCCCTAATATTTTGCCAAGTTTCGTACAAATCCATTCAGCCGTTCGATTATTATTATTATTTTTTTTTTTTGCCCCGCGGGGCCCTTTTAAAACCTCCACATCAAACCTAGGGGGTCAGCGAGGATCTACTATGCCCCCTTATGGTCATTTGCCCCTTCGCTTTGGCCTCCTCTTGTCTCTCGATCCTACCGAGAGACAAGATGGCGGCCGCTACGGACTGTTTGGAATGTTTACAGACGCCGGAGAACCAATCAGCTTCGCTTCACAAAGCTCCGTACCGCGAAAAGTACGCGAACTGGAACGCTGCCCGGTCCGCTGTTACAGATATATATCTTTTTTTTAACGTTAATTTCTCAAAATCCACTGGAGCACATATATTGAGACCTAGCAAAGGCACATCGGGCTACCAGTCCCTACAATTTTGCCAAGTTTCGTGCAAATCCATTCAGCCGTTCGGGCTAAAAGTGAGGCCAACCGCCCTATGGAAAACTCAATGTTAAAAACACGTTTTGGGACCCCCCTTTTTTCTCGGCCCCCCTTTTTTTCAGGGGCTGCTCAGAAACAAAATGTTCCATTTTCCTGAAAATTTCAGCCAATTCCGTCTACAAACGCCAAAGTTATTAGACATAGAATTTTCAAAAAACCCATAGAGAAAAAATCCTAACTATATATACCTACTGGCGACCGCCAGTAGGTAATATATATATATATATATATATATATATATATATATATATATATATATATATATATATATATATATATATATATATATATATATATATATATCTATATTCCAGCTCCGAAGAACCCAACGTACAAAGGAGCACCTGGACCTCAGCTGCACACAAGGAGCCTTGAATGGTAAGCACGCCTCCAGCACAACGATATCCTTTGAGTGTTCAAACTGCCTTGGATGCCTGACGCGTTTCGAAGTGTCCCCACTTCTCTTCAGAGGCTTTGGCAGTTATGAAGGAGCGCTTGAGGCACCACACCCCTTCTTGCTTAGATGCACGCCCTGGATGGGACTTATGGGACTTGTAGTGCCTCACGTCGCGCTAATGTTCAGTTGGTAACTTTTCAAGCCCGCAGATGGGCCTCACTGTGTGGAATTCGTGCAAAATCCATACGCTGCTGTCCCATGTTCTCGGCCCGTAGTCAAGACCGCATGGCCCCTCGGCAGTTTGAACAGTTAAAGGATATCGTTGTGCTGGAAGAGTGCTTACCATTCAAGGCTCCTTGTGTGCAGCTGAGGTCCGGGTGCTCCTTTGTACGTTGGGTACTTCGGAGCTGGAATATTTACGCGGCGACCCTTGCTGCGAAAGGAGCACCACCCTGAAAGAACCGGGAGCCATGCGGTCTTGACTACGGGCCGAGAACATGGGACAGCAGCGTATAGATTCTGCACGAATTCCACACAGCGAGGCCCATCTGTGGGCTTGAAAAGTTACCAACTGAACATTAGAGCGATGTGAGGCACTACAAGTCCCATAAGTCCCATCCAGGGCGTGCATCTAAGCAAGAAGGGGTGTGGTGCCTCAAGCGCTCCTTCATAACTGCCAAAGCCTCTGAAGAGAAGTGGGGACACTTCAAAACGCGTCAGGCATCCAGGGCAGTTTGAACAGTTAAAGGATATCGTTGTGCTGGAGGCGTGCTTACCATTCAAGGCTCCTTGTGTGCAGCTGAGGTCCGGGTGCTCCTTTGTACGTTGGGTACTTCGGAGCTGGAATATATATATATATATATATATATATATATATATATATATATATATATATATATATATATATATATATATATATGAAGAATCACAAGAAAAGCCAGGTGAAGACAAACTTGGATCCCGAAGGATACAATGACACACAACAAAGTAACATATCCAAGCAAGAAGTGACTCAAACAGATGAGTTCACTAAAGAACAAAAATATATTTACAATACAATCTTTCAGCTTCCACCTTCCTCAGGTAGGTCAAGATGGTTTGCTCAGTGGCTGCACAGATGACACTTGTGAATTTTCAAAAAGCATCATGAGTGAAGATTCATTTGAAATGTGGAATCAATGCAGTACTGAGATCTCTTGAGGTATGCAGTAATCAGGTGGTATTGTCTGTGATGTTGAGTCCTTCTGGATACAGTGATTGTAAATGGTACATCCAGAATTTTTTTCTGGAGTACAATAGTTCTCCCTTTAACAAATGTTCCACAAGGAAAATCTTCAAATCTGATAGTAAATTATCCACAAAGTTAAAATGATTGGCTTCAGGCTGGTCAAGTTTTTATGAATGTTTGCCGACTTGTGGGTCCTTAATTGTGTACGGTTGTCATTCACTGTAACTGAATCACATGAATAATGCATGCTGAGCGACATATAAATGCTATCTTATTCCATAGGTCCTTCTCGTAACAGAACTAGTGCCCAATGATGTTTATAAAAGGCATTCACATGTGATAATAATAATAATAATAATAAAGGGGCTTGTAAAGCGCCTGGTGACGCCATCCCGGCGTGTCCCCGCGCTGTGGAAAAAGAGTCAAGAAACCGGAAGGAGATTACAGGGAAAACAGATGAGTTTTCAGAAGCTTTCTAAAGGTGGCTTCACAGTCAGCTAGTCTGATGCTCATCGGGAGCTGGTTCCACTCTTTGGCTGCCATTACACGAAAGGAGCGGCCTCCCATTCTGGCTTTTTTTACACGGGGAATTTTCAGCAGACCTGTTCCCCCAGACCGGAGAGTTCTAGTGGGTTCATAGGGGATAGCTAGGTCGGTCATGTAGGGAGGGGCAGAGTGTGCGAGGATCCTATAGCACATAAGGAGGGCTTTAAATAGGACTCTCTTCTTTATAGACAGCCAGTGCAAGGTGGCAAGGGCAGGTTTAGATGCCGCTCTTCTAGGAAGTCTTAGGACTAGGCGTGCAGCGGTATTCTGGAGCACTTGAAGTCTCCTGATGTTTTTCTGCGTTGTACCGAGCAGAAGCACATTGCCATAGTCCATCCTCGAGGTCACAAGAGCTTGGGTCATAGTGCGCCTTGCTTCAAGAGGAAGGAGGTCAAGGGTGCGATTTAAGGTCTTCATAACACCAAAGCACTTCCCCACCATTTTGTGCACATGGCTGTCGAAGGAAAGTCTGGGATCAATCCAGATCCCCAGATTTTTGGCTGATTGACAAGGGGTGGGTAATGGCCCTAGACAAGATGGCCACCACTCCTTGGTCCAACTCGTGTCCCTGCCACCAATCACCAGAACCTCCGTTTTGGAGCCATTCAGTTTCAGGCAGTGTTGGTTCATCCAGCCTGCCAATGCCTGCATGCAAGTTTTAAAGTTGTCGGCTGCCTTGCAGGGTGATTGGGTCAAGGAGATGAGAAGTTGGGTATCGTCGGCATATGAAACTAGTTCAATGCCGAACGATTGGACCACAGCAGCCAGAGGAGCCAAGTAAAGATTGAACAGGGTAGGGCTCAGGGCAGAGCCCTGAGGAACCCCCTGTTCCAGAGGTATGCTATCAGAGAGGTGTACGCCTCTCTGAACCTGGAAGCAGCGGCCGTTGAGGAATGCTTTCAACCAGCCCAGTGCTTCCTGGGTGACCCCGGCTTTGTTCAGACACTGCAGCAAGATGGAATGTGCTACAGTGTCGAACGCGGCACTGAGGTCCAGCATAATTAGTGCCATAGTCTGGCCCTGATCAGCACCCGCCCGTAGGGTTTCTGTTGCTCTCAGCAGGGCAGTTTCTGTGGAGTATCCAGCCCTAAAACCAGATTGAGAAATATGGAAGGCGTCATTAGACTCAAGATGAGCCATGAGTTGTTTATTCGCTATTTTCTCGGCTACTTTCGCCAGGTAAGGTAGCAGCGAGATGGGCCGTAGGTTCTCGAGGGTGTCTTGACTGACATTAGGTTTTTTCTTTATTGGAAGAACAATAGCTTTCTTCCATTCCACAGGGAGAGTGGCCGAGGCAAAGGATAACTGAAGGATATGCCTGAAATGAGGTTCCAAAACTTCAAGGCTGGCTGCCAGAATCTTCGGGGGGGCAGGGTCCCTGGGAGAGCCAGAATTAATGCTTTTGCAGATACTGGTTAAATTAGGAGTCGGAGGGACCGAGAAACAGTTTAGGCAAGTTCTAGCATGGGAGATTTCAACGTCCTCCATGAAGTCAGAACCAGAGGGTGGCTCAGTTGAGAAGTTGGCGTAGATGTTGGTAATTTTACTGGCAAAGTATTTGGCGATGTTATTACATGTATCAACTGAGTCATTCAGAGCAGTACTCTCGTTGGATACCACAGATATTTCCTTAAAAAGTTTAAAGAGCTCCTTTGAGGAGTTTTCCGCTTCTCCAATACGGATTTTATAGTGGAGGGCTTTAGCGGAGCGAATGAGTTTGTAGTAGCGTGCTTGGGCTTCTTTATAATGATTTTTCGCTATAGGGCAGAAATTGGTGCGCCATTCGCGTTCCAATTTTTTACAGACGGTCTTAGTAGTCTGAAGTTCTGACGTGAACCAAGGGGAGGATTTTCTCATTTTTTTGTTGATACGTGACCTACGAATCGGAGCAGTCTTATCTAGGGCAGTTTGGACACAGTTCTTCAGGCACGTATAAGCAGTCTCACAATCCAGCCCTCCGGGAGGTCCAGTTGCTGCAAGTTCATCCACGAAAGTGGGTAAATTAAAGTTTTTCCACTTTCGATTTAAATAGACCTGCGTATTCTCATTTCTTAGTTCAGATTCAGATATCCATATGTGTATGGGAATGACAAAGTGGTCAGACCAGGGCACGGGGATAGGAGAAAGCACTTCCGCTCCGTTCCAGTTACAGAATATGGGATCGAGTAAGTGGCCCTGTCTATGAGTAGGGTCCAGATTTTTTAGAGTGAGTTGCAGGGAGAGTAATTCAGCTTTTATGCAGGAAGCATCATTGTCTAGAACATCATCAAAATGGATGTTCATATCGCCGAGCACCATAAGTCTGGATTTCCTTAAGGCGAGGTGTGCAGTAGCCTCTACTAGACTAGCTATGAAGTCAAACAACGTGCCTGGGGGTCTGTAAATCAGAATACCTGATAGGGAGTGTTGGGGCCCCAGTATGATAGTAAATGAGGCTGCTTCGCAGTGATCAATTGTCAGGGGAGATAAGGAGCATTGTAAGGGGGCTTTAACAGCAATAGCTATTCCACCTCCTCGGCCGTTATGCCTATCAAGCCTGGCGAGGGAGTAGCCTGGAGGCATCGCCTCTATGATGTCTGGGTCGGAGTGTTCGCCCAGCCAAGTTTCGGTTAGTAATAGCATGTCGAGTGCCTCATCCTCGAGTAGATGGTAGATTTGAGTGCAGTGTTTCCTAAGGGATCTGCAATCCAGCAGAGCTGCTTTTATAAGGCTTGTAGGGGGGGTTTTGGAAGATTCCACTACTGGCTTGAAAGGGCACACGGGACAATTGTGCAGTGATAGAGCATCCATGGAATGTAAACACGGTGCGATTATGGCATGTTGCAGATTTAGTAGAGTCTGTTTATCATAACGTATTGGAGGGGATATAGGTTTAGATCGTAATTGGCCAGGGAGTCTGGCCCCGCGCCCCGTCCTGTCGCGGACGGGCGCAGACGGGCTAGACTTTGGCTCGCTTCCGGCGCGCCCGCTGCACGCGTCCGCTGCGCGGTCGCTGGCCAACACACATTTATAGGCGGTAGGGGCAACTAGAGCGCTGACCTGGCCGCCCGAGCCCGGAAGTGGTAGGCTCCTCCTCGCCCTCCGCAGCAAACGCCCAGAAATGGACGCGGCGGACCGGGGCGGGAGTCGGCAAGCAGGTAAGACACAAGAATGACAATTCAGCACACAGTTATTTTAAAAATTAGCCTTAGTCGCTAAACATAAAATATGTGGTATGTGACTGAAATTCAGCACACAGTGTTTTAAAATTAGCCTGAGTCGCTAAACATAAGAATGACGCTATAGATCAGCGTTAAAAACAGTGTGGCACAACAGAGCAACAGAGCGCGAGCGGATAGAGCCTGCCACTGCCACCGGCAAGACTCTTCTCCACAGCGCGCCTGTGCGAGGCAGCAGACTAAATACCCACGCCTCTACAGCGCAACTAGAGCGCTGACCTGGCCGCCCGAGCCCGGAAGTGGTAGGCTCCTCCTCGCCCTCCGCAGCAAACGCCCAGAAATGGACGCGGCGGACCGGGGCGGGAGTCGGCAAGCAGGTAAGACACAAGAATGACAATTCAGCACACAGTTATTTTAAAAATTAGCCTTAGTCGCTAAACATAAAATATGTGGTATGTGACTGAAATCATGCTCCTGCTATTGATATTCTAAATGAGTGCTTCCCTGGGTAACTGCAAAGGCTTGTCAATCTGTTGCTATATGATATGCAGAGGATAACCTTGCCCTTTTAACCCCTTCCACACTCATGACGAGCTGGGCTCGTCATGAAGTAGCCTCCTCGCACGCTCATGACGAGCCCAGCTCGTCATGAATAAAGGGTTTTACAAATTCTCAGCACAGGAGGGGAATATGCTGAGCATCCATGGGGTTAATAACATAGCAAGTGCCTGTAGATAGTCTTTACAGGTGTCCTCACATCTGAAAAAACCAAAGGTTACAGGTATGTTATAGTTAGGAAGTCGAATAAAAAATAAAAAAAACCTTCGTAATTGACTGAAAAAAAACAAAGGTTTCAGTGACGTTCTAAGTAGACTCAGATTTCACACACATACAATCATAGAAGTTCAGCAACTATTGTTACCTGAGCTAACTATACCTTACACCCCACAATGCACTGCTTAAGATATCACATATTACATCACCCATGGCATGGTCAGTGATATATCGGATTAAATGACTGATGCCACCTCAAATTACATCACTGACATCATCTACAGGACCACTCACATCCCATACAACCTGTCATACACACACTCCAACATCCACACACCCATACACAGACTGAATTAATTCTGAAAATCTCTGCGTTTATGCATGAACTGTAGATAGCACAACTCAGAAACACTGATAGGCAATTACTGCTATGTGTTTCTGGGCTATGCTGGTTGCAGTCCATGCACTAACTCGAAGGTTTTTTAAGTTAATGTCTGTGCTGAAGACAACCCAGTTTTGTGGGGAACAAAATGCACAACGTATGCGTATGAGTGCCACACTAAAGGGCACAATAATACGGCTCCGGGATGTCTTTGTTAATTATTTTATAATGCAGGTAAGCAATTGCCCTAGTGCATAATGCGTTACATAATATGCACTGTGGCAAACACTTTTTATTACTATCTCTTATTATGCATAGTGTGGTAATCATTCTCAGGCCCATCACATTTGAAGGCGCAAGGCAGTCTGTGGTCGAATGAAAAATACACGAATGTTTATTAATTCAGCAAAAGTAGCTTCCCAATTACATGCTGTATTAAGGAAGCAGCTCACCGATGACTTGCAACATTCACTAAAATATATTCCTCCACCTTCAGTAAAATAGTGCTTTCAGGTTCTTTTAAAAATGGAGTGGTTCATTATTGTAGAAGTCGATCGACCTGGCTTGCTGACTCAGACTGTTTTTTACTTCTTGAGCTGTGATTAAAGGGAAGCTGCTCTGAGATTGGGTACAAAGGAGGGCAGCAAGTTTCATCATCAAGACATAATTAAAATGTTTGAAGCCTAATTGATGAATCCAGGCTGCGGCTCTGCATTAGCAAAACATACAGCTGCCTTCTTTGGCAAGCAAGAGGCATTGCAAATGAACACAAAATGACATTCACATCAACAGCTATTGATCGGGAAATCTCGTATCCCTGACTTATGATGATGCCCAAACAGGCTTCATAATCTGCCTGCGTTGCTGCCGCTCGATCATGATTATCCATCGGTGCTTTAAATGAATTATTACCTTAATAAAGTTAGCAGCGTCCCTGGGTGAAGGTTTTATCTGAGGGGTTGCCTGCTTATCATTCACCTGTGTTGCTTTTAAAAAAAAAAAAATTGGCATTGTTCGATTATGCCTTCTGTTTTTTTATGGATATTGATTTGTCCGATTTAAGGGGCATATTACCAACCAATAGAGATAATTTTTGTCTCTAACTTGTTTAGAGACAAAAATTATCGCCGCACATCGGCGATTTTTATCGCAGATAAACCTTGCTATTAGCAAGGTTTATCGCAAATGCGATAAAAAACGGCCGCAATGCATGAATATCGCTGAAAAGTCAGCGATATTCATGCATTATCGAGCAAATGCTCTTAGCCATGTTATCCACCTCCCATTGGTTAACATGGCTAAGAACTGCTCAGGGCAGGTGTTAGCTTTTGGAGATATTCGCGCTTAGCGCGAATATCTCCAAAAGTTGGTAATAGGAGATAGCGATGTTAGCGACTGTTTCCAGTCGCTAACATCTTGGCACGCCCACTTTGCATGTCATTAGTGATAAATATCACTGACATGCAAAGCGGGGCCCAAGATGGTCGCTATCTCCTATTAGCTGTCACTAACTGGTGTTAGCGACAGCTTGGTAATAGGGAGATAATTTTATCTCCGCTTTCTTGGCTTTTAAAGCCAAAAAAGCGGAGATAAACCCCCTTGATAATATACCCCTAAGTTATTTAATGTATATCTCGCCTGTTCGTCAAGTGTTTAAATAGCAGAATAATATGATGCTCTACATGTGAGTTGTTATAAAAATATTGATAAGCCCTATTTGCCTATAGAATACCTACGATTTTAATGGCGATCTCTTGTGCCCACCAAACACAAAACATATCCCTGACCTCATGTTACAGTACAATACCCTTTCTATCTTGCCACTGCCCCACTTAAAATATATATATAAATAGTGGGGTGCAATCTGTTTCTCCATTACTAAAGATAGGGATATTTGTGGCATTTTGAGGGGTAGTTGGATGGCTGTCTAAAGATTTGTTAGGGGGAAGTCTCTTTGATGCTCTTCACAGGCCGTGTGTTCGAGGCTGAAGTTGACCTCTGAGGGCAGGCTGCAGATTCGTGATGGTGGACCCAGAATTAGTGCATGCTTTGGGGTGTCTGAGGGAATCACTGGCAGACTATCGGTACCAAAATGATCGTGTGGACACAATCTCGTGTAAACAATATAGAGGACCAAAATATTGAGAAAGTAAGTGCAAATAGGAAAGTATAGTTTTACCATTCTTAACTCTTAATCTAGGTATATAAATATGTCATCAATGTACATATATGTGGAGTTATATATATATTAAAACTTTGATTACCTATTGAAACGATATTTTTGTCCTGGTAAGTGTTGAGAAGACATTTAGTCCACACGATATTTGTTTCCCCATATTCTGGATAAATACGGCCTGAGGCTCTGAAAAAGCCAACTAAGGAGTGTAAGGACATCGAGTTGCTGAGGGCCAGCTGATGGTCTCTTGTGTTCTTTTTGGAGGTGTCCGAGTCTGAGGGTAGAACAGGAGTGTTTAAGGACCAGCAAAGGGTGTGGGCAGTTGGAGAGATTATGGCATCTTGTTCTTATTTTCTGAGGCCATGCTGCAGGTGTCTTGGAGCACAGTAAGGCACTCAGAGAATGGACCTTGGTTGTTTGAATACCATTTAGAGTTAGAAGAAGCCAGGTTGTTTAAATATCAGCTAGTGGTGTTTCAAGGCAGGCTGATAAATGATTTGCTGTGTCCATGGGTAAATGGAAAGCTCTTTTGGTCAGTTTGAGGATGAATCAAGTACCTTCCTCCCCCTCACTTTCAGGCAGTCGTGTAGGTCCAGTATTCAGTTGTCCATTCTTTGATGACAAGTCACTCTCTGGACAGTTGTGCACACCATGTTCTAGAAGGTACACTTGAAAAGACAGTTTCAGAACATGCACATTATGTCTACTTGAGGGTTGTGACAGCGAGGATACGCATAGGATACCATGGGGTACATTTTGTGTAGCCTCGCCGATAATAGGTAGGTTCTATGTGGCATGTTATGTTGTATGTATTGAAAGTGGGAATTGCATGAGACCTTGCTTCGATATTTGAGTAACCTCTTCTATCCTTGGGGGCCAGGGGCACACCAGATCCTATTCCTTCCTTTGTCACAGGACGGCATGTGGACCAACTATGCTACCTGGAAGGGCTTCTACAATCCAAGAATCTGGTGGGATCTAATGGTCAGTTAAGGGTAACTGAACGTGGTCCGAGAGCTGGTAGCTAATTAGCAACCTACAGTGTCTGAAATATCCGGAGTCTTAAGGTCTCTGAGGGTATGCCGAGGATCTCTGAGGTCCTGGTCAAGAAATTTGAGGATGGCCTGAAAGTGATTCACAGTGGGCTGTGGTTTTTTGAGGTAGATTAAAGGTTTCTAGATTGAAGGTTTCTAGGACCAGGCTGAGTGTCTAAGGATGTCAGCAAATGGTGTCTAAGGATATGCAAAGATAATCTGAGAGCAGTCTGAGGGTATTAAAGGCCACTTGGGGTGCATGTTATGAAGCTGTGCGCCACCAAGACTGAGGCAATTGTCTCAATGAGCTTGCTAGAGGTCATCGAGGGCTTTTGGTAGTCTCATAATATTTTCTCAAGGGCTGACTAAGGTTTCTAAGGGCCAGCTGTGGGAGTCTTAAGTCTGTCTAAGGGCATCTAAGGGCCATCTAATTGTGCCTCGAGGTGAGCTGAGGGTGTCTGATAGTCCATTGTCATACCTGAAAGCCTGCTGCTGCTCCTTGAAATATTTTGATGTTCTTTAAGTGCTCCCTGGAGATGTCTACATGCCAACTGAGGGTCTCTGTGGGTCATTTGGGGGAGTGTGAAGAACAGATCTGTTGTTTGAAAGAAGGGTAGCTATAAGGGACAGTGAAGTCCCTTTTACCAAGGCACTGCACCTCAATGGATATCAGGGGTCAGATTTATCACTGCTTGATGCAGCGCAATGCAGCAAACAACTTGATGCACTGCACTGTGTCAAAGGGAGAGAGCGGGAATGCACCATATTTACTTTGATGGCACCATGGTGCAAGGGTGTCTGCATTGCAGCAGGATCGTTTTTGTGTGTGAAGGGTGTCCTTCTGCACAAAAACTATCCTTCCTGCACAAAAACAATCCTTAGAGGCTTTTTCTTCTTTCTAAGTGTGCTGCAGGATGCTAAACACTTAGAAAGAGGAAACAACGAGGGGAAATAAAGATATTGCCTCTCATTGCAACTGCATCGTGAATGAGTGCAATTTGGACTCATTCTCAGGTTTACTATTCCTAGTAAATCTGGGCATGCAGCAAAAAGCAGGGGTGGATGTATGGGAACACCCACTCTTCTACCACTGTAAAAGCGGGGAACGTGTTGGAAAGCGGAGGGGTAAAAATTACTATTCCCACTCCAGTGAGTGCAACAGTAGGAAAGGTGTTGGATAGCGGAGGGATAACATGTACTATTCCCACTCTAGTGAGTGCAACAGTAGGTAAAGTGTTGGATTGTGGAAGGGTTAAAATTTACTATTCTCACTCCAGTCAGTTCAAATTTAAAAACAAACAAAGTAAATACAAAAAAAGATGAATATGTTAAAAAAAAATATATATATATATATATATATTTATTATAAAAAATAAAAAAATACAAACATTATAACATTAAATACATATCACAAATACCTACAAATACTATATTAAATAAAATAGAAAAACATTTTTCAAACAAATAAATATTTTTATTTAGAAATTAGGTAACAAAAAATAAATTATTACATTAATTTCGTTTATTTACTTCTTACCCTATAACACCACACAACTCACAACCCACTTCGAAAATTAAAATAATGTATTTGCATAATTAACATAACTAATTTTCAATTAAAAAATATTATTAATTAAAAACAAATTAATACACTTAAAATGTAATTAACTTTGCAGACTTTACACCTATAACCCCCACAACCAACAGCTAAAATTAAACTGTAAAAAAGTTAATTACATAATTAAAATGAAATTCAATTGAATAACTAATAGTACTTAACAACTAATTATAAAGTAAGTAAAATTATTGTACTCCCCACCCTTCACCCTTATGAACCTAAAACCCACAAACGAAAAAAATAATTAAACAATTACCCTAATTAATTATCGACTAGATGATTAATATTAATTACTACCTAATTATTAATTAATTAAAAATAAATGACTTCCCACCCTTTACTCCTAAAAACTCCACAACCCGCAACTGAAATTAATTACACAATGTCCATATTTAATTGTCAATTAATAAATAATATTAATTAACAACTAATTATTAATTAATTACACATAAATTACTTCCCACGCTATACCCATATAAACCCCACAACCCACAACTAAAATTAATTACGCAATTAACAGAATGAATTGTTGAATTAATAATTAATATTAATTATCAACTAATTATTAATTAATTAAAAATACATTACTACCCACCCTTTACCCCTATAAACCCCACAACCTGCACTGAAAAGTTTCCCCATAGAATTAAAAACACAATTAACATTATAAGATCTGAATTAAATAAATATGAATAAATAAAATATAATAAATAATGTATTATAATTAAATTACTTCCCACCCTATTCCCCTATAAACCCACAATCTGCTACAGAACTAAAAAAATGCAAAACTTAATTAAAATTAAATTAATAACTACTAAAAATGTAACACATATGTTAAAAAACATAAACAATACTCATACATAAAAATACATCGCATACATTTAAACTATATACCAAAATACATAACACTAATACAAAATTGATATTTCTTACCTTAAGGTCGATACTCTTCACCATCATATTCTTGCTGTAGATATATCTGTGTCACAATATTTGAAACTCGATATTTTGGCTGAATACCTATCCTAGTAACTAAAATCTCTGGTGAGCATCGCTCGTAAGTGACATCTCTGGTAATCCTTGTAAGTGACATCTCTAGTGATCCATGTAAGTGACATCTCTAGTAAATCATGTAAGTGACATCTCTTGTGATACTTATAAGTGACATCTCTTATGATGCTTGTAAGTGACATCTCTTGTGATCCTTATAAGTGACATCGCTTATGATGTTCGTAAGTGATATCTCTGCTGATCATAGTGAGTAACGTCTCTGGGACTCATTGTACGTAAGTGACATCTATAGTGATCCTTGTAAGTGACATCCTAGATGATACTCGTTGTTAAATTACATCTCTGCCAATACTCTATTTGTAAATCAATTATACAAATTTGCTCCTCAAATTAAAACTCTTCGACAAGTTAGTATAACTTACCTTTGACATAGTTTTGTAAATAATAATAAGGAAGTACTGGATCCCAAATGTGCACAACACACACATAAAAATGAGTTAATTGTAAGTACATCAATGGACATTTTGGGCCAATCTGGTCAGTTTTTCAGTTTTTGAGCAATGTTAAGCCAGTAATCCTTACTTCTGCTTACTAAAACCAAGAACTCACCTGCGTGAAATAGGAAAATGATATGCCACCCTTCTATTTTAAGTTCAAGGCCACACAATATGGTGTTGTTTCCTTGGCAACGGTAAGCAAAGCATGAACCTAGTCACACTAGGCTTTTATCAAAAGACCTTGTGTGGACGATTCTATGGTCCTCAGCACAAGAGGGGCACGGAGCTGATGTTAATCCATCCGGCTTTTGTCCCTGCGAATTGAAAGCATGGCATTTTACTCCGAACCATTGAGCAAAGTAGATAATATACAAAAGCCAGAATTTCTTTTTCTGGAGACATTAGCAACCTACAATTTATAAATGTGCAAAAGCACTGGCGAGGACTACCCTTACATAAGGAATTTCGAAAATGTAACAAGAAATGTTTATTTTTTATCTTTTACAGAGTTTTATTTAGCGCAAACTTGACTCAAATCGGGTATCAGAGCGCTTTACATAGCACCAGTTGCATTACATGAGGACACATCCATTTTTGTTAGGCACAGGGAGATTCAGTGGTTGGACGCTCTAGCCATTAGGCCAACTCCTCTCCCCTTATAGGGTTTTAACACATGAAAACTAAAACAAAATGGTAGACATCCAAGCAAACTCTCCCATATAATAAAACAAGAGTGATGACTTTAATATATCTAAGCTATTGTGAATAGGTGGGAAATTGAACTTTCTATAGCGAACACATAATATATATAAAACATTAATTAAAAAATAGTGGTAAGGATTGTATCTTTTGTACAGGAACCACAGTAATGTATCCAGGAGATATATCCCGCTGTTCTTAAATGCCAGAAAATGAAGGAATATGTCAAACATCTTACAAGCTTGTGTCATCTATATCCTTTGGAGTCCTTCATTAGCAGAACCTCTACAACTAGTCTTTCATACATTACTTTTTGGGCAGTTTTATCAACTTTAAGAGGGATGGGTGGAAGAAATTTTCCACTGACTTTCCTCAGTGATCGTTTAAATACACCCTAGAATACACGCACAAGTAGGGAGCAACGGACCAATAAATGGTACCCTTCATAAATGGGGATCAGCCGAAAACCTAGTGGGGCAGATTTACAAGCCCCTTGCGCCACTTTTGCGTCACTTTTACCATGGGAAATGTGACGCAAAAGTGGCGCAAGGGGCTTGTAAATCTGCCCCTGCATCTACGACCTGCTTGGCACAACGGCATAACAAATAAAATATTGAAATCATCATCAATAAAATATTTATTCCGCTTATTAAAACCAAAAAAGATAAACATTAAATTGTAAACACATCAATTACAAAAAAATCATCAAAACAGCAAATTAAAATATTAAAAAGGCGTGTGCTGATAATTATGTATACCAGATCAAATCCAAAATCTATTCGAACAGAATATAAACCATTATAAAAAAATATATTGCGTGATAAAATAACCACACATTTAAATTGAATAATTAAGGAAAGGACAATAAAGAATGTAGAGCCATGTTTCAGATGTAAGACGGTACTCTCGTATGAATTAAAAAATTCAATAAAAAGTTGAGCAATGTAAGACTGCTACTTGAACAACTATATGGTTAGAAGATTGGGTGCAATCAGGATTGCACAGTATGAGTTTTGATTTTTTTCCCCTGAGGACTATCAAGTTGGTATGAGTTCAGATGCCATTACAAATGTGTTTCATGTGATAGGTCATTGGCCTGTGAAATGTTTTTGAAACGTCGACTCACGACATACCAACCATGAGGCTCTGTTTAGCAGCATACAGCTTCACACTGCTAGTTTAGTTGTGTTGGTAAGTGTTGCATTTAACATGACATATTAATGGCAGGTTGTTGAACAGTACATCACTATATGCCCGGCAGAGAGTCCTCCTTAGTGGACTGTGGGTTGACCCCATGCCAGAGAGGTGATGCTAAGGCCATCGCTTATTAGTTGCCGATCATAGATTGCATCAAGGGGCATATTTACAAGAAAATGTCAGAACGCGGAGCTGCGTCAAATTTGGCAGCGCCGCTCCCCAACATTTTCAAAATGCAGGAATGCACAGAATTCAGAATAATTTAGTGCAAGGATGCCTGTATTGCAGTAAATGGTTGTTTATGTGTAGGAAGGTACACAAACAACCACTGATGGCGATTTGCTAACGCTATACACATAAAAGTAGCACATTGTCATTACTTAATGATTGTTTATGTGCAGGAAGGGACACTTTCCTGCACATAAACAACCATTAATGGCATTTTGCTCTTTCTATGTGTGCTGCATTCTGCAGCACACTTAAAAAAGTGAAAACAAGGAGAAATAAAAATATTTCTCCTTAATTCTCCATTCGAATGCCTGGTCTTGCATGGCGTTAGTTTTTAGCACTGCCTCAGATTTACAACTCCTTGTAAATCTGCGGCAGCAGCAAAAGCAATGGGTGCTGCGGTGGAACAACCACAGCAACACCCATTGCACACCTCTTTCACGCTGAGCGATGTGTATAAAGGGGCCTTATTTACAAGACAGGGTTAAGCCACGAAAATTGGCTTAATGTCACTTTCTAAATATGGAGAAGGGCATATCGCCACCAGAACATCGCAAAAAGTGACATTCTGGTGCAGCTGCGGCCCGTGCAGGTAAGAGCTGAGGGTGGTGGTGGGGGTGGGGGTTCTGACGTATGATGATGAGGGGAAATTAAATGAATAATTAATTTTCCCTCGTGGTTGTCTGTCGAAATCCCCCCCCCCCCAGCCCCACCGCCCCACGTCTCTTACCTGCACAGGCCTCGAGCGCTAGTTGTGGCTTTCAAGACTAAATGGGGGGAGACGTGTTAATCTTTTTTTAGTCTGGGCAAAGTGAGCCGGTTTATTAGAGTAAGAAGCAGATGGAAGTTGCTACTACAACTAGTTTTTTTGTTCTAGAAAGGAATGTAAGGGAGGTTGCATTCAGAAGAAAAATAGATCTGATCTGGAGAAACAAGGTACTTTTGATTAAAAAGTAACACATATTTTGAAGTCATTTCACTGGGGATTGATGAACTAAGAATAAAAGCAGCAGTTGAATGGAGGGATGTATGACATTACAACGCATGCTATTACAACGCATGCCTTTATGACGCAAGTTTTACAACGCAACTTTTACAACGACTTGCGTTGGGGGGCGCTGGATAGTGAATAGGTTAATTTACTATTCCAACTCCAGTCCCCGGGGATAGTAGGGAAGGTGTTGGAAACTATTCCCTATCCTAGAGCCCCACCCCCCGCGCAAGTCGTATTAAAAGTTGCGTTGTAATGGTTGCGTCGTAATGGTTGCGTCGTAAAGGTACTTCATTGTAACAGTTGCGTTGTAAAGGGTGTTTACCGAATGGAGGGGTGGCTAGATGTGAATGATATTTGCCAGGTGTGAGTTCTGTTTGAAGTCTTTACATTACAGTAAATAAATGTTCATGAATTCTTCAACAGTGGGCATCGATTGGTTTTGCTCTTTTGTGGTGTATAGGCTTGATTGGTGGAGTCAGTGGGGAGGTAAATGACAATATGATCACAAAGATTGTGATTACCTTTGAAATCGAATATCAAATTTCTTATAGGATCCAAGACATCAAAAACGTGTAAAGAACCAATTTGAATGGCAGACGGTTCACTACTTCACACATTTCTTTTCAGAAATTGGCAGCTTAACTAATTGCAAAACTGAAAAAGTCTATTGAAGGGTGATATGGCAGCCATTTACTGTTTTTATGACATCTACCAGACTTTAGTGCCTTCCCACCTCCAGAAGGCCAAGGCTTCTATGTATGGGTAAGGAGATGATTCAGCCTACTGGTGGCCACTGAGTTTCCATATTGCAATTCAGATGACAAGGCGGAAAATTAAATAAATCCCTTTTCTCTGATATCCCATCTGTGTTGGGCATGACATCCAACAGCAGAGATGGGAAAATTTGAGCCACGCCATCATCTCCTTAATCTGGAAAGTTTTTACTTTGCTCTGAGAAATACAGGCTACGGCTTCCCAGGGCATCAGACGTTACTGGGTCTCAGTTGTGTCAATTAGGATCTTTCACCTGTGCTATCCTAGGGCCACTATACTGTGGACTATCAAAATGGCGACTATATACCTCTTTTAGACAATTACCTCTAAGAGCAGTGTGGTGATTTTCCTTTTGGGCCTACTTTGGTTCTCCCTTAGTTGCACACATTAGCTGTTTTAGGCTGCCTTTGCTCTGCTCAGCCACACATAACACTTTGGTTTTTGAGACATGTTATTATTTTTGAAATATGGTGCATATATTTGTTTTTCAGTGACTTTTCTTAGGATTCAGTCTGAACTTTCTTACAAGGCCAAACAACATGGTGTACTGTTTTCTTAAATTTTAACAGGAGGGGGGAGAGAGAGAGTCAGTGGATTCAGTCTCCAAGGTCATATAAATAAACAAAGTGGAATCCACTCAGGGTGATAGTGATCCCTAGAGTGATGGGGAACACACAGTGTTGTTTAAATGCCCCTCACACACCAACAGGCCCCTTGGTGTCATGCTTCATCATCGGGGCCTTCGCACCCCTCTACGGGATGCGGCGTGCTACGACTCGCGAATACGCAGGAGCACTTGAAGTGAACTATGTGTGGGGGTGTGTGTTTTATATACAAAGGTGTGAGTGAGGTGAGGTGAAAAAAAGTGAATGGTTAAAAAATACCTGGCACGTGGGAAAAAAAATACTTTATTAAATCCCTGGCTGGTATTATTAAAATAAAAGTGCAGGGCGTGGTTTAAATAGATACGTATTAGGGTATCCAGACCACTGTTTCAAAAAGTCAACATGTTTCGGAGGTCAAAGCCCCCTTCTTCAGGACAAGGGTTAATGCACTTACCCTCCCCTTACTCACATGTAAAATATAAAAGTGTCAATAAAAATTACCACAATGTGTAATGTTCCTAACAGTGTTATATGTTAGTGAATATCGTTGCGCCCAATTGGCGTAAGAACCTGTGGAGACAAAATCATAGATAAACATACAGATCTATAATTCACAGGTTAAAAGAGAAGAATCAAGCTTCTCTGAAAAAACATCAGGTTGAACCAAAAATAATGGGACCCTGGAAAGAAAAAAGAAAAAGGACACTACAAACACATAGACACACACAACACCAAAATTACTCTCTGCTCAGATGGAAGGAGAGCAGACATAAAGAAATAGAAGTCTTACTTAAAGTTCCCAAATACAGGACTTCATGGGCCTAAGCGTATATTGGGGAATCCTTCCTTTCTAATCAGAAACCTAAGAAATCAATATCAGGGGTTCAGTAGGAAAACTTCGTAGTCAATGCATCAGTAGTACAGAGAACAACTGCTTCTCTCAATGGTCTATAACTCACGGTTACTGCCACAGCTAATCGCCTGCCTTCCCTCAACGCGGCTCCGGTGAAGTGAGCTACGAAGAATTCAAGGCCCTTATATATGTTGTGCCTGTAGGTAATTAGTGCCGGTAAATTGATTAATGCAGCCCGGGGGAATGCCCAAATACGGAGATAACAACCTCCGAGCGTCCGGTGTTGCGCTAGCGCCTTTCACTGCTCTGTCGCGCATGCGCATTACAGCTCTAAAGGTGCGCATGCGCGGCGAGCGAGGCTGCCGCGCATGCGCCGACGGAGACGCTACGTTAATACACGGAGCAATTGGTATAACAACTAAAAGCCTGTTAAATGAATGGAGCTTCAATGGCAAATACAAAATAAGCGCTTCGGTGAAAAAATAAAGTATGCGCATATGAGGCAGTGCATTTGACAAATTTACAGCTAGATGCTGAACAAAAAATAGGCAATAAGCACAATGGTGATGAATTAAACTACCTTTAAGGAGTAGACTACCTTAAAGGAGTTTTTGAAGGGCAACAGTGTACTGGTTGAACTCAACAGACGGTGATTATTTCACAGGGCTTGTTGTTAAAAAAGTGGGAACTCATGGAACATGGTCCCTACCGAAGGGGATAAATCCTCGATCACAGCTAGGTAGTATCACATTGCCATGGTGTATTGACCCAAAGGAACCCCACAGTCATATTTGTTGGATGTAACCACACGTGTACATCAACGGTTTGTGATGGGTAGTCAGATAAGGTTTATCTGAGAAGGTTCCATGGAATAGAATCGTTCAGTCCGGTGGTGTCGGTTCCCAACCGAAACACCCACCGTTGCTCTTTTTCCAGGAGACCCACCTCTGAGGGTAGTTGTTCTATGATCGTCCACTGTAACTCATTCACACAGTGTTGATGTTCAATATAGTGGGTTGACATCTTGGTCGTGAGTTTCTTGCACCTGATGTTGCTTTTATGTTCATTCAACCTGACTCTCACAGGTCTGGTGGTCATCCCCACATACTCTTTTCCACAGGGGCAAGTAATCAGGTAAACAACATTTTTACTGTTGCAGTTCGTAAAAGCACGTTGTTCCCATTTTGTCCCATTGGTAAAGGTTAGATTCCGGCTCTTTTTTGTGAGGTGGCAGTTATTACAGTTGCCACACGGGTAATGCCCATGTACACCTTGCAACCTCGTCTGATCCTTAGTGGGAGGGGGTGGTCTCGTATGAACGAGTATATCTCTTAAGTTCCTACCCCTTCTATGTGCAAAGAGAGGTTTCTCCAGAGTCAAGCCACCACTCGTTAAAGTGCGCCAATGTTTGTGGACCAATTTTGTCACTTGGTTGCTGACCGGACTGTATGTGGTGACACAAACCGTCCTGTTTTCGGCATCCGCCCTTCGTGGATTGTCCTCCAAAAGGGCCTCACGGTTGTTATTTCGTGCTATTATGAAAGCTTTTTTAATCACAGTCTACGGATATTTCCTCTGTCTCAGTTTACCACTGAGATCCTTGGCCTGAGTTTTGTATCTTGCAACATCACTACAGTTCCGCCGGAGGCGTAGGAACTGTCCATAGGGAAGGTTCTCTCTCAGATGACGAGGATGAAAGCTGTCAAATCTGAGGAGACAGTTCCTCGCCGTTGGTTTAAAGTGAGTTTCTGTTTTTAAGATGCCAGCTTCATGGTAGATATTCAAATCTAGGAAGACCATGTTGATATTAGATGCCTGATGAGTGAATTTCAAAAAGGCATTTCGATTGTTCAGCCAGTTGATGAATTCAGTTATCGTGGTTGCATCTCCTTCCCAGATGACCAGGATATCATCAATGTACCTCCGCCAGGTGCGAATCCTCGCCCTGTAAGGATTATCCGGATGCAGGATTTTTGTAGATTCCAAATGGTGGACATACAGTCCAGCCAGACTTGGGGCAAATGTGCTGCCCATACTGGTCCCATGCTTCTGCCAGAAGAGAGTGCCCTCATATTCGAAAAAGTTTTTCGTGAGTGCCAAAGAAATGCACTCCATCACTACATTCCGTGGAGTGTGGTATTCCCAATTAGTAGAGTGCAGTACCTCCTCAATGATTTGGATAGTCTCATCGTGGGGGAGACTCGTATAGAGGCTCTCCACATCCAGACTAAGCAGCATCTGTGAAGTTGGATCAAAGGTTTGGTTATTCAACAGTTGTAGTACTGCTTTAGTGTCACGTAGATATGTGTCAGTAGCCTGTACAATGGGCCTCAAGAAGGCATCCGCAAACTTAGATAATGGTTCCAGGATGGATGAGATTCCGGAGACTATGGGGCGACCTGGGGGGTTCTCCAGGTTCTTGTGCACCTTAGGTATGGTGTAGAAGTAAGGGATGCGGGGGTTCCTCTGTGTCAGGAACTCGGACTCCTTTTTAGTAATCCAGTCGTGTGCAAGTGCCTCTTCCACCATACCACCTATCTGGACTCTTAAAGATTCAGTGGGATCTTCTGTAAGTATTTGGTAGTTCCTGTCATCAGAAAGAAGCCGTCTGCATTCCATGTCATAGGCTGTGGTTGTTTGGATAACCACTGCCCCACCCTTGTCTGCGGGTTTTATAACAAGGTTTTTGTTCATCCTCAATTCCTTAATGGCCTCGTTTTCTGTTCTGCTCATATTCTGAAAGACCCTTTGTCTGGTTTCTAGACATTTTAATTCCTGCATCATGGCTTTTTCAAAGGCCAGTACTTCAACCGGAAGTTGGTTGTCTAAAGGTGTAAATGTTGACTTAGGTTTTAAGCCGGTATCAGAAGTCTCTGTGGGTAGTTCCTTGTCTTGAAAGAATGCTTGTAATTTTATAGTCCTTATAAACTCCTGCATTTCCTTATGTAATAGGAAAATGTCTGGTTTATTGGTGGGGACATAACCCAGGCCTTTATTCAGTACCTCTTTTTGCAGATCAGTGAGGGGCCAGGGGGTTATATTGATAACTAGGTCCCCCTGTGGCTTGTTGACGCTTGATTGGCTGTCATGCTCCTCGTTACTGCACGTGGGTCTGACTCCTCTGTGGGTTGCCAATTCACATTGTTGCCCTTCTTGTTCCGCCCTCTGCGGGATCCCTGACCCCAGGATAAAAAAGGTTGTTGGTTCTGGGGTACATTAGTTTGGTCTGGAACCCACTGAGGGTACATTTGTCCCATTTGGGGTGGGACAAACTGATATAGCGGGAATTGAAAAGGGGGCTGATAAGGGTTGAATTGAGGTCCTTGAAAACGCCGCCAACCTCTTTGACGTGGAAATTGGGCTCTTTGTTGGCGAAAACCTCCTCTTTGCTTTTTTTGCTGGAAACCTCCCGATTTGTTACTTGAGTTGCTGCCATCTGAGTTAACACTATCTGTATCACTCATGTTATCTTTCATGACATAATCTGCTCGAGTGTAAGGGTAGGCTCTCTCAGGGGTAAATCGGTCTTTGTCTTTTTTCAATTTATTGAATTTGCTTTGTTTTAAGCCAGCTTCAAATTCTTACATTTGTTGGTTTAGTTCCTCTAAGCCCTTTTTAAGATCCGCTGGTGAAATGAAGGCCTTTAGCTGTACTTCAAGTCTTTGGATCTCTACTTTCAGCTCCATTGACTTCCTAGCTGCGGTCTGGACTATAAGTACCAGCCAATCCCTGGTACAGTGCCAAGAGATAAGTGACCATGCCTTTTTAAAAACAAGGTCATCCTGGAAGATAAATGGTTCAGTTTTAACCAATAAACCTTGCGGGGCCATCTTGTTTCTTAAATACTCCCTCATTAGTAAGCCATGAAGGGCTGTCCTGATTTGGATTTTGCGGGTGTTCATCAGCTCATCCCAGTCCGCTACTGCAGGCCCTGGGTCGCTATTACTGAGGCCTTCAAAAGGTCTATCATCTGCTAAAATGCGGTCAATGTCATCCTCGCTAAAGGTCAGTCCATGTTCATCCTCCATGTTGACAGATGAGGAGAGCAGGAAGGTTTTCGAAAAACAAAATTGTTATGTGTAAATAGGTATGTGTGTAGGTCCAAAGGGAAAGGGGAAGGGGACTCCCACAGCTGCACGCTGTCTATAAACAAATTTTAACAGGAGGGGGGAGAGAGAGAGTCAGTGGATTCAGTCTCCAAGGTCATATAAATAAACAAAGTGGAATCCACTCAGGGTGATAGTGATCCCTAGAGTGATGGGGAACACACAGTGTTGTTTAAATGCCCCTCACACACCAACAGGCCCCTTGGTGTCATGCTTCATCATCGGGGCCTTCGCACCCCTCTACGGGATGCGGCGTGCTACGACTCGCGAATACGCAGGAGCACTTGAAGTGAACTATGTGTGGGGGTGTGTGTTTTATATACAAAGGTGTGAGTGAGGTGAGGTGAAAAAAAGTGAATGGTTAAAAAATACCTGGCACGTGGGAAAAAAAATACTTTATTAAATCCCTGGCTGGTATTATTAAAATAAAAGTGCAGGGCGTGGTTTAAATAGATACGTATTAGGGTATCCAGACCACTGTTTCAAAAAGTCAACATGTTTCGGAGGTCAAAGCCCCCTTCTTCAGGACAAGGGTTAATGCACTTACCCTCCCCTTACTCACATGTAAAATATAAAAGTGTCAATAAAAATTACCACAATGTGTAATGTTCCTAACAGTGTTATATGTTAGTGAATATCGTTGCGCCCAATTGGCGTAAGAACCTGTGGAGACAAAATCATAGATAAACATACAGATCTATAATTCACAGGTTAAAAGAGAAGAATCAAGCTTCTCTGAAAAAACATCAGGTTGAACCAAAAATAATGGGACCCTGGAAAGAAAAAAGAAAAAGGACACTACAAACACATAGACACACACAACACCAAAATTACTCTCTGCTCAGATGGAAGGAGAGCAGACATAAAGAAATAGAAGTCTTACTTAAAGTTCCCAAATACAGGACTTCATGGGCCTAAGCGTATATTGGGGAATCCTTCCTTTCTAATCAGAAACCTAAGAAATCAATATCAGGGGTTCAGTAGGAAAACTTCGTAGTCAATGCATCAGTAGTACAGAGAACAACTGCTTCTCTCAATGGTCTATAACTCACGGTTACTGCCACAGCTAATCGCCTGCCTTCCCTCAACGCGGCTCCGGTGAAGTGAGCTACGAAGAATTCAAGGCCCTTATATATGTTGTGCCTGTAGGTAATTAGTGCCGGTAAATTGATTAATGCAGCCCGGGGGAATGCCCAAATACGGAGATAACAACCTCCGAGCGTCCGGTGTTGCGCTAGCGCCTTTCACTGCTCTGTCGCGCATGCGCATTACAGCTCTAAAGGTGCGCATGCGCGGCGAGCGAGGCTGCCGCGCATGCGCCGACGGAGACGCTACGTTAATACACGGAGCAATTGGTATAACAACTAAAAGCCTGTTAAATGAATGGAGCTTCAATGGCAAATACAAAATAAGCGCTTCGGTGAAAAAATAAAGTATGCGCATATGAGGCAGTGCATTTGACAAATTTACAGCTAGATGCTGAACAAAAAATAGGCAATAAGCACAATGGTGATGAATTAAACTACCTTTAAGGAGTAGACTACCTTAAAGGAGTTTTTGAAGGGCAACAGTGTACTGGTTGAACTCAACAGACGGTGATTATTTCACAGGGCTTGTTGTTAAAAAAGTGGGAACTCATGGAACATGGTCCCTACCGAAGGGGATAAATCCTCGATCACAGCTAGGTAGTATCACATTGCCATGGTGTATTGACCCAAAGGAACCCCACAGTCATATTTGTTGGATGTAACCACACGTGTACATCAACGGTTTGTGATGGGTAGTCAGATAAGGTTTATCTGAGAAGGTTCCATGGAATAGAATCGTTCAGTCCGGTGGTGTCGGTTCCCAACCGAAACACCCACCGTTGCTCTTTTTCCAGGAGACCCACCTCTGAGGGTAGTTGTTCTATGATCGTCCACTGTAACTCATTCACACAGTGTTGATGTTCAATATAGTGGGTTGACATCTTGGTCGTGAGTTTCTTGCACCTGATGTTGCTTTTATGTTCATTCAACCTGACTCTCACAGGTCTGGTGGTCATCCCCACATACTCTTTTCCACAGGGGCAAGTAATCAGGTAAACAACATTTTTACTGTTGCAGTTCGTAAAAGCACGTTGTTCCCATTTTGTCCCATTGGTAAAGGTTAGATTCCGGCTCTTTTTTGTGAGGTGGCAGTTATTACAGTTGCCACACGGGTAATGCCCATGTACACCTTGCAACCTCGTCTGATCCTTAGTGGGAGGGGGTGGTCTCGTATGAACGAGTATATCTCTTAAGTTCCTACCCCTTCTATGTGCAAAGAGAGGTTTCTCCAGAGTCAAGCCACCACTCGTTAAAGTGCGCCAATGTTTGTGGACCAATTTTGTCACTTGGTTGCTGACCGGACTGTATGTGGTGACACAAACCGTCCTGTTTTCGGCATCCGCCCTTCGTGGATTGTCCTCCAAAAGGGCCTCACGGTTGTTATTTCGTGCTATTATGAAAGCTTTTTTAATCACAGTCTCCGGATATTTCCTCTGTCTCAGTTTACCACTGAGATCCTTGGCCTGAGTTTTGTATCTTGCAACATCACTACAGTTCCGCCGGAGGCGTAGGAACTGTCCATAGGGAAGGTTCTCTCTCAGATGACGAGGATGAAAGCTGTCAAATCTGAGGAGACAGTTCCTCGCCGTTGGTTTAAAGTGAGTTTCTGTTTTTAAGATGCCAGCTTCATGGTAGATATTCAAATCTAGGAAGACCATGTTGATATTAGATGCCTGATGAGTGAATTTCAAAAAGGCATTTCGATTGTTCAGCCAGTTGATGAATTCAGTTATCGTGGTTGCATCTCCTTCCCAGATGACCAGGATATCATCAATGTACCTCCGCCAGGTGCGAATCCTCGCCCTGTAAGGATTATCCGGATGCAGGATTTTTGTAGATTCCAAATGGTGGACATACAGTCCAGCCAGACTTGGGGCAAATGTGCTGCCCATACTGGTCCCATGCTTCTGCCAGAAGAGAGTGCCCTCATATTCGAAAAAGTTTTTCGTGAGTGCCAAAGAAATGCACTCCATCACTACATTCCGTGGAGTGTGGTATTCCCAATTAGTAGAGTGCAGTACCTCCTCAATGATTTGGATAGTCTCATCGTGGGGGAGACTCGTATAGAGGCTCTCCACATCCAGACTAAGCAGCATCTGTGAAGTTGGATCAAAGGTTTGGTTATTCAACAGTTGTAGTACTGCTTTAGTGTCACGTAGATATGTGTCAGTAGCCTGTACAATGGGCCTCAAGAAGGCATCCGCAAACTTAGATAATGGTTCCAGGATGGATGAGATTCCGGAGACTATGGGGCGACCTGGGGGGTTCTCCAGGTTCTTGTGCACCTTAGGTATGGTGTAGAAGTAAGGGATGCGGGGGTTCCTCTGTGTCAGGAACTCGGACTCCTTTTTAGTAATCCAGTCGTGTGCAAGTGCCTCTTCCACCATACCACCTATCTGGACTCTTAAAGATTCAGTGGGATCTTCTGTAAGTATTTGGTAGTTCCTGTCATCAGAAAGAAGCCGTCTGCATTCCATGTCATAGGCTGTGGTTGTTTGGATAACCACTGCCCCACCCTTGTCTGCGGGTTTTATAACAAGGTTTTTGTTCATCCTCAATTCCTTAATGGCCTCGTTTTCTGTTCTGCTCATATTCTGAAAGACCCTTTGTCTGGTTTCTAGACATTTTAATTCC